>NC_059119.1:45119705-45719705 GCF_020740685.1 Jaculus jaculus | reverse complement strand
ATTTGATAAACTACTGTTAGGGGAAGTAAGTAGGAATCCCCTCAGCACACAGCTAACGGGCGCGTGTCTTCAAAGGTGGAGCTCGGGACAGGGCAGGATCTTGACTGTAGGTGTAGGCCTCCTCCTCATGGCAGAATAGTAGGTGTGGTGATCACCTGAGGATGGTCTTGTACCAAGGGATCTTCTTCTGGCGCCATCATTTAAGGGGCAGCCGACCTGCTGAGCTCCACCGTGCAAACAGGAGAGAAGAACTCGCCCCGTCTTCCTGGAAGAAGTGAGGCTCCCATAACCTCCTCCTGCAATTCTCAGGTCCCTGCTGGGCGCCCCTCTGTCTCTGGGGCCAGGGTGGTGATGAGCTGAGTACCCCTCTTGTGGTTCTGGCCAACCCAAGGGGTTAGGGTACTGTTGCAGTCAGGTTCTCATTGCTGGTAGAAATCACCCAACCAAGAGAAGCTTGTGGGCAAAACAGATTTATTTTGGCTTACAGGCTCGAGGGGAAGCTCCATGATGGCAGGGGAAAACAATGGCATGAGCAGAGGGTGGGCATCATCCCTTGGCCAACATCAGGTGGACAACAGCAACAGGAGAGTGTGCCAAACACTGGCAACGGGACACTGGCTATCACACCCATAAGCCTGCCCCCAACAATACACTGCCTCCAGGAGGCATTAGTTCCCAAATCTCCATCAGCGGGGGAACCTAGCATCCAGAAAACCTGAATTTATGGGGAACACCTGGATCCAATCACCACAGGTATGTAAGGGGTTCCCAAAGCCCTTGGAGGGACCCACCCTTTTTATCTTCCTGTTCGTATACAAAACAGCTGCCTACAGACCTGGGTGGCTTTGTTCCTTAAATATCCATCTCACTGATGGCTGAACCCTGGCCATCTGAAATCCATTCTGTTCAGCTCCTAGCTCGATATTTTGTTTTTGTTTTTGTTTTTTTTAAACATATTCTAGGCTGGGGATGTAGTTCAGTGGTAGAACATGTGTTTTGCCTGCTGGAGGGTCTATATTTGATTTCCAGTACTGGAAAATTTGTGTGCAAGAACAAAACAAGAAAACAAAAAGAAATCCATTGGGCTGGAGAGATGGCTTAGCGGTTAAGCGCTTGCCTGTGAAGCCTAAGGACCCCGGTTCGAGGCTCGGTTCCCCAGGACCCACGTTAGCCAGATGCACAAGGGGCGCACGTGTCTGGAGCTCGTTCGTTTGCAGTGGCTGGAGGCCCTGGCGCGCCCATTCTCTCTCTCTCTCTCTCTTTCTCTCTCTGCCTGTTTCTCTGTCTGTTGCTCTCAAATAAATAAATAAAATCTAAAAAAAAGAAATCCATAAAACTGCCCTATGCATTTTCTTTCTTTCTTTCTTCCTTTCTTTCTTTCTTTCCTTCCTTCCTTCCTTCCTTCCTTCCTTCCTTCCTTCCTTCCTTCTTTCTTTCTTTCTTTCTTCTTTCTTTTTTGTTTTTTGTTTTTTGAGGTAGGGTCTTACACTAGCCCAGACTGACCTAGAATTCACTATGGAGTCTCAGGGTGGCCTCGAACTCACGGCGGTCCTCCTTCCTCTGCCTCCTGAGTGCTGGGATTAAAGGCGTGCGCCACCACGCCCGGCATTATTTTAATAGGTAATCCATTCTCACTGGTTCAGATTCAAAAGGAACAAAGGGATGTTCTATGACGATTCTCCCTCGCACTCTGTGTCCCAAGCACTCAGACCCCGAAGCCACTGGGGCCCTGTCTGTCTCACGTATGATAATGAGCCTGACCGGTTTGAATAGACAGGTGCTGAGATGAATATTTAGGTGCAATTCCTTTTATTAACATCGACCCCTCTGCAGTGAGAGATTCTCAAGATAGTTAGTGGTGGGAGCTCTCGGAACAAGGGACATCTCTTACATTTTTATAGCCTTTTAAGGGGAGGGGTCTTGAACTACCAATAAAACCCTTCTACAAGTTGGATGTGGCTCAGGTTATTAATGTCAGGAGCTGAGAGAAGACACAGGATCACAGTTACACAATAATTAAAAAAAAAAATGGCTGGAGAGATGGCTTAGCAGTTAAGGTGCTTGCCTGTGAAGCCTAAGGACCCAGGTTTGACGCTCCAGATCCCACGTAAGCCATACGCATGAAGGTGAGGCAAGCATAAGGTTGCACATGCCCGCTAGGTGGCGCAAGCATCTGGAGTTCGATTGCAGTGGCTGAGGCCCTGGTGTGCCAATTCTCTCTCTCTTTATCTCTCTCTCTCACTCTAACTTAAAATACAAATAAAAAATAAACTCATCCAGCTGTCCCAACGGGCCTGCATCTTTCTCTCTTGCTATGCCTGAGGTCAGAAGAAGGTGCAGGAGTGTATGACTACTTTGTCCCCATAGGACTGACATCTGTTCTCTTTTTGCTTTTTTCAAAGATTTATTTTTTTAAATTTAGTATTTTTTTTATTTATTTGAGAGAGATAGAGGCAGGTAGATAGATCAGATAGATAGGTAGATAGATAGATAGATAGATACATGATGAATGGGCAGCACACCAGGGCCTCTAGGCAATACAAACGAACTCTAGACACACGCACCAGCTTGCGCATCTGTTTTACGTGGGTCCTGGAGAATCGAACCTGGGTCCTTTGTCTTTGCAGGCAAGTGCCTTAACCACTAAGCCATCTCTACAGCCCACCTCTGGAAGTTAGAGAGGTGTGAACACTGGGTCTGCAGAAATGAACTGAAGATACAAATCAATAGATCTTGATTTGCTTTGCCTTTCAAGTTTGTAGAAATGGAATCATATGACACATCAATGTCCTTCTGCAACTTGCCTTTGGGGCACGTTCATTAGCGTAGTTCAAGTGTGTAGCTGAATAGTTCATTTATATTAAGTTCTGCATACTACTCCCTTAGATGGCTTTACTGCAAAATAATATCCATCCATTGTGTAGCTGATGGACATTTGGGCTCTTCTAACTTTTTTATTTTTATTTTTTCTTTTCAGAATTTTTTTTTTTATTAACAACTTTCATGATTATAAAAGTTATCCCATGGTAATACCCTGCCTCCCTCCACTTTCCCCTTTGAAACTCCATTCTCCATCAAAGGTTTATTTTTTATTTAGTTAGTTATTAGAGACAGATAGAGAATAGGTGCACCTGAGCCCCTAGCCACTGCAAAACAAACTATAGACGCATGAGCCACCATGTGCATCTGGCTACATGGGACCTGGATAATCGAACCTAGGTCCTTAGGCTTCACAGGCAAGTGCCTTAACCGCTAAGCCATCTCTCCAGTCCACATCTATTCTCTTAAGGCAACAATGTCTGTGACCTTCAGTGTAAACTCAAACATGCAGACCTTCACTCTTTTCTGCGTAATTGGTAGATACTATATCTAGATCTATAGCTTTTTGTTTTCACCTCATGTTGTATTGGGGGGGGGGCATCTTTCTACATCAGTCATAGGGAGCCTTTCCTATGTTTTTTTTAAGATTTTTATTTATTTGAGCCAGAGAGAGGGGTGGGGGAAAGAGAGAGAGAGAGAGAATGGGCACACTAGGGCCTCTAGCCACTGCAAATGAATTCCAGATGCATGCACCACCATGTGCATCTGGCTTATGTGGGACCTTGAGAATAGAACCTAGGTCCTTAGGCTTTGCAGGCATGTGCCTTAACCACTAAGCCATCTCTCCAACCCCCCCATTTTTTTTTGTTTTGCTTTGTTTTTTCAAGGCAGGGTTTCACTCTAGCCCAGATGACCTGGAATTCACTATGTCGTCTCAGGGTGGTCTCAAACTCAAGGCAATCCTCCTACCTCTTCCTCCCAAGTACTGGGATGAAAGGCGTGTGCCACCCTCTCCTATTTTTTAAGCTACCAAAGTGTCCACTGCTGCTCCAGTGGATATGCTATTGGTCTGTGGGCAGTACACAGCCCCGGCTGATGGATATGCTGGCTGTTTCCTATACTTCCTATTGCTGCAAACGAGGCTGCAAAGAGTAACTTTGAGCACACGTCCCGTCGCGTGTGGGGGGGAATAAATCTGCGGGGTTCATTGGCAGGAGTGGCATCACTAGGCTTTCTCCCTCTACCACAGGCCCCCTCCCCCCTCCTGGGCCTTGAGGACTGAATGGTACCCTGCAAGGGCCAGTTTAAGATGCCAACCGCTCTGCAGGTGGGAAGGTACATCCTGGCACGGTGTTACCAACGCAGCATGTCAACACTCGTGTGATTGGCATGCCACTATTAAACCCGCTGCGAGACACCGTTTTGCCTCTGAGTGAAAGCTTCCTAGGGTGGCCCAGAACCAAAGGTCTAGACCCTCGCTCTGGCTGCTCTGCTCCGCGAGGCTTTGGCAAAGCACACATCCTCTCTCAGACAGGGCCATTCATTGCTGTCATACCCTCTGTCCCTTCTAGATTTGAGGACAGATGGGAGCTTGCTTCAAGCCACCCCTCAAAGAGCAATCACATCCTACTTATTAATTGTACCAGTGGCCATGAGAGGAAGTGAACCTCCACTTCATCTTCCTGCTGTGCTTGCTCCCAGATTTCTGTCTCCTGCTCTTTATTTTTTTATTTATTTATTTACTTTTTGTTTTTTTTGAGGCTGGGTCCTGCTGTAGCTCAGGCTGACCTGGAATTCACTATATAGTCTCAGGGTGGCCTCGAACTCTCAGCAATCCTCCTACTTCTGCCTCCCAAAGTGCTGGGATCAAAGGCATGCACCAACACGCCAGGCTTATTTTTAATTTTTTATAAATTTTTATGAGAGAGAGAGAGAAATGGCATGACAGGGCCTCCAGCCTCTGCAATGAAACTCAAGAGGGGTGTGCCATCTGGCCTACGTGGGATCCGGGGAGTCGAACATGGGTCCTTAGGCTTCACAGGCAAGCGCCTTAACCGTTAAGGCATCTCTCCAGCCTGTCTCTTCTGCTCTTGAGAGAGAGGGAGGTGGTGGAGGGCTATCATCCATTCTGTGTGCTACATGGCCCAGAGGACCAAAGGGCATCACTTATGAGCTTCCTGGAGTATCGCATACCGACAGCTGACATTTTCCTAGCACTTGTCCCTTTACAAAATGCTTTCCTGTGGGTTTCCTTGGAGAATCTGTGCTTCAGTCAGACTCTTGCCTACAGCAGAAATATTTGGGGGTGGGTGGGTAGCTTCAGTTAACTGTGAAGCTTGCAGCTCAGAAGTCAAAAGGGAAGGGCAGGAAGTAAAGGGAGGTGGACGTACAAAGCGTTGTTCAGGGATGAAACAGCAAAAACCTCACAGCCCTGGGCGCCGGCTGTTCTATAGGTGGCCTGGCCACAGCCCAGCTGGACAAGGGCATCAGAAGCTAAGATGACCTGTTACCACAAACCGTCATTCTGTGGCAGATCCTATAAAACCTTATCTTTTACGTCACTTATTTATTTATTTATTTATTAGAGACGGAGAGAGAGAGGGAGAGAGAGAGAATGTGTGTGCCAGAGCGTCCAGCCACTGCAAACGAACTCCAGTTGCGTGCGCCCTCTTGTGCATCTGGCCAGCGTGGGACCTGGAGAATCGAACCTGGGTCCTTAGGCTTTGCAAGCAAGCACCTTAACCGCCAAGCCATCTCTCCAGCCCTTTAAGTCACTTATTTCTGAATGAATCTCCCTTTGCCTTGCATCCCTAGTGGAGCCTGCACTGTGCTTGACCGTCAGGGAAGTGGTAGAAAGTCAGGGTGGCGGGTGGGGGGAGTGCTCCACTAGTGCTCTCTGAGACTTGGGGGGGGGGTCCTGGGAAGATGGCTAAGTGGTTAAAGGTGTTTTCTTGCAAAGTTTGCTAGATGCTGGCCCACAAGTTCAATTCCCAGGGCACCCACATCGTTGCCAGATGCCAAAAAAAAAAAAAAAAAGAAAGAAAGAGAGAAAGAAAGGAAGGAAGGAACACAAAGAGCTGGAGAGATGGCTTAGCAGTTAAAGCATTTGCCTGCAAAGCCTAAGGACCCAGGTTCGATTCCCCAGGACCCATGTAAGCCAGCTGCACAAGGTGGCACATGTGTCTGGAGTTCGTTTGCAGTAGCAGGAGGCCCTGAAGCTCCCATTCTCCCTCTATCTGCCTCTTCCTCTCTGTCTCTCTCTCTCTCTCTCTCGCAAATAAATAAATAAAGATAGAATATTTTAAAAATATATTGAAGGGCTGGAGAAACGGCTTAGCAGTTAAGGCGCTTGCCTGCGAAGCCTAAGGAGCCGTTTTTGACTCTCTGGATCCCACGTAAGCCAAATGTGTGCACAAGGTGATGCAAACGCACAAGCTCACATCTATGCACAAGGAGGCACACATGTATGGAATTCGTTTGCAGTGGCTGGAGGCCCTGGTGGGCATCAATTCTCCTCCCCTTCTCTGTCTGTCTCTCTCATAAAAACAAAAAAGAATAATGTGTGTGTGTGTGTGTGTGTGTGTGTGTGTGTGTGTGTGTGTGTATTATATAAATTTAAAATATGTGGAAGAGAATCCCTGGTCCTGGGCAGGGTAGGACCGAGAAGGTTAACACTTTGCATAACCGCTCTGAGGTTTGGCTCACTATAGCGTCTCCTTCCTGTTGAGTGATGCAGGGAATGGAGGCCTTGAAATGAATCAGGGCCATTGGGATCTTTATATGGAGACTTCCACAGATCTGTCCTGACTCTGCAGCTCATTAATCACCATGTACATACCATTAGGTAAGTAATCATTTCCCCATCATCCTTTGGGGGGGCGGAGCTAACAAGAGGAAGGTAGGACCTGAGCACACTTCTACTTCCCTTTGAACTCATTTCTCTTAAATTATCATAATGGCCCCATTTTTTAAAAATATTTTCTTAAGTTTATTTATTTGAGAGAGAGACAGAGAAAGAGGTAGAGAGGGAGAAAGAGAGACAATGGGCGCACCAGGGCCTCCAGCCACTGCCAATGAACTCCAGACGTGTGCGCCCCCTTGTGCATGGGGGTTATATGGGACCTGGAGAATCGAACCTGGGTCCTAAGGGATCACAGGCATGCACCTTAACCACTAAGCCATCCTTCCAGCCCTTAAGTATTTTTTTTTTATTTATTTGAGAGAGACAGAAAGTGGCAGTAAGAGAGAATGGGCATGACAGGGCCTTCAGCTACTGCAAATGAACTCGGGACGCATGTGCCTCCTTGTGCATCTGGCTTACGTGGGTCCTGGGGAATCGAACTGGGATCCTTTGGCTTTACAGGCAAGTGCCTTTAACTGCTAAGCCATCTCTCCAGCGCCGCCCTCCATCACCCCCCCCCGCCCACCGCCCTTTATCTTTATTTAAGACAGCATCTCATTTAAGAGCCTAGACTGTTCTGGAACATGCCATGTAGCCCAGACTGACCTCAAACTCATGGCAATCTTCCTATTTTGGGCTTCTGGGTGCTGGATTTACAGGTATAAAATACCAAGCCAAGCATGATGCCATCACCTTTTCACATGTGCATTTGTGCATGTGTGTGTGCGCGTGCACATGTATGGGTGTGTGTACGTGCACGTGAAGGTGTCTTCCTCAGTTACTCTCAACGTGACTTTTCTAGGCAGGGTCTCGTACTCAACCCAGAGCTCACCAGTTAGGCTAGATTAGCTGGGCGGCATGCCCTGGGGCTTCTCCTGTGTCCATCCCCATGGCACTGGGATTCCAGGCACTATGCCTGGGTTTTCACATGGGCCCCCGGGGGTCCAAACTCCGGTCCTCATGCTTGTGGGCCAAGCACTTTACCTGCTGAGGGAGCTCCCAGTTCATGATGACCCCTTGTAACCATGAAAATACTGCAGTTCATTTCTCTTTCGAAAAATACTTAAACAAGGGGCTGGAGAGATGACTTAGAGGATAAGGCGCATGTCTGTGAAGCCTAAGGACCCAGGTTCGATTCTCCAGGTCCCACATAAGCCAGATGTTCATAGTGGCACCTGCAACTGGAGTTCGTTTACAGTGTCTACAAGCCCTGGCACACCCATGCTCGCTCTCTCTCTCTCTCTCTCTGTCTCTCTGACTGTAATAAATAAATAGAGATAAGCCGGGCGTGGTGGCGCACGCCTTTAATCCTAGCACTCGGGAGGTAGAGGTAGGAGGATCGCCATGAGTTCAAGGCCACCCTGAGACTCCAGAGTTAATTCCAGGTCAGCCTGGACCAGAGCGAGACCCTACCTCAAAAAAAAAAACCAAAAAAATAAAAAAATAAATAGAAATAAAATATTGGGAAAAGAAAGAAAGAAAAATACTTAAACAAGCTGGGCGTGGTGATGCATGCCTTTAATCCCAGCACTCGGGAGGCAGAGGCAGGAGGATTGCCGTGAGTTTGAGGCCACCCTGAGACTACAGAGTGAATTCCAGGTTTAAACTGGGAAACAAAGTCCATTATTAGTGCAAGAGGAAAACAGGAGCTATTTGGAATGAAGACGTGCCAGCCTGGAAGGTGGCATTTAGCCTGGTGTCCAGGGAATCAGCTGGTGGGACACTGCGGAGTCAAAAGGGATGATACCCCTGCAGGACAACCATTGAGACTAGGGCAGGGCAAAAGGGGTCAGGCCCAGGGCCTGGCTGCACAGAATAGGGCCATGAGGGCTGGAGGAATGGCTTAGCGGTTAAGGCATTTGCCTGCAAAGCCAAAGGAGCCAGGTTCGATTCCCCAGGGCCCATGTTAGCCAGATGCACAAGGTGGTGCAGACGGAGTCATTTGCAGTGGCTGGAAGCCCTGGTGTGCTCATTCTCTCTCTCTCTCTTTCTCTCTCTCTTCTTCTTTCTCTCTATCAAATTAAAAAAGAAAAAATAGGGTCATGATGAGAGAACTAGATGGAACCTTGGGTGCACTTTGCCCAACCTCTGTCTATTACAGATGAGGACACCAAGGTGTAGAGAGGACAGTCGCTGTCCCCCTGGTGACTCAGCAAGACAGGGGACAAGTGAGGACTGAGGTCTGGCTTAGCACTCTAATCTCCCAGAAGGATGCCCACTGCGCTATTATGGCCACATGACCTACCAAAGGTCCTGCTGAAGCATCCTTCCTAAGCCCCTAACCTCTGGACATTTCTGAGCAGCGCTCGATGGGGTAAGAGGAGCATTGCTAGTCCTGGGCTAAAGCTCAGGGAGTCTCACTTAGCAAGCATGGCAGCATGTGACAGCCGCCTGTGTGAGTTTTAGCCATAACCTGAGGTTTGGGACCAGTGATTGCAATTTAAAATTGTAAATATTTTTATTTTTACTTATTTATTTGACAGAGAAAGAGGGAAAGAGACGAGAGAGAGAGAGAGAGAGAGAGAGAGAGAGAGAATGGGCACATCAGGGCCTCCAGCCACTGCAAATGAACTCCAGACTTGTGCACCCCCTTGTGCATCTGGCTAATGTGGGTCATGGGGAATCGAACCTGGGTCCTTTGGATTTGCAGGCAAATGCTTTAACCGCTAAGCCATCCCTCCAGCCCTAGCGATTTCAATTTAACTGAGGAAAGCACCATGACTTTATTTAATACAAGTGTATATGACCCAGAGTCCTTCAGGAATGGCCCAAAATAACAGGGAAACTTGTTTTGCTTAGGTCTCATGAAAAGTGGATGGTCATAAAGATTATGACTGTTGAACAAAAAGTTAAGAGCCATAAATTGGGAGCAGAGCCAGGCATGGTGGTGCACGCCTTTAATCCCAGCACTTGGGATTAGGTGGATTGCCATGAGTTCAAGGCCACCCTGAGACTACACAGTGAATTCCAAGTCAGCCTGGACTAGAGCAAGACCCTACCTTGAAAAACCAAAAGAGATAAAATAATAATAATAATAAATTGGGAGCAACTTAGCAAGGCCTGTTTGCTTACATCTGTGAAATTTATTCCCTCAGCTAGAGGTCAGGACACCTGTCTTAGCAGGGTCTTGGGAGAGGAGGAGCTAGAAGCTCAGAAAGTGATGTGTTGGGTGTAAAGTTAACTTCCTCAGGGCTGAAGAAATGGCTTAGTGAATTCCAGGATGAGAGTGAGACCCTACCTCGAAAAAACAAAACAAAAAAGAGAGAGAGAGAGAGAGAATGAGAGAATGGGCGCACCAGGGCATCCAGCCACTGCAAACAAACTCCAGATGTATGTGCCACTTTGTGCATCTGGTTTTTGTGGGTCCTGGGGAATTGAACCATGGTCTTTTGGCTTTGCAGGCAAGAGCCTTAACTGCTAAGGGGAGGGTATTTTTTCATTCAAACCATTACAATGATACCATGTTTTCGGGCATTTTTTGTTGTTGTTGTTTGTTTTTTCAAAGTAGGGTCTCCCTCTAGCCCAGACTGACCTGGAATTCAGTCGGTAGTCTCAGGGTGGCTTTGAACTCATGGCGATCCTCCTACCTCTGCCTCCCGAGTGCTGGAACGAAAGGCATGTGCCACCACGCCGGGCTTGGGGTAACGTTTTAATAGGCAGCTAGCTGTCCCTTTGCCCAAAGCCTTTGCTGAGAAAGTCCTTAGACAGAGGGCAGTGGCCTCAGCCAGTCATTTCTGAAGAAGCGATTCTTAAGTGAAGAGAAACTGGAAAGGAAAGGCAGGAAGATTGCACAGATCACCGTGGTGGGTTGCCGGTTCCTCCCTCAGCACAAGTGGGTTTTGATTTGCTCTGGGTCTGAGCAGAGGCTAATGGAAGGCTGTTTTCCTTTGTCAGGAGCAGGGTTCTGGAGAACAGCAAGAAGAATCTGGCCAGCAGCTCTGCATTTGTACATGAAGCGGCCTTGGGGATGCGTGTGTGACAATGATCCTGCAGCCAGTGTCCTTTCAGGAAGGACAAACCCAGGGTTAGTGGTTAACGCTGAATCCAAACATCCCTGTCTTAATGCTCAGGGAAACCACCCAGCCCAAGACCACCTGCACAGGGTCGGCCCTCTCAAAATGGGAGGCACCGGAGACGGTACGTTCTTTCTTGGAGGCAGTGGGTTGAAACCATCTTTTAAAATAACCAATTTGTGGGGCTGGAGAGGTGGCTTAGTGGTTAAGCGCATGCCTGTGAAGCCTAAGGACCTTGGTTTGAGGCTCGATTCCCCAGGACCCACGTTAGCCAGATGCACAAGGGGGCGCATGTGTCTGGAGTTCGTTTGCAGTGGCTGGAAGCTCTGGCGCGCCCATTCTCTCTCTCTTTCTTTCTCTCTCAAATAAAAGTAAACAAAAAATACTTTAAAATCCTAAAACATTTAAAAATAATAATAATAATTTTAAAAAAGAGTTTGAGGCCATCCTGAGACTACAGAGTGAATTCCAGGTCAGCCTGAGCCAGAGTGCTGGGTTTAGAGGCACGCACCACCATGCCTGGACTCTCTTTCTACTTAAAAAAATTTTTTTTTTCATTTGTGTTTATTTATTTGATGGTGACAGAGAGAGAAAGAGAAATGGTTTTTCAGCTGCGGCTTAAACACCTGCCAGTGAGGACACCCCAGGTCCCCCCGGCCGTCTGCAGTGAGTTCTAACTTGGGCCATTGGGTTCCTGGAAATTCCCACAATCTCATTACATCCCTGGATGCAGAGAGTGAGAGAAGCTGCGTATGTGTGTAGAGAAGAGGGTGAGAGGGGCCCCACTTTCTCAAAGAAGCTGATTCTGTGACTAATTAAATCTAAAAAGATGTGGGGGGAAATCCTAGCACAAATTTTGTTACACTCTTCATACCTTTAGGCTACCCAAAGGATGGTTGTTACAGAAAAAAAGGAGTAAAACGGGTGAGTGAAGATTTCCTCTGTTTGTAAGAGGAATCGTGTTATCTGCTTTTCTCGGTGCTGTGAAAAATCTGACAAAAGGAAACTGAAAGAAAGGTTTATTTGGGCTCAGAGTTTGGGGTACGGTTCATCGCGATGGGGAAGGTGTGGCAACGGGCGTGTGAGGCAGCTGGTGTCACTGGCTCCTCCACAGTCAGGAAGCAGAGAGAGACAACTGTTCGCTTTCTCCGTTTTATTCAGCCTGGGACCCCAGCCCACAGGGATGGGGTCACCCACATTCAAGGTGGATGTTCCATCATCAGTTAAAGCTATCTGGAAACTCCCTCATAGACACACCCAGAGATGTACTTCCATGGTAAGTTTTTAAAATATTTATTTATTTATGAGTGAGAGAGAGAACACCAGGACCTCTTGCCACTGCAAATGAACTTCAGACACATGTGACACTTTGTGTATCTGGCTTTAAGTGAGTCCTGAGGAACTGATCCCAAGCCTGCAGGCTTTTTATTTATTTATTTGAGAGCGACAGACACAGAGAGAAAGACAGATAGAGGGAGAGAGAGAGAATGGGCGCGCCAGGGCTTCCAGCCTCTGCAAACGAACTCCAGACGCGTGAGCCCCCTTGTGCATCTGGCTAACATGGGACCTGGGGAACCGAGCCTTGAACCGGGGTCCTTAGGCTTCACAGGCAAGTGCTTAACCGCTAAGCCATCTCTCCAGCCCACCTGCAGGCTTTTTAAACAAGTGCCTTTAACCATTGAGCCATCTGCATAGCACCTTCCTTGGCAATTCTAAATTCAGTTAAGTTGACAGTGAAGATTAACTGTCACAGAGACTGGTGGTTTGAATGCAAATGTCAAATGTGTGACTCCATAGACTCAGGTAGATTTTATTTTATTTGTTTTTATTTCTTTGAAAGAGAGAGAGAGAGGCAGAGAGAGAAATGGGTATGTCAGGGCCTCCAGCTGCTGCAAACGAATTCCAGACATATGTGCCACCTTGTATACTTGGCTCCTGGGGAATCGAACCTGGGACCTTTGGCTTTGCAGAAAAGTGCCTTAACCACTAAGCCATCTCTCCAGCCCCCCCGCAAAAAAAAAAAAATCTTTTTTTAAACAGAATTAAAAATATTTTGGAGGGCTGGAGAGATGGTTTAGAGGTTAAGGCACTTCCTACGAAGCCTAAGGAACCAGGTTCGATTCCCTAGGACCCATGTAAGCCACCTGCATAAGGTGGCGCATGCATCCGGAGTTCATCTACAGCAGCTGGAAGTCCTGGTGCAGCCATATTTTCTCTCTCTCTCTATCATGTAAATAAATTAAAAAAAAAAAAAACACAAAAGGAATCATTCAGTGGAGTAGGCCCTGAAGGGCACAGTCAAATTCAATGCCAGCCAATCACAGGCCATGTGCTGTGTAGGAAGAGAAGTTACATAAGAAGAGGTGCAAAAAATAAAAAAATATTGAATAGGAGACAGAAATAGGTTAGATGGCTGAGGGCAACAGGGCTTCCAAAGTGAACAGTTTTTCCTTGGCTAAAAGCAGGAAATGTCCTTTAGCCTATAATAAGAATCTGGGAGGGGGGGTGGAGGGATGGCTTAGTGGTTAAGGCATTTGCCTGCACAGCCAAAGGACCCAGGTTCTATTCCCCAGCACCCATGTAAACCAGAAGTACAGGGGGCGCACGCATCTGGACTTCATTTGCAGTGGCTGGAGGCTGTGGCACGCCCATTCTATTTCTCTCTTTCACTCTTTCTCTGTCAAATAAATAAATAAAAATTAAAAAAAAAAAAAGAAGAAGAATCTGGTTCTTATCTTTTTTTCTCTAAAGGAGTTCTCTAAGCCACTGCCTTGCTGGCGCCAGAAATGTCAAGAGTTCCCATTTCCTAATTCTGGGTTAAGAGGAGCAAAACAGCCGCACCGTCTGCATAGCACGCAAAGCCCCTCACAGAGCGGCTCCTTCTCTCCTCTCCTGAAACTCCCTGCTCCTCACGCTTTCTTTTTAGCTGTCTCGGGAAACTCCACACTGCTGTCCACAATGGCTGGACCAGATTGCATTCCCACCAACAGTCCAGAAGGGTTCCTTTTCCCACACCCTCGCCAGCAGTTAGGGTCATTTGTTTTCATGATGGTCGCCACCCTGACACTCTTCCTTTTTCTGCTCTCCTTATCCAAATACATGCATCTCCCCTTTCTCCTTTCTCTTTCTCTCTCTCTTCTCTCTCCCAACTCTCTTTTTCCCTCCCCCCTTCTCTCCCTGCCCTTTTCTCTTTCCGCCCCATCACAAAAACATCTTAAATCCCTCCCCCAAAAAAGTCTGTCTGTAAGTCCCCAGGTGCCAACCTTCCCTTCCTGTTTTGGATGGCACCAGTCTATGCTAACTTTGCAGAAGACCCAGGGCCCAGGAGACATTCCAGGGAAAGTTGCTGGGTTAAATAGGAGTGTTGCTCTCGCTACTGGCCATAGAACCTTCTCCATGATTATGTCAGGGTGATAGACATTGAGGCGACTCAATCAAAACAGAAAATAAGAGGCTACTGAATGCCAAACACTAAAGGCAGTTTCAAACATGCCCTTCAATGCTCACGGAACATTACGGAATTGGGAGCAGAAAGGATGTAAGAGCCACGTGGCGGGAAGGCATACTGTGATGCATTGTCCTATCCACAGGAACCAGCTAGTGCATTCATGATCCCACAGTAATTACTAATGCCCTCCCCCACCCAATGAAGAGACCCTCAGAATGGGAAAGAAGGGACAGAGAAGGATCACCGGTTGGGAATATGACCAATTTGCAGTATGTTTATACACATACATATTAAAGTTCCCAATAAAAAAATATATTTTTTTAGGAGCTGGGCATAGTGGCGCACGCCTTTAATCCCTGCACCTGGGAGGCAGAGGTAAGAGGATTGCTGTGAGTTCGAGGCCACCCTTAGACTACATAGGGAATTCCAGGTCAGCCTGGACTAGAGGGAAACCCTACCTTGGGAAAAAAAAAAAAAAAAAAAAAAAATATATATATATATATATATATATATATATATATATATATATATTACAGCTAGAGAGATAGCTTAGCAGTTAAGGCACTTGCCTGTGAAGCCTGAGGACCCATGTTCGACTCTCCAGATCCCACATACGCCAGACGCACAAAGGTGAGGCAAATGCAAGGTCTCTCATGCCCACTAGGTGGCGCAAATGCCTGGAGGTTGATCTCAGTAGCTGAGGCTCTGGTGCACCAATTCTCTCTCTCTTGCTCTCTCTCTAAAAAAAAATAAAAATAAAACCCAACCAAGAGCTGAGAAAGGCTCTGTCAATCTCAAAGACTCCCTAAATTCCATATCAGAAGCATAAGAAGGTCAAGGCCATCCTTTGCTCCATAGCGAGTTCTAGGCCAGCCTGAGATACAATGAGACCCTGTTTTAAAATAAAACAAAGCGTCTGCTAGAACTCTTGACGTGACACGGGCTGTGGCAAAAACGTCTGTTGGCTGATGCTGGTCTGCTGTGTTATTTCCCACCTTCCTGCAGCTCCCAAAATACAGCTTCCTGGCTGTCTCTCCTCCCTCATGTCTTTCCTTTTGAATTGTACCTCCTCTCTGCAGGTACCACTTATGGGATACCTCTTTTTTGTTTGGTTAGTTTTGCTTTTCAAGGTAGGGTCTCACTCTAGCCCAGGCTGACCTGGAATTCACTATGTAGTCTCAGGGTGGCCTCGAACTCACGCTGATCCTCCTACCTCTGCCTCCCGAGTGTTGGGATTAAAGGTGTGTGCCACCACGCCCTGCTCCCTTCTCCATTTCTTTTTCTTTTTCATTCTTTTTGTTAAATATTTTGAGAGAGAGATAGAAAGAGACAGAGACTCAGAGAGATAGAGGGAGAGAATGGGCGCACCAGGGCCTCCAGCTACTGCAAACGAACTCCAGACACATGCGCCACCTTGTGCATCTGGCTTACATGGGACCTGGGGAACCGAACCAGGCTCCTCAGGCTTTGCAGGCATGTGCCTTAACTGCTAAGCCATCACTCCAGCCCCCTTCTCCATTTCCTTTTTTTTTTTTTGGTCTCAAAAAATTTTTTTTCAGGGCTGGAGAGATGGCTTAGCGGTTAAGCGCTTGCCTGTGAAGCCTAAGGACCCCAGTTCGAGGCTTGGTTCCCCAGGTCCCACGTTAGCCAGATGCACAAGGGGGTGCACGCGTCTGGAGTTCGTTTGCAGAGGCTGGAAGCCCTGGCACGCCCATTCTCTCTCTCTCCCTCTATCTGTCTTTCTCTCTGTGTCTGTCGCTCTCAAATAAATAAATTAATTAATTAATTAAAAAAAATTTTTTTCAAAAATCAAATAAAATTTAATATGGTAAAGAAGTTAGTGAACTGCAAAGGACTTTATAAATGACTGCCACTTTTAAGAAAAAATAGGCTAAAAGTGCTCTATAAAATATATATAAATATATATATAAGTATAAAAAATATGGAACACTTCACAAATTTGCGTGTCGTCCTTGTGCAGGGGCCATGCTAATCTTCTCTGTACCATTCCAATTTTAGTATATGTGCTGCCAGAGCAAGCACCCATTTCTCCATTTCATTCTTTCTTAAAAATATATTTTATTCATTTATGTATTTGAGAGAAAGAGGGAGAGAGAAAGAGAGAGAATGGGCATGTCAGGGCCTCCAGCCTCTGCAAACGAACTCCAGATGCATGCGACCCCTTGTGCATCTGGCTAACGTGGGTCTTGGGGAACCGAACCTGGGTCCTTTGGCTTTTCAGGCAAACACCTTAACTGCTAAGCCATCTCTCCAGCCACCCCTCTTGTCCATTTCTTGAATGACACAGCCTGAATGAGATCAGCTCGGCCATCCATTTCAACTCTGGAGGTCATGTCTGTTTGAGCCCATGTTCTCCTACGGGGGATATAAGAAAAGAAAGGAGCTTCTGGAAGTCCTGTAACGTGGCGACCTCGTCTCACAGCAGATACGGCAGGCCCGACTCTGACCGTCAATAGAGTTGTAACAGCCTCAGATCCTTTCAGACAGGAAAGGACATCATGCCATTGTGTTTTGGCACCATTGTTCCCTCTCTGTCTGTCACCATTCATTCGGCCAACCTCTAGTGAGTACCTGGAATGTGTGAGACCCAAGGATGCAAAGACTGTATTAGTAAGTGTCCCTGAACTGATGTTCCTGAAGGAAAAATAAAGAAAGCTGTGTCTATCCTGTAAGACTATGAAGCTGACGAGCATTTCAATGTGGAGAGATTGAAATTTTGCAAGTCCACAGCCAACTTTTCTTGGGCTATCTTTAGCCCCTTCATAGTCACTTATTGCCCACCTCTGTGCTTGACTTAACATCCTTGCGACTATCAGGTGATGAGGTGAATCCTTTCTGGAATGTTCTAACAGACCACCAGCTGTCACCAACACAAAGGTTAAGAATGTCATTAGAGAGCTAGAGAGATGGCTTAGTGGCTAAGGCGTTTGCCTGCAAAGCCAAAGGACCCAGGTTCAATTCCCTAGGACCCATGTAAGCCAGATGCACAAGGGGGCGCACGCATCTGGAGTTCATTTGCAGTGGCAGGAGGCCCTGGCACACCCATTCTCTCTCTCTCTCTCTCTATCTGCCTCTTTCTCTCTCTCTATCTATCTATCTATCACTATTGCTATCTCCCTTAAATAAATAAATAAATATTAGAAATAAAAAAATGTCATTAGGCCGGGCATGGTGGTGCACGCCTTTAATCCCAGCACTTGGGAGGTAGAGGTAGGAGGATCGCTGTGAGTTCGAGGCCACCCTGAGACTCCATACTGAATTCCAGGTCAGCCTGGACCAGAGTGAGACCCTATCTCAAAACACTAAAAAAAAAAAAATGTTATTAGGTAATATCTGAAATCTATAGCAAAGATGTCCCCATTTTCCTGTAAGCCACCCACCTGATGTTTTCACCAATGTCTTTGAAACACACCTTGGTTTATGACTTTCTTTTATTTTGTAATTGTACAACTTTCTTGAGATTGTTGATATGTTGGAACATGAAATTTGGGGATACCTGAATCTGGGTTCCTATTTGGTTCCAGAATAAGCTATCTCTTCTTCCCTTTGACATGAGAGCTCTGTGCTCTGTGTTCATTCTTCTTCCTATCACTGACATGGGAATTCAGATATGAATTTGGGGCATTTTGACAACAATGGAGCCTTTCTCAGCTCTTCAGTGGGCTTTTTTTTTTTAAATTACACTTTTTTATCATTTTATTTATTTATTAGAGAGAGACAGAGAGAGAATGGGCGCACCAGGGCCTCCAGACACTGAAAACAAACTCCAGATGTGTGCGCCACCACGTACACCTGGCTTACATGGAACCTGGAGAATCAAACCTGGGTCCTTAGGCTTCGCAGGCAAGTGCCTTAACCGCTAAGCCACTTCTCCAGCCCTTCAGTGGGCTTTTAAAAATATTTTATTCATTTATGTGTTTGAGAGGAGACAGAGAGAGAATGTGTGTGCCAGGGCCTCTAGCTACTGCCAATGAACTCCAGACGTATGTGCCACCTTGTGTATCAGGTTTACATGGGTCCTGGGGAATTGAGCCTGGGTCCTTATGTTTTGCAGGCAAGCGTCTTAACCGCTAAGCCATCTCTCCAGCCCTTGTGTGGGCTTTTAACTCAGGACTTAGGGAGCTAGATGCTCACAGTCACACAAAACTTCCATTAAGTCAGTGGCCTCTAGTTTCTTGCCTCATGAATTTGACCAATGAAAGCCAAAGACCATCAGTGTTGAAGTTTAGGAAGATTTTATTATAGAGTCTAAGAGAAAGAAAGAAAGAAAGAAAGAAAGAAAGAAAGAAAGAAAGAAAGAAAGAAAGAAAGAAAGAGGAAAGGAAAGGAAAGGAAAGGAAAGGAAAGGAAAGGAAAGGAAAGGAAAGGAAAGGAAAGGAAAGGAAAGGAAAGGAAAGGAAAGGAAAGGAAAGGAAAGGAAAGGAAAGGAAAGCAAGCAACCAAGCAGAGCTGCTGTTTCGCAGGAGGGGGCCTCAGAAAGGGTATACTGGTTACTGCCTTGGGGTTAACAAAACGTATTTGGATTGGCAGTGAGCTGGTCAGTCCATTTCCCATACCAGCTGTCCAGGCACCTTGCAGTTTTATCCTCATGTCTGGTTTCCAGGAAAGGGGAGCTTATAAACCCAAGGACATGTTCTGCTTTTAGCCAAGAAAAAAACCTGTTCACTTTTGGGGCCCTGCTGTCCTAAACTGCCTAACCAATTTCTATCTCTCTTTTTTTTTTTGAGGTAGGATTTTACTGTAGTCTGGGCTGGCTTGGAATTCACTCTGTAGTCTCAGGGTGGCCTCGAACTCACAGCCATCCTCCTACCTCTGCCTCCCAAGTGCTGGGATTAAAGGCATGTGCCACCATGCCCAGCACCTTTTATTCTTTTTTCTTTAATTTTTATTTCTTTATTTGAGAGTGACAGACAGAGAAAGAGGCAAAGAGAGAGAGAGAGAGAGAGAGAGAGAGAGAGAGAGAGAGAGGGAGAGAGACAGGGAGAGACTGGGTGCACCAGGGCCTCTAGCCACTGCACATGAACTCCAGATGCATACACCACCTTGTGCATCTGGCTTACGTGGGTCCTGGGGAATCGAGCCTTGAACCGGGTTCCTGAGGCTTCACAGACAAGCACTTAACGGCTAAACCATCTCCCCGGCCCCCCTAAATTTTATTCTTAATCATCACCATAACAGAATACCTGAGGTATTAACCTAAAAAGTTTAAGTTAGGCCAAGAATGGTGGTGCATGCCTTTAATCCCAGCACTCGGGAGGCAGAGGTAGAAAGATCACTGTGAGTTTGAGGCCAGCCTAAGACTAGATCGAGAATTCCAGGTCAGCCTGGGCTAGAGCACAGGCCTTTGGTGGGGACATTCAAGATCCACACTAAGGCAGATTAAATACATCAGGGTGTGAACGTGAACTGGGCCAACGCAGGGAAGACAGCTCACACAAAGACAGCCAGGGTACCAGATGGACAGTTTGTATTCACCCAGAGCGGCTGGGGCTCCAGGAGGGCTTCTGGGGGGAAGGGTCCCCTGCACTGCATTCTGGGGGTGTGGGAGCACTGCAGGTGTGGGAACAGCTTGAGCAGAGCAGCTTGGTGGGGGCCTGAATGACGCAGCCCCCCAGAAGGGGGGCTGGCAAGTGAGTGGCGGGAGAGGCAGTGGGAAGCTGGGCTCTGCCCGCTCATTCTCTGCTGTCCCCGCCCCCCCCCCCCCCTTCGCTTTTAAACCTGGTGCCAAATTCTTGTTTTCTGGCTCTTTTACCCTACAGCTCCTGTTGGAGTGGCCCAATTCCCTCCCTCCTTCCCCCACCCCATCCCTTCCAGCATCAGCTGAGCTTGCCTGGCAGTTTTTCCCTGACCACTGAGAGCGTCCGCAGCCCTGCAGGAAATGAGTTCGGATGTCCCGTCCACAGCGGTGACTATCACCAGTTTACCCAGCCTGCCTAAACTCTGCTTCCTCATTCACAAAATACTTCAGCCAGGGCTGGAGAGATGGCTTAAGGCGTTTGCCTGCAAAGCCAAAAGATAAGGCAAAATAAAAAAGAGCCCAGTTCGATTCTCCAGGACCCACGTAAGCCAGATGCGCAAGGGGGCGCACGCATCTGGAGTTCGTTTGCAGTGGCTGGAGGCCCTGGTGCTCCCTTTCTCTCTCTCCCTCTCCCTCTTTCTCTCTCAAATATATAAATAAATAAAATATTTTTTAAAAATATATTTTAGGTGGCACAAGCCTTTTATCCCAACACTGGGGAGGCAGAGGAGGTAGGAGGATTGCTGTGAGTTCGAGGCCAGCGTAGGGCTACAGAGTGAGTTCCAGGTCAACCTGGGTTAGAGCGAGACCCTACCTCAAAAAAAAAAAAAAAAAAAAAAAGAATATTTCTTCTACATGTGGCTGTGAGGAGGAGGAAGTGAAATAGTGACATGAGCTCTAAGGACAGAGGCTCGTGTCACTTGTTTGGAGTGGCAGGATGGCGCAGAGGAAAACTTTGGAGGCAGAGCCTAAACTGGTTTGCTTCTTTGTTTTTGAGACAGTGTCTCATGTAGCCCAGGCTTACCTTGAACTTGTTATGTAGTTCATGATGAACTTGAACTGCTTCGACCTCTTTTTCTTCTTTATTTTTTTTTTATGCACGAGAGTGACATAGAGGAGAGAGAGAGAGAGAGAGAGAATTGGTGCAGCAGGGCCTCCAGCCACTGTAACCAAACTCCAGATGCATGCGCCACCTAGTGGGCATGTGTGGCCTTGCACTTACATCGCCTTGTGCGTCTGGCTTATGTGGGATCAGGAGAGTCAAACATGGCTCCTTAGGCTCTGCAGGCAAGCGCCTTAACCACTGAGCCATCTCTCCAGACCTGTCTCTACCTCTTGAGTCCTGGGATTTCGGAAATGTACCACTACACCTGGCAAGACAGGCTCGGCTTGAACCTCCTCTGCTCTGTCACTTATTAGGGGATATTGAACAGGTTACATAACCTCGCTGGGCCTCAGTTATGTCACCTGAAAGGTGTTAATATATTTCCCAGGCTTGTTGCGTTATAAAACATTTGAGGGGCTGGAGAGATGGCTTAGCGATTAAGTGCTTGTCTGCAAAGCCTGAGGACCCGGGTTTGAGGCTCGATTCCCCAGGACCCACGTTAGCCAGATGCACAAGGGGGCGCACGTGCCTGGAGTTCATTATCAGTGGCTGGAGGCCCTGGCACACCCATTCTCTCTCTCTCTCTGTCGCTCTCAAATAAATAAATAAAAATAAACAAAAAGTTAAAATAAGTAAATAAAACATTCGAATGCAGGGCTCAAACAGAAGCAGGTATGCAGAAAGTTTTAGAAACTTCTTAGCCTACTTGTGTCAGCTTGGCACAGGCAAGTGGAGCTGGTAGCTCGTAACGGGACCACGAACCTTTCTGGATGAGGTCAGCAGAGCGGACAGAGCCTGTACTGAGGTCAGCGGAGTGGACAGAGCCTGTACTGAGGTCAGCGGAGCGGACACAGCCTGTACTGAGGTCAGCGGAGCGGACAGAGCCTGTACCGAAAGTCAGATCCCTAAGTGAGAATTCCCACATGCCACCCTGGGCGTGACCTTGGGCAGTCTCGTGATCCCTGGGTCTCATGTTCTCTTCTGTAAAGTGTGGAGGCCAGTAAGAGGATCGTAGAGAAGTCCTCATGTGCAATTACTGGGACAGAAGCAGGGACTCAAGTGACAAAGCAGAATTGTAAAGTGACATTCTGAGCCAGGCATGGTGGTGCCCGCCTTTAACAGCCTGACTTTTTTGTTTTTTTTTGTTGTTGTTGTTTGTTTTTGTTTTTAATTTTTAAATTTTTATGAACATTTTCCATGAATATAAAAAAATATCCCATGGTAATTCCCTCCCTCCCTCCCCACTTCCCCCTTTGAAATTCCATTCTCCATCATATTACCTCCCCGTCTCAATCATTATACTTACATATATACAATACCAACCTATTAAGTACCCTCCTCCCTTCCTTTCTCTTCCCTTTATGTCTCCTTTTTAACTTACTGGCCTCTGCTACTAAGTATTTTCCTTCTCACGCAGAAGCCCAGTCATCTGTAGCTAGGATCCACATTTGAGAGAGAACATGTGGCGCTTGGCTTTCTGGGCCTGGGTTACCTCACTTAGTATAATCCTTTCCAGGTCCATCCATTTTTCTGCAAATTTCATAACTTCATTTTTCTTTACCGCTGAGTAGAACTCCATTGTATAAATGTGCCACATCTTAATTATCCACTCATCAGTTGAGGGACATCTAGGCTTGTCTTTTTTGTTTTTTAAACACAATCTCACTCCATAATCCAGACAGGCCTAAAACTCAAAGTAATCCTCCTGTCTCAACCTCCAAGTATGACACAGTGTGAATTCCATCCAGGTCAGTCTGGGCTAGTGGGAGACCCTACCTCGAAAAACCAAAAAAATGAGTAAATAAATAAATAAAAATTAATTCAGTCATTATAGCTTTTGTTCTTAAAAGGGTTTAAAAAAATAAAGGCATTTGCCTGCAAAGCCAAAGGACCCAGGTTTGATTCCCCAGGACCCATGTTAGCCGGATGCACAAGGGGACACATGCTTCTGGAGTTTGTTTGCAGTGGCTGGAGGCCCTGGCATGCCCATTCTCTCTCTCTCTCTCTCTCTCTCTCTCTGTCAAATAAATAAATAAATATAAAATATGAAAAACCTCCCCATGTCCTAAGAAAACCTTGCTATGTACAAATAATGTTGGCATATTTTGTACAAGCTTCATATATCATAATGGTCATAAGTGTAAGGTCTAGAAGTGATCAAGACCACAGAAACCATGCTGAGACAAAGATGGAAGCTTTTATTCGGGAAAAGCACAAGCGGCCAGGACTGGCTCTCAAGAGCGGAGCACAGCCAACTTGAAATTCCACAGACAGTGGGCTTTATAGGGCTCTTCAGTTGGGGGAAGGTGAGGAAGGGAAAAGTTTAAAAAAACAAAAGTTCTTGGGTTGGAGAAATAACTTAGTGGTTAAGGCGCATGCCTATGAAGCTATGAAGCCTAAGGACCAGGTTCGATTCTCCAGATCCCACATAAGCCAGATGCACATGATGGTGCATGCGTCTGGAGTTCGTTTGCAGTGGCTGGAGGCCCTGGTGTTCGCTCGCTCACATTCTCTCTCTCTCTCTCTCTCTGTCTCTGTCTCTATAAATAAATTAATAAAAATAAATCTTTGAAAAAAAAAACAGGTTTCTTTAGGGGAGATCTAAGATAGCCAGGGTGCGACACCAAAACAGTGACCGCAAGATAAAGGGGCAGGAAATCATGACCTGATGTGGGGGCCTTGTTAGGCAAGGAAGGGATAATGGCTGGGTGGTTTCTTGAAGAATGTGGATAACCTACTTCCTTGCGTCTCTGTCACCACATGGTGACTCCATCTTGGGAGCCTGTCCCAATCTAACAATAAGTATTACTGTACACTATAAAAAAAAAAACAACTAAATGGTTAAAGATACTAGCTTACAAAATTGCTTTATGTCTATCAAAACGTCAGTTCATCAATAACCAGGTTTTACTCTATTTTGAATCTATGCGTAATCAGACAGTCACAGTGAAGGTTCTACTTAAGTAATTGTCTCATTTTTGGTATCTTTTTTTTTTTAAATATTTTTTGTTCATTTTTTATTTATTTATTTGAGAGTGACAGACACAGAGAGAAAGACAGATAGAGGGAGAGAGAGAGAATGGGTGCGCCAGGGCTTCCAGCCTCTGCAAACGAACTCCAGACGCGTGCACCCCCTTGTGCATCTGGCTAACGTGGGACCTGGGGAACTGAGCCTCGAACCGGGGTCCTTAGGCTTCACAGGCAAGTGCTTAACCACTAAGCCATCTCTCCAGCCCTTATTTTTGGTATCTTGAGTTCATTGCTCATAAGTAAATTGACTCTCTTAAAAAAAATGGGGGGGCTGGAGAAATGGCAAGTGGTTAAGGCACTTGCCTGCAAAGCCCAAGGACCCCGGTTTGATTCCCCAGGACCCATGTAGGCCAGATGCTCAAGGGGGTGCACGCATCTGGAGTTTGTTTGCAGTGGCTGGAGGCCCTGGCAAGCCCATTCTCTCCCTCCCTCCCTCTCTCTCTCTCTCTCTCTCTCTCTCTCTCTCTCTCTGCCTCTTTCTCTCTCTGTTGCTCTCCAATAAATAAATAAAAAACAAACAAAAAATATTCTTAAAAAGAAATTAGGATAAAGCTGCCAGCACGTGGACTTAGAGAAGCAGAGTAGGGAAAGTTGCGGCGATAGAATGGGCTAAAGAGAAGCTAATAGAGGACAAACGATGAAACTCAAGGGGGAAAAAAAAATGAGAGGGCAGATATCAAAGAAAAAACCAGAGATTCCGAGGAGACACGAGTAATGAAGAGGGTTCCACTCCTGGCTACCCCGAGTTTCGAGTGACCACACACAGGCAGCAAGTCGGGAGTTGGTGTGAGCACCCACTGGTCAACTCAGAGATCAGAGGAAAACCATACACGTAATTAAAGTGAGAAATTACCCCAAACTATAAAGCAGAGGCAAGCGGGAGAGTTCGGATCAAGGAAACAATGCACCGCTCTCCCAACCCTACCCAGCCAGACCAGGTCGCCAGAGAATGAAACACACACACACACACACTGAGGGTCACCTGCAGAGAGACTTGTACTTCTTTAGTTGGTTTTAAATTTTTATTTATTTATTAGAGACAGAGAGAGAGTGACTTTGGGCCTCCAGCCACTGCAAACGAACTCCAGACGCATGCGCCACCATGTGCGTCTGGCTTATGCGGGACGTGGAGAATCAAACCTGGGTCCTTAGGCTTTGCAGGCAAACACTTTAACCACTAAGCCATCTCTCCAGCCCGTTTTTAAAATTTTTTTTATTTATTTGTTATTTACTTATTTATGAGAGAGAGGGAGAGAGAGAGAAAGAAAGAAAGAAAGAAAGAAAGAAAGAAAGAAAGAAAGAAAGAAAGAAAGAAAGAAAGAAAGGGAGGGAGGGAAGGAGATAATGGGTGAGCCACGACCTCCAGTCACTGCAAATGAATTTCAGACAGATGCGCCACCTTGTGCTTCTTGCTTTGGTGGGTTCTGAGAAATCAAACTTAGCTTAGCAATTAAAGCACTTGCCGGTGAAGCCTAAGGACCCAGGTTCAATTCCCAGGACCCGTGTAAGCCAGACGCACAAGGTGACACATGCATCTGGAATTTGTTTGCAGTGGCTGAAGGCCCTGATGAGCCCATTCTCTCTTTCTCTATCTGCCTCTCTTCTTCCTCTCTCTCTCTCTCTTTCACTCAAATATATAAATAAATAAAATTTAAATATAGACATCCATTTCCCTTAGTTATATGCTTAAGGCTTACAATACTAAGCTCTCACATTGACTTATGCCTTCTGCTGCCTCAGCCTGGCCCTGCTTAGTCAGCCACTGATTGATTGCCTTTAAATAGAAAAATTCCATAATTGTAAAGAAAAGCCCAGATGGGGCTGGAGAGATGGCTTAGCAATTAAGGCATTTGCCTGCAAAGCCGAAGGATCCCAGTTCCATCCTCCAGATCCCACGTAAGCCAGACGCACAAGGTGGTGCATGCATCTGGAGTTGGTTTGCAGTGGCTAGAGGCCCTGGTGTACCCATTCTCTTTCTCTCTCTCAAACAAATAAATAAAATATATATTTAAAAAAAAAAAGAAAAGCCCAGATGATCTGAATAAGGCTCCCACAGGGGTTTAAGAAAGCCCTGTAGTGTTCAGGGGATGTGGTGGTTTGATTCAAGTGTCCCCCATAAACTTAGAGGTTCTGAATGCTAGGTTTCCAGATGATGGATATTTAGGAATTAATGCCTCCTGGAGGGAGTGTATTGTTGGGAGCGGGTTTATGGGTAGTATAGCCAGTTTGCCCATGCCAGTGTTTTGTACGCTCTCCTGTTGCTATTGTCCTTATGTGGGCCAGGGGGTGATGTCCACCCTCTGCTCATGCCATCGCTTTCCCCTGCCATCGTGGAGCTTCCCCTCGAGCCTGTAAGCCAAAATAAATCTCTTTTTCCCAGAAGCTGCTCTTGGTTGGGTGATTTCTACCAGCAATGCGAACCGGACTGCAACAAGGGGCATTAGCTACAGACCTGACAGCCTTTCTCCCTAGGAAGCCCTCAGCTGTATTGTGCTTCAAGATGTAGAGAACTTCTTTCCTGCCAGGCCCACCTAGGGCCAGCCACAAACCACTAGGGAACTGGGCCCGTGCCCGTCAGCCAAGACATATGTTATAAATTCTTCCCACCAGGATCAGGAGGGCAGCGTCCTCAGCCAATCATGACAGCGACCAGAGACCCAGAGGGTCACCCCAGGATCAAGCTTCACGGGACACCTGTCACGGCCAAGAAGGCGACTATGGCTCCACTCTCGTCGCTCTGAGGCTGATTAGTCTACGCACAGCAGAAACGGGGTCTACAGCCCTGCTCCTGTCACCACCCTGGAAGCCAGCTGTCCACACGTGACAGAAGCCTGAGGAATTCAACAGGGTTACCAAAGACAAAAAAGAGGGGCTGGAGAGATGGCTTAGCGGTTAAGCGCTTGCCTGTGAAGCCTAAGGACCCCGGTTCGAGGCTCGGTTCCCCAGGTCCCACGTTAGCCAGATGCACAAGGGGGCGCACGCGTCTGGAGTTCGTTTGCAGAGGCTGGAAGCCCTGGCGCACCCATTCTCTCTCTCTCCCTCTATCTGTCTTTCTCTCTGTGTCTGTCGCTCTCAAATAACTAAATAAAAAAATTTTTTAAAAAATGAACAAAAAATAATTGAAAAGAAAGAACTCAAGGTAAAGTCAGACCACCTGCCATACTGTTTAAATATCCTAAAGCTGGCTGAAGGGATGGCTTAGTGGTTAAGGTGTTTGCCTGCAAAGCCTAAAGACCCAGCTTTGATTCCCCAGGACCCACAAAAGCCAGGTGCACAGGGTGGTCCATGCTCCTGGGGTTCGTTTGCAATGGCTAGAGGCCCTGGCATGCCCGTTCTCTCCCTCTCTCTCTCTCTTTCTCGAGTAAATAAATAAATAGACATTTAAAAAATTCTATTTTTTATTTTTATTTATTTATTTGACAGAGAAAGAGAGAGAGAGAAAGAGCGAGCCAGGGCCTCCAGCCACTGCAAACAAACTCCACACACTTGCGCCCCCTTATGCATCTAGCTAACGTGGGTCCTGGGGAACCGAACCTGGGTCCTTTGGCTTTGCAGGCAAATGCCTTAACTGCTAAGCCATCCCTCCAGCCCTTAAAAAAAAAATTCTAAAGCCATCAGAGCTGAGAACTCAGGCTTTAGTGGTTATTCCTCTGAGTCTGTCGACATGGATACATTTACTGATTCTCCACTCTATCTCTGATGCTGTTTCTGTGTGTCTTCGGCTTCTCATAACAGAAGGACGACGCTACAGCTGGATGGACCCATGAATGGTACCATCTGTCCAGAACCACCCATGGCATATGTGCTGATAAGTGACTTATTCCTGGGAGTAGAAAAAAAATTAGAAAAAATTCTATAAATTTATCAGAATGAATTGGACTGTACTGGTATATGTGTGCCTTAAAATCATAGCAGGAAAACCAGGCCCAAGAACTCATTGAACACACCAGAAAAGGGTATAACCTCCTCGCCTGGACCCCATTAAGAAGTGAACGCTAAGCCGGGCGTGGTGGTGCACACCTTTATTCCCAGCACTCAGGAGGCAGAGGTAGGAGGATCGCCGTGAGTTCGAGGCCACCCTGAGACTACAGAGTGAATTCCAGGTCAGCTTAGATAGAGCAAGACCCTACCTTGAAAAAAAAAAAGAAAGAAAGAAAGAAAAGGAGGAAGAGGAGGAGGAGGAAAAAGAAGAGAATAAGCTTTCTGTGGTAGTTTGATTCAGGTGTCCCCCATAAACTTAGAGGCTCTGAATGCTAGGTTCCCAGCTGATGGAGATTTGGGAATTAACACCTCCTGGAGGGAGTGTATTGTTGGGGGCGGGCTTATGGGTGTTATAGCCAGTGTCCCCTTGCCAGTGTTTGGCACACTCTCCTATTGCCATTTTCCACCTGATGTTGGCCAGGGCTGCGGTTCACTCTCTGCTCATGCCATCGTTTTCCCCTGCCATCGTGGAGCTTCCCCTCGAGCCTGTAAGCCAAAATACCACCACCACCACCACCACCACCCCCCCCCCCCCCCGCCGACAAGCTGCTCTTGGTTGGGTGATTTCTGCCAGCAATGCCAACCTGACTGCAACACCTTCCTGGTAGCACATGCCGCAGAATGAATGCCTTCTCCTGTCCCCAGTTCTCATGTGTGTATGTAATAGTGACTCCTTCAGCTGTGCCTTACTTACCATGACTTTGTGACCTGTCTTTGTGACGTGTCTCTTTTCATGGTCTGAAAATACAACATGGAAAATTCCAGAGAACTCATAAAGTTTTTTTTTTTCTTTTTTTTTTTTAATTATTTATTTATTTATTTGAGAGCGACAGACACAGAGAGAAAGACAGATAGAGGGAGAGAGAGAGAATGGGCGCGCCAGGGCTTCCAGCCTCTGCAAACGAACTCCAGACGCGTGCGCCCCCTTGTGCATCTGGCTAACGTGGGTCCTGGGGAATTGAGCCTCGAACTGGGGTCCTTAGGCTTCACAGGCAAGTGCTTAACCACTAAGTCATTTCTCCAGCCTGTAAAATATTTTGTTATCTGTAGTGGAAGCAAGCAAGAACTATAGAAGCTTAAGAGGCACTAAGCAAGAAGCTGCACATTTTCACCAAAAAAGGTTCACAAATTTTTGGAAGTCTTGTTCCAGTAAGCTCAAGTTTCTCAGTATCTTACAGATGGGTGGGATTTTCTCTGTTCCTTGCTTTTTCCCTGTGGGTAACTTGCAGGTGAGTGGGGGCTCTTTACAACCTGGTGCAAGTCTCCTTTAACATTGCTATTTTCTGGGCTGGAGAGATGGCTTGGCGGTTAAGCACTTGCCCTTCAAGCCTAAGGACCCTGGTTTGAGGCTCGATTCCCCAGGACCCATGTTAGCCAGATGCATAAGGGGGCGCACGTGTCTGGAGTTCCTTTGCAGTGGCTAGAGGCCCTGGCGAGCCCATTCTCTATCTATCTGCCTCTTTCTCTCTCTGTCTGTCGCTCTCAAATAAATAAATTAATTTAAAAAAATTGCTATTTTCTACTAAACTACCTCTGCTTCCCAAGTGCTGGGATTAAGGGTGTGCATCAACCATACCTGACATTTATTTATTTATTTATTTATTTATTTATTTATTTATTTATTTATTTATTTTGAGGCAAGCCCAGCAGACTGGCCTTTTTCTTTAATGCAAGAAAGAGAGGGAATTGAGGATTGGAGCCACTACAACCAAATGCCAGGTGCATGTGCTCCCTTGTGTGCACGTGTGACCTTGCACACACACACACACACACACACACACACACACACACACACACACAGGGTTCAGCTCTGTCCTTTCAGACATCCCCTGGGAGTCTTGGGATGTGTCCCCAGAGGATGATGTGGGGCAGCTGTGTTTTTATTTCTCTATCAAGACTGAAACTTCATACCCCCAACTCTGCGCCTTATTTTCATTTTAACAATAGTTTTAAATTGTACACATTCAAAATCAGTCCATTTCAGTACCCCAGGAAGTTTCCTGTTCTTGTTAGAGATGCAATGGTGTTTGTTTGTATAGAAGTATTATTTAGCCAGCATCTTAGTGACGCTGTTCTGCCTAAGGTTGCTATTACACAATTCAAGTGAATAGTGTTGTACAGGCATTGTTGCAGACACATGCATATAAACCTTTAAGAATAAATTCTTGGGCTGGAGAGATGGCTTAGCAGTTAAGCGCTTGCCTGTGAAGCCTAAGGACCCTGGTTCGAGGCTCCGTTCCCCAGGTCCCACGTTAGCCAGATGCACAAGGGGGCACGCACGCCTGGAGTTCATTTGCAGAGGCTGGAAGCCCTGGCGCGCCCATTCTCTCTCTCTCCCTCTATCTGTCTTTCTCTCTGTGTCTATCGCTCTCAAATAAATAAATTTAAAAAAAATTTAAAAAAAGAATAAATTCTTGTCGGGCGTGGTGGCGCATGCCTTTAATCCTAGCACTTGGGAGGCAGAGGTAAGAGGATCATTGTGAGTTCGAGGCCACCCTGAGACTCCATAGTGAATTCCAGGTCAGCCTCAGCTAGAGTGAGACCCTAACTTGAAAAACCAAAGAAAAAAAAAAAAGAAAGAAAGAATAATTTCTTTTTTGTTGTTGTTGTTTATTTTTATTTATCTGAGAGCAACAGACAGAGAAAGAGGCGGAGAGAGAAAATGGATGTGCCAGGGCCTCCAGCCACTGCAAATGAACTCCAGACGTGTGCGCCCCCTTGTGCATCTGGCTAACGTGGGTCCTGGGGAAGAGAGCTTCGAACCAGGGTCCTTAGGCTTCACAGTCAAGCGCTTAACCACTAAGCCATCTCCGCAGCCCAAGAATAAATTCTTATTTCAGAGAGAGAAGAGAGAGAATGGGCGCACCAGAGCCTTCAGCCACTGTAAACAAACTCCAGATGTATGCGCCACCCTGCGCATCTGGCTTATGTGGGTCCTGGGGAATCACCATGCCCGGCTCAGCATTAACATTAACATTCTTACTAACATTTAACTGTGCTTAACTCCTAGCCAGATATGATTAGAGAGAGCTGGGTCCTGCTATCTGTTCATCATTAGCCACACACACACAAAAAAAAGTCTGTGCCAACCTTTCACCCCACCCTGTCCCCTGGCAATCCCTGATCTGTTTTCCATCCTTGGAGCTTTTTTTTTTTTTATTTTTCCCCAAAGGTCAATGTCATATAAATGGAAAACACCATATAGCCCAGAGTCCATCTTCGTTCACTTAGCTTGAGACAACAGATTCATTCATGTTGTCCCGCACATCCAGAATTCATTCCATGTTACTGCTGAATCGCACCTCACTGGAGGCACCACACATTATTTATGCTCTAGTTGAAGGACAGCTGGGTTGCTTCCAGATTTAGCAATTTATAAATAAAGCTGCTATACACATAGATTTCATTTCTCTTGGGCAAATACCTACGAGTGGGATTTTTGGACTGTATGGTAAATGTGTAACTTTGTATGAAACTGCCAAACTGTCTTCCACAGAAAGGCTGTATATGTGTGCATTCCAGTTGCTTTGCATTATTGCCAGAACTTGATTGTTTTTCTTTCTTTCTTTCCTTTTTCTTGGCCATACTAACCGTTGTATCGTGGTCTCTCATTGTGGTTCTAATTTGAAATGTTCCTGATAACCAATATTGAACATATTTTATGTGATTATTTTCCATGCATATGCAAATATTGTTACGGGGTGCTAAGGGTCCAGGAAAGTCCTTGACCTCCAAACCCTGGGTTCGTTTTTTTTGTTGTTGTTGTTGTTTTGGTTTTTTTTTGTTTGTTTTTCAAGGTAGGGTCTCACTCTGGCTCAGGCTGACCTGGAATTCACTATGTAGTCTCAGGGTGGCCTCGAACTCTCGGCGATCCTCCTACCTCTGCCTCCCGAGTGCTGGGATTAAAGGCGTGCACCACCATGCCCAGCTCCTTTTTTTTTTTTAAATTTTAATCAAAGGATTGAATAAAAAAGAAAATTGAGAAAGATAATTATTAAATTATTATATTTATTGAGGGAAGAACAGAGCCAAGGAAGGGCACCCACGTGGCTGGAGATCCCACCTGGAAGGCCTGGAAAAAGACGTGCAGAAAGAAAAGAGAAAAGAAGGTTCAAGGGGCTCCTGCCATGTGGGGAGCTGGAGGGGATCAAGGGCTAAGGGGGCCCTCCCGGCCGGGCCTGGGCTTGGGAGCCCAGTGGAGGGAAACACTCACCCACAGCTGCAAGTTCCCAAGTGGCCAGGGAGCCTGCCCTCCCCTCGCAAAGGTATTTACAACCTTACAGTGGCGGTGGGCTGTCTTCTGGCTCAGGTGAACCATTGGTATAGCTGGTTGGTTAGGACTGGGGGCTGTCTCAGGAAGAGGCACTGGCAACCAAGTTCTCAGGGCTAAATTTGACCAACAACAATGCCTAAATCCTATAAAAGACCTCCCTCCCAGGAGCGGTCCTGGTTGTTTGTGGAAAAACCGGTCTAGAGAACTAGGTAAGAGACAAAAAGTCTGATCATCATTGATTTCTAACAAGTGCAAACTTGTCCTTCTCTCTTTTACCTTCAGGGGTCCAGTCCCCCTAACTGCACCTCCCTCTCAAATATGTTTTAGGTCATTAATACTGACCTATTAAATAAATACTTTCCCTTTAAAAATATACGTATTGGTGGGCATGGTGGTGCATGCCTTTAATCCCAGCACTCAGGAGGTTTAGAGGGTAGTCTCTAACTCTCGGTGATCCTTCTACCTCTGCCTCCTGAGTGCTGAGATTAAAGGCATGCACCACTATGTCCAGTTTCTTAGTTAAATTCCTTTTATATATATATTCAAGTTATTTATTTATTTGACAGAGAGAAAGAGGCAGAAAGAGAGAGAGAATGCATGTGCCAGAGCCTCTAGCCACTGCAAATGAACTCCATACCCATGTCACTCTGTGTATCTGGCTTATGTGGGTCCTGGGGAATCGAACCTGGGTCCTTTGGCTTTGCAGGCAAGCACCTTAACTGCTAAGCCATTCCTCCAGCTCTTAAGTTCTTACTTTACAGTTTTTTTTTGTTTTGTTTTGTTTTGATTTGTTTTGTTTTGTTTTTGTTTTTCAAGGTAAGCCAGATGCACCTGGTGGCGCATGCGTCTGGAGTTCGTCTGCAGTGGCTTGGAGGCTCTGGCGTGCCCGTTCTCTCTCTTTCTCTCTCCCTCTCCCTGTCTCTAATAAATAAATAAATGAAAATAAATCTTTTTTTAAAAAAATCCTTTCCTTCCATGAATGGCTTCTGGCTGCATGTTTTGTCCCAACAACCAAGAGAATGGAACTGTCAACAGAGTGTAATGTGCTTTGTTGGTTCCCATAGGTGATAGCAAGCACCCCACTGTGACCCGACTGTGACTCTGCAATCCTCACTGGTAAAGGAAATTGACTAGCATCCTACTGTGATCCTGTAATTCTCACTTCCCCAGATAACTTCTTCAGAAAACATGGCAGTGGCCCGAGGTTCCTTACCTTCAGGGCTTCTTTGTCCCCTGGGCTACCTAGCAAATTCTCTATCACCAAAAACCCTCTAAAATCCTGCCCCTTCTAAAACTCTCTTGCACACATAAAGTTCTACCATCTGGCTATGACTTGCCAAGGTCTCTCCCTCTCTAAATTCAAGCCATCTCACTAGATCAAACACAAACTCTACTCTCTTAAAGAAACTCTGTCTTTGCTGGACTTCTATAACTTCTTCTACATATGGATTTTTGTTCTCTCCTTGCTAAAAATTAAAATCACTATTCAGCTTCTAAGGATTTTCTTTATTTCTTTCTTTTCCCTTTTGCCTCTTCTTTCCACTACAAGCCACCAAAGAACAAAATGTCCACTTTAAATTCAAACCACTGGCCGTTGCCCTGTTTAGATTAAGTCCTCGCCAATTTAAAACATCACTAAAATCTTAAAAGGATGTCTCTCCATGTTCAATGTTGTCATGTTTAATGTTAGCCAACCATGTCATGTTATGTGTTCTGTGTTTCATGTAGTCTGTCTTTATGTATGACTAAATTTATGGTTAACAATTGTTCCAATGCTTATGGTCATTAAATGCTCCGATGCTCATATATTTTAAGATGATGTTAAGCCGGGCGTGGTGGCGCACACCTTTAATCCCAGCACTCAGGAGGCAGAGGTAGGAGGATCGCCGTGAGTTCAAGGTTAACCTGAAATTACATAATGAATTCCAGGTCAGCTTGAGCTAGAGGGAGACCCTACCTAAAAAAAAAAAAAAAAAAAAAAGATGATGTTAAATTATCAAAAACCAGGTTTACAATATATTTAAAAGAATTAACCTCTATGTTTTTGACAACTTTCTTGTCAGACTACAATAGGCATTTACATGCTGCAGCTACAGAAAGAGATGTGTTTTTGAATCAGAAAAGACTTTATAAGGCAAAAGATTGTTGTAAGGTATGTTATTAAAAGGATATGAAGCCGGGCGTGGTGGCGCACGCCTTTAATCCCAGCACTCAGGAGGCAGAGGTAGGAGGACTGCCGTGAGTTCGAGGCCACCCTGAGACTCCATAGTGAATCCCAGGTCAGCCTGGGCTAGAGTGAGACCCTACCTTGAAAAACCAAAAAAAAAAAAAAAAAAAAGGATATGAAGGGGGCTGGAGAGGTGGCTTAGTGGTTAAGCACTTACCTGTGAAGCCTAAGGACCCTGGTTCGAGGTTTGATTCCCCAGGACCCACATTAGCCAGATGCACAAGGGGGTGCACGGGTCAGGAGTTTGATTGCAGTGGCTGGAGGCCCTGGCACGCCCATTCTCTCTCTCTCTCTCTCTCTCTCTCTCTCTCTCTCTCTCTCTCTTCCTTTTCCTCTGTCTGTCACTCTCAAATAAATAAAAATAAACAAAAAAATTTTAAAGGATATGAAAATGATATGGAAAGGTTGGGGGACTTAAACTGTAGGTTTGGGTTGCCTGTGGCAAAATAAATTAACTTAAAAGTTTTCATTCTCCATATTTTTTCTCACCTTAATTATTCATATAGTTCAGACCTTACTCTTTGTAATAAGTTGATAAATTTATTTATATTGTCATGTCTCAAATCAAAGTTAAATTGAACTATACCTATATTTCCCACTGTTAAACGGTGACTACTGAAAAAAAAAACTGAATGTTTAACAAAATCAAGAATGGTTTTTTAAAGTATTTTTTATTTATTTTACAGAGAAAGTGGGGGGGGGGGGCGGAGAATGGCCATGCTAGGACCTCTAGCCACTGCAAATGAACTCCAGATGGGTGCACTCTCTTGTGCACCTGGCTAATGTGGGTCCTGGGGAATTGAACCTGGGTCCTTTGGCATTGAAGGTCAAAGGCTTTAACTGCTAAGCCATCCCTCTAGCCCCCCCCCCTTTTTTTTAATTGGCTTTCAATGTAGAGTCTTGTTCTAGATCAGGTTAACCTGGAAGATTCATTTTTAATAAGTTTGTTTGTTTATTTAAACCTCATCTAAATGTAACATAAAAGTCAAAAATATTGAATTAGTATAACTGGCCTTCTAAATATTAAAAAAAATAATAATAGAGGGTAGCCTAGGGGACTGCTGACCCAGGGAAATGGGAAGGCACGCAATCAGAATCCAGACAGTTTATTTATAATTAACCGTAGGGACAAAAAAAAAAAGAAAGGAAAAAAAAACGGCAAAAACAGAAGTTAAAAAAAAAAAACTGCTCAGAAGTTATCATGGTGCTGGAAAGAAGTGATTGGAGTGCTCAGTACTGCAAAATCTCTATCACACCTTCCAAGGCTCAGGGTCTATTGCAGAAGAGGTGGAGGAAAGAATGTAAGAGCCAAAGGAAGGGTAGGACTCCTTACAACGTGCTCCTCCAGACACAAAATGGCCTGGATATCCATGACCTCACAGTGCCTGACACTACCTACACAAGACCATCATAATAGGAGGAAAAGATGATGACATCAAAATAAAAGAGAGACTGATTGAGATGGGGAGGGGATATGATTGAGAGTGGAGTTTCAAAGGGGAAAGTGGGGGGGAGAGGGAGGGTATTACCATAGGTGCGCCCATTCTCCCTCTCTATCTGCCTCTTTCTCTCTCTTTTACCCTCTCTCTCAAGTAAATAAAATAAATTTTAAAGAATGGTAAAGTTGGGGCTGGAGAGATGGCTTAGTGGTTAAGGCACTTGCCTGCATAAGCCAAAAGACCCAGGTCAATTCCTCAGGACCCATGTAAGCCGGATGCACAAAGTGGTGCATGTATCTGGAGTTTGCAGTGGCTGAAGGCCCTAGCACACCATTCTTTCCCTCTCTCTCTCTCATAAATTAATAACAGATTTAAAAAAAAAAAAAAGAATAGTAGGGCTGGAGAGATGGCTTAGCAGTTAAGCACTTGCCTGTGAAGCCTAAGAACCCCGGTTCGAGGCTCGATTCCCCAGGACCCACGTTAGCCAGATGCACAAGGGGGCGCATGTGTCTGGAGTTCGTTTGCAGTGGCTGGAAGCCCTGGCGTGCCCACTCTCCTCTCTCTCTCTCTCTGCCTCTTTCTCTGTCTGTCGCTCTCAATTAAATTTAAAAAAATTTTATAAAAAGAATAGTAAACTCATTAGTGACCTCCAAAATTAATCCTTGATTAAATTTTGGCTACCTTCTTGGTCTTAAATACTCAGAGAGAAGTATAAAACCAAAGATAAAGGGATACCTCAAATATTATACAAATGGCCTGTTAAGTAACACAAGAGCTTTCCAGAAGGGGAAACAAACAAGACCTTAACACATGTTCTCACCCTCTCTAATGGTCTAATTCTACAATATGGAAAAACCACCATAGATGTCAAAATGGTTATTTTCAAATCGAAAATATACATGGATGACTCTGACCAAGGGTCACTTAGTTCAAAAGACCTCCTTATACTGGAAACAATGGTGTATCCATTCTAACTTGTTCCAGGACATCATTAAATCAGTCCTGAGGCCAAAAATTCATTACACAGCCCCTATTGGCACCCAACGGCTTCATGGTACCAACCTTTGGCCCTGGCTACCCACAGGACAAATCTAAAAAGGTACGCTCTGGAAGGCTATTATACAAAATATGGTATATTCACCATTACCAAAATTAAATGTTGTGATGCCGGGCGTGGTGACTCACGCCTTTCATCCCAGCACCCGGGATGCAGAGGTAAGAGGATCGCCATGAGTTCGAGGCCACCCCCGAACCCCCGGAGACTACAGAGTGAATTCCAGGTCAGCCTGAGCTAGAGCGAGACTCTACCTCGAAAAACACCAAAACAAATAAATAAATAAAAATTAAATGTTGTGTATATATTCCCGATAGCTCTGCTAGTAGCTCATCTGTTTCCCAAGCCATACAAGGAACCGATTCCGGCCACGTCAGGCACAACTGTGCCCTTCGATGAACCATTCTGGATGCTCGCCTGGCCCAGACCAATCAGCCCTCTCTGGGGCTCGCCCTGAACCTGAAGGCAAAGCCCACTGCAGTAAGATTATATATGGATCCTTCCAGGTGGGCAAGGCCTCTTCTTGGCTTTGCACCTCTCCTGAATTTCCGGGGCTCTGCTCTGGTAAAGCCCTCCTCAACCCTGCCAGGCTGGGCTCACCTTGGGAGGACTCCTTAAGGGTTAATGAGCCACCCTCCTCAGTGGACCATAAAACTTTCTGGGACCATAATAAGGATAAGGGACTTCTGTTAAAGCAAGCTCATAACTCAGAGATCAAGCCTCAAGAGCTGTCAGGCCACTTGGGCAGGCGATTAGTAAACAAAAGAAAAGGTCTTAGCTCCCCCCACTTCTTCACTTCCAGAGACCCACATTCCCTGGGCCTTTAGGTCTTGATTTAGTCTCCCTCATTTAAAGGCAGAAGCAGTTCCATCCCCGGACAGCTGCTGTCCCGCAAATAAAAACAGTCTGTGCTGGTTTCCTCCCTCTCTCTCTCTCTCTCTCTCTCTCTCTCTCTCTCTCTCTCTCTCTCTCTCTCTGTCTCTCTCGTATTCCTCATGTCTTTTCTTTTCCACTCTAAATCTAAAATCCCTTTTCATGTTTGTTTGGGTTTTGTTTTTGTTTTTTCCCCAGACCCATGCTCAACTTCCCCATGGGTTTTTGCACCATGTGAAGGTTTCCATTTTTCCCTTCCTCCATTTGTAAATTCTTCTTCTCCCTTGTATATACCTGATATAAGGAAATAATAATTTGCTGGGTGTGGTGGCGCATGCCTTTAATCCCCGCACTCTGGAGGCAGAGGTAGGAGGATTGGCATTAATTCAAGGCCACCCTGAGACTGCATTGTGAATTCCAGGTCACCCTGGTCTAGAGCAAGACCCTGTCTCAAAAAAAAGAAAAAAAGAGAGAGAGAGAGAGAGAGAGAGAGAGAGCCAGGTGTAGTGGCGTGCACCTTTAATCCCAGTACTCGGGAGGAAGAGATAGGAGGATCTCTGAGTTCAAGGCCACCCTGAGACTACATAGTGAATTCCAGGTCAACCTGAGCTAGAGTGAGACCCTACCTCAGAAAAAAAAAAAAAATTCATTATTTACACAGGTGACCTGAAGTACACACCTTGCTTTCAAATGTCTTCCACACCCAGTTAGTATAAGCCTGTGTCTTTGATAAGCTTTTGTGTTTTTTTGTTGTTATTGTTGTTTTGCTTTGTTTTTCGAAGTAGGGTCTCTCCTTAGCCCAGGCTGACCTGGAACTCACTACATAGTCTCAGGCTGGCCTTGAACTATAATAGGCTTAAAAAAACAAACAAACAGGAAAACCTTTTTTTGTATTTTATTTGTTTGAGAGAGAGAGAGAGGCAAATAGAGAGAATGGGCACACCAGGGCCTCCAGCCACTGCAAAGGAACTCCAGATGTGTGCGCCCCCTTGTACATCTGGCTAACGTGGGTCCTGAGGAATCGAGCCTCGAACCAGGGTCTTTAGGCTTCACATGCAAGCGCTTAACCACTAAGCCATGTCTCCAGCTCTTTATAGGCTTTCAGTGGCAGGCAGCTTGACATCCCCTTGGGTCTTTTACATTATTGGTGTTCTACGGCAATGTGAAGGGGGAGTTAGGACTGTCCCTGATTATTTCAAAGTTTAACTAAGAGAGCTTGTCAGTTGTCCTTGGAGTGAGCGCTGTAATCCAAACTAATCCAACTTGTCTGTGCCGTTCAGAGCCCTGTCTTGACATTTGCAGTTAACCCGATAGTTCCCAGGAGCAGAGGAACCAATCCTTTCATCTCCTTAGCTGTGGAACCTCTGTTTCCCCTGACCTGTTCAGCGTTCCAGGGAGAGGGTCATTTTTTTCTTAAATATATTTTTATTTATTTATTTGAGAGAGAGAGAAAGAGGCAGAAAGAGAGAGAATGGGCACACCAGGGCCTGCGGCCACTGCAAACAAACTCCAGGCACCGGCACCACCTTGTGCATCTGACTTACATGGGATCTGGGGAATCGAACCTGAATCCTTAACCACTAAGCCATCTGTCCAGCCCTCAAGGTAGGGTCTTGTTTTTGCCCAGGATGACCTGGAATTCACTATGTAGTCTCAGGTTGGCCTTGAACTCATGGTGATCTTCCCACCTCAGCTTCCTGAGTGCTGGGATTAAAGTTTGCACCACCACGCCCAGCTCAACAATATCCATTTCAAGGGGCTATGGTCAGGACTTTGTAAAAGGGCATTGCGAAGGTCTTAGTCCAGTGCCCAGAGCACCAAGAATACTTAATAAATGAATTAAAGACTACTGTAAAGCGACTGGAGAGATGCAAAATTGGCACGTGGATCTGGAGTTTGTTTTCAGTGGCAAGAGACCTGGATGGCTCATACACACACACACACAAGTAAATCATTTTTGTTTGTTTTTTTGAGATAGGGTCTCACTCTAGCCCAGACTGACCTGGAATTTACTCTGTATTCTCAGGGTGGCCTCAAACTCATGGTGATCCTCCTACCTCTGCCTCCCGAGTGCTGGGATTAAAGACGTGCGCCACCACACCAGGCTAAATGTTTTTTGTTTTTTTATTTTGGTTTTGGTTTTTTGAGGTAGGGTCTTGCTCTAGCCCAGGCTGACCTGGAATCCTGGAATTCACTATGTAATCTCAGGGTGGCCTCAAATTTATGGCAATCCTCTCACCTCTGCCTCCCCAGTGCTAGGATTAAAGGAGTGTGCCACCATGCCCTGCTGGTTTTTGTTCGTTTGTTTTTTATTTTAACTGTGGACAGTCAGGCTGCCCACCTTTTCTTTTTAGTATTTTTTATTAATTAATTTATTTATTTGACAGAGAAAAAGGAATTGAGAGGGAGAGAAAGAGAGAATGGGCACGCCAGGGCCTCCAGCCATTGCAAACGAATTCCAGACATGTGCGCCTCCTTGTGCATCTGGCTAACGTGGGTCCTGGGGAATCGAACCTGGGTCCTTTGGCTTTGCAAGCAAATGCCTTAACCACTAATCCATCCCTCCAGCCCTGTTTTTTTTTTGTTTGTTTTTTTTTTAGTAACACTAAAAGCCCAGCACTGAGGAGGCTGAGGTAGGAAGATATAGGAGGAAAAAAAGAAAAGAAAAGAAAGAAAGAAAGAAAAGAACACTTTGTGGTAGACCAAATCTGTAGCCTGAGTCCAGTGGTCATCTGGCAATTACTCCCTTTGGTTCTGCCACAGCAGGAAGGGGGACGTGTTCACAGGCGAACACATTCCGAGTGTGCTCAGGTGAACTGCTGACCCCATGCGGTGGATGAAGACCAGAGGTCTCTCAATGTTCCTCCATCCCTGTATAAGTCGCACTGACTTTAGTGTAGTAAGTTTAGGTCGCTGTGGTGGTTTGATCCAGGTGTTCTGAATGCAAGGTTCCCAGCTGATGGAGATTTGGGAATTAACACCTCCCAGAGGGAGTGTATTGTTGGGGGCGGGCTTATGGGTGTTAAAGCCAGTGTCCCCTTGCCAGTGTTTGGCACACTCTCCTGTTGCTATTGTCCACCTGATGTGGGCCAGGGGGTGATGTCCACCCTCTGCTCATGCCATCGTTTCCCCCTGACATTGTAGAGCTTCCCCTCAAGCCTGCAGGCCAAAATAAACCTCTTTTTCCCACAAGCTGCTCTTGGTTGGGTGATTTCTACCAGCAATGCGAACTGGACTGCAACAGTAAAGTGGTACCGAGGAGTGGGATTGCTGCTAGACACCTGACTGTGCGGCTTTGGCCTTTCCGAGCTGATTTTCAAGAGGAATGTGGGAGGATTTGAAACCTTGGCCTAAGAGATGCCTTGCAATGCTGTAAGTACAGCTTGATGGACTATTCTGGTCAGAGTTGATAGACCTGAATGCAGTAAGAACTATGAACTGTGAGGTTTGGCTTATGAGGGTGAGAAAGAGCTTTGCTTGGACCTGGCTAGCAGTTTGTGTGAGAAGCTTGCTCTTATGCCCGTGTCCTGAGAAGTTGTGCAAGGTTGCTTTGCATAGAAATGAACTGGTGTGAGCAGAGGGATATGGCATGGAAAGAAAAATCTTTGGGTGAACAGCTGCCCATTCAGCTGTAATTGAGAGATTACAACCTTTGAGACTGGGCTAGCTGACCTGAGCTGGGGCAACAGGAAGAATGTAGACTCTTTTGAAGGGGCCTGAGTGCTCAAGGAGTGTCCTGTTCTTCAAAGTCTGCTTTATTCCCCCCTGGATTAACAAATTGGCACCCTACCTGGTATTGTGGAGTATAAGAAATGCAGGAAAGAGAGGGTCATTGAGTTTGCAACACAGTCTTGTGTTTTGGAAATGGCCATGGGCAGTGTGAAGCAGGTTTGCTGGATGCCTGCATGGAGACCCCATGGGGCCATGAGGATGAACCCTGGGTTGTAGTGGAGACCCAGTGGAGATGCCGGGACCACGAGGTGGCTACCAAGAAGAGCTGCTGGCCCTGGATGAAGTTTTCTAGGACTGTCAGTGGCCTAGCTGGAGGGGTGGAATTGGAATGCCAGATACTTGTTGCTGGTTAGCATTATCGGACTGGGAGATTTGTCACTGGCTAGAGTTGTTGGACTTGAAGCTACAGAGTTTGATGTTTGCCCTGGTTGTTTTAAATCTTGTATTGGTTGAATGTTTCTTTGCTATGCCCAATGCCATCTTTTGCAGTATGAATATTTATTCTGTGCCACTATGGGTTTGGGGGTTATTTTTTGGTATTATGGTTCAGTTAGGAGATCTTGGACTATGGGGATGTTTGAACATCATTGGAATTGATATAAAACTATGGGACTTTTAAAGTTAGATGCATGCATTGCATTTTACATCATGTATGATTATCAGTTTATGGGGGCCAGGAGCAGAATGTTATGGTTTGATTCAGGTGTCCCCCCATAAACTCAGGTGTTCTGAATGCTAGGTTCCCAGCTGATGGAGATTAGTGAATTAATGCCTCCTGGAGGGAGTGTATTGTTGGGGGCGGGCTTATGGGTGTTATAGCCAGTGTCCCCTTGCCAGTGTTTGGCACACTCTCCTGTTGCTATTGTCCACCTGATGTGGGCCAAGGGGTGATGTCCACCCTCTGCTCATGCCATCGTTTTCCCCTGCCATCATGGAGCTTCCCCTTGAGCCTGTAAGCCAAAATAAATCTTTTTCCCAGAAGCTGCGCTTGGTTGAGTGATTTCTACCAGCAATACAAACCTGACTCCAATAGTTACCCTGCACTATGCTAATTTTTTTTTTTTTTTTTTAGGTCACAGAGCTCTTGTTTATAAATTCTTACTAAGGCCCCAATGCATGCAAACATAAGACACAGATAAAGAAGTCATTGTATCTTCACACACCTTAAAAAAAATTGTTTTTATTTATATTTTTTATGATTTTTATTTATTTTTATTTTTTGGCTTTTCAAGGTAGGGTCTCAGTGTAGCCCAGGCTGACCTGGAATTCACTATGTAGTCTCAGGGTGGCCTTGAACTCATGGCGATCCTCCTACCTCTGACTCCCTAGTGCTGGGATTAAAGGTGTGTGCCACCATGCCTGGCTGTAAACAAAAAAATAAAAATAAAAGGGCACAGATCCCCCATTGGGCAGCAAATCAAGTGCATGCTGAGTTATATCTAAAGTCATATTGGACAACATCCTCTACTAGAAATACAGCTACTGTGCCTGCCCAGGAGACAAAGGCAGCCATCAAAACCACCAGGCTGCACAAGCAGCTGGGTGGTGGCTTTGATGCCAGGGACGTATCATGGCATCCCAATTATACAGCCAGGTTGAGCCCATTTGGCCAGGTATGCATGGACATCCCCAAGTACAGGGTCCTGTCCACTTAGCAGGGTGATAATGGCCTCAAATACCACCCCCTCCCATGCCCAAATACACCCTGGAAGAAGAAAATCAGGGGGTTCAGTGCCTGGAAGTGGGTGGCCATCCCACCACGTATTCTTTCCAGCCTGTATCGTAGCATTACAGAACATGGTGGGCAAGCCGGGCGTGGTGGCGCACGCCTTTAATCCCAGCACTCGGGAGGCAGAGGTAGGAGGATCTCTGTGAGTTCGAGGCCACCCTGAGACTACAGAGTGAATTCCAGGTCAGCCTGGGCTAGAGTGAGACCTTACCTCGAAAAACCAAAAAAAAAAAAAAAAAAAAAGACTAGAACATGGTGGGCTTCCAATGCATACCTGCCTCCCTACATAAAAAAATCCTCATGTGTTTGTTTGACACACTTAGGACTGTGTCTGCCAGCTGTACACAAACTCTTTCCATTTATCCCCACACTCTATACCACATGACCCAACAGGAGAATCTGTCTGTAATTTTTTTCTGCCAACCTCACTCTGGACACCACAACATGTAGTTTCAAAGAGACCATTAAATCTCTCAATCATACCCACGTCTTGGAGCACATATAACAACCACAGGATGTCCTTTTTCTTTTTTTAATTAATGACAGAGAGCAAGCAAAATGGGGAGGGAGAGAGAGAATGGGAGCACCAGGGCCTCCAGCCACTGCAAACGAACTCCAGACACCGCACCCCCTTGTGCATCTGGCTAACGTGGTTTCTAGGGAGTCACACCTGGGTCCCTAGGCTTTGCAGGCAAGCACCTCAACCGTTAAGCCATCTCTCCAGTCCTATGTCCTGTTTCGTGACCCGAGACTGGGTTTCCTGCTCAGCAAGGGGGAAGGTTCTGTCACGTTGGGTCTCCAGAGGCATCCCATAATGAGATGCCAACTGCTGTGAGGCCCAGATGGTTATAGACTGAGACTGGGTAGCAACTGGATAGGCAAAGCCTAATTTTATGGTTGTGTCTACTGCTGTAAAGAGATGGCTTAGTAGTTAAGGCAGTTGCCTGCAGAGCCAAAGGACCCAGGTTTGATTCCCCAGGACTCACGTAATCCAGATGCACAAGGTGTCACTTGCATCTGGAGTTCATTTGCAGTGGCTGGCTACCCTGGTGTGCCCACTCTTTCTTTCTCACTCTCTGTCTCTCTGCTTCTTTCTCTCTCAAATAAATAAATAAAAATAAAATATTAGCCAGGCGTGGTGACGCACGCCTTTAATCCCAGCACTCGGGAGGCAGAGGTAGGATGATCACTGTTGAGTTCGAGGCCACCCTGAGACTACATAGCGAATTCCAAGTTAGCCTGAACTAGAGTGAAACCCTACCTCGAAAAACCATAAAAATAAAAGAGAGAGGGCTGGAGAGATGGCTTAACAGCTAAGGCACTTGCCTTCAAAGCCAAAGGAACCAGGTTCGATTCCTCAGGACCCACGTAAGCCAGATGCACAAGGTGGCTCATGCATCTGGAATTCATTTACAGTGCCTGGAGGCCCTGGAGTGCCCTCTTTCTCTTTCTCTCTCTCAAATAAATAAATACATTAATTAATTAAAAAAAATTTTTAAAGCTGGGCATGGTGGCACATGCCTTTACTCCCAACACTTGGGAGGCAAAGGTAAGAGGATCGCCATGAGTTCAAGGCCACCCTGGGATTACATAGTGAATTCCAGGTCAGCTTGGGCTAGAGCGAGACCCTATCTCAAAAAACCAAGAAAAAAAAATGCTGGGTGTGGTGGCACACGTCTTTAATCCCAGCACTCAGGAGGCAGAGGCAGGTGGATCACCATGTGTTCAAGATCACCCTGAGACTATATAGTCTATATAGGTCAGCCTGGACTAGTGGACTAGCATGAAACCGTACCTTGAGAAAACCAAAAAGAGAGAGGGGGGTGCTGGAGAGATGGCTTAGTGGTTGAGTGCTTGCCTGTGAAGCCTAACGACCCTGGTTCGAGGCTCGATTCCCCAGGACCCACGTTAGCCAGATGCACAAGGGAGTGCACGCATCTGGAGTTCGTTTGCAGTGGCTGGAGTCCCTGGTGCACCCATTCTCTCTCTCCCTGCCTCTTTCTCTGTCTGTCACTCTCAAATAAATAAATAAAAATTTAAAAAGAGAGAGAGAGAGAGAGAGAGAGAGGCTTTAAACCAGGAACAGAAGACAGGGGACCCATATGGTCCACCTGTCAAGTAGAGAGGGATTCCAGAGCTGCTGACCCTGTGTCCTCAGTGATGGGAGTCCACTTCCAGGGACCTAGCTCGCATAATTCCTGCCATGTATCTTTCACCAACAAGGGCTGTCCCATTTCCTTTCATCCCACTGGGACAACCATAAGGTTTAGGCCACAATCTACAGCCCAGCTCTCTGTACAAACTGCTGCAAGATCATCTTCCTGTGTCAGTACCAGCCCGACAGCTCACATCCCACCCACTGACCAGAGCACCCTTGTCCCTCACCGGAAAGTTTCTGTAGAAGGCTGAAGAGCAACCGCCACCCAAGCGACGGGCTCCTTCTGCAGGAACCATCCATCTACCAGGTCCCTTGAAGAGGGCTCTCCAGACGCTCCGGGTATGAGTTTGTGATTTTTCCACAAGGTATATCATCCTGAACATTCACTCAGCTGGGATTTCATCACATGAAATGTTAAGTGTTCCTAAATCCTACACCAGACGTTCCCAAACCTTCAGTGCACTTTTTTATTTTTTGAGGTAGGGTCTTGTTCTAGCTTAGGCTGACCTGGAATTTACTATATAGTCTCATTGTGGGCTTGAACTCACAGCATCACAGTGATCCTCCTACCTCTGCCCAAGTGCTGGGATTAAAGGCATGCACCACCACACCGGGCTAAAATAACTTCTTATATTTTATTTTTATTTATTTATCTTTTTGAAAGAGAGAGAAATGCAGACAGAAAGAAAGAAAGAATGGGTGCGCCAGGACCTCCAGCTTCTGCAAACAAACTCCAGACACATGCTCCACCATGGGCATCTGGCCTATGTGTGTCCTGGGGAATTGAACCTCCGTCCTTTCTTTGCAGGCAAGTGCCTTAACCGCTAAGCCATCTCTGTAGCTGTGATAGCTTTTTACATAGTTTAAATATTTTTTTTTTGTTTTATTTATTTATTTGAGAGCTACAGACAGAGACAGAAAGAGGCAGAGAGAGAATGAGAATGGGCACACCAGGGCCTCCAGCCACTGCAAATGAACTCCAGACGAGACGCGTGTGCCCCCTTGTGCATCTGGCTAACGTGGGTCCTGGGGAATCGAGCCTCAAACCGGGGTCCTTAGGCTTCACAGGCAAGCGCTTAACCACAAAGCCATCTCTCCAGCCCTATATACAGGTTAATTAGAAACAGAGGCTGGAGGAGAGAACTTGCCCTGGCAGAACTAGATCCCGTGGCTGATCCAGACTCCCCAAGATGGCTGGGAACAATGTCTCAGCCCCCTACTTCTTCCCTATTCTAGCACACCTGGGTGGACTGGTCTCTCTGGGCCAGCCCCTTGAATCCACCAACCAATCAGGTCTCTCCTTTACATAGCTGAGTCTGGTGACAAAACCTGTCCTAATTAACTATAAAGCACTTGTCACATACATGACAGGTCTCTTGGCGGTATTCTCCCAACACCAGCCCTTTGGGTCCCCACTCTTCCCCCTTCCACTGCCTGCCCTGGCGGGAGGAAGGGGGATCGTTCTCTTGGCTCATCTTTCCCCAACTTGACCTGTGATCTTTCCCCTGAACACCAGTGTTCAGTTTTTTTCCCCTCTCCCAGTCTGGCCAGGGGAGGAAAGGGTTCCTTGTGACTTGCCTGGGTATTTTTCTGTTTGTTTCATACATAGATTTGTTGATTATGGGTTTGTTATTTATATAAGGTTTTTCTCTAAACTCTAGGACTACGTGGTGTGTAATCACTCTCTCGCTACCCATTTTCCAGGCATCAGAAGCTCCTGGTCCCTGCTTTGGTGCATTCTCCTTCTGTTATCTTTTCCTAAACCCTGTTGGGGCTGGAGAGTTGGCTTAGCAGTTAAGCGCTTGCCTGTGAAGCCTAAGGACCCCAGTTTGAAGTTCGATTCCCCAGGACCCACGTTAGCCAGATGCACAAGGGGGTGCACACGTCTGGAGTTCGTTTGCAGTGGCTGGAAGCCCTGATGCACCCCCTCCCCCCCCCCTCTCTGTCACTCTCAAGTAAAGAAATTAAAAATAAAAACCTGAGCCGGCCACGCCTTTAATCCTAGCACTCGGGAGGCAGAGGTAGGAGGATTTTACCGTGAGTTCGAGACCACCCTAAGACTCCATAATGAATCCCGGGTCAGCGTGGGCTAGAGTGAGACCGTACCTCGAAAAATCAAACAAATAAGTAAATAAATAAAAATAAAAAATAGGAACCTGTACCCTTTACCACTTCGTCTCTTAGCGTCCTGTGTGAAAGTGAATGGCAGACACTCTCATGTTTAAATTTCTGTGTGTGTGTGTGGGGGGGGTATGTGTGTGGGGGGGTGTGTTTCTGTTGAATCTTTTGGCATGGGCTTGTAGGTACTGTCTTCCACATGTGTGAGTAACTGTTCCAAGCTTTCCCTAGATACCAATTTTCCCTGAATAAACCTCACGATTCATAATTTCTCCCTAAATAAACTCTAATTCCTAATTTATCCTCCTCAGAGTCTGTTTCCTCAAGTCTTTGTTAAAATAGACAAAATCCCCAAAGTTTGGGATTCATCAGCCCTAATGAACCCCCAAACCCTACTTTATAATGACTCTGCTTGAATGGAAATAAGAAAACAGGGCTGGAGAGATGGCTTAGCAGTTAAGGCACTTGCCTACAAAGCCAAAGGCTGCAGGATCAAGTCCCCAGGACACGTAAACCAGATGCACAAGGTGGCACATGCATCTGGAGTTCATTTGCAGTGGCTGGAGGCCCTGGCATGCTGATTCTCTCTCTCTCTTTCTCAAAATAAAATTTAAAAAATCTAAACAAAAACATTTTAGGAGCCTGGCACGGTGGCGCACGCCTTTAATCCCAGCACTCAGGAGGCAGAGGTAGGAGGATCACCGTGAGTTTGAGGCCACCCTGAGACTCCATAGTGAATTCCAGGTCAGCCTGAGCTAGAGTGAGACCCTACCTCAAAAAACAAACAAACAAAAAACTCTTTAGATAATAAATAAGAAACTGAGAGCCCACCTTAGCTACAGAATGAGTACCATGTCAGTTTGGCAGTAGAGTGAGACATTGTTTCAAAACAAACAACAATTAAAAATAAAAGAAATAAGAAAACAGCTCATTTTGAGTCATATGAGTAAGTCTGACCAGAGAACATGATTTCTAGTTACCAAGAATGGCACATGCAGACTGGAGAGATGGCTTAGCAGTTAAACGCTTGCCTGTGAAGCCTAAGGATCCTGGTTCGAGGCTCGACTCCCCAGGACCCACGTTAGCCAGATGCACAAGGGGGCACAAGCATCTGGAGTTCGTTTGCAGTGGCTGGAGGCCCTGGCACGCCCATTCTCTCTCTCTCTCTATCTGCCTCTCTCTCTCTTTCTCTCTCTCTCTGTCATTCTCAAATAAATAAATAAAAATGAACAAAAAGAATTTAAAAAAAAAAAAAACACCTAGAAATGTCAGAATCTGCCCCGGCCAGTGGGGAGTTGAACAAGGACTCAAGGAGAAGCTAACCTGGGTGAAAGAAGGCAAACAGACACAAGAAGGAGACCATGCTAGGTGTTTGTCACGGCCTCGAGAGTTTATTCTTACATGTAGGTTTATATAGGGTTGTAGGGGGAAGGGGATGTGGTCAGGGCAAAGATCACAGAGTTACTGGTTAAACCGCAATGCCTTTGTTTCTTCATCAGCTACCGGCAGGATGGGGGAGTGTTTGGCCAGGTGTACGATCCCATTGTTTCTGGTAGTTGAATATTAGGTGAGGAAGTAGAAAGTTAACTTGCTATATGGCAGCCTTTGTTTCTGGTAGGTGAGTATTAGGTGAGGAAGTAAAAACTTAACTTGCTATATGGTGGTCTCTGTTAACATGGCCGAGGTTTGGTTCATAGCTCCCAACAAGAACCATTTAAAAAAAAAAAAAGAATGACACATGCTACTGGGGAAAAGGTTACACAAATGCTTATAGTCACAGAAAAAAGTAAGTCATAAATCAATACATTTACCTATTACACCAGGGGCAGTCTCAGGTGGGCAGAACCCAGCACCCAGGGAAGTCTCTTCCCCCGGGTTCAGATGCCACAGCACTCTCAGGTTTAATGATGGTGGGCACTAGGGGACTGCCCTGCTTAGTGATGCATGCAAAACTTATCTATGGCCGGGCGTGGTGGCGCACGCCTTTAATCTCAGCACTCGGGAGGCAGAGGTAGGAGGATCACCGTGAGTTCGAGGCCACCCTGAAACTACCTAGTGAATTCCACGTCAGCCTGAGTTAGAGTGAGACCCTATTTCAAAATCTACCCCCCCCCAAAAAAGAGAGCAGTTGGTTCCCCTATAACAGACAGCCACCCTGAGCCACAGCAGCCCATTGGCCAGGTCCTCGCCTTCCCCTTGGCCTCTTGCATGGAGACCCTGACCCTCCAAGTCATTAATAAACCTCCCAGAGTCTCTATATCCCAACTTCCATTTATGTTTACCAAAAAAAAAAAAAAAATTTCAAAAGGGCTGGAGAGATGGCTTAGTGATTAAGGCACTTGCCTGCGAAGTCTAAGAACACTTGTTCAAATCTCCGGATCCCACAGAGCGATACACAAAATTGACCAGCAATGTCGCACATGCGCATGGGGATTGCAGGTAGCTGGAGTTCATTCACAGAGGCTGAAATATTCTGGAGTGCCCTCGCTTGCTTACGCGTGTTCTCTCTCTCTCTCTCTCTCCCTCCCTCCCTCTTTCTCCCTCTCTCCATCTTAGAAATAAAATAAAATTTTTATTCACATATATACAAGAGTTCACAGGAAAAAAAAAAAAAGTGATTCTTGGCTGGAGAGATGGCTTAGCCGTTAAGGCGCTTGTCTGCAAAGCCAAAGGACCCAGGATCCATGTAAGCCAGATGTACAAGGTGGTACATGCATCTGGAGTTTGTTTGCAGGGCTAGAGGCCCTGGTGCACCCATTTGCATATGCCCTCTCTCTTTCTTTCTTTCTTTTTTTGTGTGTCTTTGAGGTAGGGTCTCACTCTAGCTCAGGCTGACCTAGAATTCACTATGTAGTCTCAGGGTGGCCTCGAACTCATGGCGAGTGCTGGGAATAAAGGCATGTGCCACTATGCCCAGCTTCTTTCTCTCTTTCTATCTGATTCTTTCTCTCAAATAAGTAAATAATTTTTTTTAAGTTTTTGTTTATTTTTATTTATTTATTCGAGAGCAACAGAGAGAAAGAGGCAGATAGAAAGAAAGAGAGAGAGAATGGGCGCGCCAGGGCCTCCAGCCACCACAAACGAACTCCATGCATGCGCCCCCCTTGTGCATCTGGCTAACGCGGGTCCTGGGGAATCGAGCCTCGAACCAGGGTCCTTAGGCCTCACATGTTTCCGCCTAAAATCCAGCCAGATCAAGGAAGTTTTGAAAAGGCTTCACTCTGCATCTGTTGACTCACAAACGTCATTAGTTTAAAATAACCTCCACACCAACTCTGCAACGTATGCGACTTCTGGCCTAACGCTTAGGGTTTGGAAGAAGCATGAAACTGTAGGCTCCAAAATTGGCCCAAAGTTATTATCTGCTATGGTATTAATGAAATAAGCTCAGAGATGGCTTAGCGCTTAAGGCGTTTGCCTGCAAAGCCAAAGGACCTGGGTTTAATCCCCCAGGACCCATGTAGGCCAGATGCACAAGGGGGCGCATGTGTCTGGAGTTCGTTTGCAGTGGCTGGAGGCCCTGACAAATCTATTCTCTCTCTCTCTCTCTCTCTCCCTCTTTCTCTCTCTCAAATAAATAAATTAATTAATTAATTAAAGAAAATAAAAAACACTTCCACCTGCATCTCCAGTTCTCACCAGTGTTCCCATTTCACATTGGCTTCCCTGGGACCTGCTTATTCTCTCCCTAGAACCTTTGCTCTCTCTCCTTTTCTTCTCTAAAGATGGTGTGTAAGCCCCAGACTCTAGCAGCCGCACCTCCCAGAATCACATCTTTAAATATTTTATTTATTATATTAATTTAAAATATTGTACTTATTTATTTATTTGACAAAGAGAATGGGCGTGCCAGAGCCTCCAGCCACTGCAAATGAACTCCAGATGCGTGCGCCCCCTTATGCATCTGGCTAACATGGGTCCTGGGGGATTAAACCTGGGTCCTTTGGCCTTGCAAGCAAACACCTATAACCGCCAAGCCATCCCTCCAGCCCAAATGAAATATATTTAAAATAAAGAAAAAGAAAGAAGCTCAGAGAAGTAAAACTGTTCAAATTTGGTAGACTGGGATCAGAGTGCTCAGTTAGGCATCTGCCCTAAAACATAAGCCCTTAACTCCGTCCCATAGCTCACTGATCCCCTCTAAGCTTACTGTCCACTTTGGAACACCAGAATTGGCTAATCTGCTCTGACCCTGCAATCCCTTTTGTAACACATACTAAGTTGGCCCAAAAGGAATTAATATTTCAGGAAACATCAGCTGGAGCTGAGCGTGGTGGTTTGAACCTTTAGCCCCAGCATGTGAGAGTCGGAGGTAGAGAGATCCGCTTCAATTCGTGTCTAGCCCGGGCTATAAAGTGAGTTCCAGTTCAGCCTTAGGTTACAGTGAGACTGCTTTGAAATGGGAAAGAAAAATCAGCTGACGTGGTGGCTCACACCTGTAATCCAAGCACTTAGGAGGCGGAAGGGAAGATCACCTCTAGGATTCGAGTTCAAGGCTAGCCTGGACTATATAGTGAGTTTCAAGCCCATCTAGGCTAGAGGGAGGAAGACTCTATCTTGAAAAATCAAGAGATAAAGAGAAAAAAAAAAAAAAAGAAGAAGAAAGAGAGCTGAAGAGATGGCTCAGATATTAAAGGCACTTGCCTGCAAAGCCAAAGGACCCAAGTTCAATTTCCCCAGTACCCACATAAAGTCAAATATACGAAATGGTGCATGTGTTTTGAGTTCATTTGCCCACCCATACTTTCTGTCTCTGGCTCTTTCTGTCAAAAGAATAAATAAAAATATTCTTTTTGAAAAAAAAAGGAAGAAAGGGGATGGAGAGATGGTTTAGCAGTTACGGCGCTTGCCTGCAAAGCCAAGAGACCCAGGTTTGATTCCCTATGACCCACATAAGCCAGATGCACAAGGGGGCACATGTGTCTGGAGTTCGTTTGCAGTGGCTGGAGCCCCTGGCATGCCCATTCTCTCTCTCTCAAACAAATAAATATAAGATATTTTTTAAAAAGAAAATGAAGGAGGCCGGGCGTTGTGGCACACGCCTTTAATCCCAGCACTTGGGAGGCAGAGGTAGGAGAGTCGCCATGAGTTCGAGGCCACCCTGAGAATACAGAGTGAATTCCAGGTCAGTCTGGGCTAGAGTGAAACCCTACCTTGAAAATCCAAAAGAAAAACAAAAAAGAAAGAAGGAAAAGGAAGGGACTGGAGAGATAGCTTAAAGATTAAGGTAAGCACTTGTCTGTGAAGCCTAAAGACCCCCGTTCAAGGCCCAATTTCCCAGGACCCACGTTAGCCAGATGCACAAGGGGGCACATGTGTCTGGAATTTGTTTGCAGTGGCTGGAAGCCCTGGCACGCCCATTCTCTCCCTCTGCCTCTCTTTCTCTGTCTGTCGCTCTCAAATAAATAAATAAATAAATAACAAAAAATTTAAAAGAAAAAAAGAAAAGGAAGGGGGTCCTGGAGAGATGGCTTAATGGTTAAGCACTTGCCCATGAAGCCTAAGGATCCCCGTTTGAGTCTCGATTCCCCAGTACCCATGTTAACCAGATGCACAAGGTGGCACATGTATCTGGAGTTCATTTGCAGTGGCTGGTGACCCTGGTGTGCCCATTCTCTCTCTGCCTCTTTTTCTGTCTGTCTGTCTGTAGCTCTCAATTCACTATGTAATCTCAGGCTGGCCTCGAACTCATAGCAATCCTCCTACCTTTGCCTCCCAAGTGCTGGGCTTTAAAGGCGTGCATGGCCACACTTGACGAAATGAGCATTGTTTTTTGGGGGGTTTTGGGTTTTTTTGCGGTAGGGTCTCACTCTGGTCCAGGCTGACCTGGAATTAACTATGTAGTCTCAGGATGGCCTCGAACTCACGGCGATCCTCCTACCTCTGCCTCCCCGAGTGCTGGGATTGAAAGGAACATTCTTAACCGTGTGTTCACACCATGAAAGAGAAAAGCCAAAGAGAACACCGGACTTAATGTCTACAGTTAGTTTATTGAAGCACAGCAAAGGGCCTCAGCCTTCCTGTGGGATGAAGGCTGAAGCACTGAGCTAAGCTGGGGTGCAAGCTTGTAAGGAGGATCCTAAGAAAAACAGCCTGTGCCAGGGGCGGTAGATAAGGAGCAGATAGCTGTGTGTGTCCTTGTTCAGAATTGGCTTCTTCAGCCAGGAAGGTCCAAGGGAGGAGACCCGGATGATCTCTGCTCCTTCAAGACCTTCTGCGCTAAGGGGAGTGCATCCATCCATTCATCCCGGGACTTGGCTGGCTTGAATGGGGCTGAGTGCCGCTGATGTTTCTTTAAGGCCTTCTAGTCTTAGGGATAGTTATTAACTGTTTAGTTCCCTCTGGTTTTCAGGCGCTGGGGTGGGGGGGAGGGGAATGGGGAAGCTATTAACCCTTCACTCCAGGAAGAACAGTGTCTGAAAGGGTTAATGATCATTGAATGAGTCACAAAAGTTATTGGGTTATGCTGGCCCTGAAATAGGTTTTTGTTTTTTTTTTTTTAATTTAAATTTTTTGAGGCAAGCCCAACAGATCGGTTCTTTTTTTTTTTTTAATGTAAGAGAGCAAGAAAGCAAAATATATATATTTATGTGTGTGTGTGTATATGTATATGTATATATAGAGAGACAGACAGACAAATATGTATATGTATATATATATGTATATGTATATGTATATGTATATGTATATGTATATGTATATGTATATGTATATGTATATATAGATAGAGAGAGAGAGAATTGGCACACCAGGGCCTCCAGCCACTGCCATCAAACTCCAGACACGTGCCCACCTTGTGAGACCTGAAGTTGAACGTGAGTCCTTAGGCTTCTCAGGCAAGCACCTTCAGTGCTAAGCCAGATTTCTCTCCAGCCCTGCAACAGGCTTTAACATGGAGGAAATTCCTCTGGGTTGTAAATAACTCTCCAAACCACAGCCTGATAAGGTCACCTGCTGCACAGGAGCCCTTGCCACAGGCTACTCAGAGAGCACTGTTCCAAGCCATGCAAACAGGTGTTACTTTTATTTTTGTTGTTGTTGTTGTGTTTGTCTTTTTGAGGTAGAGTCTCGCTCTAGCCCAGGCTGACCTGGAATTCACTATGTCATCTCAGGGTAGCCCCAAACTCACGGCAATCCTCCTAGATTTGGGAGGCAGACATAGGAGGATCGCTGTGAATTCAAGGCTATCCTGAGACGACATAGTGAATTCCAGGTCAGCCTGGGCTAGAGCGAGACCCTACCTCAGAAAAAAAGAAAAAAGAAAAGAAAAGAAAAAGGGAAAAGAACTAGACAAGCTAGACCTAAGAGTCGTATCTGGGAAAACAGATCAGCAAAGAAAAATACATCTCTATTTCAATTGTATCTTTTCTTTCCTTCTTCCTTCCCCCATTCTCTTCCCTGATGGCCCCTTCCCACTTCAATTCTTTTAAATATTCAACTCTTCTATGTTATAGTCTATGCAAGAGAATTACAGACCACCATGCTTTTGTAGACAATTGAGGGCCCTTTTTATTATTGAGGGGGCTCAGGCCAGAAAATGCTCTCGGTGCCAAAGCTTAGGGGGACAGGGTTTGTAAAGGCGAAAGACCATAAAAATAATGGCATTAGTGTCAGCTGTAGGTCTGGGTGACTTTGGAACTGCAGTTGTTTCCCTTGAATATCCTGGAATTATCTTGAACTGCAGTTGGCTCGCTTATCCTGGAGTTATCTTATCTACACCTCTGAGCCATGGTTGGGGTCATGGGACAAATTGAAAAAGTTATCAATACAGACGTGACCCATCCAGGGAGTTAGGGAGTTTGCAACTGAAAGGCACCCTAGCAGTGTTAGCTTAGGTATTTTCTTTTATTTATTATTAATTTATATTATTTTTTTTTAATTTATTTATTTATTTGAGAGGGACAGACACAGAGAGAAAGACATAGAGGGAGAGAGAGAGAATGGGCGCGCCAGGGCTTCCAGCCTCTGCAAACGAACTCCAGACGCGTGCGCCCCCTTGTGCATCTGGCTAACGTGGGACCTGGGGAACCGAGCCTCGAACCGGGGTTCTTAGGCTTCACAGGCAAGCGCTTAACCACTAAGCCATCTCTCCAGCCCTTTATATTATTTTTTATTTTGAGTCAGGACCTTAGCTGTGACATCCCAGGACTGGAAGGCCTTATCTTAGCTGTTCTAGCTATGCCCGAGCGCCACGGGGCTCAAAGTCCTTTGATGGTCACCCACTTGCTCTGCAATTAAGAACAGCCTGGCTGGACGGGGTGGCGCCCGCCTTTAATCCCAGTACGGAGGCAGAGGTAGGAGGATCACCATGAGTTCAAGGCTATCCTGAAACTACATAGTGAGTTGCAGCTCAGCCTGGGCTAGAATGAAACCCTTCTTTGAAAAACAAAAACATTCTAGGGCTGGAGAGATGGCTTAGCGGTTAAGCGCTTGCCTGTGACGCCTGAGGACCCCGGGTTCGAGGCTCGATTCTCCAGGTCCCACGTTAGCCAGATGCACAAGGGGGCGCACGCGTCTGGAGTTCGTTCGCAGTGGCTGGAAGCCCTGATGCATTTATTCTCTTTCTCTCTGTCTCTCTTTCTTCCTCTGTCTATTGCTCTCAAATAAATAAATAAAAATAAACAAAAAATGTTTTTAAAATTCTAGTTGGTCTTAGTCCTGGTCCAACAGGATCTAACGACCTAAAATCTATCTTGAAGGTACTTTACAGCAGTTTCATTGTCACTGGGTCATTACCTGGGGTCCTTATCTCAGAATCAGCCATGCACAACTGTGCTGATGTCTACAGGTCTCTGTTGCCTTGGGGATAATTTATTGTTTCTTCTTTGCTCATAAATCAAGCTTGCCTTTCCTGGGATCTAAGTTAACAAAAGGGGACAAAGACAGATGCAGAACACAGAACCTAGAAGGATACAAATGAGATAGGGCCAGAAACAAAATGGAGTTCAGACAGTCAGAAATTGGGCCATCATTCTGAGAGGAGAGGGGTGCAGTCAGAGTGACTGGACCCTTAAGGTAAAAAAGGCATGTAACTCTGTGCTTGTTAAAAAAAAAAAAAAAATCAATGATGAGGCTGGAGAGATGGCTTAACGGTTAAGACACTTGCCTGTGAAGCCTAAGGACCCATGTTCAATTCCCCAGAACCCATGTAAGCCAGATGCACATGGTGGCCTGTGTGTCTGGAATTTGTTTGCAGTGGCTGGATGCTCTGAAGCACCTATTTTCTCTCTCTCTCTCTCTCTCTCTCTCTCTCTCTCTCACACACACACACACACACACACACACACACACACAAAGTTGACAATAATTTTTTTTTTAAATCAAGGGCTGGAGAGATGGCTTGGGTGGTTAAGCACTTGCCTGTGAAGCCTAAGGACCCTGGTTCAAGGCTCGATTCTCCAGGACCCATGTTAGCCAGATGCACAGGGGCTCATGCGTCTGGAGTTCCTTTGCTGTGGCTGGAGGCCCTGGCGCACCCACTCTCTGGCTATCTATCTGCCTCTTTCTCTCTCTGTCTGTCACTCTCAGATAAATAAATAAATAACAACAACAACAAAAAAAATCAAGACCCAAAGAAGGGTAACCACCCAGACATAAATTGGCCTGGATATCCATGACCTCACAGTGCCTGAGAACAACTTCACAAGACCCTCATAACAGGAGAAAAAGATGATGACATCAAAATAAAAGAGAGATTAACGGAGAGAGGGAGGGGATATGATGGACAGCAGAGTTGTTAAAGGGAAAATGGGGGAGGAGAGGAATTTATCATGGTTTATTGTCTGTAAGTATAGAAGTTGTCAATAAAAAAAAATAGTTTATCATGGAAAATGTTAATAAAAGTTTTTTAAAAAATAAAGAAAAAGAAAAAGAAAAAAATTTTTTTAATCAACAATGATCTAACCCCCCCCCCGCCACCCACCGCCGCAAGGTGGTGTCTCACTGTAGCCCAGGCTGACATGGAATTCACTCAGGGTGGCCTCAAACTCACAGTGATCCTCCTACATCTGCCTCCCAAGTGCTGGAATTGAAGGCATGTACCATCACCACTGGCTGTGATCTGACTTTTATTTTTATTGACAACTTCCGTAATTGACTCCTTGGTAATTCCCTCCCTCCCCCCACTTTCTCCTTTGAAACTTCACTCTCCCTCATATCCCCCCCCCCAATCATTCTTTTTTATTTTTGGCCAAATTTAAGGCTTGCAATGTCCAGTGTTGAGTATCTCCACTGGTGATTTCCCTCTCTCCCATTGAACTGCATGCAGTATAGCTTTTTCCAGCTTTCTACCAGCTGGTCTACATGGAGGAGGCTATCAGCTCAGTTCCAGCAGGATTTCTCAGTGGCCTTGCAGCCCAAGTACGTGGAGTCTTCAGCAATAGGGTCTTACCATCTATTCCTGGTGGGAAACCAAGGGCCTTGGCAATGGTCTATAATGTTTTAGGGGCATCAGGAAACTCTCTGGCCAACAACTCACTGGAAGGTATCCCATCCCTGGCACTGAGAATGTTCTAGTAACAATCTATGGCTCCTGAGTGTTCCATTGTCCAAAAAAGTAAGTTTTCATATGAGTTATTTATATCCTCTTAGATTTTGATTAGCCCTCCCTCCACCTTTCCTTTACTCAATCTCTTCCCCTGACCTCACTTAGGCCTTTTCACCCCCATTAACCTATTCTTCTACTTACGTATATACAATACCATCCTATTAAGTCCCCCTCCCTTCCTTTCTATTCCCTTTATATCTCCTTTCTAGCTTACTGGCCTTTGCTACTGAGTTTTCTTCCTACTCACACTGAAGTCCAATCATCTGTAGCTAGGATCCACATGAGAGAGAACATGTGACATTTGGCTTTCTGGGCCTGGGTTACCTCACTTAGTATAATCCGTTCCAGATCTATCCATTTCCTCCAAATTTCATAACATCATTTTTCTTTACCACTGAGTAGAACTCCATTGTATAAATGTGCCATATCTTCATTATCCACTCATCAGTTGAGGGACATCTAGGCTGGTTCCATTTCCTAGCTACTGTGAATAGAGAAGCAATAAACATGGTTGAGCAAGTATCTCTAAGGTAGTGAGATGAGTCCTTAGGATATATGCCTAGGAGTGCTATAGGTGGGTCATATGGTAAATCTATTTTTAGCTCTCTCAGGAACCTCCACCCTGAATTCCACAGTGGCTGGACCAGCTTGGATTCCCAACAACAGTGTAGAAGTGTTCTTCTTTTTCCACATCCTCGCCAGCATTTATGGTCATTTGTTTTCTCTCTTTCTCTCTGCCTGTTGCTCTCAAGTAAATAAAAATAAACAAAAAATAAAGAATTAAATGTTTTTAAAAATGCAGATGTTATTTTTAAAAACTTCATGAAATCATTAGCATGTCAGAACACAGAGTTTGGAGTAGCCTACATCTCCAGGCCACGGTCCCCAATATTTGGGTCCCAAATCAACGATCTTTGTCAGCTTTGAAAGAGAGGACTGTGAGGGAAGCAGTGTCTTGGGTGTGAGGTTTTATGTAATACCATGCACAGAATAGTGAGGTTCAGATCAGGAAAGGAGACACTGGAAGCCGACTCTAAACAGAACCTCGAGGAAAGGGCCAGAACAAGTGGTGGGGAGTGGCAGGTGGGGGAGCCCCCAACATGAGCATGGAAGATGAAAGAGGCAACTCTGAACCCCAGGGCGAAGAGGACAGATGTGGAGCAGCAGAGAAGGAGAAAACCAGGAAGGGGGGGGGGAGTTTAGAGGGGCACAGGAGAATGGCAATGCACTCAGTGAGAACATAAACAGGCTATTTATAATTAACCACGGGGACGACGAGCCATAAGAGCAGAAGTTAGGAAAGAAAGGGAGAAAAAGCTTAAATGGCCGGCTGTTCTCTAGGCTATTGCCTGATGTGCCTTGAGGAGGAGGCGTAAGGGATGAGCTGAACCCTGATTCCTCATTACCAGGACAGGAGGGGAGGAGGGAGACCAGAACCCCGACTCCCAGCTCTGGGGCCCCTCCCTTCTCAAAGGGAGCTTTGGCCTGCAAACGAAAACAGATAAATAAATGCAAAAATAAAACAAAATTTGCTACTTCTGCTTCTCACTGTATTTCTGAGTCTGTCTTCTTCATCTTTTATTTTTAGGATTTTTAGGCCCTTTGGAGTGAAGGGAGAAAGGCAGTAGATTCTGCAATGAGCTGGCTGCATGGGTGTCGCAGTGGGCAGGCAGGTAGACCCTTGCTGAAAACCCCTTTGGAGGATGTGAGACCTCTGAATTCCTACAGGACATTGTTCCAGAGCCTGTCTGCAGCTTGTCTGATGGGACAATTTCTTCCACTCTGTTTTGTTTGTTTATTTGTTTTTCGAAGTAGGATTTCACTCTAGTCCAGGCTGACCTGGAATTCACTATGGAGTCTCAGGGTAGTTTCGAACTCACGGCGATCCTCCCACCTCTGCCTCCCGAGTGCTGGGATTAAAGGCGTGCGCCACCGGCTACTTCCGCTCTTATTCTCTCTGAGGTGAGAGCCATTTCCAAGCTTGGGGCCAGCTTGAGCTACAGAGCATCTCAGAACAGGCTAGTACACACAGTGAGGCCGGGTCACAAGCCAAAGGAAACACATAAATGGTGGCACATGCCTGTCATACCAGCACTTGGAAGGTAGGAACAGGACAATCAGAAGGCCAAGGACATCCTCAGACACATAGGACATTTGAGGCTTTAAGAGTCCTCAGGGCCTCTTTCTCTCCCCCCACCTGACCACACCTAGACTAGGTCTGGGATTCCAGAACCAGCTCCTGTCATGGAAATTAAAGATGCCATCTCCTCATGGCTCCCACCACAGCATATCACTCACACAGCACTTCCCCCTCCTCTTTCCGTAGGACCCTCTTGGCCTTTGTGATGGGAAACTGAGTCATCCAGAAATGGCATCAGAGATAGCCTGGAGAACCAAAAAAAAAAAAAAAAAAAAAAAAAAAAAAGTACTCATGTCAATGTGAACTTTGGGGAATAACTTCCAAAGCCCAAGTGCTGAGTTCTGATAGTTCAAAGATTTTATAGACAGTATGGCACACAGCCTGACATCACCTTAAATTATTATAATTATTTTTTCGTGTGTGTGGGGGGGAAAGAGGTTTATTTTGGCGTACAGGCTCAGGGGAAACTCCACAATGGCAGGGGAAAACAATGGCATGAGCAGAGGGTGGACATCACCCCCTGGCCAACATCAGGTGGACAATAGCAACAGGAGAGTGTGCCAAACACTGGCAAGGGGACACTGGCTATAACACCCATAAGCCCGCCCCCAACAATACACTCCCTCCAGGAGGCATTAATTCCCTAATCTCCATCAGCTGGGGACCTAGCATTCAGAACACCTAAGTTTATGGGGACACCTGAATCCCAAGACCGTGTTGCAAATTCAATGACCCTCTTTCCTGCATTTCTTACACTCCACAAGACCAGGTAGGGTGCCAATTTGTTAATCCAGGGGGCAATAAAGCAGACTTTGAAGAACAGGACACTCCTTGAGCACTCAGGCCCCTTCAAAAGAGTCTACATTCTTCCTGTTGCCCCAGTGCAGGTCAGCTGGCCCAATCTCAAAGGTTGTCATCTCTCGATTGCAGCTGAATGGGCAGCTGTTCACCCAAAGATTTTTCTTTCCATGCCATATCCCTCTGCTCACACCAGTTCATTTCTATGCAAAGCAACCCTGCACAACTTAATGTTGCAGTCAGATTGACATTGCTGGTAGAAATCACCCAACCAAGAGCAGCTTGTGGCAAAAGAGATTTATTTTGGCTCACAGGCTCAAGGGCAAGGAAAAACCATGGCATGAGCAGAGGGTGGACATCACTCCCTGCCTAAAGCCAGGTGGACAATAGCAACAGGAGAGTGTGCCCTCCTTAAATTCTTTTTTTTATATTTTGGTTTTTCGAGGTAGGGGCTCTCTCTGGTCCAGGCTGACCTGGAATTAACTATATAGTCTCAGGGTGTCCTCAAACTCCTGGAGATCCTCCTACCTCTGTCTCCTGAGTGCTGGGATTAAAGGCATGTGCCACCACGCCCGGCTTATTTTTCTTTTTATTTTATTTTTATAATTAACGTCCGTGATTGTAAACAATATCCCATGGTAATTCCCTCCCTTCCCCCACTTTCCCCTTTGAAACTCCACTCTCCATCATAGCCCCTCCCCATCTCAGTCTCTCTTTTATTTTGATGTCATGATCTTTTCCTCCTATTATGAAGGTCTTGTGTAGGTAGTGTCAGGCTCTGTGAGGTCATGGATATCCAGGCCATTTTGTGTCTGGAGGAGCACGTTATAAGGAGTCCTACCCTTCCTTTGGCTCTTACTTAAATTGTTTTTTTGAGGTAGGGTCTCATTCTAGCCCAGGCTGACGTGGAATTCACTATGTATTCTCAGGGTGGCCTTACAAAACCTCTGTGATCCTCCTATCTCTGCCTCCCAAGTGCCAGGATTAAAGATGCACACCTAGGCTGGAGGGATGGCTTAGCAGTTAAGGCATTTGTCTGCAAAGCCAAAGGACCCAGGTTCAATTCCCCAGGACCCACATAAGCCAGATGCACAAGGGGGCGCACGTTTGGAGTTTGTTTGCAGTGGTTGGAGCCCTAGCGCACCGTTCTCTGTTTCTCTCTCTCCCTCTACCTTTCTTTCTCTCTGTCAAATAAATAAATAGAAATAAAGGTGCATACCATCATACCTGACTAAATTCTTTACACTATTGATGGGTAACAAGTTTTTAAGTTTACATGATTTGGGGGCACAAACAGAAAATACCTTAACAAGAAGTCAGTGATAACAGAGTACAGATGTAGATCTGGAGAGATTGCTTGGTGGTTAAATCGCATGCCTACACAGCCTAAGGACCCTGGTTCTATTCCCTAGTGCCCATGTAGTGCCAGATGTGGAGTGGGGCATGCATCTGGGGTTCATTTACAGTGGCTGGACACCCTGGTGCACTAATTCTCTCTCTCAAATAAGTTAATTAATTTAATTAAATAAAGATAAATCCAGGCAAAATGACACACACCTTTTTTTTAAAATTTTTATTTATTTATTTGAGAGCGACAGACACAGAGAGAAAGACAGGTAGAGGGAGAGAGAGAATGGGCGCGCCAGGGCTTCCGGCCTCTGCAAGCAAACTCCAGACGCGTGCGCCCCCTTGTGCATCTGGCTAACGTGGGACCTGGGGAACCGAGCCTCGAACCGGGGTCCTCAGGCTTCACAGGCAAGCGCTTAACCGCTAAGCCATCTTTCCAGCCCGACACACACCTTTAATCCCAGCAGTCAGGATGCAGAGAATTGCTGAGTTCAAGGCCAGCCTGAGGGTACATAGTGAATTTCAAGTCCTCCTGGGCTAAAGTGAAACCCTACTTTGAAAAAAATAAATAAAAAGAAGTACAGAGCCGGGCATGGTGGTGCATACCTTTAATCCTAGCACTCGGGAGGCAGAGGTAGGAGGATCGCTGTGAGTTTGAGGCCTCACCCCTATACCCCTGACTTGACAATGCCCTAGGCCATAGTTTCCTGTTGGTCATATTTTAGAGACAGCCTGGCTCCTCTCCTCCTCTGTTTGGTCTCTGTCTTCTGATTAATTAGCTTCTCCCTTGGGTCCCTGCTGTCCCTTGTATTCCCGGTCCTTTATCTTCTGTATCCCCCTCCCAAATGGAAAAACTCTATAAAAACCCTCCAGAGTCATGTGGGCTGTTCAGTCTCTCTCTCCCCATGAGGCAGCCCGGGCCCCAATAAACAGATTTTCCAGTGCCTCACGGTGATCCTGCATGGTCTCTGGGGTTAAGGAACCTTATAGTGATGACCATTAGCAAGGAGCGAGCAAATGCAAGAAGTCAAGATCCTTACGATGTGCCGAACTATCTCTGACTTGACTTCTAGTGCTTAATAGAGCATAAGCTGTTTTAAACAAGCTGGTAATTGGACTGGAGAGATGGCTTAGCGGTTAAGGCACTTGCCTGCAAAGCCAAAGGATCCAGGTTTGACTCCCCAGGACCCTGGTAAGCCAGATGCCCAAGGGGGCGCACGCATCTGGAGTTCATTTGTATATATATATGCACACCCTTGGCTGATGGAAACATGCCCAGTTCCCTAGGAGTATGTTGGTCCCTTTGTGTGACAAATGTTTTAAAATATGTATTTTATTTATTTACTTATGTGAGAAAGAGAGAGAGAATGGCATACCAGGCTCTCTAGCCACTGCAAATGAACTCCAGACGCATGAGTCACCTTGTGAATCTGGCTTATGTGGGTACTAGGGAATCGAACCTGGGTCCTTAGGCTTCGCACCTCAACCACTAAACTGTCTCTCCAGCCCCTTGTGTTACAGAATTTAAGAGAACACAGTCAATAGCAGAAAAATCTGGCTCGCTTCTGTAAATCTAATCAAAAAAGACACCATCAATCACCCAGAAAGCTTCACATGGGTCCTGGGGAACTGAACCTGGGTCATTAGACTTTGCAGGCAAGCGCCTTAACTACTAAGCCACTTCTCCAACCCCAAATTGTTTTTCTACCTTAGGGCTGGGCTCCATATTTTTCCCAAACCCACCTTCAGGCTGGCCTCCAAGACCTACCCCTAGTGACATATCTTTTCCTTTGTAGGGCTTTATCCAGTAGCGGTTTAAGGTTGAAACCTAATTCTATGGGGCCACACATTTAAATCGTGACATTTTGGTTTTGGGCCCCCTAGACTCATTATCATCTCATCAGGTGAATTGTATTTGGTCCAACTTTAAAGGTCCCCAAAACCTTGACCAACTTTTAGATAAAGTCCCAAGTCTCATGTGAGATTTAGGACTGCCTGATAGCTGTTAAGTCCTATAAAATCAAAACAAGTTATAGAGCCGGGCGTGGTGGCACACACCTTCAATCCCAGCACCTGGGAGGCAGAGGTAGGAGGATCGCCATGAGTTCGAGGCCACCCTGAGACTACATACTGAATTCCAGGTCAGCCCGGGCTAGAGCAAGACCCAACCTTGAAAAAAAAAAAAAAAAAGAGTTACATATTTTTTGAAGGGTTAATGATTTACGAAGTAACTGGGTCAAACTGGCCTAAAGACAGAGGAAATTCCTTTGTACTATGAATATCTCCCTTGGCCATAGGCTCAAAAAGAATATCTGTTACACAGAAACCACTGTCCCGAGGCCACAAAAACAGGTCTATAATTTAAAGATAGACAGGCTTGACCGCAAAGCCATCATTTCAGACAGGCACACAAGGGAAAGGAGTCAGAAAAAAAAAAAAAAAAAAAAAAGTCTTGTGCTTTATTTTTGTTTTGTCTTTCCTGGTCCTTGCCTCCAGCCCTGTTTGCTCTTTCCTGCCTTTGGCCTTTTAAAAACCCAGATCATGGGCTGAAGAGATAGCTCAGCAGTTAAGCTGCTTGCCTGTGAAGCCTAAGGACCCAGGTTCGATTCCCCTAGAGTCTACATAAATCAGATGCCCAAGGTGGTATGTCCATCTGGAGTTCGTTTGCGGTGGCTGGAGGCTCATTCTCTCCCTCTCTCTCTCTGTCATAAGTAAAGAGAAAATATTAAAAACCAAGCTCAGCTGTGTATAGTCTCTAATCCCTCCGATGGGCTGGAGGGATGGTTTAGCAGTTAAGGCACTTGCCTCCAAAGCCAGAAGACCCAGGTTCAATTCCCCAAGACCCACAATACCACAAGGAGGCATATGCGTCTGATGTTCCCATTTTCTCTCTCTCCCTCTTTCTCTGTCAGCTGCTGAGCCAGCCTTAGATTCATTTTTTTAATAATTATATTTTTAAAATATAATTTATTTATTTTATTTGAGAGAGAGAGAGAGTGAAATGGACATACCAGGCCTCTAGCCACTGCAAACAAACTCCAGACATAAGCACCACCTTGTGCATCTGGCTTCTGTAGGGACCGAGGAATCGAACCTGGGTCCTTAGGCTTGCAGGCAAGTGACATAACCACTAAGCAATTTCTCCAGCCCTAAATCATTATATTTATTTAGGGGAGTACAAAAATCAAGAAAAGGCAAATAGATATACCCCATGTGGTCTGAAAGCCTAGAAGAAATGTGAAAAGAAATTTAGAGAAAAAAAGGAGAGAAAGTACAGAGAGCTCTTCCATGTGGAGGGCAGGAAAGTGTAGAGAGGATCAAGGGAGTCTCCCCTCTCAGAGGCTGAAGTAGGGGGGACTCACCACAACCTGGGGGGTCAGAAATGACAAACTGACAGCTAAGAGAGTTGGCCCTCCCTTTGTAAATAGACTTATAACCTTTCTATAGTGGGCTTTCCCTTCTGTCTCAGGTGAGCCTAAGCGACAGTTGATTTGTTTCAGCTAGGGGCTGGCCCATGAAAGGGTCAATCACGAAGGGTTTTGTTTGTTGATTGGTTGGTTTTGTTGTTGAGGTAGGGTCTCACTCTAGCCCAGGCTGATCTGGAATTTACTATTATTTTTATGATACAGAGAGAGGAGGGGGAGAGAGAGAGAATGGGGACGCCAGGGCCTCTGGCCACACATGCGCCACCTTGTGCATCCTGGAGAATCGAACCTGGGTCCTTTGGCTTCACAGGCAGGTGCTTTAGCCACTAAGCCTTCTCTCCAGCCCTGGAATTCACTATTCTCAAGCTGTCCTCAAACTCACAGTGGATTACTACCTCTGCATCCTGAGTGCTGGGATTAAAGGCATGTGCCACCATGCCTGGTTCTGTTTTCCCCCTCCCCAGTAGTCAAAAGATTGACAAATGGGCTGGAGAGATGGCTTAGCGGTTAAGCGCTTGCCTGTGAAGCCTGAGGACCCCGGTTCGAGGCTCGATTCCCCAGGACCCACGTTAGCCAGATGCACAAGGGGGCACATGCGTCTGGAGTTCATTTGTAGTGGCTGGAGGCCCTGGCACGCCCATTCTCTCTCTCTCTGTCTATTTGCCTCTCTCTCTCTCTCTCTCTCTCTCTCTGTCACTCTCAAATAAATAAATAAAAATGAACAAAAAAAAATTTTAAAAGATTGACAAATAGAAGAGTGTAGCTAACTTGGTGAGCACTCTAAAGTAAGTCTTTGACAACCTTTATCATAAACAGAATAACATCAGTGAGTTGGAGTAAATTGACAACCTGAATATCATGACATCTTGCAACCAACCAGGATCATCCTTTGTGAGTCTGATATAAGCCCTAGACAAGTGTAATAATCATTTTATATTGCCCAGGGAGCCTGTCATCTGACCAAGAACTTTCAGATCCAGTTTACCTATTTTGTCTTTCTAAAAATATTTTTTATTTATTTTTAAAAAACATTTTATTTTTATTTATTTGACTGAGAAAGAGGGAGGTAGGGAGGGAGGGAGAGAGAGAGAGAATGGGCGCGCCAGGGCCTCCAGCCACTGCAGATGAACTCCAGATGCACGTGCCCCCTTGTGCATCTGGCTAATGTGTGGGTTCTGGGGAATTGAATCCGGGTCCTTTGGCTTTGCAGGCAAATGCCTTAACCACAATAGCAACATGCTGGGTTCCCAGCTGATGGAGATTTGGGAATTAATGCCTCCCGGAGGGAGTGTATTGTTGGGGGCGGGCTTATAGGTGTTATAGCCAGTGTCCCCTTGCCAGTATTTGTCACTCTCTCCTGTTGCTATTGTCCATCTGATGTTAGCCAGAGGGTAATGCCCACCCTCTGCTCATGCCATTGTTTTCCACTGCCATTGTGGAGCTTCCCCTCGAGCCTGCAAGCCAAAATAAGCCTCTTTTTCCCACAAGCTGCTCTTGGTTGGGTGATTTCTACCAGCAATGTGAACTGGACTGCAACAGTAAAGTGGTACCGAGGAGTGGGATTGCTGCTAGACACCTGACTGTGCGGCTTTGGCCTTTCCGAGCTGATTTTCAAGAGGAATGTGGAAGGAGTTGAAACCTTGGCCTAAGAGATGCCTTGCAGTGCTGTAAGTACAGCTTGATGGACTATTCTGGTCAGAGTTGAAAGACCTGAATGCAGTAAGACCTATGGACTGTGAAGTTTGGCTTATGAGGGTGAGAAAGAGCTTTGCCTGGACTGGGCTAGCAGCTTGTATGAGAAGCTTGCTCTTATGCCCGTGTCCTGAGAAGTTGTGCAGGGTTGCTTTGTGTAGAAATGAACTGGTGTGAGCAGACAGATATGGCACAGAAAGAAAAATCTGTGGGTGAATTGTTGCCCATTCAGCTGCAACTCAGAGATTACAACCTTTGAGATTGGGTCTGCTGACCTGCACTGGGGCAACATGAAGAATGTCGATTCTTTTGAAGGGGCCTGAATGCTCAAGGAGTGTCCTATTCTTCAAAGTCTGCTTTATTCCCCCCCCTGGATTAACAAATTGGCACCCTACCTGGTATTGTGGAGTATAAGAAATGCGGGAAAGAGAGGGTCATTGAGTTTGCAACATGGTCTTGTGTTTTGGAAATGGCCATGGGCAGTGTGAAGCAGGTTTGCTGGTTGCCTGCATGGAGACCCCGTGGGGCCATGAGGATGAATGGGGGGTTGCAGTGGAGACCCAATGGAGATGCCAGGACCATGAGATGGCTGCCAAGGAGAGCTGCTGGCCCCAATGAAGTTTTCCAGGATTGTGAGTAGCCTAGCTGGAGGGGTGGAATTGGAATGCCAGAGACTTGTTGCTGGTTAGAATTAAAGGACTTGGAGATTTGTCACTGGTTAGAGTTGTTGGACTTGGAGTTACAGTTTGATGTTTGCGCTGGTTGTTTTAAATCTTGTATTGGCTGAATGTTTCTTTGCTAAGCCCAGTGCCATCTTCTGCAGTGTGAATGTTTATTCTTTGCCATTATGGGGTTTTTCGAGGTTATTTTATGGTATTATTGCTCAGTAAAAAGATCTTGGACTATGGGGATATATGAACATCATTGGAATTGATTAAAAAAAAAAAACTATGGGGACTTTTAAAGTTAGGTGAATGCATTGCATTTTACATCATGTATGGTTATCAGTTTAGCAGGGGAGGGGTGGAATGTGGTAGTTTGATTCAGATGTCCCATATAAACTTAGGTGTTCTGAATGCTAGGTTCCCAGCTGATGGAGATTTGGGAATTAACGCCTCCTGGAGAGAGTGTGTTGTTGGGGGTGGGCTTATGGGTGTTACAACCAGTTTCCCGTTGCCAGTGTTTGGCACACTCTCCTGTTGCTATTGCCCACCTTATGTTGGCCAGGGGGTGATGTCCACCCTCTGCTCATGCCATCTTTTCCCCTGCCATTGTGGAGCTTTTCCTCGAGCCTGTAAGCCAAAACAAACCTCTTTTTTTCCCAGAAGCTGCTCTTGGTTGGGTGATTTCTACCAGCAATGCAAACCTGACTACAACACCTTCCTTTGGCTCTTACATTCTTTCCACCACCTCTTCCACAATGGACCCTGAGCCTTATAAGGTGTTATAGATATATTGCAGTGCTGAGCACTCCTTTGTCACTTCTTCCCAGCACCATGCCTTCTGAGTTGTCCCAAGGTCACTGCCATCTGAAAAAAAGAAGCTTCTCTAACCAAAAGTGAGAATAGTTTTAATATATAATTATAAACAAGAAGAGAAGTGCTTACTGGACAGTTTGGTGAGCATAGTATATACATTTAGCCAGATAGCAACAGACACTATACCCCTAGGGCTCATGACTACCCCTGTTTTAAGTTTTCAGTATCAGGGATGTATTCCCTCCCATGGAGCAGGCCTCCAGTCCAATTAGAGGGCATTTGGTTTCCCCATAACAGACGTGCCACTATTTCACCCATTGGCTCATTTAGCCTGGCTGGCCAAATATAAGGCTTGCAGTGTCTACTTGTGAGTATCTTCACTGGTGATTTCTCTCTCTCCCATTGAACTGCATGCGGCATGGCTTCTTCCAGCTTTCTGTCAGCTGCTCTACATGGAGGAGGTTTTCAGCTCAGTTCCAGAAGGATTTCTCAGTGACCTTGTAGCCCAAGTATGTGGAGTCTTCAGCAATAGGGCCTTACTTATCATCTCTTCCTGGTGGGAAACCAAGGGCCTTGGCAATGGCCTATAATATTTTGGGGGCATCAGGGACCTCCCTGGCCAACAACTCACTGAAAGGTAACCCATCCCCGGCACTGAATATTTTCTAGTAACAATCTATGGCTCCTGAGTGTTCCATTGTCCAAAAAAGTAAGTTTCCATATGATTTATTTATATCCTGTTAGATTTTAATTAGCCCTCCCTCCACCTTTCCTTTACTCAATCTCTTCCCCTGACCTCACTTAGGCCTTTTCACCCCCATTAATCTGTTCTTCTACTTACATATATACAATACCATCCTATTAAGTCCCCCTCCCTTCCTTTCTATTCCCTTTATATCTCCTTTCTAGCTTACTGGCCTTTGCTATTGAGTTTTCTTCCTACTCACATTAAATTCCAATAATGTGTAACTATGAGAGAGAACATGTGATGTTTGGCTTTCTGAGCCTAGGTTACCTCACTTAGTATAATCCTTTCCAGATCCATCTATTTTCCTGCAAATTTCATAACTTCATTTTTCTTTACCTCTAAGTAAAACTCCATTGTATACACGTGCCATATCTTCATTACCCACTCATCAGTTGAGGGGCATCTAGGCTGGTTCCATTTCCTAGCTATTGTGAATAGAGTAGCAATAAACATCGTTGAGCAAGTATCTCTAAGGTAGTGAGACAAGACCTGAGGATATATGCCTAGGAGTGCTGTAGGTGGGTCATATGGTCAGTTTATTATTACCTGTCTTAGGAACCTCCACACTGATTTCCACAATGGCTGGACCAGCTTGGATTCCCAGCAACAGTGTAGAAGGGTTCTTGTTTTTCTACATCCTCGCCAGCATTTATGGTCATTTGTTTTCATGATGATGGCCAATCTGACTGGAGTGAGATGGAATCTCATTTAATCTGCATTTCCCTGATGATTAAGGATGTTGAACATTTTTAGATGCTTATTTGCCATCTGTATTTCTTCTTTTGAGAGCTCTCTATTTAGTTCCATAGCCCATTTTTAGTTGGGTTGTTTGATTTCTTATTATTTAATTTTTTGATTTCTTTGTATACCCTAGATATTAATCCTCTATCAGATATATAGCTGGCAAAGATTTTTCCCATTCTGTAGGTTGCCTCTTTGCTCTATTCACAGTGTCCTTTGCCAGAAAAAAGCTTTGTAATTTCATGAGGTCCCAGTGGTTAATCTGTGGTTTTTATTGCCTGAACAATTGGGGTTATATTCAGAAAGTCTTTGCCATGGCCAATATGTTGAAGGGTTTCCCCTACTTTTTCCTCTAGCAGGTTCAGAGTTTCAGCTCTGATGTTAAGGTCTTTGATCCATTTGGATTTAATTCTTGTGCATAGAGAGAGAGAAGAATCTGTTTTCATCCTTCTACAGATGCATATCCAGTTTTCCCAGCACCATTTGCTAAAGAGGATGTCTTTTCTCCAGTGAGTATTTTTTTGGCATTTTTATCAAATACCAGGAGACTATAGCTACCTGGACTTACAGCTGGGCCCTCTATTCTGTTTCATTGATCTACATGTCTGGTTTTGTGCCAGTACCATGATATTTTTGTTACCATGGCTCTGTAGTGTAGGTTAAAATCAGGTATGGTGATACCACCAGCCTTATTTTTGTTGCTCAAAATTGTTTTAGATATTCAAGATTTTTTGGCACTTCCAAATGAATTTTTGAATTTGTTTTTTCTATTTCCATGAAGATTGGAATTTTGATGGGGAGTGCATTAAGTTTGTAGATTGCTTTTGGTAATATTGCCATTTTCACAATATTGATTCCTCCAAGCCAGGAACAAGGGATGTTTTTCCATTTCCTAGTGTCCTCTGCAATTTCTCGCCTGAGTGTTTTAAAGTTTTCATTGTAGAGATCCTTTGCTTCCTTGGTTAGGTTTATTCCAAGGGACTTTATTTTCTTTGATGCAATTGTGAATGGAGTGATTCTCTGATTTCATCCTCTGTGTGTTTGTTGTTAGCATATTAGGAAGGCTACTGATTTCTGTGTGTTTATCTTGTGTCCTGCTACATAGCTATAGGAGTTTATCAGCTCTAACAGTTTGCTGGTAGAGTCTTTATAGAGTCCTTTATGTACAGAATCATGTCATCTGTAAATTATGATAACATAACTACTTGAGTTTTTAAAAGATTTTTAAAATTTATTTTAATTTAGTTCTTAGAGACAAAGAGAGAGAGAGAAGGAGATGCACGTACCAGGCATCCAACACCGCAAACAAACTCCAGATGCATTCACCACCATGTGCATCTGGCTTATGTGGGATCTACAGAATCAAATCTGGGTCTTTAGGCTTTGCAGGCAAGCTCCTTAACCACCAAGCAATCTCTCCAGACTGAGTTTTTTTTTTTTTTTAATGTTATTAAGAAGCTCTTTGAAACGCTTATTTTTTTAATTTATTTTTTTAACACAGAAAGAAAAAGAGAGAATGGGTATGGCAGGGCCTCCAGCCACTGCGAACAAACTCCAGACAAGTGTATCTGGTTAACATGGGTCCTGGGGAATTGAACCTGAGTCCTTTGGCTTTGCAGGCAAACACCTTAACCTCTAAGCCATCCCTCCAGCATGAATTTTTTGGTTTTGTTTTTTGAGGTAGAATCTCAAGAAATTTTTTTTTTTAATTTTATTTATTTATTTGAGAGCGACAGACACAGAGAGAAAGACAGATAGAGGGAGAGAGAGAATGGGCGCGCCAGGGCTTCCAGCCTCTGCAAACGAACTCCAGACGCATGCGCCCGCTTGTGCATCTGGCTAACGTGGGACCTGGGGAACCGAGCCTCGAACCGGGGTCCTTAGGCTTCACAGGCAAGCGCTTAACCGCCAAGCCATCTCTCCAGCCCAAGAAATTGTTTTAATATAAAAGAATAGACCAGACTTGATTTATAATATTTACTCAGTATACACATATAGATTTGATCATTTGTTGATTTTGGAACCTTTTCCTTGTAAGTTCTCTGAAACACATTTTTAAAGTATGAAAGCAAGTTAGAACATTACTAGAAACTTGAGAAACTGTCTGACAAACTCAGTATTGAGTACTCCTGAATGTAAACATAAGAAGTCATTAGGCTGGGGCTGGAGAGATGGCATAGCGGTTATGATGCTTGCCTGTGAAGCCTAAGGACCCAGGTTCAATTCTCCAGGTCCCATGTTAACCAGATGCACAAGGGGGCACATGTATCTGGTATTTGTTTTCAGTGACTAGAGACCCTGGCGTGCCTATTCTCTGTCTCTCTCTTTCTCCTTCTCTCTGTCTCTAATAAATAAATAAAAACAAATCAGAAATAAAAAAAGTCATTAGTCTGTATTTTCTACTAGTATTTCCACATAACCATAGAGAGATAAAGTAAATTTTACAATAAGATGGAAGCCAGGTGTGGTGGTACACGCCTTTAATCCCAGCACTGGGGAGTCAGAGGTCGGAGGATCACTGTGAGTTCAAGACCACCCAGAGACTACATAGTGAATTCCAGGTCAGCCTAGGCTAGAGTGAAACTCTACCTCAAAAAACCAAAATAAGGGCTGCAGAGATGGCTTAGCGGTTAAGCACTTGCCTGTAAAGCCTAAGGACCCTGGTTTGAGGCTCGATTCCCCAGGACCCATGTAAGCCAGATGCACAAGGTGGTACATGCATCTGGAGTTCATTTGCAGTGGCTGGAGGCCATGGTGCACCCATTCTCTCTTTCTCTCTGTCGCTTTCCAAAAAAAAAAGATCTTTTAAAAAAATAAAATAAGAGCTGGGTATGGTGGTGCACGCCTTTAATCCCAGCACTGGGGAGGCAGAGGTAGGAGGATCGCTGTGAGTTCGAGGCCACCCTGAGAATGCAGAATGAATTCCAGGTCAGCCTGAGCTAGAGTGAGACCCTACCTCAAAAAAACAAAGCAAAATAAAATAAAATAAATAAAATCTGGGTAAGAAAATTTAGAAGTCCCTGCCCTGTGCTACAACAGACTCCGGTATTAGTTATGGCCCGTGCTGCACAGTCATTTTGTGCGGACACTGTGGCGTTTGTCCTGTTTCAAGGCCTTGATCAGTATTGCAGCGTCTGCCCAGTACTGAAAATCATCTTGTGTTTCTGTTCATCTCCATAACACAGCTGCAGGCATCTCTCTGCCACTCAACCTTTTTTTTTTTTTTATGTTTCCTGTAAAACTTGCTTATTTCATATTCAAGGTGTTTGGCCCTAGGCCAGGGCTTTGAGCTCTGAGACTTATCAATAAGACTAAGCCAAGATAAGCTCTGCGCCACCAAGAAACACCACGCCTGGCCTCAATATCTACTTATTTTATTTTTTATTTATTTGAAAGCAGAGAGATAGAGAGAAGAGAGACAGATTGAGAGAGAATGGGCACGCCAGGGACTATAGCCATTGCGAATGAACTCCAGACGCAAGTGCCTCTAGTGCAGCTGACTTACGTGGGTCCCAAGGAATTGAACCTGGATCCTTTGACTTCCCAGGCAAACACCTTAACCACTAAGCTATCTCTCCAGCCCTTCAGTATCCATTGTTGAAGCTTTTTTTTTTTTTTTTTTTTTTTTTTTTTTTTTTTGAGCATGCAATCTATAACAGCGGGTTTGGTAGAGGACTTCCCCCACACACGATGAACTTCCCTGTGTTGGTGTGCAAAACCGACCCAAAGACAGACTTCCTGTGCATGCACTGCTCAGGACAGAAACCACTCTGCAGCCTCAGGGCTGTGAGCCACATACATACACGTACACACACATTTGTTTTTTGTTTTTTTTTTTTTTAATTTTTTATTTATTTTTATTTGAGAGCGACAGATACAGAGAGAAAGACAGATAGAGGGAGAGAGAGAGAATGGGCGCGCCAGGGCTTTCAGCCTCTGCAAATGAACTCCAGACGCGTGCGCCCCCTTGTGCATCTGGCTAATGTGGGACCTGGGGAACCGAGCCTCGAACCGGGGTCCTTAGGCTTCACAGGCAAGCACTTAACCGCTAAGCCATCTCTCCAGCCCAACGTACACACACATTTGTACTAAGTGTACTTTAAAAAATATATATTTTAAGCTGAGCGTGGTGGCGCATACCTTTAATCCCAGCACTCGGGGAGGCAGAGGTAAGGAGGATCGCTGTGAGTTCAAGGCCACCCTGAGACTGCATAGTGAATTCCAGGTCAGCCTGAGCTAGAGTGAGACCCTACCTCAAAAAAAATTATATATAATTTGAGAGAGGGAGAGAAAGAGAATGGGTGTGAGTGTGCCAGGGCCTCTAGCCACTGAAAACAAACTCCAGACACATGTGTGTCTTGTGCATCTGGCTTACGTGGGTCCTGCGGAATCAAACCTGGGTCCTTTGGCTTTGCAGGTGAACATCTTAACCACTAAGCCCCAGCCTTGAGTATTCTTTATTGGAGGGACAGTAACTCTCCCCTGGGGTAAAATTGTCATTGTTGGGTTTGAATGTGGGAGAGAGTAGAGACCTACAGGGTGAGGAGGGTCTTTGGGAGAGAAGAATGGTAGGAAGGGAAGTCTTTTTCTTTTGTTTACTAATCACCTGTCCAAGTGGCCTGAGAGTGATGCAGGATTTTGAGTTTCAGGAAGGGACCCCCCTCCCCAGAATTTATGAGTCCCAAGTGTGATGGTTTGATTCAGGTGCCCCCATAAACTTAGGTGTTCTGAATGTCAGGTCCCCAGCTGGTGGCAATTTGGAAATTAAAGCCTCCTGGGGACAGTGGATTGTTGGGGGTGGGCTTATGGGTGTTATAGCCAGTTTCCCCATGTCAGTATTTGGCACACTCTCCTGTTGCTATTGTCCACCTTTTAAGGTTCAGGAGTGACCAAGGACCATGGAGACCACTCTGAGGCAAAGATGGAAGTTTTTGTTTTTTTGTTTTTTGAGGTAGGGTCTCGCTCTAGCCTAGGCTTACCTGGAATTTACTATGTAGTCTCAGGGTGGCCTTGAACTCACAGTGATCCTCCTACCTCTGCCTCCCGAGTGCTGGGATTAAAGGCGTGTGCCACCACATCCGGCAAAGATACAAGTTTTATTGGGGGAGGGCATGAGCTGCCAGGAACAGAGCAGTCAGCTTGGGGTCACAGATAGTCAGCTATATAGGTTCTTCAGTCGGGGGAAGGTGAGGACGGGAAGGAATTTCTTTGCTGGGGCAGTAAAGCTCTGCTCTTTCCATTAGCCATAGGCTGAGACCAGAAGTGACCCGGTGAGAGATAGGGGGACTAGAATCTAGACTTGGAGCCTCTTTAGGCAAGGGAGGGATAATGACTGGACAACTTCTTTTTTTTAAAAAAATTTTTTATTTATTTATTTGAGAGTGACAGACACAGAGAGAAAGACAGATAGAGAGAGAGAGAGAGAATGGGCGCGCCAGGGCTTCCAGCCTCTGCAAGCGAGCTCCAGACACATGCGCCCCCTTGTGCATCTGGCTAATGTGGGACCTGGGGAACCGAGCCTCGAACCGGGGTCCTTAGGCTTCACAGGCAAGCGCTTAACCACTAAGCCATCTCTCCAGCCCTGGACAACTTCTTGAGGAAAGTGGATGACTCCTCTGTTGCCTTCCTGCTATAACCCCATTTGGTCCTGACCTAACACACCTGATGTTGGTGAGGGGGCAACGTCCACCCTCTGCTCATGCCATCGTTTTCCCCTGCCATCACGGAGCTTTCCCTTCGCGTCTGTAAACCAAAATACCCCCCTCCACCTTATCCCCCCCACACACACACACAAGCTGCTCTTGTCCAGCTGTTTGCTGCCAGCAGTGTGAACCTGACTGCAATACCAAGTTTTGGATTCTGTCCTGCCTTTTCAAGCACAGGGCATAGGTTCAGATGTGACAGAAGAGGATCATTCAGTTAGGCATTTTCGTTGACAATCTGCTGGATCCAGCTCACCCAGGAGAAGGTGTCAGCAAGACTTGATAGTTTGAGATGTAAATGCATTCACCTTTGAAACTCAGTTCCATTGAGTTGCTTTAAGAGTGAAACTTCACATATGTGGCCATACTATGCAGGATTGGGCCCAGTTAGTACTTGGATGGGAGGCAAGAATGATGTTGTGTCTGCCCTCTGGTCCATGACCTTCCCATCCATGTGAGCTCCCTTAGTATATATTGTTTCCTGCTTAGAAGGGCCCTGTTGACCCGAGAGCCTGAGTTGTTCAGAGCCACGTTGACAAGGAGAATGTATGCTGCAGCTACTGTTGTAGCAATAGCTTTGAGTGAGTGCATATTGGGCAGAGCAGTGAGTGAGGCTTCAAAGAGGAATTGTTGACAGGTGAAATAAATACAAATCGAGAACTTCCAGCCAGTTTTCCTGACTATGTCACAAATGACTGCCCAATGAATTAGTAAGTTAAAATTCGTTCTGATATGTGATAGTTTTGCTTACTGTGTTGATAAATGCACACTAATTTGATCTGCTGTAATGGGTAGTAATATTTATGACAGTCACTGTTCCATAGCCTTATGATCTCAAGTGGTAATTTCAGTATGTTTACTGTTGCTATTACTTGAAGGGGGAAAAAAACCAACACTTGCAAAAAAAAAAGCACAAAGTAGAGCAGGGGATACTCATCTGTAGATAACGTAGATAATTTATTCAACAAGTATTCACTGAGTTCCTGATCTAGGTAAAGAAGCACTTCTTAGAGTGTGGAAATAACTTGTACTGAGTATGTATGGCCTGTCAAAATTACTTGAGTATTTTTTAAATACAGTCTTTTTATTTTTCTACTTGGTTTTGTTGTTAATCATAGGAGACAAAAATTATTCTTTGAATTGATTTCATCTGATGTAGTAATGGAAGACAGAGCAGTCACATTTCTTAAAATATACTGTATTATACTATTGAACGATATTATTGAACTTATTACTGGAACAATATTTGATACTCTAGTATATAGGATGTGTTTATGTAATGTTTAGAATGACATGAATAAAGTAATCTGTTAAGGCAAAAAAAAAAAAAGACTTGATAGTTAAGGTGATGGATGTTAAGTCAGGACAAAAAAAAAAAATAGCAGGAGGGCGACAGAGACATAAGGAAGTGGTCATTGATATTCCTCCAGGAACCGCCCAGCCATTGTGCCTTCCTTGACTAACAATGCCCCAGGTCTAGGTTTCCTGCCCCCTTCTCTCTCAGGTCACCTGGTCACGGTTCTGGTCTCACACCCTAGCTATTTCCCTTCCTCACCTTCCCCCAACTGAAGAGCTCTACGCAACCCACTGTCTGCAATCTCAAAGTTGGCTCTGCTCCGCTCTTGGCAGCCCGTGATTTTTCCCCTGAATAAAAGCTTCCATTTTAGCTGGGCGTGGTGGCGCACGCCTTTAATCCCAGCACTCAGGAGGTAGAGGTAGGAGGATTGCTGTGAGTTCGAGGCCACCCTGAGACTACATTCCAGGTCAGTCTGAGCTAGATTGAGACCCTGCCTCAAAAAAACAACAAAACAAGCCGGGCGTGGTGGCGCACGCCTTTAATCCCAGCACTCGGGAGGCAGAGGTAGGAGGATCGCCGAGAGTTCGAGGTCACCCTGAGACTACATAGTGAATTCCAGGTCAGCCTGAGCCAGAGTGAGACCATAACTCGAAAAACCAAAAAAAAAAAAAAAAAAAAACAACAACAACAAAAAAAAGCTTCTAGCTTTGCCTCAGAGTGGTCCCCAAGGTCTTGGTCATTCTTGAACCTTACTATGGACGTCCCAGATCAGGAGGAAGGCAGGCATCACTCTGCGTCTCCAACAAGGGATTTCTGGGTCCCGTTGGCCTCTCGCTGGAGCCGGGGAGATCAAGCTGCGGCTCTGAGCTGTGGGTTTGTGTTTCGGGCAGGCTCAACTCAGGCCACAGGCTGACCTAGAATTCACTATGAAGTCTCAAGGTGGCCCCAAACTCACTGTGATCCTCTTACCTCTGCCTCCCTAGTGCTGGAATTAAAGACATGTGCCACCATGCCCCGCCTTAAAAAAAATTTTTTTTTTGTTCATTTTTATTTATTTAGTTGAGAGCAACAGAGAGAGAAAGAGGCAGACAGAGAGAGAATGGGCATGCCAGGGCCTCCAGCCACTGCAAATGAACTCCAGATGCGTGCATCCCCTTGTGCATCTGGCTCATGTGGGTCCTGGGGAATGGAGCCTCGAACGGGGTCCTCAGGCTTCACAAGGCAAACGTTTAACCACTAAACCATCTCTCCAGCCCCGCCCCGCTTTTTTTTAACAGACATTTTTGCCAAGAGTTTTGCTCTGGTGCCAGGGCATGGTGGCCTGTAAGCTGCCACCTCCTGGTTCTCCTTGAGCCTAACTGAAACGGCCTGAAAAAGTTAGTTTCCTTCTATCTTCTTTCAATAGCTCTCGAGGCCAGATCTTTGAGTTATGAGCTTGCTTTGTAACAGATGTCTTTTATCATGCTATGGTCCAGGAAAGTTTTATGGTCCACTGGAGTCAATGGTCTGAGGCCAGTGGTTCATTAATCCCTTCTCTCTCTCTCTGTCTCTCTCTCTTTTTCTTTCTTTTTTTCCTTCTAGGTAAGGGCTTGCTATAGGCCAGGCTGACCTGGAATTCACTATGTCGTCTCAGGGTGGCCTCAAACTCATGATGATTCTTTTACTCTGCCTCCTGTGTGTGTGCTAGGATTAATGCCTCCTCAGTGCTGGGATTAAAGGTAACTGTGTGCCACCACGCCCGGCTTCCACCTGACTTTTTATGTGGGTACAGGAGAATTGAACCTAGTGTTAGGTCAGGACAAAATGGAGTTACAGCCAAAGGGCGACAGAGGAGTCATCCACATTCCCCAAGAAATTGTTTACCCATTATCCCTCCCCTGCCCCCTCATCTCTCACTAGGTCACCTCTGGTCTCAGCCTATGGCTAATGTAAAGAACAGAGATTTACTGCCCCAACAAAGAAATCCCTTCCCTTCCTCACCTGCCCCCAACTGAAGAGTCTATAAAGCCCTATCTGTAACCCCAAAGTGACTGCTTGAGAGTCAGTCCTGGCAGCTCGTGTCCCCCACCCACCCCCGAATAAAAACTTCCATCTTTGCTTCAGAGTAGTGTTGTTGATCTTGGTCACTCCCGAACCTTCCATCTAGGCTGTTAGGCTTTGCAAGCAAGTGCCTTTGCTGAGCCATCTCTTCAACCCCAGCATTAGTTTTTTTTTTTTTTTTTAAATTATTATTATTTTTTAAGATTTTTATCTTTACCCTGAATGCATGTGTTCAATCTCCAATACGGGGGAAAAGAAACAAAAACTGTTGAATGAGAAAGTCAGTAACAGATTTTCAAGAGGTATTTAATACAGACAGAACCCAACACCTGTGTCTGTTTTTACCCCCACATTTTCACAGTGGAACTCAGCTCTTAACTGATGTTTAATGCCAGTGCCCTTTCTCTTGGTGAAGGAATAGTTTTCCATTGAGTGATAAAGGTAGAGTAAGAAAATCTATAAAACATGCATTGTGTTGTACCCTGAGTCGCCGTCCCTTTTCCTCAGGACGTTAGCATCAGGGATGCACCGTCTTGTGCTCTAGATGGAAGAGTTGAGTATTTCAGGTGAGGATCCGGGTAATCCTCTTTGTAATCCACATTGGATTTTCAGAGGCACTGGCATTTGAGGAAGCAAATGATATAACTGTTAAAAATCAATCTGGAATGGAATTTCAAAGGGGAAAGTGGGTGGGGGAGGGAGGGTATTACCATGGGATATTTTTTATAATCATGGAAAATGTTAATAAAAATTGAGAAAAAAAATCAATCTGCCATATTTTGCTGGGAGCAAGAGAAAACTCTGGAACTTGGAATGGCCAACGGACAAGGAAGACCATGTCCGGTAGTTGAGGCAACCGTATCTGAGTGATGTAGTCTTGTGTACATCTCATTGGCCTTTTCCTGTTCCAGAAGCCATATTGTATTACAAAAGGTTTGTTAGGTTTACCCAGCTTTCCAAGAATACATTTCGGACTTATTTGTATTTTAAATGATTTTTTATTTAAAAAATGTTTAGCAATTCAGTCAGGTTGTAACATTGGCCTGTTAGATCTTTGATTTTCCCTGGAGATGCCACACATCAGAAGTGTGTCTTAAGAATTGTATTTTAGGCCGGGTATGGTGGTGCACGCCTTTAATCCCAGCACTTGGGAGGCAGAGGTAGGAGGATCGCCGTGAGTTCGAGGCCACCTTGAGACACCATAGTGAATTCCAGGTCAGCCTGGGCTAGAGTGAGACCCTACCTCAAAAAAGTAAAAAAAAAAAAAAGAATTGTATTTTGTGGGCTGGAGAGATGGTTTAGCGGTTAAGCGCTTGCCTGTGAAGCCTAAGGGCCCCGGTTCGAGGCTCGATTCCCCAGGACCCACGTTAGCCAGATGTACAAGGGGGCGCAAGCATCTGGAATTCGCTTGCAGTGGCTGGAGGCCCTGGCACACTCACTCTCCTCTCTCTCTCTCTCTCTCTCTCTCTCTCTCTCTCTCTCTGCCTCTTTCTCTCTGTCGCTCTCAAATAAATAAATAAAAATAAACAAAAAATTTTTAAAAAATTGTACTTCGTGGTGTCCTGACAGACTCTGACAGGATCTGTATGCCGGCAGCCTGCCTATTTTCTTGCACTGAATGGTAGCATGTGCACATTATTGCAATTCTCTGCCTATTCCCCATGTCCTGCAAGAAACTAACCATTTCACATGTTTCTTTTATGGGGAAGTTCTAGACACCGATTTTTTCCATGGATCCTTATTGTGTAATGGTGGCCAAATTTTCATCATTTTACAGAAGATGATGACTGTACGTGACTTGTTTGGTATGTTGTACACAGCTAAGGTTAGTGCCTTAAGAGCTTACAGTTGTGTCTCTGCTTGAGGTGGTCTCCTCCAGCCCCTGCTTCATTGTTACCATGCATTCCTGAACCTTCTATGTCCTCCGTGTAGCCTGTGATGGAATGCAGCCTTCTGAGAGTGCTGCTGCTTTTACTCCTAACTTATTAATTAAAAATGCAGGGCTGGAGAGTTGGCTTAGCGGTTAAGCGCTTGCCTGTGAAGCCTAAGGACCCCGGTTCGAGGCTCAATTCCCCAGGTCCCACGTTAGCCAGATGCACAAGGGGGCGCACGCGTCTGGAGTTCGTTTGCAGAGGCTGGAAGCCCTGGCACGCCCATTCTCTCTCTCTTCCTCTATCTGTCTTTCTCTCTGTGTCTGTCGCTCTCAAATAAATAAATTTAAAAAAAAATGCAAGGAAAAACTTGCATTTGAAAGTTGATTTAAGGACTAAGCCTTTTGCTGGATATCTGTGGCCAATGTTTGCCTAACTCACTCTTTCTGTATCTCAATTGCTTGTATACTTCTTTTACGTTGAAATAACAAAACTTGGGCTGGAGAGATAGCTTAGTGGTTAAGCGCTTGCCTGTGAAGCCTAAGGAGCCTGGTTCGAGGTTCAATTCTCCAGGACCCACGTTAGCCAGATGCACAAGGGGGCGCACACGTCTGGACTTCATTTGCAGTGGCTGGAGGCTCTGGTGTGCCCATTCTCTCTGTCTCTCTATCTGCCTCTCTCTCTTTCTCTCTATGTCCATCGCTTTCAAATAAACAAATAAAAATTAAAAATTAAAAAAAAGGAAATAACAAAACTAACTCATTCTGATATGGTGATGGTTTTCCTGTGGTTAAAAACAAAATAAAATAAAATTGATCACAAATGGTGCCTTGAAAGGGTACAGCAACATTGAGAACTACTGGTTTGGTTGGAAATAGGCTGAATTAAGAAGCCCCAGAAGCAGAGTTTTATGACAGATTGCCTAGGCTCACCTCTGTAGAAAGTGAGAATGTCAGTCTTTAGTAGCATTCTGATTTAGTCTCATGACACTAATGAAATATTCAATCAGATCTACTTTAGGTATATATAATTGTGTTTGAAATGTGGGGTTTTGTATGTGTGTGTGTAGAATGGGTTAATAAAATTGTTGAGCAACTTGGACATAAAAAAGATTTTAACTTTATTTATTTGAGGCAGAGAGAGAGAAAGAGAGAAAGGGGGGGAGGGAGGGAGAACAGATGGAGAGAATAGGCATGCCAGGGCCTCCAGCCACTGCAAACAAACTCCAAATGCATGTGCCACCATGTGCATCTGGCTTACATGGGACCTGTTGAATTGAGCCTGGGTCTTTAGGCTTCATAGGCATGCGCCTTAACCACTAAGCCATTTCTCCAGCCCCAGAATTAGTTTTTTAAATTAATTTTTAGGTTAATATAAAATAATGGGTTTCACCAGGTGTGGTGGTTCCACCCTTTAATCCCAGCATTTGGGAGACAGAGGTAGAAGGATCGCTATAAACTCAAGGCCACCCTGAGACTCCATAGTGAATTCCAAAAAAAAAAAGAAAAGATTTCATCCTGGCCTCTTCATACACATGTATTAATATTGAAGGGTTAATGACTCTACCTGAAAACCAGAGGGAACTAGAAGGTTAATGACTGTCCCTAAGATTTAAAGGCCTTAAAGAAACATCAGAAAAGGAAAGGAAAACTAAAGAAAAAAAATATCAGAGGCAGCCATTCCCAGTCAAGCTTGATATAACTCCAGTGACTGAGGTACTCCCCGTAACTCAGAAGGCCTTGAAGGAACATAGAACATCTGCGGCATCCTCTGTTAGACAATCCTTGCTGAAAAAAGCCCATTCTGAAGAGACACAAATAGCTGTAGTTCCTTATCTACTCCCCTTGGACTTGGACCTGGTCCAGTCCGTTTTTCTTAGGATCCTCCTTACAAGCGTGCGCCCCAGCCCAGCCCAGTGCCTGAGCCTCCATCCCGTGGAAGGGCCGCGGCCCCTCAATGTGCTTTGGAAAACAGTCTCTTGTCTGTGGAGGTCAAACACCCTGTTTTGTTTTTCTCTTTCACTTTCCTTGTAAATATTCCTTGCTCTCTTTCATTCCTCTCTCAACTGACCTCCCTATGTCTCTGTGTCCCGTCTCTCCTCCAGGTGGTTCCATGTAGGGATAGCACAGCCCTTGAAAGTAAACTAAAAGTGGGAAATTCCTTTGAGCCTGTGAGAAGGAATTTGGTCCTTTTTTTTTTTTTTCCCTAGAGGGGTTCTCATATCCTCCACCTTGCTGGAGGTCAGAAATGTCAGAAGGATCTTGTCTTTCCTTCTCTCCTCTTCCTAAAAGCAGTTCCCTCTTCCTGAAAAAGATTTCTGAAAGATAACTCCCTTCCGAAGTGGTTCAGGGGCTAAAGGCATTTGCTTGCAAATCCTGAACGCCCAGGTTTGATTTCCCAGTACCCACTTAAAGTCAGATGCACAAAGTGGCACATACATCTGGGGTTCGTTTACAGTGGCAAATAAATTAAAAAACAAACAGGATGGGAAATGTAATCCTCAGATGTATGAACATCTCCTGTTTAAAAGTTTTCATTGCCTTAATCTTAGAAAATTTTGGTTTCAACCGTAAGTGAAAGTATCTTCATCTATTTAAAGAATAAAAAAATAAATTGCTCTTTTAAAACGTGTAACTTCCAAAAATAAAAGTTAAAATTGTAAAAAAAAAAAAAAAATTAAAAACAAATAAACAAAAACTAGCCAGTCAGGTGTGGTGGCACACGCCTTTTAATCCTGGCCCTAGGGGGACAGAAGTTGGAAGAATCGCCAGGAGTTCGAGGCCAGCCTAAGAATACATAGTGAATTCCAGGTCAGCTTGGGCTAGAGTGAGACCCTATCTCGAAAAAATGAATAAATAAAAAGAAATAGAGAAAGTAGTCAGAGCCTGGCATGGGAAAAAAAAGTGGCGCCCGGACACCTGCCATTGGGGCTGCTAAAAACAGCACGTGGTCTTTAGAGCTCTCTGAACACAGTCAAGCCTATAGCTCCCCCCCTCCCCCGAGGTAGGGTCTCAATTCAGTCCAGGCTGAAAAATCAGGGTGGCCTTGAACTCACGGCGATCCTCCTACCTCTGGCTCCCGAGTGCTGGGATTAAAGGTGTGCGCCTCCATGCCGGGCAAGTCTATAGCTATTTACCAAAGTGCAGTGGTGGCTGATTGAGTCCATATTTACAATACAGAACAAGGGGGTCAAAGAATGGTCTGTCTTCCAGATTCTTAATTTGAATAAGAGCTTTTAAAGTTTTAGTTTTAGGCCAGGTGTGGTTGGCGCCCACCTTTAATCCCAGCACTCCGGAGGCAGAGGTACCATAGCCATGAGTTCGAGGCCACCCTGAGACTACAGAGTGAATTCCAGGTCAGCCTGGACTAGAGTGAAACTCTACCCCAAAAAACCAGCAAACAAGCAAATGAAGTTTTACAGTCTTGAAATGTCTGGAGGGAAGATATTCTGGAAAGAAGAGATTCTAAGGAAAGTCAGCTATTATTCCGTTGAAACAGTGGTCCTCCAGGAATTGGAATTTCCTCTTATGCTAGGGGAAAGGAAAGGCTACAGTGGAGGAACTTGAGACAAGACTGGAGCCTACACCAGGATGGGTCCTTGATGGGCAGAACCACACTTTAAAAACAGGACTGCTTAGTCCTCCCTTTAAACCTAAGCCTGGAAGTGCGTGGTGGCGCTCGCCTTTAATCCCAGCACTTGGGAGGCAGAGGTAGGAGGATTGCCGTGAGTTCGAGGCCAGCCAGAGACACCATAGTAAATTCCAGGTCAGCCTGGGCTAGAGCAAAACCCTACCTCGGAAAAACCAAACCAAACAAACAAACAAAAAAAAGCTGGAGAGATGGATGGCTTAAAGGTTAAGGTGTTTGCAAAAGCCAAAGGACTCAGGTTTAAGGCACATCCTGGCACATGTGTATGGAGTTTGTTTGCAGTGGCTGGGGGCCCTGCACGCTGGTAGAATATTGCTGAAGAGGCAGAGGCAGAAGGATCAGGAGTTCGAGGTCAGCCTGGGCTACACATTTAAAAAAATAAAAGAGAATAAGTGAAAAAAAATTAAAACAAACAAACAACAACAACAAAACATGAACAACAGAAGATTCCTAAATTTCTAAACTTCATGTCAATACTCCAAAGATGGACTTGGGTGTGTGTGTGGGGGGAGGGTGGGGGAAGGCACTGGATTTATTTATTTTCCCTTTGTTATCACGGTGAATAGTTCTCCTCATTTTCACTATTATCTTTTTAAGTGGTCACTGCTGGAGCCTAGCTTGCTAGGGCTGCCAGAACCTGGGGTTTAACCCTAAAAACACCAGTAAACCTCACAGGTTCTAAGACCCTGAAAACCACGACATTCTGAAAGCACCAGTTTAGGCCTAAGGGACCTTAAAGTCAGAGGTTGCAAGTAAAATGCCTGGGTCTGCGGGGCGGGGGTGGGGGGGTGATGGGTGTGTGTGTACAAGTTCTGTATACAGCTTTGTTCATTCGCCTTATTTGAGAGAGAGAGAGAGAGAGAGAGAGAGAGAGAGAGAGAGAGAGAGAGAGAGAGAGAGAGAGCGCGCGCGCGCGCGCGCGCGCGCGCCAGGGCCTCCAGCTATTGCAAACAAGGCTTACTTGGGTTCTGGAGAATGGAACCCAGGTCCTTTGGCTCTGCAGGCAAACGCCTAAACTGCTAAGCCATCTCTCCAGCCCCGCCTATTTTATTTTACTATTTATTTTGTTTTTTTTCCGAGGTAGGGTCTCACTCTAGTCCAGGCTGACCTGGAACTCATTATGTAGTCTCACGGTGGCCTCGATCTCACGGGGAGCCTCCTACCTCTGCCTCGCTAGTGCTGGGACTAAAGGCGTGAGCCACCAGGCCTAACATTTTTACAAGTGCCACTGTGCCCCAGAGATGGCAACGTGGCCCGAGCCACGCCCTGCCGGGGTCCGTGCACCTGCCATCCGCTCCCGTTCCACAAACGGTGCACTTCCCGCAGCCGACCTGGAATCCGGCACACTCAGGGCCCAGGCAGCTGGAGAGCGTGGCCACAACCACCCTTCCTCCGCTCCTCCCGCCGCCGCCCGGGGCGTGGCATCCCGCAGCCCGCCCCACGCCGCCGCCGCCGCACGCCGAGGGAGGGAAAGGGCGGAGCCGCCTCCCTCCGCGCAGGCCGAGGCGCCCGCTGATTGGCCTGCGCGCACACCCCAGGCTCTCGCTGATTGGCCTCCGCGCACAACCCCAGAGGCCTGCTGATTGGCCTCTAGCGCGCACCCCAGGCGCCCGCTGATTGGCCTCCGCGCACAGCCCAGGCGCCCGCTGATTGGCCGCCGCGCTCCGGGTCTCTCGGGACGTCTCGCGCCTCCCACGTCCCTCCTCCCCCCGCAAGTTTCCCGCCAGCAGAAGCCGCGCGGCGGATGCGGTGCCTTTCGGCGCTCGCGGTTGCCTCCGCCGCCCCGTGGTCGCGATGTCGCGGCAGAGCACGCTGTACAGCTTCTTCCCCAAGTCCCCGGGGCTCAGTGATGGCAAGAAGACCCCGGCCAGGGCCTCCGCCGCCGCCGCCGCCACCCCCGGGGCCTCCTCCTCTCCATCCCCTGCCGGGGCTGCGGCCTGGAGCGAGCCCGAGGCGGAGCCGGGCTCCAGGCCCTTGACGGTGTCCGCTTCGCCGCCTAGGGCGAGGAACGTCAACGGAGGGCCGCGGAGGTCGTCCGCGGCGCCGGCCGTCCCCGCCACCAGGTAGCGGGGCGGACGGGCGGTGTGTGTATGTGGGGGGTGGGGGTGGGGTCTGGCTGGGCAGTTGGGGAGGGGGGCTGCACCGGGGGTGCTCGTTGCACGGGGCCGGGCTTCGTGTGCACGGAGGAAAGGTGCACGGGGTCCCGGGCGCGTTGGGGAGGGAATGGCTGGCCGTTCCCCGCGGGCGCCATGCGGGGGAGGAGCTCCGACCCCGGGTGGAGGACGGGCCCGGGGAAGAGGAAGCTCGACGCCCCTCCTCCCACCGCGTAGCCCCGGGGAGGGGACGGCGATGGGAGCGCGGGAAGTTCCCCCGGTGCAGGAGTCACGTTGCGGCACGGCTCGCAGGCTGGTCCGTGCGGCCGGAGCCGCGGATGCGCGGACGCAGCAGCCGGTGCCGCTGCCGCCGCCGCCGCTGCGTTGGCGGGCGGTAGGGTGCGGGGCTCCGAGGGGGTGGGGCCGGGGGCGTGGCCTGAAGCGGGCGAGGAGCCTGATTGGACAGCGAGGCTTGAGGGCGGGGCGAGGAAGCGCGCTGAAAGTCCTGGGACCCGGCGTCGCGCCCCCCTCCCCCATTTGCTCCAGCAGGTAGCTGGCTGGTGCTGCAGAGTTGTCTTTGGTGCACTTGGAAGTACGTGTCGAATGGGGAGGGGGAAATTTGTATTTATTTTATTTTTGGCTTTTCGTGGTAGGGTCTCTAGCACAGGCTGTCCTGGCTTTCACTCTGTGTAGTCTCAGGCTGGCCTCGAACTCGCTGCCATCCTCCTTACCTCTGCCTCCCAAGTGCCGGGATCAAAGGCATGCGCCACCACGCCCGGATAAAATTTGCCTTTTGGAATGGTGTTTTGTTCCGGATTGCACGTGAGGATGGGACACTGAACTTTATATTTTGCTGGGGCGGAGTTTGTTGCTCTCCCGAGGGGTTTGGTCAGGCCCTGCCAAAGATGTGTGCACACGGCTGGGCAAGCCTGCCCGGACAAGTGTCCTCCGCACTGCGCTGCCTTGGCATTCCGGGACTTGGCTGTAGTGGTTGGTATTTTGGAAAAGCTCACTTTTACTGAATTAACCACCGAGTGTAAGCGTTGGAGCTGGTGGAGGGATAGACGCTCAGGAAAAAAAAAACAAAAACAAGTTCGTAAGAGCTGGCTAGTGGTTCTTAGCTTCCATTCCTTGCGTCCCGTGTTTCCAGATGCCTTACACGAATTCTCGAACTTGTCAAGGCCCAAGTGTATCGTGTTATTACTACCTTCTTTCGCAGTACTGAGCATGGAAGCGAAGCCTCCCCATGCTAGCTAGGCAAGGGCCGTGCCACTGAGCTTACCCACCCGGACCCCAACTCCGCATTTAAATTGCTCGAAAGGACCGTCTAAGTACCCCAGGGCTGGAGTTGAAACATAGAAGCCGAGAGCTCTTGCAATAGCCATCTGCGAGATCCCTGGCTAGGTTTGATCCCAAAGCACGGTGGGAGAAAGGAAATTGCCATTTTAGAGTCTTGCTTTTTTGGGGGAAATAAGCTAGCATCTGGTGAGCGTGATGCTTACTTGAGCATGACTTTCTCTAAAGAATTTACTTATTTATTTGCATGTGTGTCAGGGTGCACCCGTCTTGTCATCGCAGTTGAATGCCTGTCCAGCTTTTTGTGGGTGGCTGGGGATTTGAACCCCTGCCAGCAGACTTTGCAAGCCAGCACTTTTAACCGCTGAGCCATCTCCTGGGCTCAGGAATTGATTCTTGTGCAGCCCAAAATAAAAGACTGTATTTACTGTAAGATATTTACTCTTGGGTAAAACGTGACAAAGGCATTTCTGTAGTGCAAATAGAAGGTGTGATTTCTGCTTTGGAGGAAAGAGTAGGGTATGTAGGTTTTCAAGCTAAACTTTTTTTTTTTAATTTTTATTTATTTATTTATTTGAGAGCGACAGACACAGAGAGAAAGACAGATAGAGGGAGAGAGAGAGAATGGGCGCGCCAGGCCTTCCAGCCTCTGCAAACGAACTCCAGACGCGTGCGCCCCCTTGTGCATCTGGCTAACGTGGGACCTGGGGAACCGAGCCTCGAACCGGGGTCCTTAGGCTTCACAGGCAAGCGCTTAACCGCTAAGCCATCTCTCCAACCCCTCAAGCTAAACTTTTTAACCATTATTTTATTAGAGAGAGAGAAAGAGAGAGAATATATGAATGAATATGGGTGTGCCAGGGCCTTCAGCCACTGTTATCAAACTCCAGATGCATATGCCACCTTGCACATCTGGCTTACTTGGGACCTGGAGAATCAAACCTGGGTCCTTTGGCTTTGCAGGCCAACACCTTAACTGCTAAGACATCTCTCCAGCCTATCAAGTTAAACTTTTAATTTTATTATTATTGTCTTTGTATTTATTTGAGGGAGAAAGGCGAGGGAGGGTCGCAGACAGAGTGGGTGTACCAGGGCCTCCAGCCACTGCAAACGAACTCCAGATGCATGCACCACCCTGTGCATCTGGCTTACGTGGGTCCTGGGAAGTCGAACCTGGGTCTTTAGGCTTCACGGGCAAGCACCTTAACTGCTGAGCTATCTCTCCAGCCCACGTGTATTTTTGTTATTTTGCCCTAGTTTATTTTTTTTAATTGATTTTTTTGTTGATTTATTTGAGAGCAACACAGAGGGAGAGAGACAGAGAATGAATATGGGTGCACCAGGGCCTCCAGTCACTGCAAACGAACTCCAGATGCGGTGCGCCTCCTTGTGCATCTGGCTAACGTGGGTCCTGGGGCATTGAGCCTTGAACCGGGGTCCTAAGGCTTCACAGGCAAGTGCTGAACCACTAAGCCATCATTCCAGGCCTGCCCCAGTTTATTTAAAATCCCAAGAATAGGGCTTGGGGGCTCAATGGCTAAAGCCTTTCTTGCAAAGCCTGATGGCCTGGGTTTAATTCCCCATTACCAACTTAAAGTATGCAAAGTGGTGTACACACCTGAAGTTTGTTTGAAGGGGCAAGAAGTTCTGGCATGCCTATTCTTTCTTTCTCTCAAATAAGGAAAAAATAATCACTCTAGCCCAGGGTGATGTGAATTCACTGTGTTCTCAGGCTGGCCTTGATCTCACAGTGATCCTCCTACCTCGACCTCCTGAGTGCTGGGATTACAGGCCTGTGCCACCATAGCCAGCAAGAAAAGTACTTTTTTAAAATGCTCCAAGAATAACATTTATTTAAAAAGCCTTTAAAATATTTGCAGTGTCACTGTAGAGTCTTATTAAAGTATACCGTAAGATAATTCCGGTATTCTGGCATTTCAACTTGGGTTATGTGTTTTACTTGGTGGGGGAGACGTTCCTGACTCTCCTTCCTGCTTCACTTCCACTGGGTTATTATTGTTAGCCCCCCCTCCAGCCAGCTGAGTTATTATGAAAGACACAGTTCAGGAATGATGGCAAAAAAACAAAAGAGATTTTTGTTTTGTTTTGTTTTTCGAGGTAGTCTCACTCTAGCCCAGCTTGACCTAGAACTTATTCAGTCCTCGACTGGCCTCCAGAACTCAGAGCTTCTCCTACCCCTGCCTTCAGAGTGCTGGGATTAAAGGCACTACGAACCTATTCTTACGTCTACTTTTGAGGCGGGGTTTCTCTGTATCACTGGATGGCCTTGATTTTACCATGATCATCTTTTTAAAAAAATATTTTATTTTTATTTATTTATTTATTTGACAGAGATAGGAGAGGGAAGGAGGGAGGGAGGGAATGGGCGCGCTAGGGCCTCCAGCCACTGCAAAGTCCAGACACGCGAGCCCCTTGTGCATCTGGCTAATGTGGGTTCTGGGGAATCAAACCTGGGTCCTTTAGCTTTGCAGGCAAGCGCCTTAATCGCTAAACCATTTCTCCAGCCCAATTTTTAAAAAATTACTTATTTATGAGCAAGAGAGAGGATGGATGTGCCAGGACCTCATAATTCTAGACAGTGCACCATTTTTTGTTTCCTGGTACCGGAGAATCTCACAAGCAAATGCCTTTAACTGCTGAGCACTCTCCCCTCTGTTTGCCTATTTTATATATTTACTGTAGGTAGAAAAATCTGATAAATGGCATGTATCAGATTTTTTTTTTATTATGGCTTTTGTTTTGTTTTTGTTTCTGAGGTAGGGTCTTGCTCTAGCTCAGGCAGACCTGGAATTCACCATGTATCAGGCTGGCCTCGAACTCGCAGTGATTCTCCTATCTCTGCCTCCTACTGCTGGCATTAAAGATGTTTGTCACCATGCCCGGTTTATTATGGCATTCTTGGAAACATCAGAATTTGCTAGAGATACAATTTAAAACTTACCTTTGTTTTTCTGAGGTAGGGTCTCTCTCTAGCCCAGGTTGACCTGGAACTCACTCTACTTACCTACTGCTGAGTGTTGGAAATAAAGGCATGAACTGCCATGCCTGACTTTACAATTGTCTTTCTGTTTTAAAAACTAATTTATAGCCGGGTATGGGGACACACGCCTTTAATCCCAGCACTCGGGATACAGAGGTAGGAGGATTGGCATGAGTTTGAGGATACCCTGAGAAACTACATAGTGAATTCCAGGTCAGCCTGGGCTAGAGTGAAGCCCCACTTGGAAAAACTTAAAAATACACACACACACACACACACACACACACACACAAAAAAAAAAAAAAAAAAAAAAAAAAAAAAACAAATTTTTTTTTTTTGAGGTAGGTTCTCACTCTAGCCCAGGTTGACCTGGAATTAACTCTGTAGTCCTAGGATGGCCTCAACTCACAGCACCTTTAATCCCAAAATTCAGGTAGGAGGATTGAGTTCAAGACCAACCTGAGACTACAGAATGAAGTCCAGGTCAGCCTGGTCTACAGTGAGACCCTACCTTGAAAAACAAAAATAAAGGCTGGTGAGATGGTTTGGGAGTAAAGGCCTTTGTGCAAAGTCAAAGGAGCCAGGTTCAATTCCCCAGGACCCATGTAAACCAGATGCACAAGGTGGCACATGCTTCTGTCATCACTCCGGCCCCAAATAAATACTTTTTAAAAACAATTTATTTAGAATTCCATATGGCAAAGGATAAAAAGTAGGAGTTAGGGTTAGCACAGCAGGAGGAAATAACTGTTGAAAAAGAAATCAGAAAATAATGTTTCTCGGAGTGACAGCTGCCATTGATAGGTTATCAGGGCAAGAATGTTAAGGAGGATCCCCTACTTACGGAGACTGGTTCTCATGAAGTTGTCCAGGCTGGCCTTGACCTCACTTTCGCCCCTCACTCAGATGGACCTTTGAATTTGTAATCCTCTCACTGAGACCTCGTCAGTCGTTAGAATTAAAAGGCCTTATGCACCAGGCCTGGCTCATGATTTTCTTTTTTTCAATTTCTTTTTGAGAGTAACAGGAGTGAGTGGGCACACCAGGACCTATTGCGACTGCAGATGCACATCCTACTTCATGCATCTGGCTTTACTTGGGTACTGGGGAATTGAACCTGGGTCGACAGGCTTTGCAAGCAAGTGCCTTTAACTGCTGAGCCATCTCTCCAGACCAATTTTTTTCTTTTTTTTTTTTTCTTTTCCCGAGGTAGAGTCTCACTCTGGTCCAGGCTGACCTGGGGTTCACTGTAGTCTCAGAGCGGCGTTGTACTAACTCATAGCAACACTCCTACCTTTCCCACCTGAGTGCTGGGATTAAAGGCATGTGCCACCACGCCCAGCTTATTTGTTTTTATTTATTTGAGAGCGACAGACCGAGAGAGAGAAAGAGGCAGATATAGAGATAGAGAGAATGTTGTTAAATATTATGGATATAAAAGTTAACTTACTTGTTTGAGTTTTTTTGAGGTGGAGTCTCACTTGAGCCCACACTGTCCTGGAATTCCCTGTGTGGTCTCACAGCCCTCTTCCCCCTCCCCTCCTCCTCCTGTCTCAAGTGCTGGAATACAAGGTGTGCCCCACCAGGAGTGGCAGAGTCATTTTATGCATTTGTAGGGAAGGAGGGGGAGAGAGAGAGAGAGAGAGGGAGGGAGAGGGAGAGGGAGAGGGAGAGAGAATTGGCACACGAGGTCCTCCGATGCTGTCTACAAGCTCCGGGTGCACGCTGCCCTCAGCGCAGTGAGCTTGACGAAGGTACTGGGGAGTAGAACTTAGGTAGCCAGGCTGTGTAGGCTTTAACTGCTGAGCCATATCTCCAGCTCTATTTATTTATATTTTTGTTTTTGTTTTTGAGAGTCTCGCTCTAGCTCAGGCTGATCTGGAATTTACTATGTAGTCTCAGGATGGCCTGGAACTCTCAGTGGAACCTCCTACCTCTGCCAGCTCTTTTTTTTTTTTTTTTTAAGGTGCTGGGGAGAAACCCAGGGCTTTATGCATGCTAAGCAAGCACTTTACCAACTGAGCAGCATATCCAGCCTCCTTTATTTATTTATTTTTGGTTTTTTTGAGGTAGGGTCTCACTCTAGCCCAGGCTGACCTGGAATTCACTATGTAGTCTCAGGGTGGACTCGAACTCACGGCAATACTCCTACCTCTGCCTCCCAAGTGCTGGGATTAAAGGCGTGCGCCACCACGCCCAGCTCCTAAATTTATTTTTAATTTTTATTAGCATACAATGAAATGAGTTCCCCTGTGACAGTTTTATACACATGTATTTTTATGCTTTGGAATTTTTTTTTTAAATTTTTATTTATTTATTTATTTATTTGAGAGTGACAGACACAGAGAGAAAGACAGATAGAGGGAGAGAGAGAGAATGGGCGCGCCAGGGCTTCCAGCCTCTGCAAACGAACTCCAGACGCGTGCACCCCATGTGCATCTGGCTAATGTGGGACCTGGGGAACCGAGCCTCGAACCGTGGTCCTTAGGCTTCACAGGCAAGCGCTTAACCGCTAAGCCATCTCTCCAGCCCTGGAAATATTTTTTTGCATGTGCGTAGTATGTGTGATATTGGACCAGTTGAAGATGCAGTTCAGACAGTGGGACTTCTGCCAGCTCTTTATTAAGCACGTTTTTTTTTTCTTCCTTCCCTTCCCTCTTTCCTTTGTTCCTTGGACGTAGGGTCTCACTCTAGCCCAGGCTGACCTGGAATTCACTATGTAGTTTCAGGGTGACCTTGAACTCACAGCTACCTCTGCTTCCTGAGGGCTGGGATTAAAGGCCTGCACCACTACGCCCTGGCTATTGTTTTTCCCTCCTTTAGCCCTTTGTCTCTGTCTTGCTTCCATTACTGCCCCCCATGCTTTTCCCCCTCCCATTGTCTTTTGTCTTGCTTCTTTCCAATGGTTCCTTTTCTGTTTTGATGTCTATTGGGGGGCCCAGTATTATACACAGGGATTTTGCAGGCCCTTTTTTTAGGCAAGCCCAGCAGACTGGCCTTTCGTTTGTTTGTTTGTTCTTTTGAGGTAGGGTCTCACTCTAGTCCAGGCTGGCCTGGAAGTCACAGCAATCCTCCTACCTCTGCCTGACTCATGGCCTTTTACTTTCAATATTTTATTTTTATTTTTTATTTATTTGAGAGAGAGATACAGAAATAGGCAGGGAGAGAGAAAGACAGACAGACAGACACACACACACACACTGGGTGCGCCAGGGCCTCCAGCTAGTACAAAGGAACTCGAGAGGCATGCGCCACCTCGTGCGCAGTTTTACTTGGGTTCTGGGGAATGAAACCGAGGTCCTTTGGCTTTGCAGGCAAGCATTTTAACTGCTAAGCCATCTCTCCAGCCCCTAGCCTCTGTGTGTGTGTGTGTGTGTGTGTGTGTGTGTGTGTGTGTGTGTGTGTGTGAGAGAGAGAGGAGAGAGACAATTGGTGCACCAGGGTCTCCGGCCACTGCAGTTGAGCTCCATGCGCGTGCGCCCCCTTGTGCACAAGTGCATCCTTGCACCCTTGCATCACTGAGTCTGGCTTATGTGGGATCTGGAGAGTCGAATGTGGGTCCTTAGGCTTCGCAGGCAGGTGCCTTAACTGTTAAGCCATCTCTCCAGCCTGGTATTTTGTTGTTGTTTGCTTTCTCCAGATAGAGTCCCCTTCTAGCCCAGGCTGACCTGGAATTCACTGTGTAGTCTCAGGGTGATCTCGAACTCACAGTGATCCTCCTACCTCTGCCTCCCGAGTGCTGGGATTAAAGATGTGTGCCACCACGCCTGGCTTTTTGGCATACTTGAAGTTAACTGCAGTAATTCTACTCAAATTTTAATTGTGTGTGTGTGTGTGTATGTATGTGTATATATATATATATATACATATATACATACATACAGACACACAGACACACACACACACATATATATATGGGCTTTGTTTAGGGATCCCTGGACTAGATCCTGCTTCTTTGCCATGTACAGTATGTGACTCTGTAATTTGTTTTTATTTATTTATTTATTTTTGGTTTTTCAAGGTGGGGTCTCATTCTAACCCAGGCTGACCTGGAATTTACTATGTAGTCTTAGGGTGGCCTCGAACTCACAGTGATCCTCCTACCTCTGCCTCCCGAGTGCTGGGATTAAAGGTGTGTGCCACCACACCCAGTGACTCCCTGTAATTTGGAGAAATGTACAGTTTAAGTTTGTTTTCTCTGTCAGAATTCTGCCATAGTTTTAGTGGAAATAGTTTCTCACCTTGTACCAGAATCTGTTAGGTTCATAGTTGCCTTGACTGTTACATAAGCATTGTCCCATTGGCTTGTTTATACGTTATTTGAACATCTGACACAGATCATTAATTGTGGGGCCGTGCTTGAATATTAATGCCAGAGAACTCCATGGGGAGCCTTAATGAGAACTTTGTTAGAATTACTTATTTCTGGGTAATTGTCTCTGACATCACAGCCAAAGAGTAACCAAGTGACATATTTTCTTTCGGCAACAGTTCCTGTGACTTCTCCCCAGGTGATTTGGTGTGGGCCAAGATGGAGGGCTACCCCTGGTGGCCATGTCTCGTGTACAACCACCCGTTTGACGGAACGTTCATCCGAGAGAAAGGGAAATCGGTCCGTGTGCACGTACAGTTCTTTGATGACAGCCCGACAAGAGGCTGGGTTAGCAAAAGGCTATTAAAGCCGTACACAGGTAAGAGACCTTAAGAGTCACTGCACGCGTCTGCATGAGACTGAGACTTCATTCTACACTATTCAGTGACCATAAGTGTGTCCTGCGCGCATCTGCTGAGAGGGATTCTGAGACTTCATTCTGCACCATTCAGTGAATATACGTGTGTCCCCCTGCAGCAAATTGCAAGTGTATCACTTGTGGCATTTCTGTCACGATAAAGGAACGTAATGCAGCTGGTCTGTAGTTGTTCTGTTTTGCGGAATATAATTTTTTTATTTCTGTCCTCTGAGTGACTTACAGCATTAAAGCCCTCAATGGAAAAATCCATCCATGACTGGAGTTAGTAACCAAATGACGTCACAGACCCAAGAAAGGCAGCAGAGGCCAGATTAACAGCACGTATCACGGTGACATTCTCTATGACAGAGATGTACTGTGGCCTTCAGCATGAGCATATGGTTCACACCAGAATTCTGGAACCCTGGCTTTCTTTCTTTCTTTTTTTTTTTTTGTAATATACCTATATCCAGCCCCATCTGGGCCAGGGGCATCCCTCATTTCCTGAATTAGATACAGTGCACGCACAGTATGATTACAGACTTTGCCACATTTGAACCAGCCCTCAGAACAAGGGTCAGTTTCTGAGAAAAGTCTGTGAACCGTACCTTTTTGGTCAGTGTGTTCTTCCTACATGCACAAGGTAGACTCATTGAAGAAAGCTACACGGAAAATGGAAATTGATGCACAGGCTGGACCCACATGGCGGTTCTGCCTTCTCCGCCAATTTGCTGTATTATCTTGGATACTGGAAGTAAATTGATTACATTGCAATATTGTTACATGTAAAATGAGTTCTCCAGGATTGATTTTAAGATTTTAAAAAAGCTTGGGCAAAATAACCTATAGCAGAGCGTGGTGGCGCACACCTTTAATCTCAGCACTCGGAGGATCGCTGTGAGTTTGAGGCCAGCCTGAGACCACACAGTGAATTGCAGGTCAGCCTGGGTTAGAGTGAGACCCTACCTCCAAAAACCAAAAAGAAAATATCTGATCCTGTCTTTGGGACTAGCGTTTAGAAAAGGTCCTCAAACCATCTGATCTTGAAGAGGTTTATGCCCTTTTTTAAGGCACTTGGCTCTAATTCATTAAAAGAAGAGATTGTTGGCCATGGTGGTGGCTGCCTTTAATCTCAGCACACAGAAGGCAGAGGTCAGAGGATAACTGTGAGTTCCAGGTCAGCCTGGTCTACAGTGAGATCCTACCTCAATAAATAAATATAAAAAGGAGAAACTTAAGTCATAGTCCTGGGTGACTAAAACAGGACAACGTCAAGGGCAATTGTTACAGATTCTGCCAACTATACAGCTAACAAGCTCTTATTTATGAATGTATTTCTAGGTTCAAAGTCAAAGGAAGCCCAAAAGGGAGGGCATTTTTACAGTTCCAAGTCTGAAATACTTAGAGCAATGCAGCGTGCAGATGAAGCCCTAACGAGAGACAAGGCGAAGAGGCTTGAACTGGCCGTGTGTGACGAGCCCTCGGAGCCCGAGGAGGAGGAGGAGACAGAGGTCAGGCACCACAGTCACGCGTCACGTCTGTTGAGAGGGTGGCGGGCAAACTGTGTGTAAAGATAAAAAAGTGACATCTCCATATATACACTGTATGTAATTACTTTTACAGGAATGCCCATAGGGGCTTGTTCAGGCACACTGAATTTCCCAAGAAGAGTCTTCTCTGAGTATCTTTCTTCTTTCCTCACTCTTGCCCAGGCTTACCTGGAACTCACAGTGATCCTTCTACCTCACACTCCTGAGCACTGGGATTAAAGGTGTACGCTGCCACACCCATCTTCCCCCCTTTTAAAATTAAAATGTTTACTCGAAGGGGGACAGATGGGATAGACAGATTGAATGAATGAATGGGAACACCAGTTTCTCTAGCCACAGCAAATGAACTCCACACGCAAGCGCCACCTTGTCCATGTGGCTTACATGGGTACCGGGGAATTGAACCTGGGTCCATAGGCTTCATAGGCAAGTGCCTTAACCACTACGCCATCTCTCTAGCCCAGCTTCTCTGTCTTCTGAGAACGACTGTGTAGCTGAAGTTGGCTTCAAACTCATGATTCTCCTGCTGCTCTGCCTCTGAAGTATTGAGATTATAGGCTGTGGCCTGTGACCTTCACCCCCGCCCCCTGCCTGTACTGGGAATATTGAATTCAGAGGTGTGACGTAGTAGGCAAGTGCTCTACTACTGAGCTGTATCTCCAGCCCTCCTTGTACGTTCTGTTTTGAGACACTTGCCCAGGGTGGCCTTGAACTTCCTTCTGGCAGACCCAGAACTTTCTTCAGCTCCCAAGGAAGCTGGAATACAGGGTCCTGTTTCAGTTTTATGGTGCTAAGGATTAAATCAAGACCATGCTGTATTTTTCTTTTTTAAAAAAATTTATTCATTTTTTATTCTTTTCTGCTTTTTGTTGTTGTTGTTTTTGTTTTATTGGAGATAGGGTCTCACTCTAGCCCAGGCTGACCTGGAATCCACTATGGAGTCTCAGGCTGGCCTCGATCTCACAGCAATCCTCCTACCTCTGCCTCCTGAGTGTTGGGATTAAAGGTGTGTGCCACCACGCCTGGCCTCATTTTTTATTCTTTATTTTTATTTATTTATTTGAAAGTGACAGAGAGAGATAATGGGCACACCAGGGCCTCCAGCCACTGCAAATGAACTCCCAGACGCATGCGCCCCCTTGTGCATCTGGCCAACGTGGGTCCTGGGGAACCGAGCCTCGAACCGGGGTCTTTAGGCTTCACAGGCAGGCGCTTAACCGCTAAGCCATCTCTCCAGCCCAACCTTGCTGTCTTTTCAAAACGCTGTCCTTGCCTGGCAGGTGCGCGAGGCCTACGCCTATGAGAAGAGCGAGGAAGACGACGAGGCCGAGAGCGAGGGAGCAACGCCCAAGGCGCAGGGGCCCCGGCGGAGCAGCCGGCGGGTGAAGAAGCGCAAGGTCATCTCGGACTCGGAGAGCGACAACGGCGGCGGCGGCTCCGACGTGGAATTCAAGCCGGATGCTAAGGAAGAAGGCAGCAGCGATGACATGAGCAGCGGGATGGGGGACAGTGAGAGCGAAGGCCTGGACAGCTCCTTCAAAGTGGCCTCGAAGAAAAAGAGGGCGGCTGGCAGCAGTGCCTTTAAGAGGAAAGGATCGAGGAGGGAGGCGGCGGCCTCCACCCCGAAACGTGCCGGCGGCGTCTCGGCGGAGACCAGGAACACGCTGAGCGCCTTCTCGGCGCCTCCGAACGCGGAGCCCCAGGCCCAGTTTGGTGGGGGAGGCGATGAGGGCAGCCGCCCCGCCGTCTGGTATCACGAGACTCTCGAGTGGCTTAAGAAGGAAAAGAGGAGAGACCAGCACCGGAGGCCACCCGATCACCCTGACTTTGACGCGTCCACACTCCACGTGCCCGAAGACTTCCTGAATTCCTGTACTCCTGGGATGAGGAGATGGTGGCAGATTAAGTCTCAGAACTTTGACCTGGTTATCTTTTACAAAGTAGGAAAGTTCTACGAACTCTATCACATGGATGCTGTGATCGGTGTCAATGAGCTTGGGCTGGTGTTCATGAAAGGCAACTGGGCCCACTCCGGCTTCCCTGAAATTGCATTTGGCCGCTACTCCGACTCCCTCGTGCAGAACGGCTATAAAGTGGCCCGAGTGGAACAGACGGAGACTCCAGAGATGATGGAGGCCCGGTGCCGCAAGATGGCACACGCCTCGAGGTTTGATAAGGTGGTGAGGAGGGAGATCTGTAGGATCATCACCAAGGGCACGCAGACGTACAGCGTCCTGGAGGGTGACCCCTCCGAGAACTACTGCAAGTATCTCCTCAGCCTCAAGGAAAAAGAGGGGGACTCCTCCGGCCACACCCGTGTGTACGGCGTGTGTTTTGTTGACACGTCACTGGGCAAGTTTTTCGTAGGCCAGTTTTCCGATGACCGCCACTGTTCCCGACTGAGAACTCTGGTGGCGCACTATCCTCCAGCCCAAGTCCTGTTTGAGAAGGGAAACCTCTCGGCAGACACGAAGACGGTCCTGAAGGGTTCGTTGTCCTCTTCCCTTCAGGAAGGTCTTATGCCAGGGTCCCAGTTTTGGGATGCAGCCAAGACTTTGAGAACGCTCCTCGAAGAAGGATACTTTACCGAAAAACTAAGTGGAGAGGACGGGGCAGTGTTACCCCAGGTTCTTAAAGGTATGACCTCCGAATCCGACTCTCTCGGTTTGACCCCAGGAGAGAAGAGCGAACTGGCTCTCTGTGCCTTAGGTGGTTGTGTTTTCTACCTCAAAAAATGCCTCATTGATCAGGAGCTCTTATCAATGGCTAACTTTGAAGAATATATTCCCCTGGATTCTGACATGGTCTGCACAAGACCAGGTGCTGTCTTCACAAAAAGCAATCAACGAATGGTGCTAGATGCAGTGACGTTGAACAACTTGGAGATTTTCCTGAACGGGACCAACGGGTCTACGGAGGGGACCCTGCTCGAGAGGATTGACACCTGCCACACCCCCTTTGGAAAGCGGCTCCTCAAACAGTGGCTCTGCGCCCCACTCTGTAGCCCCTCTGCTATCAACGACCGTCTAGATGCCGTGGAAGACCTCATGTCTGTGCCCGACAAAATCAGCGAAGTCTCAGAACTCCTAAAGAGGCTTCCAGATCTTGAGAGGCTGCTGAGTAAAATTCATAATGTCGGCGCGCCTCTCAAGTGCCAGAACCACCCAGATAGCAAGGCTATAATGTATGAAGAAACTACGTACAGCAAAAAAAAGATTATTGATTTTCTTTCTACCCTGGAAGGATTCAAAGTCATGTGTAAAATTATAAGCATTATGGAAGAACTTGTCGATAATTTCAAGTCTAAAATCCTGAAGCAGGTTGTGACTCTGCAGACAAAAAGTCCCGAGGGCCGCTTTCCCGACCTGACCGCGGAACTGAACCGGTGGGACACGGCTTTTGACCACGAAAAGGCTCGCAAGACGGGACTGATTACTCCCAAGCCAGGATTTGACTCCGATTACGACCAAGCACTCGCCGACATCCGAGAAAACGAGCAGAGCCTCCTGGAGTACTTGGATAAACAGCGCACCCGAATAGGCTGTAAGACCATAGTCTACTGGGGCATCGGTAGGAACCGGTACCAGTTGGAAATTCCTGAAAGCTTCACCACCCGCAATTTGCCAGAAGAGTACGAGTTGAAATCCACCAAGAAGGGCTGTAAGCGCTACTGGACAAAGACCATTGAGAAGAAGTTGTCCAGTCTTATGAATGCTGAGGACCGCAGGGACACGTCGTTGAAGGACTGCATGCGGCGCCTCTTCTTGAACTTTGATAAGAATTACAAGGACTGGCAGGCTGCTGTAGAGTGCATTGCGGTGTTCGGTAAGGACCCTCAGCAGTCTTCCTCCCCAGGCCTTGATTAGTAGTGTTCTGTTGCATGACCCTAAATCCAAGTAACACGTTTGATTCTATACTAGAGAGAAATGCTTTTAATTATTTTATAGTCGTCAAGGCCTTTCTTTGGTCTTGGAATAGTTTCACATTTCTTTTTTTTTTTTTTTTTTTTTTTTCCAGGTAGATTTTCATTCTCATCACTATGTAGTCTCAGGGTGGCCTTGAACTCTTGGCGATCCTCTTACCTCTGCCTCCCAACTGCTGGGATTAAAGGCGCACACACCACCACGCCTGGCTTTTATTTATTTGTTTTGTTTGGTTTTAGTTTCAGATTTCTCACGCATGTTTTACTGGTGCTAGGTCAGTGTTTTCCGTGTGTCACTTTGCAGCGCGGGCCGGGCTTGAACTCATGACAGTCTTTCGACCTTGTTTCCCACGTGCTGAGGTGATTGGAGCAAGCCCAGCTCCCCGCACTTCCACTCTTTCTTAATCTTGCCATGCGGGGGTGGAACCAGGGCCTCGTGCCTCAGCAGCAAGCACGGAGTCAAACCCTACGGCCCACATGCCACTTGCAGCTCTTTGGTTTTCTTGGAAGTGGAGTTGGGAGTTTATTGAAATAGTTGAACATCGATTTAAGAACACCAGTGCTCAGGGAAAGAAACTATAGTGTGGTTTGGGGCTTCTGGGGGAGTCGCTTGTGACTGACACTTTGTAAGAGGGAGAGAATGGGCGCACCAGGGCCTCTAGCCACTGCAAGCGAACCCCAGACACATGTGCCACCTGTGCGTCTGGCTTATATGGGTCCTGGATCCTTTGGCTTTGCAGGCAAGTGCCCTAACTGCTAAGCTACCTTTCCAGTCCATAACTGACACTTTCTAGCATTTAATAGCTACTCTTTCTCAAAAGAAGGAGGGGGAAAAGGAAGGTGTTGCTATGTGCCAGCATGGCCTCAGATTCAGTCTCTCGCCTTGGCTCCCATTGTGCTTGTCTGGCCTTGCTTTTATAGTTACACTTTTTAAATGCTTTTCCTTTTGTATCTCACTGAACACTGTGTATCCGTCACCTTTTGCGGCATGGTGGGGCGGTTGCTGGGAAACCCACATTTGACAGTAGAACAGTACTTCTTCAGTCCTTGTGCTTTTAATTTTTTTTTTCCTTTGATTTTTGTGCATTTATACTTGGGCAGGTTTTCAGCAGAATGTTAACGTTCAAAAACATTCTGACAAACATTAGCTCAAGGAGTCTATCTTTAAATCGGCTGTACGTCGTGTGCATCTGCTGTGTTTTTAAAGTTACCCCTCTGGTACAGACGCTGGAGGCTTAACTACTTTGACGGGAGAGGACACTGGGCTGAAAGTGAAAGTTACTATTTCAGATGTTATATTAAAAAAATCTATTTTCATTAGTAGTTAATATATCGTGCAGTTAGTAATAGATATCCCTTAAGTACTGATATTAAGAGAATCTGCCGAGAACAAAAGCATATACAACTTTCTTTTTATTTATTAGAGACAGAGAATGGGCATACCAGGGCTTCCAGGCACATACGCCACCTTGTGCATCTGGCTTACATGGGTCCTGGGGAATAGAACCTGCGTCCTTTGGGTTTGCAGGCAAATGCCTTAACTGCTAAGCCATCCCTCCAGCCTGAAATGCATTTTTTAAAAATTTATTATTATTAATTTGGAGAGAGGCAGACAGACAGAATGGGCATGCCAGAGCCTCCAGCTACTGAAAATGAACTCCAGATGCATGCGCCACCTTGTGCATCTGGCTTATGTGGTTTCTGGGAAATCGAACTGGGATTCTTAGGCTTTTCAGGGAAGTGTCTTAGCCAGTAAGCCCCCAGGGAATGCATTTTTGAAGTTTTTTTAATGATTAGTAACCCCCCAGGCTGATGAACCCTCACCGTTACTCTCTTCGACAGATGTCTTACTGTGTCTGGCTAAGTACAGTCAAGGAGGAGACGGTCCTATGTGTCGCCCAGCAATTCTGTTACCAGGAGAAGATACTCTACCCTTCTTAGAGCTTAAAGGATCACGACACCCTTGCATTACCAAGACTTTTTTTGGAGATGATTTTATTCCTAACGACATTTTAATAGGCTGTGAAGAAGAAGGGGAAGAAAATGGTAGCGCTTTTTGTGTGCTTGTTACCGGACCGAATATGGGGGGCAAATCTACTCTTATAAGACAGGTAAGGTAACACATTCTTTACATGCCTTGGAAGTACAACTGTGTGGTGGGGCTTACTATGCGCAAAGCCTTGAATTTAATTCTCAGAATCCTACTCCAGCAAAGCAAGCACGAATAAGCCTAAGCGTCACAGCATGCGCGAGGCCTTGGCCCCTGTCACCAACAAAGATGGGGAAGGGAGTTCTCAGGGCTTGAGGGTCTCTGACTTGATTGTACTTTCAAGATGAAGTGAATGTGGCAGATTCCCTCATTCATTTTTCAGTGCCTTCACACAACACACACACAGTGTATCACCTCCAGCCCCACTCATGTCCTTGGTCTTTCTTTAATTAAACTCTTTCTATGTCTCCATCCCATTTCTTCTATTTGTAATAATCCTTGGTTCCAGACAGCAGTTGTTTTAGGGAGCACCCAGCTGATTTTACACAGTAGGTAGGGTTGCAACCATTACTTGTACTAGGTTCGTATGCATGTTGGATGCTTTAAAAGGCCCAAGGGGTTTTCAATAACTTTTTTTTAATAACAATTTTACTTTATTTTCTCACAATTTTTATTAACATTTTCCATGATTGTTTTCAATGTCTTGACTTGCTTCGGCTCATGTCTGTTTTAGCGAACGGGCACAAAAATTCAACCCAACCCAGTGAGGGTTTTTCAGTGTGTGACTACCACGAAGTGTGAATGTCGGTTGTGTATAGGGACTTGAGTGCCAATCATCACCTCCCTTTCCTCCCCCCCCACAGGCTGGTCTGCTAGCGGTGATGGCTCAGATGGGCTGTTTTGTACCTGCGGACGTGTGCAGGCTTACACCGGTCGACAGGGTGTTCACTAGACTCGGTGCCTCAGACAGAATAATGGCAGGTGAGCTGCTCTCTCCTCTCCACACCTCAGGCTTTGACAATACGCCTGAAAGTGATTTAAACATGTGAGAATACCACAAAGTCGTTGTAAGATTTTGTAGCACTGTACTGCTCATCATATTCAAGTAATGATACACGAAGGTCAATCTGCTGGTGACACTTCTTTTCTTTTTTTAGGTGAAAGCACCTTCTTTGTTGAATTGAGTGAAACTGCCAGCATTCTTAGGCATGCGACAGCGCACTCCCTGGTGCTTGTGGATGAGCTAGGTAAGAAGGCACACTTGTGTTAATGCTGTCTTGAAAATACCGCAGAGCGCCTGGGGAGGGTTGAAGGTGTTTGCTTCCAAAGCCTGTTGGTCTAAAGAAGACCCACGTTTTGGTTTTTTAAGGTCGGGTCTCTCTTTTTTTTTTTTTTAATTATTTATTTATTTGAGAGCGACAGACACTGAGAGAAAGACAGGGAGAGAGAGAATGGGCGCGCCAGGGCTTCCAGCCTCTGCAAACGAACTCCAGATGCGTGCGCCCCCTTGTGCATCTGGCTAACGTGGGCCCTGGGGAACCAAGCCTCGAACCGGGGTCCTTAGGCTTCACAGGCAAGCGCTTAACCGCTAAGCCATCTCTCCAGCCCAGGTTGGGTCTCTTTGAGACTGACATGGAATTAATCATGTCGTCTCCGGATGGCCTGACTTCATAGATATTATTAAAGCGCCTTTTTAATTAAGCCAAAACAGCACAAAGAATACTTTTCTTTATTATCTGTAAGAATGGGCATGCCCTTAGAGCATCTACATTGTCCTAGGTTACTTTTACGTTATTTTGAGACAGGGAGAGAGAATGAACAGGTGTGCCAGGGCTTACAGCCGCTGCAAAGGGACTCTAGAAGCAAGCACCAACTGGTGCGTCTGGCTTATGTGGGTCAGTCGAGCCCGGGTCCTTTAGGACCTAGTGCCTTAACCACTAAGCCATTAATTCCCCCTCCAGCCCTGGTTCCTTAGTCTTCTTTTCCCAGTGGTACCAGGACTGAACCTAGGGTCTCTTGCCTGCTAAACAGGCCGTAGATACCACTGAGTCCTCTTGCTTTGCTTTTTTGAGGTAAGGTTTCACTCTAGATCAGACTGTCCTGGAACGCGCGGCAATCCACATACCTCAGTCTCTGGTGTGAGGTTAATTTACCAGAGCTAGCTTTGAACTTGGCACAGGAGGCCGAGGCAAGGTATTTCCAACTAGCCTGACGAATACAGAGTCTACTTACATTCCCCAGCTTTTAAATATAATGGTAAAATGTTTTTGTTATGTGTTTTCGGAGTTTTTGAGGCAAGGTCTCGCTCTAGCCCAGGCTGACCTGGAACTCACTATGTAGCGGCCTCGAACCCATGACGATCCTCCTACCTCTGCCGGGATTAAAGGTGCAGCTCTGTTTTGAGATGGGGCAGGGGCAGTGTCCATCGCTGTCTCTTGAGTAGCTGGCATTAAGGTGTGTGGTGACGGTGGCTGGCATTATGCTTGTCTTTGTGAGGAACATCCTTTGACAGAAAAGACTGATTGCATAATAATTTCACTTTCACAGGAAGAGGTACTGCAACATTTGATGGGACAGCAATAGCAAATGCAGTTGTCCAAGAACTTGCTGAGACCATAAAGTGCCGCACACTATTTTCTACTCATTATCATTCATTGGTAGAAGACTACTCTAAAAATGGTTCTGTGCGTCTTGGGCATATGGTATGTAGAAATCATTTATTCAAACATTTTTTTTTGAGGATTGGGCATTTCAATTTTTAGCAAATAGTAATAGCTAATAAAATACTTTTCTTTAAGGCATGCATGGTAGAAAATGAATGTGAAGATCCCAGCCAGGAGACTATTACCTTCCTCTATAAATTCATTAAGGGAGCTTGTCCTAAGAGCTATGGCTTTAATGCAGCAAGGCTTGCTAATCTTCCAGAGGAAGTTATTCAGAAGGGACACAGAAAGGCAAGAGAATTTGAGAAGGTGACTCACTCACTACGACTATTTCGGTAATTATGTCTTGATTATCTAAATATCGGTTTTGTTGGGGAGGGGTGATGCGCTGAGACAGACAAACCCTTTCCTCATTTTTGTTTTAAAGGGAAATTTGTCTGGCTTGTGAAAGGTCGACTATAGATGCTGGAACTGTCCATAAGCTGCTGACTTTTGATTAAGGAATCGCAGACTACATTGGAAGCTTTGAGTGGACTTTTGACAAAGGTGGTAAATTCAGACAACATTATGATCTAATAAACTTTATTTTTTAAAAATGACCATTTTTCCATTTTCTTTCTAGGAAATTAAACCCTTTTAATTCTTACCTACCTTCTACATAATGGTTATTGAATACTCCACAATATATTAAGTCTAGATGTTATGGTACATGCATACACTTTCAGGCTGTTTATACCCACTGTCACCAATACACAAATGGGGAGGGAGCTATGAAACTGTATAGGCTGTATATATACTGGTCTCAGCTTAATGCAGGAAATTGTGTTAATTTCCAGCAGTTTTGTCTAAACTGTTCAAAAGAAAACTATGAACAGAGTTCAAATACAGGACTGTTTTGAAGAGACTTTCTAAAGTGTACTTTAAAACATAGTAGTTTTTACCTTTCACAAAACTGAGTTACAAGAATACTTTTGTTTTACAGTGCATCCCTTCCTAGGAAGTCTCATTAAAACACTCACTTTTTCTAGGGGTCATTTTAAATGCTGCACAGGGAAAGGAAGGAAATAATTAACTTTTCTTAAAGGATACCAGAAACATTGCTGGATATAATTTAAGATTAGTGTTTTCTCTTTCATAGAAAGAACGTACATCCTGGGACATGAGTACAGTTACAGCAAGCCTAGGTGTGCTAACAAAACAGGGCACATTCAAGTACAATAAGATTTTGCTTGAAATTAAAAACAAACTACATGAGATTAAAGCATTAAAATCATATTTCTCAATCTGAATACATGTTAAAAAATGAAAAGAAATGCAGAAGTGCTAGCTCACATTTTTACCGTATTACAAAAGCAATTGGTACCCATGCCCACCAAGGCAGCAACAAAGCTGCCGTCTACTGGGGATCACGACTGCAAAGTGGGCTGCATTCGATGCTAGCTGGGAAACACCAGCTTTTCGGAAGTTGGTATCTGTACAAAATTGCAGCTTATTTCTTCACTTCTGTCCCTTCAAAAGTCTTTACACAGTAATGCTAAAACACCCAGCTTTGAGATCCTGAGTCAATATATTGCCACTTTCTTTTTGGTAGCTCGAGCTTCATAGTGTCAACTGACCTTGTGTATCCATTTTTTTTAATACAGTCTCTTCCTGTAGCATGGGCAAATATTTTAAATCTTCTTTCAAAAATGTTTTAAGTTATGCTGTTAGAATGGCAGGACGTTTTCTTTAGGGAAGGTTTCAGTTGTGCTGCAATGTATTAGATTCTATAGGCGGAGCAGAGTCATATAGTGTGTCTGTATCGTGTGTAGGCTCACCAGCTAGTGTACAAGGATTAGACAGTGTTCCAGCACCACAGTCACAGAAAAACCTGAAGCAAAATGAAAACCCAAAAATTAGGGAGGTGAGGAGGAAGGCACGAGGTGACAGCAGTGAGGTGTGCTACGTACCTATCGTGTCTAATAAATTCTACGTCGTGTCCCTGATGGCACTTCTTAATGCAGTTCACACATATGGCATTTCGGTCTGTGGTGTTACACGTGTGACATCTAGAAGACAAAGTTCATATTACTGAAGATGCTGGGAATTCTAAACACCTATGAGCTCTGGCTTATAGGAAGGAGAAGGGAGAACTTTTGTGTTTCCGCCCCAGATGGTGTACTGTGTTTCTAGAACTCATTGTGGATAATAGAGAAATATACCTGTAGAAATCATGCATGGGATAGCTAGTATAACTTGATATTTTATATAAACATTGGCCTCTACTAACAGCCTTCTCTATGGCATCTTGATTGTTCATTATTTTGTTATCTGTAATAAAAAGAACAAATAGGTAAATGATTAAGCAACTAAGATTATATAATATATAGCATAAGAATATTTAATAGCTATACATGAAGCCACAAAAGAATTCAAATTTTTAAATTGTTGAAATTAAGTTACACGTAGTTTGTGTATTTATAGGCAGAACAGAGTCTAACATACCTTTCATTGTCACATTAACACCAGATGCTAAAAACAAGCCTCCAAATCGGTTGTTAAAAATCTGATTGCCTTCTAGGGTTGCCGTTGCATGATTTGTAATTTCAATACCTGAAGTGAAAAACAAGTAAATCCATCACTTTAATCTTTTTTGGTTTTTCGATGCAGGGTCTCAGTCTGAACCTGGAATTTACTATGTAGTCTCGGGGTGGCCTCAAGCTCATGGTGTGTGCCACCACGCCTGGCTTGTAATTTTTGTCTGAGGTAGGGTCTCACTCTGGTCCAGGCTGACATGGAATTTACTTTGCAATCTCAGGGTGGCCTTGAACTCACCATGACCCTCCTGCCTCTGCCTTCTGAGGGCTGGGATTAAAGGCGTGCCACCCCTGGTAAGAATCACTTTTTATCAGAGAGAGAGAGAAAGAAAGCACAAGTGGCCAGGGCCTCAGCTGCTGCAACTGAACTCCAGATGCATGTACCATCTTGTGAACAGTGTACGTGTGTGAGTGTGTGTGTGTGTGTGTGTGTGTTTGTGTGTGTGAGCTTGCACGTGTGTCACCTTGTGCACCTGGTTTACGTGGGACCTGGACAGTTGAACCTTAGTCCTTAGATTTCACAGGCAAGAGCCTTAGCCACCAGGCCAACTCTCCAAATTACAGTTCAGACTAAGTATATGAGATTGCACTGAGGTAGCAGTAGTCTACATCCTGAAAGGAAATGCAGCTACATGGTTATTTGGAATAATTTAAAGTAACCGATTCACTAGCAAAAGTGTGTGTGTGCTCATGGGGTGACTGGAGCTTCATTTCTTTTCCTCCAGAGATTCTCAGTTCTCTGCTCCCCAGTGGGACTGGGATTTAAGGACATATGTGGCCAAGACCAGCTGTCTCCTCAGGCCTCTTTAAACTCTCACGCATAGTTTACAGTATGAGTAGGGTTCCTCACAACTTTGGTCTCTGGAGAATTCAGAACCCTAGCCAGGTTCTCTGTAAGTGTTCAGGCCTAAAGCTATTTCACAACATACTTCATACTGTTCAATAACCAATTAGGAGGTTATAGAACTGTAAACAACAGATAATAAAAAGCACAGACCTGCAGCAAATCCATCAAATATTCTGTTTTTCCTTAAGACTGGATGACTGTTGGTGCTGATGAGGACGCCTGCTTGAGCATTCCTGAAAATGTCGTTTTCTTCCAGCAGACCTAGAATAAATAATAAAGCAGTTCACACTAAGGCTGCTGCATATTGTTCAGGCTTTTTCTTACTCAAATTCACTGGGCTTTTAAGCCAAGAAAGTTTATTATCTAGCCGGGTGTGGCGTTGCACACCTTTGGTCCCAGCACTCTGGGAGGCAGTGGTAGGACGATCTCTGCTCAAGGCCAGCCTGGGCTGGAGGTAGGCCCTACTTTGAAACAAAAGTCATTCCTATTATTTAGAAATTGCAGGCATATTTCTGACCTTTGTTGTCAATAGTTATTTTCCGATTAGACATTGAAGGTGTGTGCCACCATGCTGGGCCCTGCTGTGAGGCACTCTAGCACAGGCCTGCCTGTCCCTCCTACCCTAATTCTCCCAAGTGCCGGGACTGAAGACGGGAGAGACAGGAGTGTGTGTGTGGGCGCCAGGACCTCCTACCACTGCAAAGAAACTGCAGATGCATCCACCACTTTCTGCATCAGACGATGTGGGTACTGGGGACTGAACCCAGACTGGCAGTCTTTGCCATCAAGTGCCTTTAACCACTGAGTCATCTCCAGTCCAAACTGCTTCTGCTTTTTGAATAAAGGAAATCAACTTGAACTTGCATCTTAAATGTACCTGGTACCTTTGGTTTATATTATTTCTTCCTGTAATGACCTATACTCTTCTCTCCTTGCTGTGACTTTCTCTGTAGGTTTTTGGTATCCTTACATCTAGCAGTATAGCCCTTTGGGGAGTAAGCCAAGGTATCAAGATTTAAGGCTGTCAGAAACTTAGCTTTTTTGTTCTGTTTTCTTGTCTATAATAGTCCCTATAATACATATGATTATTAGGAATAATGACTCAATGCATGTAAAAGTGTACCAGTAAAAACTACAGTTAATGGTATGTTAGCATTTCTCTGTTCCCAGATCGCTTTTTCCCCCCCTGTAGACATTTGGCCTCTGGCATTCCATAGTACTGACCTATTTTCCCTGCATGTCAGGGGAAAGGTCCTCTGAAATAACTTACATACATGGCTGCTGCTAAAAGACCATGGGTTCAATATGCTTAAAGTGGACCGTTTCTGCACACCAGGCTTCCCTTCCGCATGTCCTCAGCTATGCCACTGCTTGCTTGCCGTTGGTCATGGGGCATGACCCTGTGTCAGGTTCAGGAAGTGTCTGCCCTCTGGCTGGTGAGCAACAGCAACACTGACCCTCCTTTCCTTACCACTGTACTTCAGACTCCTTCGTGCGTGTAGCCTCAACCACAGCCACCTCAGTTTCCTTCAGAGTTTATTTACAAGTTACTTCATTTTACCTGTATGTATTCTACCAGGGTTGGTGCAGGGTTCAATTGGGTTTTACAGAGTGGAGGCGAAACAATTCCAGCTGCAGTACTCTCCCCCCCCCCATTAAACTTTACTTAAAAAAATTTTTTTTGGTCCATTTTTATTTATTAGAGAGAATGGGCACGCCAGGGCCTCCAGCCACTGCAAACTCTAGACACCTACGTCCCCTTGTGCATCTGGCTAACTTAGGTCCTGCCTGGGGAATCAAGTCTCGAATTGGGGTCCTTATGCTTCACAGGCAAGTGCTTAACCGTTAAGCCATCTCTCCAGCCCAAACTTTACTTTTGTTTTTAAAAATATATATTTTTGAGATGGGGAGGGAGACAGAGACTGAAATTGAGAGAATGGGCATACTAGGGCCAAGATGTGTGTGCCACTTTGTGCATCTGGCTTACGTGGGACCTGGAGAATAGAACCTGAGTCCTTAGGCTTCTCAGGCAAGTATCTTAACCGCTGAGCCATCTCTCCAGCCCCAAAAGATAAGGTCTCAAACTGTAGCCCAGCCAATCTCAAGCTTCACCTTCCTGCCTCAGGCTCCTAAGTGTTAGGGTTATAGGGGTGAGCCACCACATGTGGCTTGTTCGAGCCTCACGTCTGTATTACTTCATGAGTTATTAAGAGCCTGTATTCCTGGAGAATAGTCGTTGCGGCTTGGCTATGGCGGTAAGTTTTGTTCGCTGTGTACCGGCACGCCTGCCTTCCACACTGGCCGTGAGTGGCCAGCACTGGGGGAAGAGCAGTTGCACCTGCAAGCACTGGAGCGCTTGCCTCAGTGCAGTTGGCTGACTTACATGCCAACTAATTCCTCACCCCTAGTTCCACGTCTTGCCTTAATGTTTATTATACTCACTATATTAGGCCCAGATGCTACCTTGCACAAAGTTTTACTGAGGACCCACAAAGTCAAGGCAGCTACAGAAGGGAAGTAAACATGCCCATCTCAGCCCAGGTACTAATTTCTCAAGAATCTAAGGATTTTTCATTTGTACAATATTAGTTCACAACATCATTGACAAATTAGCTAATGCAAAAAAAAAAAAAATCACAATACCTCGACCCCCATTAAATATACAGATGCCGCCATCTCTACCGTCGTGGATTTTATTTCTTCTTAGTGTAGGGTTACTGTCCGTCTTGATCCAGACCCCAGCCATGGCGTTGTCGAATATCTCATTATCCTCTATACAGCCTAACCCTGTAAATGCAGAGTAGATGTTATTCAGAAGACAGGTGTTTTTTTTTTTTTTTTGGGGGGGGGGGAATGTTCCGAGGCAGGGTCTCACTCTTGCCCAGGCTGACCTGACACTCACTCTGTAGTCTCAGGCTGGCCTTGAACTTAGCGATCTTCCCACCTCTATCTCCCGAGTGCTAGGATTAAAGGCATGTGCCACCATGCCCAGCCTATAAATTATGCTTTTAAAAAGTTTACTAATACAAGCTGGGCATGGTGGTGCACACCTTTAATCCCAGCACTTGGAAGGCAGAGGTAGGAGGATCGCTGTGAGTTCAAGGCCACCCTGAGACTACATATTGAATTCCAGGTTAGCCTGGGCTAGAGTGAGACCCTACGTCAACCCCCCCCCCAAAAAAAAGTTTACTAATACAGAGAAAGAAGATGGATTAAACATACCAGAATTATAAACTAGAATTCCACCGTTCTGTCCTCCCCAAATTTTGTTGCGTCTAATTTTGGGGTTGCTTCCGGTCCTATGGATAAGGTAGAGAGGTTGTAAGTGTTGCCACGCCTATGTATCCCGCCTTATGTAACTGGGGAAAGCATATTAATAACGGTAATAATGTGATTTGTTTCATGATTGCCATTAAAGTACACTTGGAACATTTTGCTATATACCATATTATTATTGCAGATAAAACCTCTATATACACATAGGATAAATTGAGGGGCTAAGAGTTCCACAGAATATTTAATAATTAGGTTATGAAAACAGCTTCCGTTTTACTGAATGAATGCCAGTCCTAGGCACAACAGGACAGCTAATACAACTCAGCGGCAGGTGGCAACAGCAGGACATGTCATTAGCTTCTGTCCTGCTAGATCAAGAAGTACGCTCCGGGCTTAGTGGTTAAGGCGTTTGCCTGCGAAGCCACAGGACCCAGGGTCAAGTCAATTCCCCGGGGCCCACGTAAGCCAGATGCACAGGGGCACATGCGTCTGGAGTTCCCGTGCGGTGGCTACAGGCCCTGGAGTGCCTGTTCTCTGTCTGTCTGTCTCCTAGAGAAAGTACATTTTGATAGTTTAAAAAATCAAGAGGGAAACAGAATGTACAGATGACTAGGCGTTAGACAATAAATAAGGAAAGTTTTCTGTTCTTCCTACGCCCAAGCCTTTCCCAGAGAGCCAGCATGAGAGCACTCACCTTATTTGCACCCCCGAATACATATGATTGTAGATGTCATTGTCCTCTAGCACCCCGTGCCCATTGTCATAAAAATAAACACCAACCTAAAATTTGAAGAGGGAAACGAAGCTGTTAAAATTTTTCCTTTTTGAAATGCGCTCCTCTGGAGCCCGCCGCGGCGGCCGTTACCTGCTTGCCGCTGTGGATTCGGTTTCTTCTCAGCACCGGGGTGCTGCCTGTAGTCACCCAGACCCCGGCCAGAGTGTTGCTGTAAACTTCATTCTCTTCGATGACGCCTTGTCCTTTCTCGTGCTAAATAAAAGTCACGGTGGCATGAGCAAGCAGTTCACAGTGTCCGCCCCTGTGCAGCCAGCTCTGACACTTTCAGGTTTCGTTCTCAGGGTAAGCGGTAACTTCCCTCTCCTCTGGTGCTGGAGACTGAACCCGAGGCCGCATGCGGGTTAAGATCCCCGACATTCGCTTTCAAGTCAGGGTCTCCTGAAGTCTAAGCCGGCTTGAAATGTGTTTAGGCCTAATCCTCCTGCCTCCACTTCCCAGATGCTGCATTACAGACATGTCCCCACCATGCCTGGCTTTTTAAAAAGTATTTTTAGCTCCCCCCACCCCTTTTTTTTAAATGATAGGACCTCACTGATGTAACCCCAGAGTGACCCTGAACTCCCAAGGATGATCTTGAACTTCTAACCCTCCTGCCTTTACCTCCTGGGTGCTAGGGTTACAGGTGTACTGCCACCCTAGTTTATATAGATATTTTAATTTATATTGATTCTTTTTTTTTTTTTTTTTGAGATAAGACTCACTCTGGCCCAGACTCTGTAGTCTCAGAGCAATCCTCCCACTTCTGCCTCTCAAGTGCTAGGATTAAAGGTATGCGCCACCCTGCTTTGTCCAGGGCTGTGGCTCAAACCCCTGGCGTTGTGCATACTAGACGAGCCCGCTGACGTATCTCCGCCCCCCCCATGCATGAATACATTCCTTAACTTACCACATAAATCCCACCATGTTGTCCGTCATGAATTTTGTTATGTCGAACAATTGGACAACTATTTGTCCTAATCTGAATTCCTGCTAATGCATTGCCTATTTAAAAATAAAGTTACAATATCAATACTTAGAGCCTAGTAAGAACAGTAGTAAGAACAGAAAGATCTTACATTACACAGTAAAAATTCTTGCACCAGATGTTAAAAGACAAAACCAAGAACTACAGTAAAATAAATGTTACACGAAGTATAGTGTGGTGGACAAGAGTAGACTCAAGCCAAGCTGCTAAGTACTGAATTCTAAGAATTCTTTTTTGTTTTGTTTGTTTTGTTTTGACTCTGGCCCAGGCTGACCTGGAATTCACTATGTAGTCACAAGGTGGTCCCAAACTCACAGCAATCCTACCTCTACCACCTGAGTGCTGGGATTAAAGGTATGTGCCACCAAGTCCAGGTCTGATGTGATTTGAGTCTTTTAAAATACTTTTTATTTATTTATTTTACAGAGAAAGAGGCCGACAGGGTAAGTATGGATGCGCCAGGGACTCCTGCTACTGCTGCGCCTGGCTTTACGTGGGCTCTGGGGAATGGAGCCCAAGCTGCCAGGCCTTCGCCAGCAAGTGCCTTTAGCAGCTGAGCCATCTTCTCCAGCCCAAGAGTCAGTACTGAAACTTCTTCATGCCTCAGTGACGCGACTGCAAATGAAGATGTTTACTATCTGCCTCATAGGGTTGATGTAAATATTACAAGATTTTATTCAGCTGAGGTGCTCTGAACAGTTTAGTTTTCTATACGTATTATTCAGAACAGAAAGTCCAGAAACATATGTGTTTAGCATACAAATATTTAAATGATGTATGCTGAGTTAATGTTTTGAAAAGCTTTATTGAGGAATATTTTCCTTTTCTATTGAGTTACATTAACCTCCACATAATTTATTATATGATGAAAGGAAATTGCAGATCTTGAGATTAGGGTTTTTTTTGTTGTTGTTGTTGGTAAGGTCTCACTCTAGCTCAGTCTGACGTAGGGTGGCCTTGAACTCATGGTGATCCTACCTCTGCCTCCCAATTGCCAGGATTGAAGGGATGTACCACCATGCCCTGCTGAGACTAGGATTTTTTTCTTTAACTTATTTTTTTTTTAAACTATTATTCATTTGAGAGAGAGGCAGATAGAGAATGGGCGCACCAGAGCCTTCAGCCACTGCAAACGAACACCATCTCTACAGCCCAAGACTAGGGTTTTATTTGTACTTTTTCCCCTGGTGTCTGGTATGTAGTACTCAGTAAATGTTTCTTAAGTAGCAAGAAAAAAAAAGTTAGATGGGGGCTGGAGAGAGGCTTAGCAGTTAAGGCACTTGCCTGCAAAGATTAAGAACCCAGGTTCAATTCCCCAGTACCCACGTAAGCCAGATGCACAAGCTGGTTTTTATATGTGTTTGGAGTTCGTCTGGAGTGGCTGGAGGCCCTGGTGCATCCATTCTCTGCCTCTTTCTCTTGCTCAAATAAATAAAAAAATATTAAAAAAAAAAAATCAGAAGAATCAGGAAGGTTTTTTTTTTTACTCTTTTCTTTCTTTTTCTATTTTTAGTTTCACAATTTTTATTAACATTTTCCATGATTATAAAAAATATCCCATGGTTAATAGCCCCCCCCCCCGCACTTTCCCCTCAGTAAGTTTTAAACAACAAAACCATATACTTACCATAAATGTCATTTCCTTCAATAAGGCCTCGTCCATCACCAAAGATATAAACTCCTCCTTGATTTCCATTAAATATAGAATTTCCCCTGTGATTGTGTGAAATATTTTTACAAAATCATCATTAACAAGCTCATTTTATAGAGCTGTAAGACCACTCACAGTCACTCTGGGCTCTGACTGTTAATCTTAGTTCTTTCTTGTGCTTAAGGCTTTGGGAAAACCACCGTGATTTAAGATAATAAAATACCATCTCTCCCCGACCCCCGCTTCCCTATCTTTCAATACTGGACATCTAAGCCAGGGCCTTGTGTCTGGCTAGGGAAGTGCTCTAGGTTTGTTGGTGAAACGGGTCTCACTGGGTAGCCGTGGCTGGCTTCAAACCTGTGGTGATCCTCCCAGCTTCTGCCCTGAGTGTGGGGTTACCAGTGTGACACACCAGGTTCTAACATTTGATCCCTATTAGCAAGATGGAAAGCCCACACTACACTTTCAGAGGACTTGACAAAAAAAAAAAAAAAGTGTGGGAGCTGGGCATGGTGGCTCAAGCCTAAAATCCCAGCACTGAGGAGTCTGAGGTAGAACTGCTATGAGCTCGAGGCCAAAGTAGGTTACAGACGAGCTACAGGTTAGGCTGCATCAAAAAAAGGAACAGCAAGCCGGGCGTGGTGGCGCGCGCCTTTAATCCCAGCACTTGGGAGGCAGAGGTAGGAGGATCACTGAGTTCAAGGCCACCCTGTGATTAAAGTGAATTCTAGGTCAGCCTTGGCTACAATGAAACCAATAAATAAACCAAAAATGAAAAACCTACATTGCAGTAGTCAGATATTCAGGAAAAAAAAATCTTCAACAGTTAAAACTTAGTATCTTGACTTTTCTTGTAAGAAAACTCTAAAGTAGGGCTGGAGAGAAGGCTTAGCCATTTTAAGGCACTTGCATGCAAAGCCAAAGGACCCAGGTCTGATTCTCCAGGACCCACATGGGCCAGATGCACAACGGGGTGCATGCATGTGTAGTTTGTTTGCAGTGGCTGGAGGCCCTGGCGAGTTCATTCTTAATCTCTTCCAAAATGGATAAAATAAGAAGAAAAAAAGTGAAAAAGTGTTTGCTAATAATTATAAGTAAATACCTTATTGTCGGGTCACTATTTGAGGTAATCCATACACCTGCAAAGTTGTTTGCATAGATTTTATTCTCTATGAATTGTCCTCTTCCCTTTTCATGGACGTATATTCCTCCTGTCTGCCCGTGGTGAATCTCGCACCGAACCACCGTTGGGTTAGCGTAGGCCTTTACTTCAAAGCCTGCTATCCTGTTTCTGTGTATGTTGCAGCTTTCAAAGTAACCCTGAAAAAGCAAAAGGCAAACCTTAAAGCTGAAGGCTACTTTCTAAAAAGAAATGTCACTTAACTGTAGACCTTAGAATTAAATATTAGCAGTGTTTATGTTTGAGAGTAAATAAGGATGAAATATGGTCTGTAACAATAGCATGGACTAGTATAATTACATTCAAAGGTAGGACAGAAAAATAGGGACAGGTCTAATCGAGCCAGGCATGGTGGTGCACACCTTTAATCCCAACACTTGGGAGGCCGAGGAAGGGGGGGGTCACTGTAAGTTCGAGGCTACCCTGAGACTACATAGTGAATTCCAGGTCAGCCTGGGCCAGAGTGAGACCCTACCTCGAAAAAAACCCCAACAAACCAAACAAAAGAAACAAGTTCCAATAAATCAACCAATGCTAGTGTACGTACAGCTACTTGAGAGGCAGAGAGAGGTACAGTTTGTTTGAACCCAGCAGTTGAGCTAAAGGCATATACAGGGACTGATAGAGGCAGAGGTAGGAGGATCATCATGAATTTAAGGCCGCCTGGAGAATACAAAGTGAATTCCAGGTCAGTCTGAGACCCTGCCTTGAAGAAAAAAAAAAAAAAAACAACTTAAGCGTGGTGGTATATATATCTGTAATCTCAGCCCTGAGGAGGTAGAGGCAGGATGATCAACAGTTCAATGCCAGCCTCAGCTACACAGGGAGTTCCAAACTGTCTCAAAAACCAAAAAATGGGTCTGGAGGGATGGCTTAGCAGTTAAGGCACTTGCCTGCAAAGCCAAAGGATCCAGGTTCAATTCCCCAGGACCCATGTAAGCCAGATGCACAAGGGGGCGCATGCATCTGGAGTTTGTTTGCAGTGGCTGGAAGCCTTGGTGAGCTCATTCTTTCTCCCCCTCCCTGTCTCCCAAATAAATAAATAAACATAAAAAGCTTTTTTAAAAAATGACACAAAAGGCTCATTCTCCTAACCTAGTGGAACTGGTTACATTTTGCTTTAAAATATACAGAAAAATGTGCTATTTTCATCGAAATCAACTCCCATAATTTCTCTTAAATTCTTTAAACTAATTATTTATTTTTGCTTTTTGAGTTAGGGTTTTACTCTAGCCAAAGCTGTGTCTGCCTCCGAGTGCTGGGATTCAAGCTGTGTGCCACCTCGGCGAGAGGTGAGTTTTCAACAAGGCTGCTCATACTTGCAAACAAACAATCTGTAAACTGATACACAAGTAACCCGCCCAGCAAAAATCTGTCTAAGGGGTCTGCGATGAGGCATAAATTATTAAGGTAAGTAACCGTCACCACAGATCTTTCAAAAATTAGGAACTTACACGTAGGTTAAAATTACATTTCTAAATGGGAAAGTGTGGGGGTGGGGAGGGAGGGAATTACCATGGGATATATTTTATAATCATGGAAAATGTTAATAAAAATTTAAAAAAAAATTACATTTCTACCTCTAGTCACTTGTAAACGAGACAAGTATAAATATGATCCCTGTATATACAACAGCTGGGCACAGCCTCTAGCCTATGCAGGCAATGAAATAGCAACATACAATTCCATTACAAGCTAAGAGCTCTGCTGAGGAATTACAGCCAATGTAAGTCTCTGAAGGCTTCTCGAGTCTTTGTTTTGACATCCTCCATATCTTCATCCAGCGTCTTCCTACCCATACTCCACTCCTGACCCCCATGTGAGGGGTGGGGGGAGAGAGGAACGTAACGGCATGCTGGGCCTCTAGCCAACGCGGACTATTTGCTTATGTGAGTTCTGAGTAATCAAACCTGGGTTCTTAAACTTCGCAGGCAAACACCTTAACCAGTAAGCCATCTCTCCAGCCCTCTTTTTTTCTTTCAATATTTACATATTTATTTAAGAATGAGACAGAAGAAGGCATGTGCATGCTAGATAATGCTGCCATTGATACACACCCCAGAACTACGAACATGGTACTGGGGAAGTGGAGCCAGGCCAACAGGATTTGCAAACAAGTGCTTTTAACCACTGAGGTTCTCTCTCCCTATTCTCAGAAATTCTTACTTCTGAGCCAGACATGGTGGTGCACACCTTAAATCCAGCACTCGGGAGGCAGAGGCTGGAGGATCGCCATGAGTTCGAGACCAGCCTGGGACTACAGAGTGAATTCCAGGTCAGCCTGGACTACAGCGAGACCCTACCTCAACAAACAAGCAAAATAAATGAATAAAATACAATCTTACTTCTTATTCCTGAGATAGAAATAGAAATTTCACTAACCACCACAAAACTCTTAGACTTCTGAGTGATTTTTATGTACCTTCAAGATTTGAGATTTACCTAGTTAGAACCTATTTTAAGACTAGAAAATTTTATTATTATTTATTTATTTGACAGAGAGAGAGAGACAGAGGGAGCAAGGGAGAGGGAGAGGGAGAGAGAGAGAGAGAGAGAGAGAGAGAGAGGGAAAATGAGCTACTGTAAATGAACTCCAGATGCATGGACCGCTCTGTGCATGCGACACTGGGGAATCAAACCCAAGTCATTAGGTATTGCAGGCAAGTGCCTTAACCACTGAGCATCTATCCAGCCACTAGAACCTATTTTCTTTACGTTTTTTGTTGTTGTTGTTGTTTTGAGGTAGGGTTTCGCTCTAGCACAGGCTGAACCTGGAGTTCACTGTGTAGTCTCAAGGTGGCCTTGAACTCATAATGACCCTCCTACCTCTGCCTCCTGAGTGCTGGGATTGAAGGCGTGCGCCACCACGCCCGGCTAGAACCTACTTTCAGAGTTAATCCTCTAAGAAGTCTTCCACTGCTGTATGAATTTGTAAAAGTGAATATTACGTATTGACTTCAAATGGAATGAGAAAATGATGCGAAAGCAAGTTTTGAATTTAACTGAAAGACGCCAGTTTCTGTGTTAATATTCTTACCATGCCATGGTCAAACGTGAACACACCAACATCACGTCCATGATGAATATGATTCCGTCTTATAATTGGGTTTCCATGATTTTTAACCCAAATCCCAGCTAACGCATTATTGGAAATTTCATTATCTTCATATATTCCCTACAACAATTAACCAGAAATAGATGTTAATAGAGTTTCAACTAAAAATTAATAAAGAAAATATCCGAGTTTACAAATACCTGTGCATGATCTGTTATGTAAAGTCCAACATTCTCACAGTCACTGATGTTGCAGTGCTTGATAGTGGGACACGCCCCCTGACCACTCACACACACTGCGGAGCCCACTGTGGGGAACAGAAGGGTACGCATTAGCAACACAGTCATTGGGCCACGAGACAGTGACTGAGTTTCATGGCAGGCGGTAAGGGAAATACTGGCCTGTGCATGTGCTTCGGATGATGCAGTGGTCAATAATTGGGCTGCAGTTTACTGTGATCTCTAGGCAGTGGTGTGCATTGTGGTGTTGAGCAGACTTGTCATCAGGGTTAAACTAAAAAGTACAAAATTTTATATAAAATAAACAGTGACGGTTTTAATGATTTTAAAAAACTGAATTAAAAAAATTTCTTACCCTTATTGTCATATAGCCAACATAAGCATCTTCAGAGCCTTCCATAAAGACAAAGGTTGAGTCTCTAGTGTTTTCAATGATGACTTTATCTGCAACTTTCCCAGGTGCTGTAGAGAAGGCATTTTATTTGTGAGGTAATTTCATGGACAGGTGGTTTGTTTTAATATTTTGTTTATTTATTTTATAAGCAGAGATAGAGATACAGAGAGACAGAAAGACTTAACCACTGAGCCATATCTCCAGCTCTGTTTTCTTTTGTTTTGAGACAGGATCTACTTGGCCCACGGTGGCCTTAAACTTGAAAATCTCTTGCCTCAGCCTCCCAAGGGCCAGGATGACAGGCCAGGCTGAGAGAACTGGTAAAATATTGCAGAAGGTATTTATTTATTTATTACAGACAGAGAGAATGGACACGCTTGGGCTTTTTAGCCACTGCAATTAACTCCAGACACATGTGCCACCTTGTGCATCTAGCTTACATGGGTTCCAGGAAATGGGTCCTTAGGATTCACAGGCAAGCGTCTTAACTGCTAAGCCATCTCTCCAGCTCTAATAACCACTATATATATATTTTTTTAATATTTTATTTTTATTTATTAATTTGAGAGAGAGATACAGAAATAGGCAGGTAGAAAGAAAAAGAGAGTGCCGGGCGTGGTGGCGCACGCCTTTAATCCCAGCACTCGGGAGGCAGAGGTAGGAGGATCGCCATGAGTTCAAGGCCACCCTGAGACTACAGAGTTAATTCCAGGTCAGCCTGGACCAGAGTGAGACCCTACCTCGAAAAAACCAAAATAAAAAAAAAAAAAAGAAAAAGAGAGAATGGGTGCGCCAGGGCCTCCAGCCACTGCAAACGAATTCCAGATGCATGCACCCTCTTGTACATCTGGCTTACGTGGGTCCTGGGGAGTTGAACCTGGGTCCTTTGGCTTTGTAGGTAAGTGCCTTAACTGCTAAGCCATCTCTACAGCCCAACCACTATATTTAAATCCATGTACAGTAATACTTCTCAAAAGATTCATTATCATTATCACCTCCAGTGATGTATTAAGAAAAAAAAATTTTTTGTTGTTTTGTCAAGGTGGGGTTTTAATTTAGCCCAGGCTGACCTGGCATTCACTCTATAGTCTCAGTCTTGCCTTGAACTCACAGCGATCCTACCACCTCTGCCTCCTGAGTGTCTGGGATTAAAGGCATGAGCCACAACACCCAGCCCGGTTTTTGAGGTAGAGTTTCACTCTAGCCCAGGCTGACCTGGAATTCACTATGGCCTCAAACTCACATCAATCCTCCAACTCAGCCTCTCAAGTGCTGGGATTAAAGGTGTATGCCACCATGCCCGGCATGGTAACACAGAGAATGGATGTGTCAGAACCTCTAGTCAATGCAAACAAATTCCAGATGCATGTGCCACTGTGTGTATCTGGCTTTATGTGGGTACTGGGGAACTGAACTCCAGTCGTTAGGCTTTATGGGCAAGTGCCTTAAGTGCTGAGCTATCTCCCCAGCCCCCTCCCCCTCACATCCCCAAGGTAGGGTCTCCCTCTAGCTCAGGCTAACCTGGAATTGACTATGTAGTCTCAGGGTGGCCTCAAACTCAGTGATCCTCCTACCTCTGTCTCCCGAGTGCTGGGATTAAAGGCGTGTGCCACCACGCATGGCAAGAAGAAGGAATCTCTTTTTTTAAAGTTCATTAATCCCAGCACTTGGGAGGCAGACTGCATAGTGAATCCCCCAGGGTCAGCCTGAGCTAGCGTTGAGACCCTACCTCCAAAAACCAAAAAATAAATAAATTTCTTTTTAATAGAAGGCTCAATTTGGAAGGTTACAAAATGAGCAACAAATTTTTCTACCCTCTTTTTTTTCTTCCCCTTTAGTTTTTCATTTGGGATGCTGGAGATAAGAGCCCAGGTCCTTGAACATGCTAGGCAAACCCTGCCCCAAGCTATATTCCTAGTCCTTTTGCCCTCTTCTTTCTAATGGAGATGGGGAGGGAAGTAGGAGAGGTTACAGTAAATGTGAATGTTAAGAAGTGGTAATTAGCAGCTATCTCAACACAAAATGCAACCTTAAAAGCAGAGTACACCTTCAAATCACTGCTAAATACTTATTATATTTTTATTCTTAGAAACTTGGCCAGGCAAGTACTTTTCAAACAATATAAGAATTATTTAAAAATTACATTTCAGGGCTGGGAAGATAGCTTAGTGGTTAAAGGCACTTGCTTATAACACTTGCTGGCCCCAGGGTTCCATTCCCCAGTACCCATGTTATCCTAGATATAAAAGGTATACATAAATATGGAGCTTACTTGCAGTGGCTAGAGGCCCTGGCACATCCATGCTATCTCTCTCTCTCTCATAAGTAAATAAAAATAATTAAACAAAAACCAAAAACTACATTTCAGTATAGAGCGCTTATATATTATATAAGATACCTTGGGTTTGATCTCCAGCATTACAAAAACAAAAGCAAAGAAATTAGCATCTTTATTTTATATTTTTCTCTTTTTAATAACTGGGTCAGGCATGGTGGTACGCACATGCCTTTAATCCCAGCACTTGGGAGGCAGAAGTAGGAAGATAGATGTCAGTTTGAGGCCAGCCTGAGATTAGAGTGAATTCCAGATCAGCCTGGGCTACAGCAAGATCCTAACTAAAAAGAAAACAAACAAATGAAGACAACTGGAGAAAGCACTAACATACAAAAATGTATATAAGGCTAGAGGGGTGGCTTGGCAGTTAAGGTGCTTGCCTGCGAAGCCTAACGACCCAGGTTCTACTCCCCAGAACCCATGTAAGCCAAATGCACATGGTGGTGTATGTATCTGGAGTTTATAGCAGCAGGAGGTCCTGGTGAGATCATCCTATCTCTTCTCTCTCTCTCAATAAATAAAATATTTTAAAGAAATGTTTATTTACTATTTCTGGCACATATAAAGTATTCTAGATTATCTTCCCTCTTATTCTTTCCTATCATTAAGGTACTAGTAAAGTTTATTTCTATTCTAAGTCCCTAGCATTTAAAAGACAGTATGTAAATTAAATAATAAAATGCTAAAATTCTAATAATAACACATTTTAAAATACCTGCACCAATCATGGTGATTGGAGATTCAATATATATCCACTCATCAGTATATATTCCAGAATGAACAAAGATAAGTCCATCAAAATGAGCTTCTTGGACTCCACCAAGGGCATCTTCAATGGTATCATAATACTAGAAAAAAAATACAAGTGTCAGTGTAGAATTAAAAATATCATTGAAGTTATAAAAATACAAATCCAACTTACCAACATATTTTCTCTTCCTTTATATCTTGCAGGGTTACTGTAGAAATGTTCAGCAAATCCTGGCTTTACGTGTGCACCTTTATACTAAAATGTCAAAAAAATGAACAGAGTATTAAAATATAAAATCTGTAGTCTAAAATTAATGCAGCAGTGTAAATTTTATTAAATATACAAAAGAGGGCTAAACTGGTGCAATAGTGGTACACCTGTTATGGAGGAAACCAATCACCCCGTAATTTGACTGGAAGTCTGCTCCATGGGAAGGAATACATCCCTGATACTGAAAACCTAAAATGGGTACCCATGAGCCCTAGGGGTGTAACGTCTGCAGCTCATACCCATATATTAATGCTACTCTCATTTTTGGCTAGAGAACCTTTTCTTTTCAGATGGCAGTGACTTTGGGATGACTCAGAAGGCACCATGGTGCTGAGAAGTGACAGAGGAGCACTGAAATATCTCTATCACACCTTCCAAGGCTCAGGGTCCATTGTGGAAGAGGTGGCGGAAAGAATGTAAGAGCCAAAGGAAGGGTAGGACTCCTTACAACGTGCTCCTCCAAACACAAAATGACCTTGATATCCATGACCTCACAGTGCCTGACACTACCTACCCAAGACCATCATAATAGGAGGAAAAGATGATGACATCAAAATAAAGGACTGACTGAGAGGGGGAGGAGGGGATATGATGGAGAGTGGCATTTCAAAGGGGAAAAGTTGGGGGAAGGAGGGAATTACCATGGGCCATTGTTTACAATTATGGAAGTTGTCAATTAAAAAAAAAAAAAGAGGGCTAGGGAGATGGCTTAGCAGTTAAGGCATTTGCCTGCAAACCAAAAGGACCTTGGTTCGATTCCCCAGGACCATGTAAGCCAGATAGATGCACAAGGTGGCACATGCATCTGGAGTTTGTTCTCAGTGGCTGGAGGCCCTGGCATGCCCATTCTCTCTCTCTCTCAAATAAATAAATAAATAAATAAATAAATTTTTTTTAAAAAGCTGGGCATGGTGGCACATGCCTTTCTTTAATCCCAGCACTTGGGAGGCAGAAGTAGGAGGATCACTGTGAGTTCGAGGCCAGCCTGAGACTACATAGTGAATTCCAGGTCAGCCTAGGCTAGAGTGAGACCCTACCTCGCAAAACCAAAAGAAAGAAAGAAAAAAAACTTCTCAATTGCTGCATGGTGACTCACACCTGTAATCTCAGTATTTGGGAGTCTGAGGTAGGAGGATGTCTATGAGTTCGAGGCCAAACTGGTCTATAGATTGAGTTCCAGGTCACTGCAACGAGCTGTGAGTAAGTTCTTGATAGATTATTGATAAACATGTCAGTAGGGACTGTGTGAATATTCTGCTGGCTGATGAGTGTTCACTAGTTTAACCTTTACTACCTTGCAGAGGAGGAGCTTTTTAGACAAGATGTGACTGTGGACCCCTGGCTGGCCTCAAACTTGCTATGCAGACCAGTCTGGCTTTAACTTGTGGTGGTCCTCCTGCTTCTGCCTCCTAAATGCTTGAAATATAGGCACACACCAGGTTCATGGCCTATTGGATAAAATAATTTTTATTTATTTATTTTTGTATTTTTTTATGAGAGAGAGAGGGGAATTGGTGTGTCAGGGCCTCCAGCCACTGCACTTAAACACCAGATGTATGTGCCACCTAGTGGCCATGGGCACCTAAGGTTTCACAGTCCAGTGCCTTAATCACTAAACCATCTCTCCAGACCCTTTAAAATATCTAGTTTTTTTTTTTTTTTTTAGGTACAGTTTCACTCTAGGCCAGGCTGACCTGGAATTCACTATGTATTTTCAGGTGGCCTTGAACTCATGGTGATCCTCCTACCTCTGCCTCCCAAGTGCTGGGATTAAAGGCATGTGCGACCATGCCTGGCCCCTTTAAAATATTTTTATTTATTTATTTACTTGTGTGTGTGTGTGTGTGTGTGAGAGAGAGAGAGAGAAAGAGAAAGAGGGAAAGAGAGAGAGAGAGAAAGACAGACAGACACACAGAGACAGAAAGAACTAGGGCCACTAGGCAGAGGAATCAAACACAGGCCTTCAGGCTGTGCATGCAAGTGCCTTAACTGCTGAGCAGCTCTTCAGCCTGAAATACTACTACTACTACTACTAATAATAATAATAATAACAATTATTATTATTATAATAATAACAATTATTATTATTATTATTATTATTATTATTATTATTATTCTGGTTTTTCGAGGTAGGGTCTCACTCAGGCTGACCTGAAATTTACTCTGTTGTCTCAAGGTGGCCTCCAACTCATGGCAATCCTCCTACCTCTGCCTCCCAAGTGCTGGGATTAAAGGCATGCACCACCACGCCCGGCTGAAATTAATTTTTTTATAAAGAAATTTTTATTTACAAATATGTAAAATAACATAAATCAACATTTTCTGAACTTCATACCAATTGCTGGAAACTCTCTTTCCAAGGATTTGGATGTTCATATTCTTCTGGATTAATTTGATAGAATTTACCAGGTTCAGGATGCATCATAGGACGAGTATATTCAAATACTTCCATATATAATCGTTTCCTAAAGGGAAAAAGGAATTAAAGATTTCTTTATAAAATGTCTAGATTAATAAAATATTAAATATAAAAAGTTATTTGAGGGATCAAAAACTTAAGAATAGGACTGGAAAGATAGCTTAGCGGTTAAGGCGCTTGCCTGCAAAGGCAAAGGACCCAGGTTTGATTCCCCAATAACCACATAAATGTGCTGCAAGTGTCTGGAGTTCATTTGCACTGGCTAGAGAACTTGGTGCACCCATTCTCTATGTCTCTCAAATAAATAAATAGGTAAATAAAATAAAAAAAACCTTAAGCATAGTTAAAAGTAAGTATCAAGCTACAAAAATTAATTTTCCGAGACAGGGTATAGGTGTAGGATTTGTTATGCGGCCCAGGTAGGCTCCAAATATCTAGGCTCACAAGATCCTCCTGCGGCTGAAGAGATGCCTTGGCAGTTAAAAGCATTTGCAAGCAGTGTCTGCTGGAGCAGGTTCAATTCCCCAGTACCCATGTAAAGCCAGATGTACAAGGTGGCGCAAACACCTGGAAGCCATTTGCAATGCAAAGTGGCCTGTGTGTATCCATTCTCTGTCTGAATTAAATTTTTCTGTTTGGTTTTTCAAGGTAGGTTCTGGCTCTAGCCCAGGCTGACCCGGAATTCACTGTGCAGTCTCAGGCTGGCCTCGAACTCACAGTGATCCTACTACCTCTGCCTCCTGAGTGCTGGGATAAAGGTGTGCACCATACCTGGCAATAGATAAATTATTGCTTAGATTTATTATTATTATTGTTTTTTTGAGGTAGGGTTTCACTCTAATTCAGGCTGATCTGGAGTTTAGTGTGTAATTTCAGGGTAGCCTTGAACTCACAGTGATCCTCCTACCTCTGCCTCCTGAGTGCTGGGATTAAAGGTGTGCACCATACCTAGCAATAGATAAACTATTGTTTAGATTTATTATTATTATTGTTGCTTTTTTGAGGTAGGGTTTCACTCTAACTCAGGCTGATCTGGAGTTTAGTGTGTGATTTCAGGGTAGCCTTGAACTCACAGTGATCCTCCTACCTCTGCTTCCTGAGTGCTGGGATTACAGGAGTGTGCACCATGCCAGGTGATTTTTATTATTTTAAAAAAGTATTTTATTCATGTATTTGAGAGAGAGAGAGAGAGAGAGAGAGAGAGAGAGAGAGAGAGAGAGAGAGAGAGAGGGAGGGAGAGAAGGAAGGAAAGAAAAAGGCAGATAGAGAAAATAGGCATGCCAGGGCTGCCAGCCACTGCAAACAAGCTCCAGATGCATGTGCCCCCTTGTGCATCTGGCTTTATGTGGGAACTGGGGAGTTGAACTCCAGTCGTCAGGCTCCATGGATAAGCACCTTAGCCATCTCTCCAGCCCATGCTTTTTTTTTTCCTTTGGTAAAAAGAACATCACTACCAACAGCAGTAGATAAGCAGGGAAAGAAAGAATCTCTTTATTTGTATTTATTTTCTTTTAAAATATTTTATTTTTATTTATTTATTTGAAAGAGGGAGAGAGAGAGAGAGAGAGAGAGAATGAGCACACCAGGGCCTCCAGCCACTGCAAATGAATTCCAGATGCGTGCACCACCTTGTGCATCTGGTTTACATGGATCCTAATGAATCCGAAGTCCTTTGGCTTTGCAGGCAAACGCCTTAACTGCTAAGCCATTTCTCCAGCAGCAGCAGCTCCCCCTCCCCCCCAGATAGGTTCTTGCTCTAGCTCAGACTGACCTATCCTCTTTCTTCTTCTTCTTTTTTTTTTTTCTTAGTTTTCCCTTTGGGATACTGTAGATAGAACCCAGGTTCTCACACCTGGGTCCTTTGGCTTTGCTGGCAAGTGCCTTAACTGCTAAGACATCTCTCCAGCCCAATCAACTTTTTCCTCCCCTGAGGTAGGGTCTCACTCTAGTCCAGGCTGACCTGGAATTCACAATGTAGTTTCAGGCTAGCCATGAACTCACGGCGATCCTTCTACCTCTGCCTCAAGAAAAAGGGGGGATGGGGGGAGAAAAGGAGATAGGTGTGGTATTGTTCTAGAATCCCAGCACTTGAGAGACATGAACAAGAGGATCAGGAGTTCAAGGCCAGCCTCAGCTATATGAGACCCTATCTCAAACCAAACAAAATAAAACAGCCAGGCACGGTGGCGCAAGCCTGTAGTCTCAGCTACTTGGAGGACCACTTGAGCCCAGGAGCTCGGGTGTGTAACACACTATGACAACCAGGTGTCCCCACCACCAAAGTTCAGCATCAATATGGTGACCTCCTGGGAGCGGGGGACCACCAGGTTGCCTAAGGAGGGGTGAACTGGCCCAGGTCAGAAATGGAGCAGATAAAAAAACAACAAAATAAAAAACATGTCCCCAAATAAGCTGTTATTAACTGAAATATAGCAAAGTATTTAATGTACTGTTTCATAAATATTTTGGGGGCTCATAACATATTACTTTTTTTTGTTTATCACGATAGGGTCTCACTCTAGCCCAGGCTGACCTGGAATTCACTATGTAGTCTCAGGGTGGCCTTGAGCTCACGGTGATCCTCCTACCTCGGCCTCCTACGTGCTGGGATGTCTTAAAAGGAGTGTGCCACCACGCCCGGCCACATAATAATTTCTAATAAGTGGTTTTCACTTACCACAAAATTGGATCATTAGCAAGTTCACTGAAGCGTTTACAGACACAAGCTGCTCTACACAGATCCTGCTCCAGCAAATAAGAGAAGATCTTCAAAACAACTTCATCTGGCAGTTTCTCCTGAAGATACTGTTCAGCAGGGGCTGCTAAAAACAGAGGTTAGCAAACACAATGTAAATAATCTACTTATCAACCAATGACTTTCTCAGTACAGAACAGTTTTCATTTTATCTAATGAAGAGCATATTGCTTGATGCCAGCTATAATATTTCGTTTTCAGAGGTAAAATACATGGATCTTAATTTTTTAAAAAACTTATTGTATACCGAGCCGGACGTGGTGGCACACGCCTTTAATCCCAGCACTTGGGAGGCAGAGGTAGGAGGATCGCCGTGAGTTCGAGGCCACCCTCAGACTACATAGTGAATTCCAGGTCAGCCTGGGCTAGAGTGAGACCCTACCTCAACAAAACAAAACAAAACAAAAAACCAAACAAACAAACAACTTATTGTATACCATCTGATAGACTTGTTAAAATACAGGGGGGGTGGGGGGCGGCAGCGGGAAGGTTTTCTGTTTGTACCAGGCTGGCTTTGGACTCACTTGGTAGCATAGGTAGGTCTTGACTGACCTTTTCCTCCCTCACCCTCCTGAGTAGCTGGGATTAAAGACCTGTACTACAAGGCTTGGCTATAAAATGCATTTTATTTTATTTATTTATTTATTTTTCCCCCCAGTGGGACAATGTTTAATAAATGGTGTTGAGACAAATAGCTGTTTTGATTAAAAATAAAGTTAGATCCTTAAATCTTGCACCATATAGAAAAATACATATATTATGATGGGTCAAGAAGTAAAAAATAAAACTGCAAATACCCAAAATTCTACACACAATTTTTGAGGGCTCACAGGTTCTCTAAAACCCATCTATGGATCCAGGTTATTATATAGAAGAGCAATTGTTAATCATAACTTCTATTACAATCTCAATGCCAAGTCCTGGCTGTGTTTTCAAGATTAGGTCACATGCAACAGGGGGATGAGCACTTTAACTTATCATAATAAAATGCATTTTAAAAATATTTTATTTAGCCAGGTGTGGTGGCACATGCCTTTAATCCCAGCACTTGGGAGGCAGAGGTAGGAGGATTGCCATGAGTTCAAGGTCACCCTGGGACTACAGAGTGAATTCCAGGTCAGCTGGAGAGAGTGAGACCCTACCTCAAAAACAAAAACAAACAAACAAAAAAAAACCACAAAACAAAAGAAATTTATTTGTAAGCAGAGAGAAAGAGAAGGAGAATGGGCATACCAGGGCCTCCAGTCAATGCAAACAAGCTCCAAATGCATGTACCACTTTGTGCATCTGGTTTTATGTGGGTACCGGGGAATTAAACTGAGGTTGGGCTTTGTAGGCAAGAACCTTAATTGCTGAGCCATCTTTCCAGCCCAAAAGCTTTTTGCTTTTTTTTTTTGGGGGGGGGGTGTTTAGAAGTAGGGTCTCACTGTAGCCCAGGCTGACCTGGAATTCACTATGTAGTCTCAAGGTGACCTCAAATTCTTGGTAATGTTCCTACCTCTGCCTCCCAAGTGCTGGTATTAAAGGCGTGCACCACCACATCTGGCCCCAAAGCATTTTTATGTAAAAATAAAAGTTGAAGAGGCCAGGCATGGTTGCACACGCCTTTATTTGAGCACTCCAAAGGGTGAGGTAGAAGGATTGCCGTGAGTTCCAGGGAAGCCTGGGCTTAAATCCTTGGCCTCCACAAAACAAAAAAAGAAGAAAGTCAAAGAAGAAAAGGTTAGCGTTCTAATACATACATACATAAATACGTATGTATATAGTTTTGTTTCTTTTTTTTTGGTAATAGGGCATCTATCATGTAGCCCAGGCTAGCCCTGAACTCCCGACTCCTGATCCTCCTACCTCTATTTCCAGAGTGCTGGGATTACAGGAATGTGCCACCACACCTGGCTTAATATATATTTAATAAATAATTTTCTCAATCCCAATTGTAATTTAACTTCAATTTTTTTGGCTTGAATACAAATTCTTTTAAAAATATTTGAGAGGGAGAAAGAGGGAGAGAGGATGGGTAAGTCTGCTGCCACTACAAACAAAACTCCAGATAAATGTGGTATTTGTGCAACTGGCTTTTTATGTAGGTACTAAGGAATTGAATCCGGGCCATCAGGCTTTGCAAGCAAGTGCTTTTTAACTGCTGAGCCATCTCTCTGGCCCTCAAATTCATTTTCCACCCGAGGCGGGGTCTCACTGCAGCCCAGCCTGACCTGGCACTCTCCCTGTTGTCCCAGGCTGGCCTCAAAACTCACAGCGATCCTATCTCTGCCTCCTGAGCAGTGAGTGCGATTAAAGGTGTGCACCTCCACGGCGGGCCCAAATACAAATTTTAAAAAATTTAAAAAATATTTTGTTCTAGCTTGCAGTTTCCCATATAAAATACCTGATAGGTCTTGTGACTTTCCAGACACTCTTGCGCGTTTTGCTCGATGGCCAAAATTTTCTGTAGTTGAAGTTGAGGCACCCTTCAAAACAGAAGGAAAAACTTCTACTACATGTAGTAATTATTTCTAAAAAAATAACACTTTTTAAGCAAACAAACTCCAGACACATCCCCTTATGCATCTGGCCTACGTGGGTCCTGGAGAATCAAACCAGCATCCTTTGGCTTTATAGGCAAACGCCTTAACCCCTAAGCCATCTCTCCAGTCCCAAAATAACACTTTTTTGGTGCCCTTAAAAATTCTCATAGTACAAAAACAGTTACAGTATGTTACCTCCATACTGCTCTTTGTAGGACACGCTGTTCTTTTCGGCAGAAGAGTTTTTCTACGAAGCTGGTAGGGACTATTTTGTGCACCAGGACCTGATTCTTCTGCAACCATATCTGCAGGAACATCATCATCTGGAATCAAAAGAAACAGTAAGAAAAATGCATCCATCTTAGGAGTTTTTGTATTTTTTTTTAAATAGGTGCAATGTTGTTTTACAACATCAAATTTGGGAAGAAGGGAAGAGAAGATCATTTTTACATACAATTCTAGCAAATGGTCTAACTTTTTGAAGGAAATGTTATGTTTCTAGAGAGCTTGGAAGACAGCCTTAGCACTGAAAAGGGCCGAGGAGGACTGACAGGAGCAGGAAGGAGAGCCGGCACTACTGCATGCCAGCACGGGCCAAAACGAGGCGCGGTGAGTGCCCAGCAGAGCTGAGCAGAGAGAGAGAGATGGGCAGAGGGTACCTGGTGCCAACCAGCAAAGGTGAGAAGGAAGGGGGAGTCAGGAGCCAGGGCATGAGGAGACCTGACTTGAGGGAGGCGACAGCGGAGATGACCACACCCGCAAGGCGGAATGATGGCCAGGCCAGTAACAGGACAGCGCGAGCCGCGCTGCCCACGGCCAGGCGAGACAGCTATAAACACAAAAGCAGAGCACACTTTGATGCGAAGAGTGTGAGCTCATGGTGTTCACACACACAGAAACAGATGCTGCTGCACGCATTTACGTGGCGCGGGACAGAGGTGTCCCGTCCGTCCCCAGTGCTCTCCACGGACACAGCCTGAGAGCACTGAGCTGTTCAGAAGCGATGAGCAGGATTAGTTAGTCGGATCTTGGCTTCTCAGTAACATTTTCAATAAAATGGATTTCACACTTCTTGGGGAAACTGGCAGATTCCGGGGCTTGGGAAGGAAAGTATAAAATATGTCTGGAGTACAAGGTGGCAGAATTAAAGTGCTCAAATGAAAATAAGGACATGTAAAAATGATATAGAAAAGGCCAAATACTATTTTGGAACTTGAAATTAGTAACTAAAGTAAAGAGACACCCCCCCAATAGTACTCATAAATCTACATTGGCATAAATAAACAAATCAATAAAATTGGAAAGTCTGATAAAAAATAATATGACAAACTGAAGCCATACGACCCTTGACAGCACACAATAAACAAAATCTGAATTTCTATGATATTCTTGACAAAAGATGAAGAACCTGGCTTATGAAGAAACACCAAACCACCCCAGATATATATGGATTTGTTATATAAAATAAATCGCCTCTGTCAAAACTGTTCCAGGGCTAGAGAGATGGCTTAGAGGTTAAGGGGACTGCCTGCAAAGCCAAAGGACCAAGGTTCAATTCCCCAGGACCTATGTAAGCCAGATGTACAAGGTGGCGCATGAGTCTGGAGTTTGTTGGCAGTGGCTAGAAGGCCCCTGACACACACTCCTTCCTTCCTTCCTTCCTTTCTTCCTTCCTTCCTTCCTTTCCTCCCTCCCTTCCCTCCTTCCTTCCCTCCCTCCCTCCCTCCTTCCTTCCCTCCTTCCTTCCCTCCCTCCCTCCCTCCTTCCTTCCCTCCTTCCCTCCCTCCCTCCCTTCCCTCCTTCCTTCCTTCCCTTTCCTCCCTCCCTCCTTCCTTCCTTCCTTCCCTCCTTCCTTCCCTCCCTCCCTCTCTCCCTCCTTCCTTCCTTCCCTCCCTCCCTCCCTCTCTCCCTCCCTCCCTCCCTCCTTCCCTCCCTCCCTCCCTCCCTCCCTCCTTCCTTCCTTCCTTCCCCCTACCCTTCTTAAATAAATAAATAAATATATTAAAAAATGTCCCAGACCCAAAGTTATTCTCTGGATTGAAGGAGATTGAAGAGACAGGACAACTAAATGCAATGTGTAATTTTGAGCTTAGTGGTTTTGCAAAGAGAATGGTAGTCTTGTATAACTTGAGTGGGGTCGAAGGTTTAGGCAGAGTACTCAGTCAATGTTAACTTGCTGATTTTCTTTTTTTAAAATTTTTTGTTTATTTTCATTTATTTATTTGAGAGCGACAGACAGAGAAAGAGGCAGATAGATAGAGGCAGACAGAGATAGAGAGCGAGAGAGAGACAGAGACAATGGGCGTGCCAGGGCTTCCAGCCACTGCAAACGAACTCCAGACGCATGTGCCCCCTTGTGCGTCTGGCTAACGTGGGTCCTGGGGAATCAAGCCTTGAACCAGGGTCCTTAGGCTTCATAGGCAAGTGCTTAACTGCTAAGCCATCTCTCCAGCCCTGAACTTGCTGATTTTCATAGTGAAGTGTACATTATTTAGGAGAATATTCTTTTTTGTTTCTCCGATTGTTTTTTTGAGGTAGGGTCTCACTCTAGCCCAGAATGACCTGGAACTCACAACAATCCTCCTACCTCTGCCTCCTGAGTGCTAAGATTCAAGGCGTGCGCCACTATGCCCAGCTTTAGGAGAATACTGCTGTTTGTAGGAATACTCGGGTGGTAAAGGTCAACATGCTGGCAACTTCACTCTTTTTTAGAAAATTCAATGATTACACTTATTTAGGGAAGTTTGGAGCCAAGAAAAGACACTCGCATGGCTAGAGATTCCATGTAGAGATCCTGGGAAAACTGTAAGAAGAAAACAGAGTTCAGAGTTCCTGCCAGGTAGAGTAAGGGCTGCGGGCTCTCCCCTTGGCTCAGGCGGGCGGGCCCAGCTGAGGGGAACTCACCAACAGCTGGAAGTTCCCAGTGCCAGGCAGCTCAGGCAGGTGCCCTCCCCTCGGAAATGTATTATGACCTTAAGGTGCTGGGCTCAGGTGAACTAGAGGTAACTTAACTCATGAAGGGACTGGGGCATGGGCTCTCTTTTTCTAATTCGTCAAGTTTGGATTTTTTTTTTTTTAATAAAAAAGACCTAGCTCATTTCAATAATGTAAATTCTTCTTGTAAATACACACCAAAAGATCGTTATAAAAGGAAACACGATTAGGAAGAAAGATCTACAACATATTACAAAATGGCAATTTCTCTGTATTCGAATGTCCAGAGTTTGACATGGGTTAGACAAGTGGGCAGTGAGCGCATCCAAAAGACCCAAGGACCCCAGGGCTAAGTAAAAGAAGACGCCGACGCTTGGCACTCAAACAATGTTAATGAAAACCAGGCCAAGGATGCGGACAGACGGTTCTGAGTTAGGGAAATACAAATAAAAAGTGCGACAAGATATTTTTATCTAGCAGATTATCAAAGAACAAAAACACTAGGGGCTGGAGAGATGGTTCAATAGTTAAAGACACTTGCCAGCAGAGCTTAGGGACCTGAGTTCGGTTCCTCAGTCCACATGTAAAGTCAGATGCACAAGTGGTACATGCACCTGAAGTCCACTTGCAATGGCTAGAGGCCCTGACATGCTCATTTTCTTTCTCTCTTTCTCTCTCTTTCTTTTTTTTTTATCCCACCCACCTCCCCCCAATCTCTCTTTCAAATAAATATTTAAAAAAGAAAAAGAGAGTCAGGCATGGTGGCGCACACCTTTAATCCCAGCATTTGGGAGGCAGAGGTAGGAGGACTGCCAAGAGTTCAAGGCCACCCTGAGATTACACAGTAACTTCCAGGTCAGCCTGAGCTACAGTGAGCCCATACCTCAAAACTCCCTCCCCCCGAAAAAAAAAGAAAACTGTTAACTAGTATTATTAAAGGACAATAGGAAAAAAAGTTTTCACTGCACTTCAGGGGAAACTTGGCAGCAACTATTATTAAGCTATTCTGCTTCTGGAATTGATTCTGAAGCTATATCCTCACGTGTGTGTGGGCAAAGTAATATGGACCAAGACATTTATTGCAGCAACAGTCTAACAAACAAAATGTTCAGTCAGGATTGTTAAATGAACTATGGTATAGCTAATACAATGTGGCTGCCACATAGTATAAATCAGTTCTATACAATTTGGTATGGCACTCCCTCCAGTACACAGTTAAGTAGAAAAATGAGGCCTGGGAGTTATATGACAGTGATAGGAGCATCTGCCCAGGATGAATGAGGCTGCATACTGGCCAAAAGAAAAACAAAACAAAAACTATACACACCTATCTAGATATATGAAACATGCATAATATATGTTACATTACATATAAAATGCATACATACGATAAATATGTGAATTAAAATATAAACTTCACAGCATAGGGAATGGATCTGAAGAGAGGCTCCTATTGGCCAGAGAAAGGGTGGGTATGGCTGGGCGTGGTGGCTCAGCCTCTAATCCCAGCACTCAGGAGGCAGGAGTTGGAGGATTGCCGTGAGTCTGAGGTCACCCTGAGGTACACAATGAATTCCAGGTCAACCTGTGCTCAAAGTGAGACCCTACCTTGAAAAACTGAAAGAAAGAAAAAAAAAAAAGATGGGAATTTTAACAGAAAAATATATTTAAAAACCAAAATCCATAAAGAAAGAAAAGACAAAGAACTGCACTCCAAAAGATGCTAGGAAAATCAAAACCACCATCCTGTAACTTTTTTTGTTTGGCTTTGGGTTTTTGTGTCTTTCTGCAGGCAGAGGCTCACTCTAGTCCAGGATGACCTGGAACTCATTCTGTAGCCTAGGCTACACTGCAAATGTGGCTTTATGGGAGTGGCTGGGGAATTAAAAACAGTGTTGGGGTGTGCGTGGGGGCACAACCCATTACTCCTAGCACTTGGGAGACAGAGGTAGGAGGATCGCCATGAGTTCCAGGCCACCCTGAGGCCACAGGAGTGAAATCCAGGTCAGCCTAGGCTAGAACAAGACCCTACCTTTAAAAAACAAACAAATAAATAAAATAAACAGTTTTTAGGCTTTACAAGCAAGTGCTTTTAACTGCTGAACCACCACCCCAGACATGTGCCTTGCTGTTTTGAGATGAAGTCTCACGAGCTCAGGCTGGCCTCCAACTCACCACGTACCTGGGGAGCCCAGCACTCCCGATTCTTCCTCCTGTCACTCTGAGTGCTGGGACCACAGGCCCCGTGGGTCTAACCTTCTCAAGATTTTATACATGTGGAATAGCAATAATAAGGTGTCAAACTGCAAACCATGACTACCTTGTAACTCTTTTTAAAACGTATTTATTTTGCAAGCTGAAATAAACTGCTTTCTTTTAAAAAAATTTCTCAGGAGAGGGAGAATGAGAGAGAGAGAGAATGGATGTGCTCAGCCTGTTACCACTGCTATGAACTCCAGACGCATGCGTTGCTTTGTGTATCTGGCTTCAAGTGCCCTGAACCACTAAACCATCTCTCCAGTCCCCTGGAAATTTTTTTCTGGTTGAAAATTGAGGGGCTGAGGAGATGGCTCAATGGTTCAAGGCACTTGCTTGCAAAGCCTGCCAGCCAGGGTTCAACTCCCTAGGACCAAGTAAAGCTAGACACACAAAGTGGTGCATGCATTTGAAGTTTGCAGTGGCTAGAAGCCCTGGTACCCCCATTCTCTGTTTACTTGCAAATAAATAAATAAAAATATATTTTAAAAGTTCTAGACCAGATATCAAAGGAAATAGAATATAGTGCATATGTATAATGTAGCAATTTCTAGTAGCTATACAAAATAGTAAATTTTCATATATTTATTTGATTCAGTATACCTAAATACACTTATTTAGCACAGAATCAATATCAATTACTGAGACGTTCTGCATTTTGTTCATCAAGAGGACCACAAGTTCAAGGCTGCTATATTGTATACTCTAAGCCAGCCTGGGCTACAATGAGGTCTTTCAAAAATGACTGTACCACACAAAAACCAAAACAAAACAAAAAAGAATCCTGGGTTGATCTAGTGTGAGGCTAGCAGAATGCCTTGATGGTTAGTATGTATTTGTAACCGTCTTAAAAGGTGGCAAAAAAAAAAAAAAAAAAAAAAACCAAAAAAACACCTCTCTAATACTGATTGGCTAGGGTTTAATGTTTATAGAGTTTAGGCAATTAACTAACCTATAATTAGAAAGCAGGGCTGGAGGGATGGCTTAGCAGTTAAGACATTTGCCTGCAAAGCCAAAGGACACAGACAGGTTTGATTCCCTAGGACCCATGTTAGCCAGATGCACAAGGGGCACATGTGTCTGGAGTTCATTTGTAGTGGCTGGAGGCCCTGGTGCACCCATATTCATTCTCTCTTTCTCCCTCCCTCCCTCCTTCCCTCTCTCTGTCAAATAAATAAATAAATAAATGACTTAAAGAAAGCAGCTCATGGTATTTTAATACACAAGTCTTCCTCCCCACCAATACTGTATATACATATTCCTAATTACTTACCCACAGACAGATCGGGTTGGAAACCTAAGCAAATCTGTGCTAGTGACGACTGTGTGTTTAGAAACGGCTCCTGGTCTCACAGTGCAAAGAACGACCGCTTGACAACGGTTTCTAACACAGCTGGGAAGCACCACAGCTTTTTCTCTAACTAAAAACACTCACACACTGAAATCAAGACAAACTTTAATTATTTTCAAGACAAAATTTATTGTAAATAGTCTTTTAATGTGTTACTTAAAAACTCAAATATTCTAAGGTTAAACTTGACTGTGGACTTTACTCCCTTGTGCCTTCTTGTGGGCACGAGCTCTCTGTATGGCCTCCCCTTTCCTTCTCTTGATCTGATAAAGTCTCTCTAAACTTAAAAATTAAAACAAAACAAAACAAAAACTTGACTTGGGCTGGGGAGATGACTCAATGGTTAAAAGCACTTGCTTGTGAGGCCTGACAGCCGGGGTTCAATTCCCAGTATCCACGTAGAGCCAGATGCACAAAGCGGTGCCTGCTCCTGAGGTTCATTTGTAGCGGCAGGAGGCCCCCGTGTGTTCTGTTCCTCTCTCTGCTTACAAATGATAACTTAAAACATTTCTTTAAGCCGAGCATGGTGGCACACGACTTTAATCCCAGCACTCAGGAGGCCAAGGGAGGAAAATCACCATGGGTTTGAGACCAATGAATTCCAGGTCAGCTTGGGCTCCAGCAAGACCCTACCTGGAAAAAAGGAAGGTATTAAAAAATAATAACTTTTATAGTTTGACTTGCACTGATCAATTGTTTCTGATCATTGCTACAAACTGTCAAAATGTATGCTATATATACAGGTACACATTTCTGTTGAAGTTTCATCACATCCACTAGAGAGATTACTTAAGCCTACTTTAAAGAAAGTGTAGAAACACTTTGATTACTTCACAGCAACTTTGAGAAGTCACAGAATCTTTGATCCTGTAAGTAACTATTGTCAGTTCAGATGAGGCTGTATTTCAGCTGAAGAAATTGAGACTTACTCATTAAGCTGTCTGGCACAAAACACACTCAACAAAGTAGCTGATGACTGAGGAACTATGGCATGAACGGCACCAGTGCTGGTGAAGAGCAGAGTAGATGTCCGCCCTTGTGGGGAAGCCCAAGAAAGACACAGGCCATAATAAGGAACCCCACAAAGTAGGGATAAAAGGAAAGTAGACATGAACACACAAGAGCATCAAATCTAGTCTTAGGTATCTTTGCTGTGTTGGTAAAGGTTTTTGAATGACACATTGGTCTCAGTCAAGCAAAAGGAACACTGAGCAGTGAGGCAGATCGTAGGAGGATTGCCGTGAGTTCAAGGCCAGCCTGGGACTACAGTGAGACCCTACTTCAAAACAAACAAATAGGAACTCTGTATGAGAACCTTAAGGTGCTCACCCCCCAACCACACCATGTAGTTGAGGCCCAAATAATTAATGTAGACTGCTATTAACTCTTATGAGAATTTAGACATTCTTGAAAACAAAGGATACTTAAAAGTAATGATTTGAAAAGTAAGTAACAGAGAGGAAGATGGCCTGAACTATAATACTGAAGGAAGAAAATGATAAACAAGATATATTTACAAGGCAGAATTCAAAAACTATAATGGTTAAATATGAATGGAGACAAGAATAATATTAATTTAGGCAATCCAGTGAATGGTAATATTTATGTATTAAGGCAAGGAGAGGAAAGGGAAAAAAAGGTTTGAATTTTAAACTTTGAGGCATCTGTGAAACATTCAAGTGAGTATGCCCAACATAAAACCAGATATCTGCCTATCATTTAAAAAATTATTTATTTATTTATTTGAGAGAAAGAGAGAATGGGCATGGCAGGGCCTCTAGCCACTGCAAACGAACCTGAGACACGTGTGCCACCATGTGCATGTGGCTAACGTGGGTTCTGGGGAATCAAACATGGGTCCTTAGGTTTCGCAGGCAAGCTCCTTAACCACTAAGCCATCTCTCCAGCCCTATATCATTTTTATTTAATTTTCCGTGCTGGCAATAGAGAGTTCTTAAACTCTGTTAATCTGAAGATACACACTGTAAGGGGGAGAGTAGAAAGCAGAGAATAGTTATCATCGTTTCTCTCTGACAGAATATTGGTGTTTCATGGCTGACGTGTCACCACCTCATGAGAAAGCCACACACTGCAACACGGACTACTATGTCTGTCAAAATTAGCAACATGATTTGGAAAAATTCTGTGTCCCAGAATTGACAAAATTTCATAGCTTTAGCTCCAGAAAAACATCTGAGGGGTTGGAGAGATGGCTCAGCAGTTAAGGCACTTGCTCGCAAAGCCTAACCACCTAAGTTCAATTCCCCATTATCCATGTACAACCAGATGCACAAAATGGAGCACACATCTGAAGTTCGTTTGCAGTGGCTGGAGGCCCTGGAGCGGTCATTCTCTCTCTCTGTCTCTCCTCTCTCTGCTTGCAAACAAGTAAGTATTTTTTTCCCTTTTTTTTTTAGGTAGGGTCCCACTCTAGCTCAGGCTGACCTAGAATTCACTATGTCATCTCAGCGTGGCCTTAAACTCATGGCGATCCTCCTACCTCTGCTTCCCAAGTGCTGGGATTAAAGGCGTGCACCACCATGCCCGGCTGTCACAAATAAGTACTTTTTAAAAGAAATCTGAAAACTAGGGCTGGAAATATGGCTTAGCGGTTAAGGCATTTGCCTGCAAAGCCAAATGCCTCTGGAGTTTGTTTACAGTGGCTGAAGGCCCTGGTGTGCCCATTCTCTCCCTCTCTCTCTGTATCAAATAAATAAGTAATTAATTAAATATATTAAAAAATCTTAAAACTAGACAACAAAAATTTTTTTAATATTAAAAAATTTATTTATTTTATTTGAGAAAGTGAAAGGCAGAGAGGGAGAGGAAGGGAGGCAGATAGAGAAAAAAAGAACGGGCAAGCCACAGCCTCCAGCCACTGCAAAGGAACTCCAGACATCTGTGCCACCTTGTGCATCTGGCTAACATGGGTCCTGGGGAATTGAACCTGGGTCCTTTGGTTTTGAAGGCAAATGCCTTAATCACTAAACCATCCCTCCAGCCCTCGACAACTAACTTAAAGGCATATATAGCCCTTGAGATTAGCTCAACTTTATTTTCACTCTTTCCTGTTATATATTACATCCTCTTCTCCCAAGATATTTCATACCATTTTCAGAGAAAGGAGCATAAAACAGCCTTTACCTAAAATGGAACGTTTTAAAAAATTCTTGGGGGAGGGGATATGAAGAGGAGTAGAGTTTCAAAGGGAAAAGGGGGAGGGAAGGAATTACCAAGGGATACTGTTTACGATCATGGAAGTTGTCAATATAATCATAATCATCATCATCATCATCATCATCATCATAAAAATTCTCAATGCTGGAGAGATGGCCTGGTGGATAAAGCGCTTGCTGTGTGAATCTGAGTATTTGATATGCGGTCCCAAGATCTCTATGAAAAAGCGGCCAGTATGTCCATGGCAAGAAGGAATCACTTCCCAGAAGCCCTTGAACACAGAGGTCAACACGAACTAAAGAAGTTGCCCCAAACACGTGGCGGGCAAGAACTGCCCCAAAAGTTGTCCTCTAACCCCCAACTCACACACACAAACCCCAAATAAAATTAAAAACATTTTCAGGGAGCTGGGTGCGCTCACACACACACTCACACACTCTCTCTATATATATTTATCTGTCAGTCATCTCTACTTTTTTATAGGGTCTCACTGTGGTGGAGGCTGACCTGTAATTCACTGTGTAGGCCAAGCTGGCTTCACACTCATGGGTGATCATCCTACTTCAACCTCCCAAGTGCTGAGATTAAAGGTGTGTGCCACCATGCCTGGCTAGAAAGGTTTATTTTCTATAAAGGTAGCCCCTTATATCTTTTCCTCCTCCTTCTTCTTCTTCTTTTTTTTTTTTTTTTTTTCCAAAGTAGGGTCTCACTCTAGCTCAGGCTGACCTGGAATTCATTGTATAGTGTCTGGGTGGCTTCAAACTCATGGTGATCCTCCTACCACTGCCTCCAAAGTGCTGGGATTAAAGGCATGTGCAACCATGCCCAGCTACCTTATTTAAAAAAATATTTATTTATTTGAGAGAGAAAGAGAGGGTACAGATAGAGAAAAAGAGAATGGATGCACGAGGGCCTCCAGCCACTGCAAACAAACTCCAGACATGTGTATCCCCTTGTGCATCTGGCTTACGTGGGTCCTGGGGAATCAAACCAGGGTCCTTAAGCTTCGCAGACAAATGCCTTAACCGCTAAGCCATTTTACCAGCCGCCTTCTTATTTTGTAAATGTCAAAAGTGTGTGGACACTATAGAACAATGTCTACACAGACACGGGTTCTGAAAGACTAGCTTTTTTTTTTTTTAAAACAAACCCCAGATGCATGCGCCCTGGGGTCCTGGGGAAATCAAATGAGATCCTTTGGCTTTGCAGGCAATTGCCTTAACCGCTAAGCCATCTCTCCAGCCCAAGACTGGCTTTTGCTTAGAATTTTGGCTCAGTAAGATCATCTATGGCATGGAGGTAGGTGTGGGCGCTTACCTAGTAACACCACAGCAGTGACCATGACCGCGACTGGTAACAGCTGGCAGAGGCAACGTCCTCGTGTGCTCTCAACACAGTGCAGAGAGGGTACTGACAGTTAGTTACCAAAGTTTATCTCAAATTCCAAATATAGGACCTTTAAAAGTTTTCCAACTGAATCTCTGAAAAGTCCCAAGGCAGAAATATTTTTTCTCTTAGCAAAAGACTATCCATAATGCATGTTTATAATGGTTCTAGAAAAGTAAAAGGTACAGTAATAAAACTATAAATGCCAAGGGCTGGCTACAGATAAAAATACATAATGTTCCTTTAAAGTATCCGGAATTATTTTTTTCGAGGTAGGGTCTCGCTCTATCCCAGGCTGACCTGGAATTCACTAAGTGGTCTCCGAGTGGCCTCACACTCATAGCAAGGCCCCTCCCTCGGTCTCCTGAGTGCTGGGATTAAAGGCGTGCGCCACCATGGCTGGGCAAATTTTTCCATTTTTACTGCAACATACATATATGCTGGCCTCCAACTTGCATGGAGGCCACAGCTTTCTGGAGTGCTGAGATTCCAGGCACAAGCCTTCATGCTGGGCTTTGGTTTGGGCTTTGGGTAGGGAGGAGTTGGGGGGCAGGGGTCTTGCTGTACTGTGCCTCAAGAGCTCAAGCAACCCTCCGGCTTCAGCCTGCCAAGTGGCTGGAATTATAAGCATGTACTACTGTGCCCAATTCCTCTCATAAAATTGTTTCTGATAAGTTTCCAAAGGCTATAGGATATAAATGGCCACAGGGTATTTATTTAATCAGTGTCTGGCTATTAAGGTTTAACCTTGGCCCTATTTCTAAACTCCTATAATTATGACAAGTTTACCTTTAAGAACAGATACGAATGGGGCTGGGGCTCCAGTTCAGCAGTGTGTGTTAAACATGCCCTGGATTCAATCCCCAGCACCAAAAAGGGGGGGGGAAAACCACGTTAGGTTACATATGATTTTTCCATTGGCCTCAAATCATTCAGCCATGTAGGATGACTTTTTATGCTAAGACATAGGAACAGCTGACAATTATTAAGGTACTTAGTTTCAAATAGGTATGGCACCAACATACATCATCTTTTTTTTAAAATAAAGTATCAACTGTTCAATTTCTTTTTTTTTTTTATTTATTTGTTGAGAGAGAAAGACAGAATGGGCACACCAGGGTCTCCAGCTACTGCAAATGAACTCCAGATGCATGCACCACCTTGTGCATCTGGCTTATGAAGGTCCTGGGGAACTGAACCTGGGTCCTTTGACTTTGTAGGCAAATGCCTTTACTAAGCCATCTCTCCAGCTCCATACATTTCTTTCTTTTTTATTTTTTTATTTTTTATTTTTCGAGGTAGGGTCTCACTCTAGCCCAGGCTGACCTGCAATTCACTACGGAGTCTCAGGGTGGCCTCGAACTCACGGCGATCCTCCTACCTCTGCCTCCCGAGTGCTGGGATTAAAGGCGTGCGCCACCACGCCCGGCTTCCATACATTTTCTTAATTCTTACTGGCTAACCTTTATGGATGATATTATTTTATTTGAGAGGGGAAGATAAAGACAGAGAGGCAGATAGAAAGAGAATGGGCAAGCCAGGGCCTCCAGCTACTGCAAACCAACTCCAGACACATGCATCACTTTGTGCATCTGGCTTATTTCTTATGTGGATACTGGAAAATCGAACCTGGGTCCTTAGGCTTCACAGGCAAGTGCTTTAACCATTAAGTCATCTCTCCAGCCCTATAGATATTATTATTATTCCTAGCTTATGAATAAGGATACAGAGGTTCATTCATGAACGGATTAACTTTTAGAAATACACAGTGAGAGTGGGATTTGAGTCAGCAATCATAGTATTAACTTCTGTTCTGTATCCCTTCCTTCATAGCAAAATCAGCATTAAAACCAGTAGCAACCAGTAGCAAACAATACTGTGTAGTTAACTTCGTGTGTGTGCACGTGCGTGTGTGTGTGTGCGTCTGTTTGAGGCGGGGTCTTATGTAGCTCAAGTTGGCCTTCAATTTGCCATGTTGCCTAGGATTAACTTGAACTCTGAGTCCCCTTGCATGCACCACAGGGCATCCCAAGCGCTAGGATTACATACCCAACTCTACAGTGTACATTTTATTAATATCTCAGGTTCCATACAAATTATCTTACATACATCATCTCTACATTCCTGTAAATGAAGATCGAGTCATTATTAATTAAACGCGCTTATTCTGCTCCTAAGACATGTTGTCCACGCCCCCCCTTGCCCGCCACACTTCACTCACCCTGTGCTTCCTGTTAGAACATCCATCTCGGCTCTGCAGCTACGCAACGTTGCTACTGTTCTATGCTCGCGTGAACCGCACCTCTTGTTTGAGTCCTTCATGTTTTTTTTTTTGTTTTGTTTTTCAAGGTAGGGTCTCACTCTAGCCCAGCCTGACCTGGAATTCTCTATGTAGTCTCAGGGTGGCCTCAAGCTCATGGTGATCCTCCTACCTCTGCCTCCTGAGTGCTGGCGTGTGCCACCACACCCGGCTCGATTTATTGGAACTTTTTATTGCATTGATTAGACCTGTCCCTATTTTTCTGTCCTACCTTTGAATGTATTTATACTAGTCCATGCTGTTGTTACAGACCATATATTTCATCCTTATTTAATCCCAGTGCTGGGATTAAAGGCATGAGCTACCATGCCTGGCTGGATTTTAGACTTCTTACTTGCAACTTGGTAAAAAAAAAAAAAAAAAAAGTCAGACCAAACTTGAAGTCTTAGAAGAAAAGTCTAAGCCAACCTCTCTCCTTACACAACGAGAGGGAGACAAGGCCCACAGGCCTTCAGGCACTCACCACCACAGTCATGAGGTGGTCCTGTTAAAACACAAATTGCTGGCTATCACTCTCATAATTTCTGATTCAGCAAAGATGGGGAGGAGGAAGAAGTTGTATGAGTAACACGTTATCAGGGAAGATGAGGGCCAGAAGTACTTTGAGAACCACTGGGGCCAAACACAGAAGCCTTGGCATTCTGCTCAAAAAGAGCGAGCTTTTCCATTAGTGCTGCGACACTGGTCAAACCCCTCATGGAGAAAGCGGCAGCGCACGTGCACGAAGCTGGAAGGCTCACAGCGTTTGCTGTGAGGTGCAGTGAGAAGAGAAAACCAAACCAAAGCACAGCACTGCCAGTGACCCAGCGACACCATCATCCACCTGCTTGTGTGTGGGCATGAACATGGGCATATATACAGCAACATGGAATCAAGAATCGTTCTGGCTGGGCATGGTGGCACACAACCTTAATCCCAGCACTCACTCAGGAAGCAGAGGTAGGAGGATCATGGTGAGTTCGAGGCCAGCCTGGGACTACAAAGTAAATTCCAGGTCAGCCTGGACCACAGTGAGACCCTACCTTGAAACCCGCCCCCCCAAAAGAGAATTATTCTAATAGAGTGAAATATATCATTGTTGAGCATCTAATACTTAGTTTACATTTTCTTAGCACATCTGCATTTCAAACTTTGGAAATTAAAACCTTGGTTTTAAAAAAATAGATTAGCTGGGCGCGGTGGCGCACGCCTTTAATCCCAGCACCCCCAAAAAATATCTCTACCTACAACCAAGAAACAGAATGGAAACTACCAGTATAAGAAGAGTTCAATTTTCAGAAAACCTAAAAATAAAGGAATGCTGACTGGTAAAGCAAAATAAAGGCAGAATGTGCCTCCAGCCAAAGAGATGGTTGTCTCAATCCCTTAAAATTTCAGGAAAACTCTCGCCTGAAAGAACAACTGTGATATGTGGATTTCAAAACAATGGCATTCATTGTAGGTCACAAAAGAAATCCAGAGTCTTCAAGCTACCAAACAAAGAAAGTACAATCAAGAATATTCTAGCTGGGTGTGGTGGGGTATGCCTTTAATCCCAGCATTTGGGAGACAAAGGGAGGAGGACTGCTGTGAGTTTGAGGCCAGCCTAGGACCACAGACTTCCAGGTCAGCCTGGGCTAGAGTGAGATCCTACCTTAAAAAAAAAAGAAAAAAAAAAGAAAGAAAGAAAAAGAGAGAGAGAAAGAATATTCCAGACATACAGAGACTTACTATCATCTTCTAAATACACAGAGAAGAATAGGAAAAAGAAATAGTTACACTTACTACATTTTCACCTTCTAGAGTCCATCTACATAAAAATTACTGAAAAAAAAAAAAAAAAGGAGGATCTCACTCTAAATCCAGGCTGACCTGGAATTCAGTCTCAGGGTGACCTCAAACTCACGACGATCTTACTTCTGCCCCTCCCCCCAAAAGAGTCTACACACAAGTTACTTAAAAAGGGAAATGTAAGCTACATGGTGAATCCCAGGTCAGCCTGGGCCAGAGTAAGACCCTACCTCAACAAACCAAAATAAATAAATAAATAAATAAATAAATAAATAAATAATTTTAAAAATTATTTGCAGCTGGGCGTGGTGGCGCACTTGGAAGGCCGAGGTAGGAGGATGGCCATGAGTTTGAGGCTACCCTGAGACTACATAGTGAATTCTGAGTCAGCCTGAGCTATAGTGAAACCTTACCTCGAAAATCAAAACAAAAAAAACCCAAAAACAGAACCCACACAAGTGCAATAGTGGTACACAGCCATGGTGAGGAATCAATTGCTCTTGATTTGGCTAACTGATCCACTCAGTGGTACTAGACCCTTAGCTGGAGCTGGGAAACAAGTCAGAACCATACCCAAACACAAGCCCACTCTACAATATCAAGCTACCATCAATCACGGGGTATAAGAGGGCCTACACCTATCAAACTGTCTATCAAAAAAGTAAGTGTTATCTCAATTTTCTGGGTGCTAACTTACTCTCCGTTGGAGAATCTGCTTCTCTTTTCCAGATAGATGCAGATCCTAAGAAGAGAGCTGCCCCAACATACCTCAGAAGGGGCCCAACTGAAACTAAGGACAACTGGCGAAATAAGCAAGGGTGATGTTTTCCTGTGAACCGGATACCAGCACAAAGGGGAAGGAGATCAACGCAGAGAAAAATCAACTCCTACCAAATCAGAGAGCCAGAGCCTCAGAGGCCCCCAACACCTCAGCACTGAAGCAGACCAAAAATGAACCCAACATGGCTCAGGGAAATCTTGCGGAAGAGGGGGCGGAAAGAATGTCAGAGTTACATGTTGGGTCATGATTTTCAGAGACATTTATCATACTAATAACTGGGGGCTAACTCCACAATGCACGACCCATTTTCAATAATAAGGAGGGTCTAATGGGAGGGGGTAGATCACAGATGAGCCTAAATAATGGTACCAAACTGCCTGTATTTACTGAAAAGAAAACTAATAAATTAAATTAAAAAAAAAAAGCAATATAAAACATAAGTACACCAAAAGAGAATAGAATGAAAACAAACAAACAAAAAAAACCCCAAAACAACAATATATATATTTGCAAGCAGACAGAGAGACTGGGGGAGGGGCAGGGTGGCATGTTAGGGACTCTTGCTGCTGCAAATGAGCTCCAGGTGCATGTGCCACTCTGTGCATCTGGCTTAACATGGGCAATAGGGAACTGAACCTGATCATCAAGTGCCATTTTTTAAAAACATTTTATTTGAGAGAGAAAGAGGCAGATAGAGAGAAAGAGAGAATGGGTGTGCCAGGGCCTCCAGGCACTGCAAACAAATTCCGGATGCGTGTACCACCTTGTGTATCTGGCTTTATGTGGATACTGGGGAAATGAACCTGAATCCTTAGGATTCACAGGCAAGCACCTTAACCACTATGCCATCTCTCCAGCCCCCTCCTGACACCTGAGACAGGGTCTTTCTTGTTTTTGTCATGGTATGCCATACATTAGAATTTCTGGTTCTGCCTGTCATTGCCTTGGGTGCAGTGGGATCGGATGCCTTTTACCACTGAGCCATGTCCTTAACCGCTTTCTTAGTAGTTGCCATGTTTTTTTTTTTCCTCTCTCAGCAAGTGCCATGTTCTTTCTTTGTGTCTCCATATTCGCGTGGAGGCCAGAGGACTGCCTCTGGTGTGTTCCTCTCAAGTGCTTTCCCCTATTTTCTTAGAAGCGGGTCTGGGTTTGGAGCTCACCAGTTAAGCGTGTCTGGCTAGCCGGTGAACTCTGGGGTCTGTCTGTCCCTATCTCCCCAGCACTGCAAGGGCAAGCGTACACATCTAACTGATGGGCTTCTGGTTGCAAAGCGAGCACCCTGCCCCCTGAGCTACCTGGATCAAATTCATTGTGTAATCTTTAGAAAATATATTTGCATGTATTATTAAGTATGTAGACTTAGAGAGCCAGTATAGTAATTAGAATTGTTTGCAGAGCAAAAATAAAGGAGACCTGAATGAAGTGGGAGAACTTCTAACTGTAAGACTGCTCCCGCAGCTGCTCGGAGCTGGTCCCACCATTTCTGCGCTAGGGGCACATGTCTACTGGCTGCTGCTGGGATGTGCTACTTACAGTCTTCTCTATACCCACCTCATCCAGACGCAACTAATCCATACTTAAATGTTTGTTTATACTGGCATCTGTGTAGACCTATCTTTATTTGAGAAAGAGAAGGGGGGAAGAGAATGGGTGCGCCAGAGCCTCCAGCCACTGCAAACGAACTCCAGACGCATGTACCACCTTGTGCATCTGGCTTATGTGGGTCCTGAGGAATTGAACCGAGGTCCTTTGGCTTTGCAGGCAAACACCTTAACCACTAAACCATCTCTCCATCCTCTAGACCTATCTTTTGTGTAGTAGTAGCGTTCATGGTTCTTTTTTCTACCACCATGCTGGATAAGTTCTACATCTTCATTGTTGAGGTTAATAACATATCTTCATTTTGATGTTATTTCAGTGATTCGTGATTGATTCTGGAAACTGAAAGTATAGTAAGAGTTTGCCTTATTTTGAATATGGGTGTATATTTTAACTCTGCAGTGCTAAATATGTGCCCGAAATATTTTTCTCTCTCTCTCTTTTTGGTTTTTCAAGGTAGGGTCTCACTCTAGCCCAGGCTAACCTGGAATTCACTATGTAGTCTTAGGGTGGCCTTGAACTCATGGCGATCCTTCTACCTCTGCCTCCTGAGTGCTGGGATTAAAGGTGTGCGCCACCAAGCCTGGCTCTTTCAAAGTATTTTTAAAAGATGTAAGGAGAGGACTGCACCATGAGTTTGTCCTCTTCCTGTGAATGAGTGCCATAGTACATATGCACCCATACACACAAATATACATACCTATATAATGACACACAAATCCAAGTGAAGACTAAATTTAAGATGCTATATTTGTAATGCAATTTGATTTATATCAAAGAAACCACAGTACTCAGAAGAAGGAGGATCAAGGCTAGAGTGAGACCCTACCTCAAAAAAGAAGAAAAAAAAAAATTCAAGGTCGGGCTGGAGGGATGGCTTAGTGGTCAAAGCACCTGCCTGCAAAGCCAAAGGATCCAGGTCCAATTCCCTAGGACCATGTAAGCCAGACATGCAAGGTAGCACATGTGTCTGGAGTTTCTTTGCAGTGGCGGGAGGTCCTGGCATGCCCATTCTGTCTGTCTCTCTCTCTCAAATAAATAAATAAAAATCAAAAAATAACTCAAGGTCATTTTCATCTATATAGTGAGTTGGAAGCCAGCCTGAGCTACATGAAACTCCTTTTCAATAACCAAACACAGTATTAAGAAGCCCATGTGGTTTAGAAGTATAGGGTGGGTATCGTCATAGCAATGGCAGAAGTAGCGCTTTTTGGGTAAGATTCAGAAAGACACATAAAAGATGAAAAACTAGAGCCTGGCATCGTGGCACATGCCTTAATTCCAGCACTCAGGGGGCAGAGGTGGGAGGACTGCTGTGAGTTCGAGGCCACCCTGAGACTACACAGTGAATTCCAGGTCAGCCTGGACTCGTGAGACCCTGCCTCGATGAAACAAAAATACCAACAACAAACAAGATGAGAACCTAGGTGTTCTGAGAAGAAAAGGAGACAGTGGCAGAAGCTGTGCGTGGCGGAGCATGTCTTCCATCTCAGCACTTGGGAGAACTTCCATGAGTCCGAGGCTAGCCTGGAAGTACAGAGTGAGTTGCAGGTCAGCCTGGGCTACAGAGACCCTGACTTGGAAAAACCAAGACAGGGGAGGGGAAAAAGAGAGGGGGAGGGAGGATCAGACAGAGACAAAAGTACGGAAATATTTTATACAAGTCTATAAGTATGTTAGATTGAAAATAGGACTCAAAGACTACTAGTACATTTTTTAAAAACTCTATTTTTGTGCTTATATGGGCAAAAGAAGAAATAATATATATTTGAATTAGCACCTACAAGATTGTGTGTGTGTGTGTGAACACCTGCATGTTGGAATTAAAGGTGTGGGACATCATTCCAGGAAGCGCCTACCAGCTTTACCAAAGCAGATGAAACATCACATTAAAGACCAGCAGATGGCGCCAAAATACCATTTGCAAAATTACTGATTTGGGGTTACTGCAAAAAAATAACTGAAACCAAAGGGCCAGGGGAGCCAAAACATAACTGAAAAATGTAAGCTAGAAAAAAAATAATGTTCCTAAGTATTGTTTTTTTAAATTTTTTTGTTACTTTTATTTATTTGAGGGCAACAGATAGAGAAAAAGGCAGAGGGAGAGAGAGAGAGGGGGAGAGAGAGAATGGGCGCGCCAGGGCCTCCAGCCACTGCAAAGGAACTCCAGACGTGTGCGCCCCCTTGTGCATCTGGCTAACGTGGGTCCTGGGAAATCGAGCCTCGAACCGGGGTCCATAGGCTTCACAGGCAAGCGCTTAACCGCAAAGCCATCTCTCTTGCTCCTAAGTACTGTTTTAACATAATTGTGTCAAATATTAAAATCTCTACTGATTGGAATACTTTGGGTTTTAATAAAATGAAAAGGAAAATTGGAGACAGGCTTTCTCTAGGTTTCTAAGGCTGGACCTAGAACTCCCTACGAACTTCTGCTCCGGCCTCTGGAGTGTTTAGATTAATCAACAGGCATACGCCACTATGCCCAGCTGGCTTCACTAAAGATTTACCTGTCTTTCTGCAAAGGTATTACTAGTCTAGAGGAGATACTGTTATCTACAGAATTACGGTATTAAAGATTCTCATTCAACCAATAGTCACTGTGACTGGGGGTGGGAGGTGTGTGTGGAGATTTGTACAAATGAACATTACTGTAGTAACACACAGGACCTACCCATCCAAAGTTCAAAATATTAACATGTAAAAGCAAAATATAAAAATAAAAAAACCACAGTTCAGGAACAATTTGTGGCACAGTGATTCATTTTTATGATGATATATGAGTTAAGATTAAACTAATGACCTGACTTGGTGGTGAAGGAAACTTTGCCATGAAGAAAGAGAGTACTTTTTTTGGTTTTTGGAGGAAGTGTTTCACTCTAGCCCAGGCTGACCTGGAATTTACTATGTAGTCTCAGGGTGGCCTCAAACTCATGGCCATCCTCCCACCTCTGCTTCCCGAGTGCTGGGATTAACGGTGTGCGCCACCACACCCAGCAAGAGAGTACTTTTTCAAGAATGAGCCTTCCAAAGGCATAGTGGCTAGTGTCTATAATCCTAGCACTGGGGGGGGGGGGCTGAGGTAAAGAGATAGACCACTGAGACTAGCCTAGGCTACAGAGGGAGTTCCAGGTTAGCCTCACCACAGTGAGAACCTGCCTTAAAAAAATATTATTTGTAACCTTTTAAAATGTGTGCTTGTTTTGGGAGGGTCTCATTACGTAGCCACCTAGTGTCCCAAGCGCTAGAGTAACAGACATGCTCGGTCTCCTAAGACACTTCCGAAAGAGATTCCCCTTCTCTAGCTGTCACACCATTGGCCACTCTTCCTAGCTTTCCAAAACCTGAGAGTACAGAACACTCTTCCTTCAATAAACTAACTTGTATTTAAGACTGTGTTACACTGTTCAGAAGTCTTACCACTTGTTTTTTAGTATTCGAATAAATGAGATTGCTGGGTACTTTATTCTAGTTAAATCGTTATGCCAAGTGGTTAACTCTTGCCAGAACACACACAACCAAAATATGCCCATGGCTGGCTACAAAATTTTAACGGCAAGTGTGAGTATAAGCTTTTAATCATTGTTTTTGTTTTATTTGAGAGAAAGGAGACAGAGAGAGGGAGGGAGGGAGGGTAGAGGGAAGGAGGGAGGGAGAATGGGCATCCCAGGGCCTCTAGCCATGCAAACAAACTCCAGGTGCATGTGCCTCATTGTGCATCTGGCTTACATGGGTCCTGGGAATCAAACCTGGGTCCTTTGGCTTTGTAGGCACGCATCTTAACTTCTAAAACCATTTCTCCAGTCCAATCATTATTCTTTTTTTTTTTTGTTGTTGTTGTTGCTCATTTGTTTGTCTTATTTTTTGATACGGTCTCTCTCGAGCCCAGGCTGACCTGTAATTCACCATGTAGTCTCAGGGTAGACTTGAACTCTGGGTGATCCTCCTACCTCCCGAGTACTGGGATTAAAGGCGGTGCCACCATACCCAGCCAATCATTATTCTCTTTTTTCTTATTTTTCGAGGTAGGGTCTCATTCTAGCTCAGACTGACCTTGAATTCAGTATATAGTCCCAAGGCGGCCTCTAACTCCTCTAACTCATGGCAATCCTCCTACCTCTGCCTCCCGAGTGCTGGGATTAAAGGCATGTGCCACCACACATGGCTCATTATTCTTTTTCTTTTTAAAAAATATTTTATTTTTATTTATTTGAGAGACAAAGAGGCAGAGAACAAACTGCAGACACAGGCATCACCTTGTGCATCTGGCTTACGTGGGTCCTGGGTAATTGAACCTGGGCTCTTTGGCTTTGCAGGCAAACGCCTTAACCTCTAAGCCATCTTTCCAGCCCTCATTATTCTTTCTTTTTTTTTTTTTGAAAAGAAAAAAGGGTTTATCTTGACTTACAGACTCGAGGGGAAGCTCCATGATGGCAGGGGAAACAATGGCATAAGCAGAGGGTGGACATCACCTCCTGGCCAACATCAGTTGGATAACAGCAACAGGAGAGTGTGCCAAACACTGGCAAGGGGAAACTGGTTATAACACCCATAAGCCCTCCTCCAACAATACACTGCCTTCAAAAGGTGTTAATTCTCAAATCTCCATCAGCTTGGAACCTAGCATTCAGAACACCTAGGTGTATGCAGGACACCTGAAAACCACCAGTCAAAGAAAAACCTTAAATAAGTGGTATTCAATGCTCTGGAAATTGACTGGAATTTAAGTGTAAGCAGCAATACTCATGATCTCTCCTCGTGTTTCTGCCCTCAGCTCTGTTACAGTTGGCTGGGAGGATATGCTGTGGATCTATGCAAAGGGTCAGCTGTTAAAGGCGTGGTTGTCATGCCGTGGCACTGTTGGGAGGTGGTGGCATCTTTTTTATTTTTTCTCAATTTTTAAAAAAAATATTTAATTTTCGTTTATTTATTTGGCAGAGAAAGAGGGAGAGAGAAAGAAAGAGAATGGGCGCACCAGGGCTTCCAGCCACTGAAAACGAATTCCAGATGTGTGCACCCCGTTGTGCATTTGGCTAACATGGGTCCTGGGGAATTGAACCAGGGTCCTTTGGCTTTGCAGGCAAACACCTTAACTGCTGAACCATCCCTCCAGACCTCTTTTTCTCAATTTTTAGTAACATTTTCCATGATTATAAAAACCTCATTATTCTTAATTAAGAATTATTTTGGGCCAGCTGACGGAAAGCAGGAAGAAGCCATTCTACATGCAGTTCAATGGGAGAAAGAGATACCAGTGAAGATACTCAACAGTGGACACTGCAAGCCTTATAATTGGTCAGCCAGGCCAAATGAGCCAACGGGTGCCATAGTGGCACGTCTATCATGGTGGAAACCAACTGTCCTCTAATTGGACTGGAGGCCCACTCCACGGGGGGAACACATCCCTGGCACTGAAAACTTAAAACAGGGGTAGTCATGAGCCCTAGGGGTGTAACTTCTGCTGCTGTCTGGCTAAATGTATATACTATGCTTATCAAACTGCCCAGTAAGCACTTCTGTTAATGTTCATACCCATATATTAATGTTACTCTAACTTCTGGTACAGACCCTTCTCTTTTTAGATGGCAGTGACCTTGGGACGACTCAGAATGTATCATGGTGCTGGAAAGAAATGACCGCAGTGCTCAGTACTGCAATATCCCTATCATACCTTCCAAGGCTCAGGGTCTAATGTGCAAGTGGTGGCGGAAAGAATGTAAGAGCCAAAGGAAGGGTAGGACTCCTTACAACGTGCTCCCTCAAGACATAAAATGGCCTAGATATCCATGACCTCACAGTGCCTGACACTACCTATACAAGACCATCATAAGAGGAGGAAAAGATGATGACATCAAAATAAGAGACTGATTGAGATGGGGAGGGGATATGATGGAGAATGGAATTTCAAAGGGGAAAATGGGGGGAGGGAGGGTATTACTATGGGATATTTTTTATAATCATGGAAAATGTTAATAAAAATTGAGGAAAAAAAAGAATTATTTTGAAGGCTGGGCGTGGTTGCGCCCTTTAATCCCAGCACTTGAGGGGCAGAGGTAGGTGGATCACCGTGAATTCAAGGCTACCCTGAGACCACACAGTGAGTTCCAGGTCAGCCTGGACTAGAGTGGGACCCTAGCTCAAAAAACAAACAAAAAAAAAAAAATTTTTTTTTGAACCCTTTCCCAATGCTAATAAAAACTTTAGCTTGTTCAGAAAAGATGGAGAGGTAAGTTAAATCTATGGTCACAGAGAGTAGCTGCTCTACTGAATTTTTAAGCCTTAGATTGGGACAGGCAGCATGTCTCAAACACACATGTACATGAGTCACCTGCATACACTGTAAAAACATGTGGGGAGACACTGTAACTGGTTTCACACACCCATTTCATTCCAGTCTGGCTATTTGCATGGCAGGACTTCCAGCCTCTGCAAGAACTCAAGATACATGCAGCACTCTGTGCATCTGGCTTTATGTGGGTACTGGGGAATTGAACTTGAGTCGTTAGGCTTTGCAGGCAAGTACCTTAACCACTGAGCCATCTCTCCAGCCCTGGTCCAGCATTTTTAATGGGTGGAGGGGCTTATGAGAGGGAAGTAGAATCAACAAGAGCAAATGCTGCATTATTTACAGCAGGCAGTCATTCCACGTCTGTCAACCTAGTACCCACGTTGACAAACAGAAGTGAAGAAACAACTGCAGAAAAATCAAAGACAAAACAACTGGCCATGTGAGACCCCCTGTGCTTAAGCCAGTGAGTCTTATATTAAAATTACATCCAACAGCATCTGGAATTCTGTAAAAATTCCACTTCATGTGACATATAATGGGGGTTGAAAAGTAGCGCATTCAGGAAGCTGAGGCAAGAGGATGACAAAACACTGTTTCAGAACAAAAAGAGAGCCGGGCGTGGTGGCGCATGCCTTTAATCCCAGCACTTGGGAGGCAGAGGTAGGAGGATTGCTGTAAGTTTGAGGCCACCCTGAGACTATGCAGTTAAATGCAGGTTAGCCTAAGACAGTGAGACCCTACCTCGAATAATAAAACAACAACAACAAAAAAAAAACAACGCCCCCCCCCCAAAAAAAAGAGAGAGCTGGGTGGATGGATGGCTCAGTGACAGAGCTTGTTGTGCTTGCTGAGTTTGATCCTCATGGGGGTAGGGCTAGAGGGATGGCTTAGCGGTTAAGGCTTTGCCTGCAAAGCCAAAGGACCCAGGTTCAATTCCCCAGGACACACAGATGCACAAGGGGCACATGTGTCTGGAGTTTGTTTGCAGTGCCTACAGGCCCTGGTGTGCCCACCCCCCTCCGTCTCTCTCTCTCTTCTCCGTATCTCTTTTGCTCTCTGCTTGCAAATAAATAAATAAAAATTGAGAACCAGGGTGTGGTCACCCATGTATGCCTATAATCCCCAAACTGAGGGGATGGAGACAGGAAGTCGCTGGGGCCTACTGGTCAACCAGACTGTTACAGATGACAGCCACAGGGAGCTGCAAGGCGGAAGCATGATACACATACACACTCTACTCTTAACTTCTATGTATGTACATGCCATTTGCACACAACATGCATGCACACACACAAGCGCATGCACAGAGAAAAAAGCCATAAAAATAACTGGGCTGGAGAGATTGCCTGCAAAGCCTAAGGACCCAGGTTTGATTGCCCAGTACCCATGTAAAACAGATACACAAGGTGGCACGTATCTGGAGTTTATCTGCAGTGGTTAGAGGCCCTGGTGTGCCCATTCTCTATATATCTGCCTCTTCCTCTCTCTCAAGTCAATCAATGAAAATATTAAAAAGCTAATGAGCTCTTTATCTGCCTCTTCCTCTCTCTTTCTCTTAAGTAAATAAAATATATTTTTAAAAAAAACCTAATGAGTTAAATATTAAAAGTCTACATTTTTGTCAAGAAGAATCACTACAGCCAGGTATGGTGGCACACGCCTTTAATCCCAGCACTAGGGAGGCAGAGGTAGGAGGATCGCTGTGAGTTCGAGGCCACCCTGAGACTACATAGTGAATTCCAGGTCAGCTTGGGCCAGAGTGAGACCATACCCTGAAAAAAAAAAAAACAAAAGAATCACTAAAAATAAATAATATAATCACTAGTCAACTTTTATAGATGTTCTGCTTTAAGGGTCAGGAGAGAACAAAATCAGATGAAAAAATAGTTTAATTTCTACTTAAATAGCTCACTTACAGGGGTCTGAAATAATTTATAGGAAATTTAAGTGCAATCCATAATCAAATAATTAAAGTACCAAATTAATAAAGTGTCCTAAACAAAGTATGTATAGATAGCTAATTAAGAATTATTTAAGTAAAAGTTAGGACATTACTTCAATACCTTTGGGTTGTGGTGTGAAACTTTTAAAGGTATAAGCTAATTTTGAAGCAACACAGCATCTTCCATGTGATGTTTAATCACAGTTCTAAGTTGGACAGGATTTACAATACCATGGAAACAAATCTCTGGACTTAACTCTGAGGGACTTTTCTGAGGTGAGTTAATTTAGGTGGGAAAACCCGCCCCAACTGTGGGCAGTGCCACTCAGCCCGCGGGCGTGGGTGGGCAGTGCACACAGGGAGGAGGGCTAGCCGAGCAGCGGCACTCGTCCTCCTCTGCTTAGTGGCCGTGAGCGGAGCGCCGCCTGCCACCGCGCGGTCCCCGTCAGGATGGGCTATCTCCCTTCTAACTGTAGGATGGAATAAACCTTTCCTCTTGAAGTAGCTCTTGTCAAGGTCTTCCTGTCACAGCAACAAGAAAGGTAACTATTTACACTTTACTAGAACACAAAGACCAGTCTAAAGCTTCATGTTTAAACAAAATGGAAACCCAAAATGATGTATTTATTGGAATCTTAAATTTACTTCAACTAAAAAGTTAGTAAGGGATGGAGAGATGGCTTAGTGGTTAAGCGTTTGCCTGTGAAGCCTGAGGACCCCAGTTCGAGGCTCAGTTCCCCAGGACCCACGTTAGCCAGATGCACAAGGGGGCGCACGCGTCTGGAGTTCGTTTGCAGTGGCTGGAGGCCCTGGCGCGCCCATTCTCTCTCTCTCTGACTTTTTCTCTCTCTCTGTTGCTCTCAAATAAATAAATAAAAATAAACAACAACACATTTTTTTTAAAGTTAGTAACTTAAGTTGGGTGTGGTGGCACACGCCTTTTATTCCAGCACTTGGAAGGCAGAGTAGGTGGATCGCCGTGAGTTTGAGGCCACCCTGAGACTCCATAGTGAATTCCAGGTCAGCCTGGGGAAACACAGTTACTTGTGACTGATTAACCCAACTGCAGTAAACAGAATGCACCCTAAGTAAATGTTTCTAAGCGTTACATTTAAATACATTAGGGATGGGCCAGGCATGCTGGCACGTCTGTGGCGCCCCACTTGGGAGGCACAGGCAAGGAGACCACTGCAAGCCTGAGGTCAGTCTGGTACAGTGAGTTCCTGAGCCCTTGACTCAAAATGGCATTTTAATTTATTTTTAAAAATATTTTTATTTCTTTGCAAGCAGAAAGAGATAGAGAGAAGAGAAACAGAGAGAATGGGCATGCCAGGGCCTCCAGCTGCTGCAAATGAACTCCAGATGCAAGTGCCACTGCGCATCTGGCTTTATGTGGAATTCAGGTTGTTAGGCTTTGCAGAGTAGCAGCTTACCTGCTGAGCCCTCTCTCCAGCCACTTGGCCCCCCTGTAAGGTCTTGTTCTGGTGCAGGCTGACCTACGTTCACCACGCAGTCTCGAGCTGGCCCGCACTCACCACGACCTCCTACCTCCACCACCCATTGAAGGCGTGGGCCACCAGGCCTGGCCCGGAATGGCATTTTTAAAATCTAAAACTGGGCCTGGGGAGATGGCTCAGAGGTCAAAGGCTCTTGTATGCAAATCTTCAGGCCCAGGTTCAATTCCACAGCCCCTGTGTAAAGCTGAGCACATGCACCAGGAGTTCATTTGTAACCTGCAGCAGCAACGCACGCGCGCACACGTGCACGCACACATACACAATTAAAAAAACTTCAAGGCACTTACATGCTTGTAAAAATCTCAAAACAGCAAGAGTAGGTAATCCAAATGTGCACTGTTATCGCAGCATCTACAAAGCCAGTGTGTCTCTGTCGTATTACTTATCTAAAGACTCTTCAGCTTACAATTATCTCAAGTATTTATAATCTGGCACCTTTTCTTTCAAACTTTAATTCCGTATCATTGAGAAAAAAGAAACAAGCAAGCTCAGGAGGGAGGAGGATTTCTCCTAAGCCCTGCTCGTCTCCCGGGTGCTGACTTTTGCTCTGCGATGCTAGGCTGGCATTCAGAGTGTCCTGTGACCTCTGCCATCTCGTGACTGTTCTCTCCAACACAAGTTCCATTTCTAAGAATTAAGGCAGCTCACGATGTTCAGACTTTAAGCGTTACCTTAAAGGCTAAAAATCTAATTGCTCCCAGACTTTAACGTGGATTAATTGTTTTAAGTTCATTCTTCTCAGCCTTTTGGCTAAGATCAAATGCAGAATCTGTTCTTTTGGTTTAATCTCAGTCTTTCTTCACTTTATTGGCGCAGAACTATAGTCAGATGTGGTAAGTTGCAGTAGCAAAGTACCCAAATCTCTAACTTAAGAGGACAAAAATGTCTGGCTTACTTTCTACGGTGTAATTTTTTTTTTTTTCCCTGGACTTCAGGCTTGTGTCACTCTCTAGAACACAACTTGCTGCTAAGTTGAGGCAGCAGGAGAAAACAGCTCCGGAAGTCTCACACTGACAACTAAAATGATTGGCCTCAACTGACACACTCATGTTCATTCACAACTCTTTGGGCCAATGACGAGCCCAGAAAGTGCGAGATAAGAGGTAGCCAAAAATATTTAGTAAGCGGTTTAAGTGACTGATCCAAGCCCAACAAATGTGACAATGACACTTATCAATGATGTGAAGTGTTTTAGATGTAACTATTTATAAATTATTAATTCTAATAGTCATCCTTACTTCATACTCTTCTTAAAAAATATTTTTTTTAGGAGCTAGGTTTGATTCCCCAGGACCCACGTAAGCCAGATGCACAAGGTGGCACATGCATTTGGAGTTCATTTGCAGCGGCTGGAGGCCCTGGCATGCCCATTCTCTCTCTTCTCTCTCAAATAAATAAAAATAAAATATTTTAAACATAGTTCAAAAAAATTTATTTGCAAGCAGAGACAGAGAAGAGAGCGTGAGTAAGAGAAATTATATAAGAACAAGCATGCCAGGACCTCCAGCTGCTGCAAACGCACTCCAGATACATGTGCCACTTTCACAAACGTTCTTAAACTACCCTACTCTAGGGGAGTCTCTATTAAATGCTTGCAGGGAGTCAATCAAGAACTGATACATGAGCCGGGCGTGGTGGCGCAAGCCTTTTTAATCCCAACACTCGGGAGGCAGAGGTAGGAGGATCACCATGAGTTCGAGGCCGCCCTGAGACTACACAGTGAATTCCAGGTCAGCCTGGACTAGAGTAAGACCCTACCTTGAAAAACCAAAAATTTAAAAAAAAAAAAAAAAAAAAAGAACTGATATATGTATCTGCGTACTCACATTTGTAAACATGGGCATATATAAACATTCTCTTAAACACACAGTGCACCTCTTCTTTTTGTCATGTGTACGCAGAGTTCGTGTGGCATGGTGTGTGATGTGGTTGCTGGCGTGCAGGCGTTAGCTACAGAATGAGGGATTATCTTCTGTTGCTCCTCTGTGTGTTTCTCCGAGACAAGAGTCTCTAATTAAGTCTGCAGCTGCCATTTTCAGTCAGTAAACTGTGAAGGGGAGGCACAGCCAGGAGAATCCAAAAGCTTGCAGGCTAGCCAAACTGGAGACGCGAAAACAGATTTAACAAGGAAGAAAGACCCTGTCTCAGGCAGGGACGAGCGAGAAGGACAAGCACTCTAAGGTTATCGTCAGAACTTTACACAATCGCCATGGCGTTGCCCACACATACACACTAAAAAAATTTTAAAAAGTGGGGGGACTGGAGAGATGGTGTGGTGGTTAAGGAACCTGCCTGCAAAACCTGAGGACTTAGGTTTGATCCCCAGTACCCATGTGAAGGCAGATGCACATGGTGGCGCATGCATCTTAAATTTGTTTGCAGTGGCTAAAGGCCTTGGCATACCTCCCTCCCCTGGCCCTCGTTCATACTCTGCCTTTCTCTCAAGTTAAATTATTAAAAAAGAAAGGATCATAACATTAGCCTAAATTTGAGGCTAAAAACACACCTCTTATCTATCTCTTTCTCAGATTAAAAAAAAAAAAAAAAAAAAAAGCCAAGATCTGTCCAAGCAACACATTGTTTAACCTAAGTAGCAACAATTAACCGGATGTGATACCCATACAAGTGCAATAGTGGTACACAGCCATGGTGAGGAATCAATTGCTCTTGATTTGGCTAACTGATCCACTCAGTGGTACTAGACCCTTAGCTGGAGCTGGGAAACAAGTCAGAACCATACCCAAACACAAGCCCACTCTACAATATCAAGCTACCATCAATCACGGGGTATAAGAGGGCCTACACCTATCAAACTGTCTATCAAAAAAGTAAGTGTTATCTCAATTTTCTGGGTGCTAACTCACTCTCCGTTGGAGAATCTGCTTCTCTTTTCCAGATAGATGCAGATTCTAAGAAGAGAGCTGCCCCAACATACCTCAGAAGGGGCCCAACTGAAACTAAGGACAACTGGCGAAATAAGCAAGGGTGATGTTTTCCTGTGAACTGGATACCAGCACAAAGGGGAAGGAGATCAATGCAGAGAAAAATCAACTCCTACCAAATCAGAGAGCCAGAGCCTCAGAGGCCCCCAACACCTCAGCACTGAAGCAGACCAAAAATGAACCCAACATGGCTCAGGGAAATCTTGCGGAAGAGGGGGCGGAAAGAATGTCAGAGTTACATGTTGGGTCATGATTTTCAGAGACATTTATCATACTAATAACTGGGGGCTAACTCCACAATGCACGACCCATTTTCAATAATAAGGAGGGTCTAATGGGAGGGGGTAGATCACAGATGAGCCTAAACAATGGTACCAAACTGCCTGTATTTACTGAAAAGAAAACTAATAAATTAAATTTAAAAAAAAAATTAAAAAAAAAAAAAAAAGCCCAAAACACCCACATTGGCTGGAAAGATTGATTAGTGGTTAAGGTGCTTCCCTACAAAACCAAAGGACCCAAGTTTGATTCCCCCGAACCCACATAATGCCAGGTATATAAGGTGGCACGTGTCTGGAGTTGGTTTGCAGCAGCTAGAGGCCCATCCTCTCTCTTTCAAATAAATAAATAGATAAACAAATAAAAACTAGAGGTGGGAGATGGCTCTGTGGTTAAAGGCACTTGCTTGCAAAATCTGATGCATGGTTCAGATTCAATTCTTCACTACCCACATAAAGTCAAATGAGCAACGTGGTGTGTGTCTGTCTGGAGTTGGGTTTGTAGTGTGAGGAGGCCCTGAAGGACCCATCCTCCTTTTCTCCCCCACTCAAATAAGTAAATAATAATAATAATAATAATAATATATGTATGTGTGTGTGTGTGTGTGTGTGTGCATATATATATATATATATTATTTATTTATTTATTTTAAGATGTCTTAGCAGTTAAGGTACTTGCCTGCAAAACCAAAGGATCTCAGTTTGAGTTCTCAGGACCCACATAGGCCAGATGCACAAGGTGGTGCATGTGTCTGGAGTTCGTTTGCAGTGGCTGGAGGCCCTGGCATGCCTATTCTATCTCTCTCAAATAAATAAATTAAATTCAATAAAAACTGGGTCAGGAGAGATGGTTCATTGGTTAAAGGCACATGGGCAGAGCTTCCCAGCCAGGCCTTTATTCCCTAGTATCCTCATAAAGCTGGACACCAAGTGGCACATGTGTCTGCTGTTCATTTGCAGCAGCAAGACACCCTGGCATGTCCATGCACGTATGTAAATAAACACAATTTAGGGGCTGGAGAGATGGCTTAGCAGTTAAGGTGTGTGCCTGCAAAGATTGTGCCCAAACAGGCCCCGAAGCAATAAGTAAGCTGAGATGAAGTGCCCAACCACGATCCCTGCTCCTGCCACAGTCTTTTCATAGACTGCACGGACGGCCCCACGGGAAGCTCTGTATCATCATTTGACCGAGGGGTACAAGGACCACAGTGACAGTGTTTCTTCACAGTATTCAGGAACCACGCCGAAGGTGGCAAGCACAGCCCTGCAGCTCCTTCCCGAATCTCAGGGAGACCTGGCAGAAGGCCGATTTCCCTCGATGGCTTTCCTCATGGTAAGGGCAGTGTTTATTCTTTTTTTTTCCCCTCGAGGTAGGGTCTCACTCTGGTCCAGGCTGACCTGGAACTCACTATGGAGTCTCAGGCTGGCCTAGAATTCAAGGCAATCCTCCTACCTCTGCCTCGAGTGCTGGGATTAAGGGCGTGCACCACCACGCCCTGCTAAAAAATATTTTTAATTTATTTATTTGCAAGCCAAGAGAGACAGAAGACACAGAGACATGCCAGGAACTCCAGCCATTACAAACTAACCCCAGATGCATGAGCCACGTTGTGCACCTGGCTTCTTGTGGGTACTGGGAAATTGAACCTTGGTCATTAGGCTTTTCAGGCAGGTGCCTCAACCACTAAGCCATCTCTCCAGCCCCTCACTTATTGTTATCTTTATTTAGTGATTGCATAGGGCTTAAGGACATTAATGTAGGTGCCAAGTTGAAGAGGTGGGCTGGTAATGGTTAATTTTTTGCATCAACGTGGAGTGTTTTGGATGAGGTGAAAATTTAAATCAGTGAACGCGAGTAAACAACATGCTCTCTATAACATGAGCGGGTGGCATCCTATCAGCTGAAAGGTTGAACAGAAGAAAAAGACTTGCCTTCAGAGCAACAAGGCACTCCCCTAGCCCACTGCCTTCCAGTTCACCTGTTCCACCAGCTTCCCTGGGACTCAAGCTTGCCAGCTCACACTGCAGATTTTGCATGCCAGCCTACAGAGCTCCGTGAACCAATTCTTTACCATAAGGCTGTGTAGCTGTGTATCAGTCCACACACCTTGAGCCAGGAAGGGACACCTGGGATTCCTGCTACTGGGACCGAGACGGGAGACTTGTGCATTCAGGGGCAGTCTAGAAAATTTAGTGAGACTCTTGTCTCAACATATAGTCATGTCAACTGAGGTTGCGTGCTTGCCTAGCACGGGTGAGACCTGGCTTCCAACACCAATACTACAACAGCAACAAAACGCAGCACCTGCGACGCTGTTCGGTTGCTATGACTGAGGCCTATCTAGTTCTAATCTACAGCTACTGTGTGGGGGACATAATTTGGAAACTGGATATTTGCACATGAAATCAAGTTAAGAAGAGGTCATTAGAATGGATGCCAACACAGGAAGAATTGTGTCCTTGTAAGAAAAATGCCACGTTTCTCATGTGGGGTAAGAGACACCAGGACTGCTTGATGACAAAGGCAGCCGACTGCAGAGATGGTGCCATGAGGCAAGGAATGCCAACGACAGAGCCACCCTTACAACCAAGGGAAGATTCCACATGGAGCATTTGGGTTTTTTTTTTTTTTTCTTACAAAGTTCTTATGGGGGTCTGAAGAGATGGCTTAGAGGTACTTGTGAAGCCTAAGGACCCAGGTTCAATTCTCCAAGCTCCATGTAAGCCAGATGCACAAGGCAGCCCGTGCACCTGGAGTTTGGTTGCAGTGGCTGGAGGCCCTGGCACCATCTTCTCTCTCTCTCTAATAAATAAATTTTTAAAAAGTTTTCATGTGTGTGCCTGCACACATGTGTGCACATGCAGGCCACTGCAAATGAACACCAGGCATTCATACGTGTGTGTGGGAAGTGTAAGAGCTCACAAGACTGTGAGAAGAGAAACTGTTATAAATGTCAGTGGTACCTTATTACAGCAGCCCTAGGAAGTTGATAAAGCAATTTCACAAAATTTTACTGATTTGCACTTCCACTGAAGTTATCAAACAAGGCTGCCTCCAATTTCTTGCTGATGCAAATAATGCCAATGAACATCCATGAACACAATGTATTGCACAAAGTGTCTGTGAGAAACGAAATTAGTAGGCGACAGGGCATCCACATACTTAACTACCGCTGCAGAGTGGCTGTAAGTCTACGCTCCTATAAACACTCGGCATTAACCAGGGCACGGCTGGTTGACAACCTGCTACTCCTATTTTTATTTCTACTGCTACTTCTACTACTGGCATTATTTTAAGAAAAAAGTCCTGCTATATGACCCCAGCTGGCCTAGAACTTGCAATTCTCCTGCCTCAGCCATCACACTCGGCTAGAAATCTTATGCTGCATTATGACTGGGTAGCCTTTAATACACAGCAACTGTTGTTAATATCAGGTGTGGTCTTAGCATTCTCGACAGTCATCAAGGGATGACTTTCATGGAGTATTAAGGCCCAAACTACTTTGTCAATAGCGGGTAGTATGCTTTTATTCTCATTTTCTTAAAAGCGCACAGTAGTTATATACATGATGTATCAAGAGACAAATTGCAGATGCAGACAGATATTAAAATTTAATATATTGGGCTGGAGAGATGGCTTAGTGGTTAAGTGTTTGCCTGTGAAGCCTAAGGACACTGATTCAAGGCTCGATTCCCCAAGACCCACGTAAGCCAGATGCATGAGGTGGCACATGCATCTGAAGTTTGTTTGCAGTGGCTGGAGACCCTGGCGTGCTCATTCTCTCTCTCTGCCTCTTTCTCTGTCAGTCGCTCTCAAATAAATACATAAAAATAAACAATTTTTTTTAAAAGTTCAGTATGTTAAGTGGAACATTAGATTCACAAAAATATAAAACAATCCTACTCCAAATGCTTTGGAAAAGTTTATCTCCTGGTTATTTTTCTCATTACTGCAACCAAAAAAGATTGAAGAAAAAAAAAACAACTTAAGAGAGGAAAATTAATTTGGCTCACAGCCCATGATGGCAAGTAAGGCCCTGTGGAAGGAACAAGTGTCAGAGGCTTGTTCACGTTATGACTGTGGACCAGGAAGCAGCGAGTGTTAGGGTAAAACTAGCACTGGATTAAATTTTGTTTGAGGTAGGGTCTCACTGTAGCCCAGGCTGACCTGGAATTCACGATGTAGTCTCAGGGTGGCCTCAAACTCTCAGCAATCCTCCACCTCTGCCTCCTGGGTGCTGGGATTAAAGGCGTGCGCCACCACGCCCTGCTAAAAATATTTTTATTGACTTTTGTAGGAGCAGAAATCAAGAAAGCATGTGCATGCATGTGTCTGTGTCCCTGGGCTTTACCTTTATACAGCCAGGCTCCACATTCACAGCCCTCCACAACAGATTCATTAGGTGTCCCCCATAAACTTGTGTTTTTGGAATGCTTGGTTCCCAGCTGATGGCAATTGGGAGGCAGAGCCTTGCTGGGGGAGTGTGTTGTTACAGGCATGCCGTGCCTATGGGTGTTACAGCCAGCTCCCCTTTGCTGGAGTTTGCCTTCCTCTTCTGCTGCGATTGTCCACCTGATGCTGGCAAGGGGGTGGTGATGTCCTGTCTCTGCTAATGCCATGTCTCTCCCCTTCCACCTATCAGCTGCTTCTAGTGTGGTGACAGTGGAGTCTTCAGCAGTGAGACATCTCTGTCACACCCTCCAAGGCTCAAGGACCACTACAGAAGAGGCAGAGGAAGGACTATAAGGGCCAAAGGAAGGGGAAAAGTGGTTTGCAATTCTCTCTTCTAGATACAAAGATGGCACTCGTAGCCAGGCATGGTGGTGCACGCCTTTAATCCCAGCACTCAGGAGGCAGAGGTAGGAGGATTGCCATGAGTTCTAGACCACCCTGAGACTCCATAGTGAATTCCAGGTCAGCCTGGGCTAGAGTGAGACTCTACCTCGAAAAATCAAAAAAAAAAAAAAAAAAAAAAAAAAAAGATGGCACTTGTGACTTCCCACTGGTTGACACTTCCTACAACAGATCTGTGTACAGGAGAAGGAAAATGATAACATCAAAATAGAAGATTAGTTGCAAAGAAAGAATAGATTCAGTGGAGAGGGGAGAATAGAGGGGAAAAGAGGGCAGTGGGAGGGGCTTACGATCAAAGTACGTTGTCTAAATGTATGGAGGCTGTCAATAAAAAGTTAGAAAGAGGGCTGGAGAGATGGCTTAGCGTTTAAGCGCTTGCCTGTGAAGCCTAAGGACCCCGGTTCCAGGCTCAAGTCCCCAGGTCCCACGTTAGCCAGATGCACAAGGGGGCGCACGCGTCTGGAGGTCGTTTGCAGAGGCTGGAAGCCCTGGCGCGCCCATTCTCTCTCTCTCCCTCTATCTTTCTCTCTGTGTCTGTCGCTCTCAAATAAATAAATTAAAAATTAAAAATTTAAAAAAAAAAGTTAGAAAGAAGCTGGGCGAGGTGGTGCAGCCCTTTAATCCCAGCACTGGGGAGGCAGAGGTAGGAGGATCGCCATGAGTTCAAGGCCATCCTGAGACTACAGAGTAAATTCCACGTCAGCCTAGGCTACAGTGAGAACCTACCTTAAAAGAAAAAAAAAAAAAAGTTAGAAAGTATTAAAGCTTGGGGATTCCCACTCAGGACCCCTGTTTTACAAGAACGTTACTTTCTTTCTTTCTCTCAAGCTGTGAATAAATTTTGGCTCTGCTTGACTTTCAAAAACAGCTATCTACAGCCTGCAGGGGTGGGTGAGCAGGCTCAGCTGGTTAAGTGCACTTGCTGCCAGCATGAGACCCTGAGAGAGAGTGGCTAGGGGCCCTGGCACATCCATTCTCTCTCTATCTGCCTCTTCCCCACCCCCTTAACTAAACAGAAATAAAACATTTTTTAAAAAGATGCAGAAAATGTCCTTTATCTGAGCAGTCCAGTCCAGTAGCCACAGTGACAAAGAATACTGCATACTTGCATCCCCTCTTTTTGCACCCAGCACTGTGTGGGCGCTGAGGGACGAACTGGGGCCAACAGGCTTTAAAAGCACCTTTACCTCAGAGCTCTCTCTTTAGCCCCCAAATCTGATTAATTTTAACTAGCTTAAACATAAAGTCACATGCAACAAGTAGCTACCAAGTTAAATAAGTTGAGTTTCAAATGGTATTTCGCTTTTTGCATTTCACACATTAATTTGTTTAAGCATTAAATTCTTCCATACTTAAAAAAATAGATTTTATTAATTTATTAGAGACAGACAGGAGAGAGAATGAGAATGGGCACGCCAGGACCTCCAACCACTGCAAACCAACTCCAGATGCATGTGCCACCATTTGCATCTGGCTTATGTGGGACCTGGAGAGTCAAACCTGGCTACTTAGACTTCACAGGCAAGTGCCTTGACCACTAGACCATCTCTCCAGCCCTCTTTCATAATTTTTGTGAAGGAGGATGCAATATTTAAGAATGCGATGAGAGCTGGAAGTGGTGGCGCACGTCTTTAATCTCAGCACTTGGGAGACAGAGGTAGGAGGATCACTGTGCAGTGGAGGCCGCCCTGAGACCACATAGTGAATTCCAGGTCAGCCTGGACCAGTGAGACCCTGCCTTGAAAAGGAAAAAAATAAAAAGCTTTTTCACTACTGGATTCTATCATTCCTTCTTCGGTCATTTTTCTGTAGTACAGAATGAAAAAATTGGTAATGATGAACTTTCTGAAATTAAATAGGAAACTATTTCAATATACAGGCAAAGTAAGAAGATCATTAAGTTCTCACCCTAGCTTCTAAGTCTTTGTTGTTCTGGGGTAGGATCTTGATATGTGGCACGGCCTAGCTTCTACAGAACTAAGTCAGAGGCATGTACTATCACACACCCAGCAGTTTATAAATCACAGGAAATTACAAGATGGAATTTTTTTTTTTTTTCCAGAAAGGGAAAGAGGGAGGGAGGGGGAGAGAGGGAGAGAATGGGCGCGCCAGGACCTCCAGCCACCGCAAACAAACTCCAGATGCGCGTGCCCCCTTGTGCATCTGTCTTACGAGGGTCCTGGGGAACTGAACCAAGGTCCTTTGGCTTCACAGGCAAGCGCCTTAACTGGTAAGCCATCTATCCAGCCCTAGAATTTCTTAAAGTATGTTTCGTCATTGTCTATGGAAGAGTTCTAAGAACAACAAAATATCAGTCCGTATAAAGAACTAGGACTGTTCAGAAACAAAATTACTCGGCTGACTTTGATGGTACAATAAAGGCTAAGCTTTCTTCATTTCCTCATTTCAGCTCTCTTGGCTTAGAAGACACCAGTCTCTTCTTCCATCCTGAGTGCGTCACCCTTCCGAAGAGCAGCGGTGGCCTCTTGGGAGCGTTCTAATGGCTCCCTGTGTGCTTCACACAGTATCTTGTCCACATAGGACAGGAAGGTTCTGCCACTGCATTTATATGTAGGAAAACTTGGGCACACAAAGGTGAAGTAACCCCCGGTATCCCACAACACGGGCCAGGCTTCTCTTTTTGAAGAGAAGTTTCTACTGTGTAGCCCAGGCTGGACCTGAACTGATGATTACACTGCCTCTAAGCTAGGACTTTATTCAGGCAATTTGACTGCAGGGCCACCAGAACATTTTTTATGACATGACCTAAATGTGGATGGTAACTGTATTTGTGGAAAAGAATAACAGCAATAGGCTGGGCATGTGGCAGAAAAAGTCCCTGTGTCAAAAAAAAAGAAAGAAAAACAGCATTTTAAAGAGTCAGAGAGAGAGGTAGAAAGTGTGAGTGTGGGCACTAGGGCTCCTGCCACTGCAGATGAACTCAACATGCACCACTTTGGGCACCTGGCTATCTGTGGTACTGGAGAATCAAACCCGGGCCATTAAGCTTCACAAGCAAGTGTTTCCACTGCTGAGAAAACTCCCCAGACCTGATGTGGTGTTCCCCACGCCCCGCACAAGGTAGGGTCTCACTCTAGCCCAGACTGTCCTTAAACTCATGGCGATCCTCCTACCTCAACCTCTGGAGTGCCGGGATTAAAGGCGTGCACACCACGCCCAGTTTTAATCACTTATATTCCTTCAAATAGTTTAACAATTCTTTGCCACTGTTTTTATCTAATGTGTCCTAATAGCTTACTATTCTGTTGACATGTTTGTTTACCATACTTAAAAAACTTTTTATTAGGCTGAAGAGATGGCTTAGCGGTTAAGCGCTTGCCTGTGACGCCTAAGGACTCTGGTTCGAGGCTCGATTCCCCCAGGACCCACGTTAGCCAGATGCGTAAGGGGGCACACGTGTCTGGAGTTCAGTTTGCAGTGGCTGGAGGCCCTGGCGCGCCCATTCTCTCTCTCTGTCTCTTTCTCTCTCTGTCGCTCTCAGATAAATAAAAAGAAACAACAAAAATATTTTTTAAAAATTAGGTAAGTTTTTTCTTGACAGTCTCCATACATTTAGACAATACACCATGGTCTCCATCCCTCCCACCACCTTCCTTGTCCCTCACCGGAATCCCTCAACAACTAAATTCCTTCTTTCTCACGAGTCTCTCTCCTATTTTGATGTCATCTTCCCCCCTTTAACGCAAGTCTTGTATGGGTAGCATCAGCCACATGCTTGGTTTGTGCATCAAGCTTGTTTAAGTGATGAAATCTCAGTTTGTGTAATCTCACTGTGGGCTTCATTCTTTGTTCACTTGTTTTGTTTTTCAAGGCAAGGTCTTACTTTGTAGCCCCAGGCTGGCCTCAAACTTACGGCAATCCTCCCCTCTTCTGGTATTTAAGGCATGCTCCACCACATCTGGCTATAGCTTCATTCTTACTGTTAGCTAATAGTTTAACTGGATATATTTAAGTCAAGTTAAACAATTACGTACCTAATTACATACCTCCTACATTTTCAGAAAAAAAAAATCCTATAACTTTCTGGTGAACATGTGGCCAATTTAACTGCTGCTTTTGTGTGGTATATCCTTATCTTAAAGAGTTCTCTCTTTTTTTTCTTGCAATTTCACTATTGAGCATCTAGAAGCAGCATTTTTTTTAAAAAAAAGATATTGATTTATTTGTAAGCAAAGACAGAAGACAGAGACTGGGCACCCCAGGGCCTCCAGAAGCATGTGCTACTTTGTGCATTTGGTTTTACTGGAGAAATGAACCCAGGTCACTAGGAGAACTTCCAGGAAGCTCAAGACCAGCTCAGCAAAAATGGCAGAGTGATGGCTGGGCGTGGTGGTGCACGCCTTTAATCCTAGCACTTTGGAAGCAGAGGCAGGAGATCACCATGAATTCAAGGCCACCCTTCAAGGCGTTTTTTTAAAAATTTATTTATTTGCAAGCAGAGAGAGAGATAGAGAGAGAGAGATCCAGGGTCTCTAGCCACTGCAAATGAATCAGATGCATGGGCAGAGGTAGGAAGATCTTCTTGAGTTCGAGGCCACCCTGAGACTACATAGTGAATTCCAGGTCAGCCTGGACTAGAGTGAAACCTTATCTCAAAACAAACAAACAAAAGGAAGGCAGAGAACTCCTGCCTCAAATGAGGCAGAAGCAAGGACCAACCTGAAAGCTGTTACATACATGCACAGTGGCGCACACACACCTGAGTTCACGTGAACATGTAGACGTCTCTCTCTCTCTCTCTCTCTCTGAGGGACAGCATGAGCGAGGGGGCGAGCACGGGGGGGGGGGAGAAGAGGGGGGAAGGAGAGAATTGGTGCTCCAGGGCCTCTAACCACTGCAATCAAACTCCAGATGCTTGAGTCACCTTGTACACATGTGCGACCTTACATATACAGTCTGTTGTGCAGACGCTTACATGGGTTCTGGGGGTTGAACCTGGGTCCTTGGGCTTTGCAAGCAAGCACCTTAGCCAGTAAGCCATCTCACCAGGCCTCAGTGAACTTACTTACCAAGTAGGACATGTTCTGAGAAAGAAATAGAGTTTAGGTAATTTTGTTGTGTGACAAGTATACTTATATGAACTAGAAAGATCCCAGTATCATGAGGTGACTCTCATAGGACCGTTATATATCCAGTCTGTCACTGAAACACTGTTATATAGCTAATTATAATTTAGCAGCAATCCCTTATATTTCCCTTTAGATAATATTTATCAGTTAATTAATATGAACAATGTTAAAATTAGAATGTCTCTTCTTCCACTGATTAATAGACTTGACCTGTGGTATTTTTTTTTAAATGTTTCTTTGGAGGTATTAAATATGTTTATGCTTCCATTTGTTGATTTGTGATTCTATTACTTGTGATTCCTAAATATCTATTAGTTATGAGGCAAATGACAAATTTCCCACTGCCTTCGTTCTCAGTAGCCTAGGCTGGCCTTGAGTCTAGGATTACAGGTCTGTGCCATTAGACCTGGCCTTACCATCTTTCTTCTCGCAAATTTTATTATTTCTGTATCACTGAGATATGACATGAAAATGATATTCTGTCACTATGATCTCCACACTTCTTTTATTCCTTAGGAGTATATGTGTCCCAATATGTATATATAAAAATTCACTGTTTACTTCCAATGCTTTCCCTAGATGATTCTGTGTCCGTTCAAACTTGGGCTCGCTCTGCAGAAGAATCACTGAAACTAGACAGGTTCTCTGCACTCTACTCCTTACTAGAACACGGCTGGGTATGAGAACTCGGGTTCTGCCTGACTTCCTTACGCTGTGTTACTTTACTCTGTAAGCGGAGAAACACGAGGCCACTTTGATTTCAACACCCTGTAAATGATTTGGGGAGACCATTTGTGAAATATGTGTGTCCACTTGAGTATTCTGCTGACCAGGGTCTTTAGGGGCACAGGTGGCCTTTTTTTTCCCCCAAGGTAGGGGTCTCACTCCAGCCCAGACTGACCTGGAATTCAATATAGAGTCTCAGGGTGGCCTCGAACTCACAATGATCCTCCTACCTCTGCCTCTCAAGTACTGGTATTAAAGGCGTGTCCCACCACACCCGGCTTCTTTTGTTTTTTTTTGGTTTCTTCAGACAGGTGGCCTTCTAATATGTAAATTTCAGTTTTCTTCATCTGTACTTTTCAGCATTCTATTCTGTTGCACTGTTTTGATTTTTCTATAGTGGTATAGGATATAGTTTTAGGGGGTTCTGGTGGGGGGGCTTTTTGAGATAGGACCTCATGTGGCACATGGCCTCAAACTTGCTGTGCACCTGAGGCTAGTCTTGAATCTCTGATCCTCCTACTTCCACCTCCAAAGTGCCAGGTGACAGGCAAGTGCCACCACTCGTGCCTACCATGTTCTATTTTCTGTAGTTTTTGTTTGTCTTACTCTTTTTTAGGTAGGGTCTTGCTTCAGCTCAGGATGACCTGGAATTCACTATGTAGTCTTAGGCTGGCCAAACTCACGGCGACCCAACCTCTGCCTCCGGGAGTGCTGGGACTAAAGGCGTGCACAGCCACACCCAACTTATTATTATTGGTGTGTGTGTGCAGGTGCCTGTGTGCACTTCTACCACACCTCATATGCATGCAGGTATGCAGGTGGAGACCAGAGGACATCGGGTGTCTCTTATCACTTTTCAATCTTACTTCCTTGAGATAGTGTCTCACTGCATGTGCAGCTCCCGTTTTCCAGTTAGTCGGGTTGACCGCTGTCTTCACCCAACTCAGCTCTGGGCGAACAGGCACATGGGAGCATGCTCAGCGTTTTACTCAGGCCCTTATATTTGCACAGCAATCACTCTTACCAACCAGCCAATCTCCCCAGACTAGCCCTGATCCAAAGAGCCGGGCGTGGTGCGCATGCCTTTAATCCCAGCACTCAGGAGGCAGATGGGAAGGGGCACTGTGAGGACTACCTGGGACTACAGAGTGAGTTCCAGCGCAGCCTGGGCTAGAGAGACCTTGAAAACATAAAAACAAAAATAAAATAAAGAGCCAAGCACAGCTGAAACTCAGAAGCCAGCCTGGATGGTCTACATGATGAAGTGGTGAGTTTCAAGACAAGCAAGGCTGCACAGTGAGATTCTGTTTCAATTAAAAAAAGGAAATATAGCTGGGTGTGGTAGCACACGCCTTTAATCCCAGCATTCCAGAGGAGGCAGAGGTAGGAGGATCACTGTGAGTTCAAGGCCACCCTGAGACTCCATAGTGAATTCCAGGTCAGCCTGGGCTAGAGTGAGACCCTACCTCAAAGAACTACAACAAAAACAAAAATGCTAGGTAGGCATGAGTGGTTCTTGCCTGTAATTCGAGCACTTAGGAGGCTAAAGAAAGAACTGATACAAGCTCTTGAGTGCTGGGCTACAGTTCGCTGCCATCTCAATCCCACTCCGCCCTTCACTCGCACACACATCCTAGGCGCACGCACGTGCACGATACGCTTACACGGTGAGATGCCAGATCACAATTTTCATCTGCTCTTGGGATGACACTTTCCTAATGATTATCTCCTTTGTACTTCGGTAGGCTTTGCTCTCTATCCTGTCAGCTGCTTCTGTAAAACTTTCTCCTCACAGAGCTTACTATTCACACAGACTCCTGGTGAAGGCAGAAGAAAATCAGGCATCACGTGCCGCCCTCTCTGGACGCTGCGGACTACCCGCTCTCCGCAGAGGTAGAGCCGTGTGCAGTTCTGCTTAGCTCCGACTTCTCTTCCTTCCTGAATCAAACCAGTTACTTCTTTCTGTCACTGACCCTGTCATTACAAATGAGCCTAAGCCTTTGAACTTTAATGCGGACCCTCATCCCCAGTAAGTGGACTTATACGCACAGCTTCTGCCCTTCTCAGCAGGTGAAAATCCTTCAGTTCATTGAAAAGATGCAGATTTTTTTTCTTATTCTTCCTTTCTCTTCTATAGCTTCTAGAGGGGAAAGACGTACACTAATGCAGCTATACTTGTTCTAAAAGCTGATTATTAACCATGTGTGAATTTTTAATCTATCGTGTTTTTTGGAGACGGAGATACTCAATGCTGAAATTCTTTTTTTCTTTTCTTTTCTTTTCTTTTTTTTTTTTTTTGTTTTTCGAGGTAGGGTCTCACTCCAGCCCAGGCTGACCTGGAATTCACTATGGAGTCTCAGGGTGGCCTCGAACTCATGGTAATCCACCTATCTCTGCCTCCCGAGTGCTGGGATTAAAGGCGTGCGCCACCACGCCCGGCTTAATGCTGAAATTCTTAGCACCATCTTTATGGTTTGTCCTCACGTCACAACTTATAATTCAAAAAATATTACTAGTAACCTACATATTTAATTCTAGAGTTAAAAAGATTTCTACTACACTGTACTTACTGATAATTCTTCACCCATAATGAACTCATGAATGGGCCTTACAATAACTACAAATGACACACACTAGTACCTGAGATTGAGATACAGGGAGCTACTGAGAAGGTATTAAGAATACATGATGGCGGGGGGGGGGGGTTCGAGGGGAAGAGATTTCTCAGTGGTTAAGATCCTTGCCTGCAAAGCCTAAGGACCCAGATTCCATTCCCCAGGACCCTAAAGCCAGAAGCCAGATGCACACAGAGTGGTGTTCACATCTGGAATTCATGGGCAGTGACAGGAGGTCCTGGAGGGCTACCTCACATTCTTATATTCATATTCTTTCTCTCCCTTTGCTTGCAAGTAAATGAATAAAAGTATGTAGGGCTGGAGAGATGGCTTAGCAGTTAAGGCATTTGCCTGCAAAACCAAAGGACCCTCAGTTCGATTCCCTAGGACCCATGTAAGCCAGATACACAAGGTGGCACATGTGCCCTGTCGTGCCCATTCTCTCTGCTTCTTTCTTTCTCAATCTCTCAAATAAAAAAATAAATAATCAGACAGCCGGAAGAAGCCATTCTGCTATGCAGTTCAATTGGAGAAAGATACTCAACAGTGGACACTGCAAGCCTTATATTTGGCCAGCCAGGCCAAATGAGCCAACGGGTGTAATAGTGGCATGAAAACTTAAAACGGGTAGTCATGAGCCCTAGGGGTGTAACATCTACTGGTATCTTGCTAAATGTATACACTATGCTTACTAAACTGCCCAGTAAGCACTTCTCTTAATGTTCATACCCATATATTAATGCTACTCTCACTTTTGGTACAGAATCTTCTCTTTTCAGAGGGCAGTGACCTTGGGATGACTCAAAAGGCACGATGGTGCTGAAAAGTAGTGACAGGAGTGCTCAGTACTGCAGTATCTGTATCACACCTTCCAAGGCTCAGGGTCTATTGCGAAAGAGGTGGCAGAAAGAATGTAAGAGCCAAAGGAAGGGTAGGACTCCTTACAATGTGCTTCCCCAGATACAAAATAGCCTGGATATCCATGACCTCACAGTGCCTGACACTACCTACACAACTAAACAAGACCATCATAATAGGAGGAAAAGTTCATGACATCAAAATAAAAGACTGATTGAGATGGGAAGGGGATATGTTGGAGAATGTAGTTTTAAAGGGGAAAGTGGGGGAAGGGAAGGTATTACCATGAGATATTTTTTATAATTATAGAAGTTGTTAATAAAAAAAAACTGAAAAGAAAAAAAACCTCTACCAAATTTGTAGATGAAAACATGGGGATAATTTCAAGCCATTTGACTTGTCATTGATTACTTGAATATTACTCCAAAAGTACAAGTAATTAAAGCAAAAAGAGATAAACAGAATTAGATTTTTTTAAAATTATTTATTTATTTATTTGAGAGCAACAGACACAGAGAGAAAGACAGATAGAGGGGGAGAGAGAGAATGGGCGCGCCAGGGCTTCCAGCCTCTGCAAACGAACTCCAGACGCGTGCGCCCCCTCGTGCATCTGGCTTACGTGGGACCTGGGGAACCGAGCCTCGAACCGGGGTCCTTAGGCTTCACAGGCAAGCGCTTAACCGCTAAGCCATCTCTCCAGCCCCAGAATTAGATTTTGATAAGGACTGTTCTAATTTTTTTATGGAGTAATTGTCACAGTATTTTATAACCTGTGACATGTGGAATAAATTTATTTAAAAAAAATTTATTTGCAAGCAGAGACAGACACAGGGAGTGAGAGATACAGAGAGGATGGGTGTGCCATAGCCTCTAACCACTGTAAACAAACTCCAGATGCACACTTCTTTGTGCATCTGGCTTTATGTGGCCACTGAGGAATCAAACCAGGGTTGTTAGGCTTTGCAGGCAAACACCTTAACTGCTAAGCTATCTCTCTAGCCCACAGATTTCTTTTGTAAAAATATATTTTTTAAAGTTTTTGTTTCATTTTATTTATTTATTTGAGGGGGGGGCAGATAGACACAGAGAGAATGGGCATGCCAGGGCCTTTAGCCACTCCAGATGCATGGTTTACCTTGTATATCTGGCTTATGCGGGTACTAGGGAATCAAACCTGGGTCATTAGGCTTTGCAAGCAAATGTCTTAACCATTAAGCAATCTCTCTAGCCCCCATAAATTTCTTTTTTTTAAATTTTTTTTTTCTTTTTCAAGGCAGGGTCTCGCTCTAGGCCAGGCTGACCTGGAATTCACTATGGAGTCTCAGGGTGGCTTCGAACTCATGGTGATTCTCCTACCTCTGCCTCCCAAGTGCTGGGATTAAAGGTGTGTGCCACCATGCCCAGCTTCCTCATAAATTTCTTATATATTGTTGAAATAACAATTTTAGTACATGTAGAGCTGATGACTCTCATGGAACAATTTCCCCAAACTAATTTTGTTTTGTTTTGTTTTTTTTTCTGAGGTAGGATCTCACTCTAGCCCAGGCTGACCTGGAATTCACTATGTAGTCTCAGGGTGGCCTCGAACTCATGGTGATCCTCGTACTTCTGCCTCCTGGGTGCTGGGATTAAAGGCGTGCACCACCATGCCTGGCCCAAAACTAATTTTTAATATAAATCAGTTTTGTATGAATCTAAATTTAACTTTAAATATAAATTTATATAATAGAATTTTAATGTATTTTTTAAAATATTTGCTGTAATTTGTGGTGGTTGTACCAGAAATTAAATGCAATTTCATGATTTGTATAAAATTTGAAAGATGGCTTATTAAAAATAATAAAAATATGTAAAAGGGGTGGTACAGGCCTTAAATCCTAGCACTTGGGGAGGCAGAGGAAGGACAATCACCTTGAGTTCAAGGACACCCTGAGACTACATAGTGAATTCCAGGTCAGTGTAGGATAGAGCAAGATCCTACCTTTAAAAAGAAAAGAAAAAAAAAAAAAAAGGTGGGCATAGTGGCACACACCTTAATCCCAGCACTCGGGAGGCAGAGGTAGGATGACTGCCGAGACTTTGAGACCATCCTAAGACTACATAGTGAATTCCAGGTCAGTCTGGGCTAGAGTAAGACCCTACCTCAAAAAAAAAAAAAAATTAATTAAAAGAAGAAAGAATACATGGGAGGGAACGAATGAATACTGAAGCATCCCCAAGTCCAGCATTTTGCAGCAGTCACGCACCTGGCTCAGTCAAGAACCAGGTCCACATGAGTAGGTCTAAGGAAGTCATGCGAAAGAAAAACGAGCTTTAAATGTGGAAGACTTTGAGTTCTGAGCTGAAGTATTTAGGTGTTTCATGGTAATAAAGCCAGTAAGACAATTTCCTTTCTTGCAAAAGAAATTCCAATAAGGTGAACTGGAAGATCAATGGAGTCTGCTAACAAAGTGAAAGAAATCTATACTTGAAACACCTCCATTCTCTTTAAGTTTTTACTTATTTGCAAGGTGGGGTGGTGAGAGAGAGAAAGCCAGGGCCTCTTGCCACTGCAAATGAACTCCAAATGCCTTTTGTGCATATGGCTTTATGTGGGTACTGGGGCTCGAATCCAGGCCATCAGGCTGTACAAGAAAGGGCCTTTAACTGCCAAACCATGTCTCCAGCCCAGTTTGTTTTTAATTTATCTATTTCCACTAATAATATCATTTCCTCTATCTGGGGCATACTCATTCTTCAGGATCTACCTGGCGGGTATAATCCCAGCACTAGGGAAGTGGAGCCAAAAGATCAGGGGTTCATGGTCATTTCCATCCTGTCTCAAAAGACACAAAAATCTTTCTTTGGAAATCATTTCAGCCCTTCTGTCTATTTTAAGTAATTCATGCACTCATTCAGTAATATTTAATCTTAGGCACTAATGGGGGATTAAAAATTATACAGCCTTTAAAAAATTGAAAACACCGGGTTGGAGGATGGCTTAGCAGTTAAGCACTTGCCTGTGAAGCCTAAGGACCCCAATTCGAGTCTTAATTCCCCAGGACCCATGTTAGCCAGATGCACAAGGGGGTGCACGCGTCTGGAGTTCGTTTGCAGTGGCTGGAGGCCCTGGCACAGCCATTCTCTCTCTATCTGCCTCTCTCTCTCTCTGTCACTCTCAGATAAATAAATAAAAATAAACAAAAAAAAATTTGACAACACCTATCAGGCTTTAAAATACAAATGTCTGGGCTGGAGGGATTCCCTAGTGGTTAAGGCATTTGCCTGCAAAGCCAAAGGACCCAGGCTGCATTCCCCAGGACCCACATTAGCCAGATGCACAAGGGGGTGTATGCTGGAGTTCGTTTGAGGTGGCTGGGTACGCATCCTCTCCCTCTCTGTCAAATAAATAAAATAAAAACACTAAAATACAAATGCCCTTCAAACACATACATTAACTATGCATATTCTTAACATATCAATTATACTTCAATAAAGCTTAAAAATAAAACAAAATACAAATAAATGTCCTTTGACCCAATGACCTACTTTTACGACTATTTCCTGAAATTGTGACACAAACATGTAAAGATGTCTGCACAAGGTTACTTGCTGCAATTCCCTTAACAGCAAAAATAAAAGCCCTACATATTAATCAACAGAAAAAATATTTAATAAATATGGTCCACTTAATGAATGAACTATTTTGCAAGAGTAAAAATGAATGAGGTGATCTTGTATGTAAACTAGTACTGAAAAATGCCCATTATGGCTACATAAAAAGCAAGCAAAACAAGTTACAAAGTAATTCATGTTCCCAGCGTGTTTTCCTTCTAATTAGGAGAAATGGGGCTGGGGAGATGGCTCCGTGGACAAAGTGCTTGCTCCTCAGGTCCCATCTAAAAGATGCTCTGGTGGGCTTCGGTAATCCATACGTGCCTATGACAAGGAGGGAGGTGAGGTGGGAGAATTTCCCAGAAGCTCATACACAGAGCAGTGAGCAAACAAAAAATGTGAAAATGAGGTGGAAGGTGAGGACAGACCTCTGACCTCCAAACATGCACCACGGCACATGCACACCCACATTCACACATACCAAATAATATTTTTCAAAAGATGTTCATGTACAAAAGCATTAAACCGAAAATAATCACAAACAAGGTGGTTTTGATTCAGGTGTCCCCTATAAACTTAGGCGTTCTGAACGCTAGGTCCACAGCTGATGGCAATTTGAGAATTAAACCCTCCTGGAGGCAGTGTGTTGTTGGGGGCGGGCTTCTGGGTGTTATAGCCAGTGTTTGGCACTCTCTCCTGTTCCTGTTGTCCACTGGATGCTGGCCAGCTGATGTGCTACCCTCTGCGCATGCCATCATTTCCCCCTGCCACCATGGAGCTAGCTTCCCCTTGAGTCTGTAAGACATAATAAACCTTTCCCCCCAACAAGCTGCTCTTGGTCCGGTGATGTCTGGCAGCGATGCGAACCTGACTGCAACAAACAGTGACCTTTAGAGAATGAAGGGACACTAAAGATTCTAAAAACCATCCTCTCTCTTAGATTTAGATCTCCTAATTCATTTAGTCACTTAAGGATTTGCAAGCTGGCTGTGGTGGCACAAGTTGAGACCTTGAGGCAGGAGGATCAGGTGTTCAAGATCCTCTGCTAAAGACGCAGTCTCAAAAAAAAAAAGACTTTCTGGGATTGGTATGTATGCAGTTTGGAGATAAGAGCGCTTGCCTGGCATCCACGAGACCCTGGGGTCAATCCTTATCAACAGAAGTGGCAAAGACACCTGGGGTTCCAGGCACTCAGAGTTGATCTACTCACCTGGCATTTACATATTACGTATCTTTTGAAAATATCCCATGTTTTCATCTTCTTTTGAAAATATCCCATGTTTTCATTTACCCCCCATAAAACAAACATTCTCAGGCAAGTGCTTAAGTTTCTATAGCAACTATGCTTTATATAAAATAATTATGAATATATATACAAAATAATTAAAAACCAAAATAAATGGATTTCTATCCAATTATGATTGCGAATATTTCTCAGTAATGTGAAAGTAGGAAATTGAGGGGGAAGGGTCAAGTGCTTTCTTTAGAAAGAGTTTGGTTCCTTAAGTAATATTTTATATCTGAAAATTTTAAATGAAAATCACATATTCATTTCTAGATGAGCTGCAATTTTTTCTTCAGCCTGTCATTTGTCGTCTGTTTTCAATTTATTTTATGTACCCAAAGGGAGCGTTCAGGGTGGTATGGCTGTAAGCTGGAGATGTAGCTCAGTGGTAGAATTATCAGGTATGTTTGACCTTTAGCACCCCAACAACAAAGCCAATAACCCACAGTAAGATAGCACACAAGCTGTACATTTTACTTGTATATTTCTGTAAGTTACTGAATAAGACAAGCATTCCAAAATATCTGATTTTTTATTAGCCTAAGAAATTATAGAAATATTTATTCTATCAATAAGTGTGACAGCTTATCACAGTGAAAATTAAAAATTCTGGGAAAAAAACCCAGATAACCTTATTATCACTGACTACAACTTAAGAAACCTGGGTTCTAAATCACAAATGTAGGCTTTTTCTTTCTTTCTTTCTTTTTTTTTTTTTTTTTGGTTTTTCGAGGTAGGGTCTCACTCTGGACCAGGCTGACCTGGAACTCACTATGTAGTCTCAGGGTGTCCTTGAACTCATGACAATCCTCCTACCTCTGCCTCCCGAGTGCTGGGATTAAAGGCGTGCGCCACCACGCCTGGCACATATGTAGTTTTTTTTCAAGGTAGGGTCTTGCTCTAGCCCAGGCTGACTTGGAATTAGTCTCAGACTGGCCTCTAGCTAACAGCAATGCTCCCACTTCAGACTCCAGAGTGCTGAGATTAAAGGCGCGCACAAGTGGTTTAACACTATTTTTGAAGACAACATTTTTGGAGACAGACACACAGAGTGCTGAGAGCATGAGGGCCTCCAGCCATCACTGCAAAGGAACTCCAGACGCACGCACCACTGCGCATCTAGCTTTAGGTGGGTACTAGGCAATCAAACTAGGGTCATTAGGTTTTAGGCGAAAGCACCTTAACTCTGAGCCATCTCTCCAGTCCAGCATTTTTTATTTGAGAGAGACAGAAAGAGGCAGAGTGTGAGTCTGTGTGTGTGTGTGTGTGCATGCGTGCCTGTTAAATTCTTTTTTTTTTTTTTAATTTTTGTTTATTTGAGAGACAGAGAGAAAGAAGCGAAGAAAGAAAATGGGCATGCCAGGGCCTCCAGCTGCTACAAACTCCAGACGCATGTGCCACCCTGTACATTTGGCTTACGTGGGTCCTGGGGAATCAAACCTGGATCCTTTGGCTTTGCAGGCAAGTGCCTTAACTGCTACACCATCTCTCCAGCCCTATAGCCATATTTTAATGAAATAATTCCGATACTCTCTGTGTGTACGCATTCCACGTCACACATACATATAGAGGTCAGAGGACAACTTCAAATGTCAGTCCTTACCTTCCACCTTGTTAAACAAATCCTTGATGCATGTGCCACTTTGTGTGCCTGGCTTTACATGGTCCTGGGGGACTGAACTTGGACTGTCAGGCTTTGCATGCAAACACCGCCCCAGCCCCTGGGTTCTAAACCTGTTTTTTTAGGTAGGGTCTCGCTCTAGCCCAGACTGCCCTGGATGGAGTCCACTACGTAGTCTCAGGTTGGCCTCAAACTCACAGCACTCCTCCTGCCTCAGTGCCCCAGTGCTGGGATTAAAGGAGCGCATGCCGGGTGGAGTCTAGTCGTAAAGCCACTTTAAGCAACTGAATAAATCTCAAGAATTAGAACGACAGTTATTTTCTATTTCAGCCATTCCTTTTTTATTGTTTCTAATTCATCATTAAGATAATAACAGTATCTAATGCTAACAGCTGCCACCAATAAAGAATACAATTGTTTTCAGTGCTTCATTTTAGAGTTTACCAGATGTTCTTTACAACAGCCTAAATCTAATAATTTAGGTTCACTATTTCTTGCTAGCTTTTTAAGCCATAGAGAAATGAAAATAACCGAGTGACATTTTTATTTAAGAATTTCTTTTGGGGCTGGAGAAATGGCTTAGTGAGTAAGGCGTTTGCCTGCGAAGCTAAAGGACCCAGGTTCGGTTCCTCAGGACCCACATAAGAAAGATGCACAAGGAGACACATGCATCTGGAGTTCTTTTGCAGTGGCTAGAGGACCTGGTGTGCTCATTCTCTCTCTGCTTACAAATAAATAAAATTTTCTCTCAACCACACAAAGATTAAGTTACCATCCAGCTTGTCACTCCTAGACCAACCCTTAGGTTTTCTAAATGACATAATTCTATTGAGGCAGGCTGTCGCTGTGTAGCCCAGGTAGCTTGGAACTTGGGATCACCCTCCTGCTTTAGCTTCCTGAGGGCTGAAATTAGAGGGCCGTGCCTCGTGCACAGCACAGGGTCTCATGTAGCTTAGGCTGTCCTCAAACTTGATATCAACTGGGCTTCTCCTAATCCTAGACATCAATTTCTAAGCAATTAAAAAAAATTTACAAATCTTATTCCTGTGATACAATATGTATTTACATACATGCATACACCCACATGTAGCACACTTGAGGATGCCAATTATAGCCCATATCTCCTATACTTACTTCTGTCTAGACATTTCTAAGAGTCTAAGTTTTGTTTGTACACAGATTAAAGCATATGTCTTTAAAAACACACACACACACAAAACAGACTGCTCAGATTAATTTGGTTTCTTGGGTTTTTAAGAACGTAATCTCAGGAGCTGGGTGTGGTGGTACACACCTTTAATCCCAGCACTTGGGAGGCAGAGGTAGGAGGATCACCATGAGCTCAAGGCCACCCTGACCCTACATAGTGAATTCCAGGTCAGCCTGGGCTAGAGTGAGACCCTACCTTGAAAAACAAAACAAAACAAAAAAAAAGGAGGGCAGGAGGGATGGCTTAGAGTTAAAGCATTTGTCTGCCAAGCCAAAGGACTCAGATTCAATTCCCCAGGACCCACGTAAGCCAGGTGCACAAGGGGGCACACATATCTCCAGTTCGTTTGCAGTGGCTGGAGCCCTGGTACTTCCATTCTCTCTCCCCCTCTTTTTGTCAAATAAACAAATAAATAAATAAAAAATATATATAATATTTTTAAAAAAGGAATGTAGTCTCAGTTTTGATTATCCATGAACATATTTAATATGCTCAGTGCTGTGGTTTCTTGTTGCTGGCACAATACCTGACTGAACGCAGCGGATGGGAGAAGAGGTTTTCTTTATTTCGGCTTTATGATGGCAGAGGGCAGCATGGCACAGCAGAGGCTACAGCAGGTGGCAAGTAACAGCAGGAGAGTGAGCCCACAAACACCGCAAAATGGGGGGCTAACAAGCCTCAAGTGACACACCTCCTCCAGCAAGGCTCCACCTCCCAAATTGCCACCGGTAGGGTTCGAGCCCTCCGAACATACGAGGTTACAGGAGACACCTGATTCAAACCCCACACTCAGTAATGTAAACTAGGGATTATATGAACGAACCTGGGCCCGGAGAAGGAAGCAGAAGGCAATGTGTTTAGCACTATTTTTAAAGACAACTTTTTTCAATATTCAGTAGTGCATGGTGAATCTCTGTGCATCTGTATATCCTTTACAGTTTCTCTTGCGGTTCATTTGTAGTTTTGCTCCTTATAATCGGAGAGAATACAAGCAATTACTTCAATTTTCCTACATTTATTAAAACTTGCTTTGTGTCCCGACGTATCATCTACTTGAGACAAAGTGCCATGGGCTGCTGAGAGGAATATGTATTTATGACACAAGTTCCCCCCACCTGAGCAGATAGAACAGGACTATCCCCCTCCCTCTTCTTCCTACTTTGGCTACCAAAAATCATTGTTTCCTATATACCTATATTGTTATTATCCAGCACCTACACCTTTCTATTGATTCCTTTTATTTATGTTTATTTCCATTTTTTGACATGTATTTACTTTTTTTTTTTTTTCCAAGGTAGGGTCTCTCTAGTCCAAGCTGACCTGGAATTCACTATGTTATCTCAGGCTGGCCTCAAACTCATGGTGATCCTCCTAACTCTGCCTCTAGAGTATTGGGATTAAAGGCGTGTGCCACCACATCTGGTGGTTAATTTTTTTTTTTTTTATTTACTTATTTGAGACAGTCAGAGACAAAGACAGACAATGGGTGTGCCAGGGCCTCCAGCCACTGCAAATGAACTCCAGACATATGTGCCATCTTGTGCATCTGGCTTACATGGGTCCTGGAGAACTGAACAAGTCCTTTGGCTTTGCAGGCAAGTGTCTTAACCACTAAGCAATCTCTCCAGCAGCCCCCTTTTGGAGGTAGTGTCTCGCTCTACTTCAGGCTGACCTAGAATTCACTAGGTAGTCTCAAGCTGTCCTCGGACACACAGAGATCCTCCTACCTCAGCCTCCCGAGTGCTGGTATTGAAAGTGCATGTATCACACACAACAGAGGATGAACATGGGTGTGCCAGGGTCTCCTGACGCTGCAAAAAACTCCAGACACGTGTGCCACCTTGTGCGTCTGGTTTAACGTAGGTTCTAGGGAACTGAACCCAGGTTATTAGGTTTTGCAGGAGAGTGACTTAACCACTGAGCCGTCTCTGCAGCCCTCGTTGATTCTTTTAATGGTGCTGGTGGTCAAACCTAGGGCTCTGAGCGTGCTATGCAAATAATCTGTCACTGAGCTACATCACTAGCCCAGTAGCTTCAACTTTCCAATGAACTTGAAGGTTTTTAGATTATTTTCCTTTAAGAAAAATTATTTATTTATTGGGGTTGGGGCAAGGCAGAGAGAGAAAGAGAATGGGAGTGCCAAGGCCCCCAGCCTCTGCAAACAAACTCCAGAGGCATGCGCCTCCTTGTGTAACTGGCATACATGGGTCCTGGGGATTCAAACCGGGGTCCTTTGGCTTTTCAGGCAAGTGCTTTAATCGCTATGCCATCTTTCCAGTCCAGTTTCTATAGGTAAATATTTGTTTTCTCTTGGTCTAGATTTGTAAAGATTCCATATGGTAGTCATATGACTAATCAGGTATGAAATCAATCAATTCAAAATCTAGTAACTAAGTTTGTTTCAAAGGTCAGGTTACTTAGAATGGATATTTACTACCAAATAAATTGGGTCCCAGGATCCAAACCTTCACAGAATTTAACACCTTAAGAGTGAAGGGTGCTGAGCCGGGTGTGGTGTCACACATCTTTAATCCCAACACTTGGGAGGCAGAGGTGAGTCCAAGGCCACCCTGAGACTACGTAGTGCATTCCAGGTCTGCGTAGGCTAAAGCCAGACCCTACCTCGAAAACCCAAAACAAAAACAGTGAGGGGTGTTCATATATATATATATGACAACTAGTAACACAATTTCTCGCCAATCTGTTTCAACACTTCATAACCTGACAATCACTGACTTCTTCAGGATAAATCCAGTTTTACGAGGAGAAATTATAAAGCACACATGAATCTATAGGACCAGGAGACCTTGGGCAAGAAAATGTCAACTGATGCAACCAAACTCTTCTTTCCAATCATCTAGTTTACTTAAATGCTAAATTCCTATCACCCAACTTTCAGCCAGGCACACAAGCCAAATAATATCTGTATATGTTTACAGCATAATATGCAAAAAGAAGTCTGTTAGAGACAAGCCTGCTATAGAAAGAACAGTCTGCTCCAAGTTCCAAATACTAATTTTCAGATCTGAAAATGAGTTTCTGCTATCAGTTTAACTCAGTTCCTAGAAATGATAAAGCCAATTACCATCTTAAAACTGTTCATAAATAAGCAGTTAAAACATACAGCCCTGAAAAATGCAAGTCTAAGCATGTATTAGAATTTAAAGTCAATTTCATGGGGACTATGTCATCAATCAAGTAGTGTGACTATCACAATCAAAACTAATAAACCATAGCTTTCTAAATAGTTTTATTGTATTCTGTTAAAAACACTTAACATAGCCAGGCGTGGTGGCGCACGCCTTTAATCCTAGCACTCAAGAGGCAGAGGTAGGAGGATTGCCGTGAGTTCGAGGCCACCCTGAGAATGCAGAGTGAATTCCAGGTCAGCCTGAGCTAGAGTGAAACCCTACCTTGAAAACAAAACAAAACAAAACAAAACAAAACAAAACAAAACAAAACACTTAACACGAGGGCTGGGGAGATGGCTTAGTGGTTATGGCACTTGCCTACAGAGCCAAAGGACCTAGGTTCAATTCCCCAGGACCCACATAAGCCAGATGCACAGGGTGTCACATGAGTCTGGAGTTTGTTTGCAGTGCCTAGAGCCTTGGTGAGCCCATTCTCTGTCTCTCGCCTTCTCTCTCTCCCTCTCTCAAATAAATAAGTAAAAAAAACATATATATATATATATATATATATATATATATATATATATAAAACACTTAACACGAGACATCCAGAAGTTACTCAAACTGCTTAACTGAAATGTGCTTGTTGACTAGCCATTCTCCACTGCCCCTTCCTCTAGCTGCTAGCTAGCCAATCCCAGGACTTCTTTGTATTCTTCCTTATTTCTGTATACTTGATCTGCCTTGGAATGACAGGTTTTTGTTATAATTTTTTCAAAGTCTGATCATTTTGTTGAGTACTCTAACCTAGGTTAACCTGAACTCACTCTGTAGCCCAGGCTGACCTTGAACTGATGGTGATCATCCTTCTTCCGCCTTCTGAGTGCTGGGGTTATAGGCCTGAACCACAACACCCAGCTAAACTGACGACCTTAGATACTTCATATAAATGAAATCACGTAGCAGTTAGCTCTCTGTGACTGGTTTACTTAACACATTGTACTCATGGTACCTCAATTTCAGTGCCTGTTAGTCCTTCTTAAAGAATGAGTAGTAATAGGGCTGGAGAGATGGCTTAGTGGTTAAGGCGCTTGCCCACGAAGCCTAAGGACCCATGTTTGATTCCCCAGGACCCATGTAAGCCAGATGCACAAGGCAGCATGTGCGTCTGGAGTTCATATGTAGTGGCTGGAGGCCCTGGTGCACCCATTCTATCTGCCTCTTCCTCTCTCTTCCTCTCAAATAAAGATATAAAATATATATACACATATATATTAAAAAAGAATGAGTAATATTCTGATATAAAGTTTGTTTATCCACTCATCAAGAACTTACTACTGTGGATAATGAGTGCTATGAACTTTCTGTGGGTGCCATATCTCATCAAGTAACTGACTTCAGGGGCCAGGACTACAGCTCGGAGGTAGAGCGCTCACTGAGCATGCAATGAGGTCTACCGGGCTTGCAATGCTAAATGTCCCTCACAGGTTCATGTGTTTGAACAATTGGCCCCCAGCTGGTGGCTCTGGTTGGGATGGTCGTGGAACCTTTAGGAGGCGGAGCCTTGCTGGGGGAAGTGGGTCTTATACATAGCTGGGCCCACTGCTTATATACTCTCTGCTTGCTGCCTGCACGTGTGATGGCCTGTCTTCATGTTCCTTGCCTTCCCCACCATGATGGGACTACATCCCTTGAAATGTATGCCTACATAAACTCTTTCCTCCCTTCTGAATATACAAATACCTGGAAATGGAATTCCTGGATGATACAGTGGTTCCATGTTTGTTTTTTTTTTAAAGAAATCAACATCCTGTTTTCTATTAACAGCTGCATGATTTTGCATTCCTATCAAGAGAGTCACAGGGTCCCAATTCTCTGCCACCCTCTCCAATACTTGCCTTTGGGTAGGTGGGTGGGGGTGTGTCCTGGGGACTGAACCAGGAACATGCTGGGCAAGCACTGGACTACACCTCTACGCTACATGCCCCTCTTTTTTCTTCTTTCCTTCCTCCCTCCTCCTCCTCTTCCTTCCTTTTATCTCTTGCTAACAGCCACTGAGAGGAGAAAACATTCCCTTGTAGTTTTACTTTTCTCTGATGCTTACTGACATCAAGTCTTTTTTGTCATTTTCATGTCTTCTTTGGAGAAATCTCTCAAATTCTTATTCCATTTTAAAATATGGTATTAGTTTTTCTACTATTGAGCTGGAGGCATACGTTAGATACCTAACAAATAAATGGGCATGCAAATATTTTCTCCCATTTTATAGGTCATCTTGTTAATCTGCTGGTTTGCTGTGAAGAAGCTTTTAAATTTGGAGTAGTCCCACATCTCTATTTTTGCTTCTGTTGTCATTATCTATGAAACTGCTGCCAAGATCAATGTCACGAAGCTCCCTTCCCTCCAGATCCCATATATAGTATTTGAAAAATAAAGAAATGTAGAAGAGTTCCAAAATTTACCTCACCTGTCTCATCCCAACTTCTTACCTAGTATCTCCCATAAATATGTCAGATCTTTTACCAAATGGAGTACATGCTCCCAGCATCTCCGTCTGTGAATGCGTGACCACACTGGACATGTGACACTTTTCTAGACCACCACAGACTCCACTTTATTCAGGGCACGCTCCCTGCATCCACATCCACATGCTCTCAGCTCAGGTTTGCAACTGAGAGATGTTTAGCTAAGCGGTCCTCAAGTGACATAGAAGTAGAGCACACATTCCCTGGGAAACCACAGAAAGACGCATGAACGCTCAGCGCCCCGGGAGTTTCCGCGGTGACTAGTATGCAGATTACAGGTGCCTGGAGAAACCGTCAAGTGTGGTTTTATCTGAGCACCTAAGGTGCTCAGCAGTGTTTAATTTAATCCATCCTACCTTCCGCTTCTAAAAAAAAAAAAAAAAGGACAAAAAGACAATCCCATAAAAATACAACTGCAAGTATCTACTTAACTAGATATATAGCTCTTTTTTCAAGTAACATACATAAAACTGCTAAAACTTGGAGCCGGGCATCGTGGTACATGCCTTTATAGTCCCAGCACTCAGGAGGCAGAGGCAGGAGGATCACTGTGAGTTTGAGACCACCCTGAGACTATACAGTGAATTCCAGGTCAGCCTGGGCTAGAGTGAGATCCTACCTCAAAACAAAAAAAAAAAAAAAAAAAAAAAAAAAAAAAAATGAAAGAATGCTAAAACTTTTTTAAATTGTTGGGCTGTGGTCCCTGCCCTCTCAGGAATTGCTCCACTGAGGTCCAAGGCTGCTGGAGTGGGCAGGCCTCAGGGAGGGGCTGCCGAGGAAGTGCCTGCAGCTGCCAGCTTACTGGGTGCTCACGTAGGGAATGGAGAGAAGCTAGGCTGGTTATTGACTTACTGCCCAGTCACCACATGACAGGCTCAAGATGTAGATAAGCAGAAGTAATGCGGGGATCTGAGCACATATGCCAATGCCTAGGCACAGCAGGGCACCAGGTGAGGATCTCAATTGCCTCCATGCTCAGGGCCTTAGAATACAGAGGTCAGGACAGACTGGGTTTTGGGGGACACTTGTGGATTCAGACCAGATGGACATGGTAGTGTTTGGGGTTTGGAAGTCATGCCTGGAGCAGAATGATGCGTCTGGGAGGTGCCTGTTCTGGTCAAAGCGGGGCCAGGGCAGCCCCAGTGGCCCCTCGGCTCGCTGCTGGGATAACGAGGCTGGCGGTGCTTCTAGAATGGGAACAGGAGCCCAGCCTCCCCTCAGGTCCTGAGGGAGAAAGAGCTGCTGCTGGAGCCTTGCAAGGCCCTTGGCCAGGCATGTGCTGTGCCTCAAAACTGCAGTGGCCCAGGAACTATGTGGTCCCTGGTCTCCATATAGCCCCTCACTTCCTGAGAGTGGAAATCAAGCTAATTCATGACAAGGCAATCTTTGCACAAACGAAGCCTGAGGATGTGGAAGGCTGTGCACCTTCGGTGGAGCTTCTTGAAGGCAGGAACTCACAGGTACTACCAAGGTTTCCTGATGTAATAACTATAAACAACTGATCTGATCTGATACAAACTCATGATCTGTCAGGCGCTTAGACTCGCCACAGCTTTGACTGCCTGAAACAGAATAAAAGCTGTGAGTACAGGGGCTGGAGAGATGGCTTAGTGGCTAAGGCATTTGCCTGAGAAGCCAAACGACCCAAGTTCCATTCCCCAGGACCCACATAAACCAAATGGGGAGTTTGTTTACAGCAGAAGGCTCAAGCACACCCATTCATTCACTCTGCCTTTCTCATTCTTTCTCAAACAAATTAAAAAAATTGTTTAAAAAGCTGTGAGTAAAGTCATCTGTAAAAAGCTATGCTGCGTGCAGCTCCATGGAAGCGAGAAGTCATCAGTGGAGATACAGTCAAATGAGCCAACGGGTGCAACAGTGGCATGTCTGTTATGGGAGAAACCAACCACTTTCTAATTGGACTGGAGGCCCGCTCCACAGGAGGGAATGCATGCCTGATACTGAAAACCTATAATGGGGAAGTCATGAGCACCCTAGGGGTGTAATGCCTGCTAGTGTCTGGCTAAATGCACATATTATGCTCACCAAAGTGCCCAGTAAACACTTTTCTTAATGTCCATAACCATACACCAATGCTATTCTCACTTTTGGTTAGAGAAGCTTCTCTTTTCAGTTGGTGGTACCTCTAGAATGACTCAAGAGTCACCACAGTGCTGAGAAGAAGTGACAGGAGTGCTCAGCACTGAAACATCTCTATCACACCTTCCAAGGCTCAGGGTCCATTGCAGAAGAGGTGGTGGAAAGAATGTAAGAGCCAAAGGAAGGATAGGACTCCTTTCAATGTGCTCTTCCAGACACAAAATGGCCTAGATACCCATGACCTCACAGTGCCTGACACTACTTACTCATGACCATCATAACGGAAAAAATGACATCAAAATAAAAGAGAGACTGGTTGAGAGGGGAGATTATTATGATTGGAATGAAGGGGGAAGTGTGTGTATGTGGGGATTATCATGGTTTGTTATTGTCAATAATAAAACATTAAATATTTTTTTTTAAAGCTGTGAGTAAAGTCAGTTGGGGAAGCACTAGAATGCATGCCCTTGACCCACCATTAAATTTTTATTTTTAAGTATGTGAATCTGACTTAAGCAGAAAAACAAGAGGTTGCTCGGGAAATAAATCACAGATCTAATCAAAAGAAATGCCAATTTTGAGCCAGGCATGGTGGCCTACGCCTTTAATCCCAGCACTTGGGAGGCAGAGGTAGGAGGATCACCACGAGTTTGAGGCCACCCTGAGAATCCAAGAATCCATAGTGAATTCCAGGTCAGCATGGGTTAGAGAGAGACCCTACCTAAAAAAAAAAAAAAAAAAAAAAAAAACACCAAAAAAAAAGAGAAAAGAAATGCAAATTTCTAGTAAAAAATGAGCAAAATATAAGATTATGATAAAAACAATAGCCTCATTGCAATTCATCCTAATCTTTTTTATTTTTATTTTTATTTTTACAAGGTAGGGTCTCACTTTAGCTCAGGCTGACCTGGAATTCTCTATGCAGCCTCAAGGTGGCCTCGAACTCCCAGTGATCCTCCTACCTCTGCCTCCTCCGAGTGCTGGGATTAAAGACTGCGCCACCACGCCCGCTAATTCATCCTAATCTTATCATTTTATTTAAATTCTAAAAAGGCAAGGACTATGTCCACGTACTAATAAGTTCAAACCCTACTGATTTACACCAGCAACTCAGAAACTCCAGACACAAAGTTAGGATGGTCTTATAAGTTAGGATGGTCTTAGAAGTTTCTTATTCAGAAGCCTCTAGTCAAGAAAGCAGTCTGAGCTAGGTATGGTAGTCACCCTAACAAAAGGGAGGGGTTCCTTATTCCCAAATTTATGAACATTTATAAACACAGTTGTGTACAACAGAAAACAAAAAAAAAAAAAAAATTAAGAAAACCTACTTCTGGCCGGTGGTGCACGCCTTTAATCTCAGCACTCGGGAGGCAGAGGTGGGAGGATCACCGTGAATTGGAGGCCACCCTGAGACTCCATAGTGAATTCCAGGTCAGCCTGAGTTAGAGTGAAACCCTACCTCCAAAAACAACAACAACAACAACAAAAGAGATTGAGGGAGAGAGAGAGAGAGAGAGAGAGAGAGGACCTACTTCTGAGAACAGGAAAGATAACTGGTTGGCACTGACCGGCAAGTACTGAAAGACTCAAACTGAAATAATGAAATCTTCCTCTGCTATCACTAATTTCAAGCAAGTAGTTCCTTAAGAATCATTCATTCATTCATTCATTCTCTCTCTCTGCTTGCAAATAAATAAAAAATATTTAAATTTAAAAAAATTAGAGGCCCATTTGCTATTTTCAGACAATACGTATCTTGGGCAGTTCAACTGTATGTGCTGTATGCGCTTAACAGAAGCTTTTACTTAAAGAATTTACCATAGATTCTCACATAGACATTTTTCATTTTCCTCCTACGTGCCAGGAATGAATAATTCTTTTGTTGTTTTGTTTTTGGCTTTTCAAAGGAGTGTTTCACCCTAGTCTAGGCTGACCTGGAATTCACTATGGAGTCTCAGGGTGGCCTCGAACTCATGGGTGATCCTCCTACCTCTGCCTCCCAAGTGCTGGGATTAAAGGCGTGTGCCACCACACCCAGTAAGAATGGATAAATTTGATTAATGACTAGAAGTACAGCACCAGGAGCAAACTATGCCTCAAATTTTGTGTTAAGAGTTTTACAATTTTAAAAGAAGCTGTTTGCAAGACAATAAAAGTTAATCAAGGAGGCTGACTTTAATTCCAGCACTCGGGAGGCAGATCTAAGAGAGTTGCTGTGAGTTCAAGGCTATCCAGAGACTACATAGTGAACTCCAGGTCAACATGGGGCTACAGTGAGACTCTAACTCATTTTAAAAAAAAAAGCTAATCAAGGAGAAACAGAGACCCTTGGAGGATATGAAAATAAATGACCCAATCACAAAAATAAAAACTGTTGTTTGAGACAAGGTCTATGTAGTCCAGGCTGGCCTTGAACAAACAACCTTTCTGCCTCCAAAAGTACAGGTTTGAATCAAAATATTTTTAAAGACAATTGAAAGAGTAAGTTCAAAAGGAGTCAGCAACATGTTTGAAACTTAAATAGAGAAACAAAAATAGTTATGACCACTTCAATGCCAAAAAGAACCCCCCCCCCACACACACACAAAAAAAAAAACACATGAAATTATTAGGCCAGGCATGGTGGTATATACCCTTATTACCAGCACTCAGGAGGCTGAGGTAGGAGGATCACCATGAGCTCAAGGGCAGCCTGGGTTACAGAGTGAGTTTCAGGTCAGCCTAGGCTAAAGTGAGGCCCTACCTTGAAACCCCCCCCCCCAGCAAAAAAGGAAAGAAAGACTCAACAGTTTTTAAGAGTGAATAATCAACTGTACATTACAGTCTACAATATTTTAAAATTTGAAACAAGAAAAACTGAATCAAAAACTCCTGGCTGGAGAGATTGCTTAGTGGTTACGGCACTTCCCTGTAAAATCACAGGAGCCAGGTTCGATTCCTCAGGACACATGCCAGAAGCACAAGGTGGTGCATGTGCCTGGAGTTCGTTTGCAATGGCTGGAGGCCTTGGAGTGCCCATCCTCATTCTCTCTCTCTCTCTCAAATAAATGAATAAAAATAATAGTTAAAAAATAACTCCTGGGCTGGAGAGATGGCTTAGCGGTTAAGCGCTTGCCTGTGAAGCCTAAGGACCCCGGTTCGAGGCTCGGTTCCCCAGGTCCCATGTTAGCCAGATGCACAAGGGGGCGCATGCGTCTGGAGTTCGTTTGCAGTGGTTGAAAGCCCTGGCGCGCCCATTCTCTCTCTCTCCCTCTATCTGTCTTTCTCTCTGTGTCTGTCGCTCTCAAATTAAAAAATTTTAAAAAAAATCCTAAAAAAAAAAATTAAAAAATAACTCCTGGGCGCCGGGCATGGTGGCGCACGCCTTTAATCCCAGCACTCGGGAGGCAGAGGTAGGAGGATCGCCAAGAGTTCGAGGCCACCCTGAGATTACATAGTAAATTCCAGGTCAGCCTGAGCCAGAGTGAGACCCTATCTCGAAAAACCAAAAAAAATAAAAATTAAAAAAAAAAAATAACTCCTGGGGCTGGAGAAATGGCTTAGTGGTTAAGGCGTTTGCCTACAAAGCCAAAGGATCACAGTTTGACTCTCCAGAACCCACGTAAGCCAGATGCACAAGGGAGTGCACGCATCTGGAGTTTGTTTGCAGTGGCTGGAGGCCCTGGCATGCCCATTCTCTTCCTCTCCCTCCCTCCTTCTTTCTCTCAAATAAATAAATAAAATATATAAAAAAAAACCTCCTAAAACTATTTCTCAAAATTCAGATGAGTAAAATTATGTGTTAAAAGGTCAGCCCCTAAGTGGGCTCCACAGTTCATACTGTCTGGATCAGAGTTCGGGGCTAGCCCAGGCAACAAAGTGAACCCCTTGCAAAGACCGATGGCAAAGAGACATGGAACGGAAGAAAGGAGATGGACAAGAAGGGAGGGATAAAGGAAGAAAGAACAGAGCTAGGGTGTCAGCTCAATCAGTCATCAGGATCTGAGTGAGTAGGCACATAAACTCTGGGCATCGTGGTGACCACACCCAGTACCGCAGCTCACTGGGGAGGTGGAGACAGGTTGGTTCCTAGAGCTGCTGACCAGCCAGCCAAGGCCAACTGCTGAGCTCCAGGCCGGTGAGAGCCCCTATTTCAAAGAGAGGTGGACAGAGAATCCCAGCATGTCCTCTGGTTTCCACGCGCACACACTCCCATACATGCACACACACACACCGCGCACGCTTATAACATACAATTGCATATTTTAATAACAAGTGTTACTATATATGGAAATGAAAACAGCATGGCAGTCTCCACTGTTTTTGTGGATTAGCTGTTCATATCAGACTGAACTGTTAAAAGATACAAGGGTAGACGTACCAAGAGGCTAAAGAATAAATGCAGCAATATTTGAAACAGAAACATCCTTTCAATTGTTTTAGTGATATAATAAGAGGCCAAGTTTGCATGTCTTTTTCCATTTCTTTTTCTTTCTTGCTTAAGGTTCAGAAATATTTTATTATATAGCTTAAAGCTTTAGGAGGACAAAGAGAAGGGGGCTTAAGCCTAGAACGTAAGAGAAGGAACAAGGGGCGCAGGGAGGTTAGAAAGGGTCTGAGAAGCCCCTGTTTTCCATTTCTTGTCAAGTAAATGAAGTCCAGTCTTTGAGAAAAAGTAAGCAAAGGTTTGTGTAAGTATAAAACGCATAGAGAATGTGCAATATCTAACAAAGATATACGTAAGATATTCAGTTAGTAGCACCAATTAATTGTAGTCTGATGGCATATTTTTAATTTATTTTTATATTTTATTTATTTGAGAGAGAGATACAGAAATAGGCAGGTAGAGAGAGAGAGAGAGTGAGTATGGGTGTGCCAGGGCCTCCAGCCACTGCAAATGAACTCCAAATGCTTGTGCCCCCTTGTGCATTGTGGCTTACATGGGTCCTGGGGAGTTGAACCTGGGTCCTTTGGCTTTGCAAGCAAGCACCTTAACCGCTAAGCCATCTCTCCAGCCCCGATAGCATGTGTATACACTGCAATACTTAACAGCATGGAAGAGGCTCACAAACAATATTACAGAGAGTATATACTGAGTAACTCTATTGGCATAAAGTTAAAAAACAGTGCAACTGATTCAAGCAAGGAGAAAGATGGGGTTGTGAGTAATAACTGGGGAACCTTAAAGGGCATTTCTAGGATGCTAGTGGTATTTTATTTATTTATTTATAAATATTTGTTTTGCAAGAAGAGAGACAGAGCCAGGGAGAACGGGAGGGAGGAAAGGAGGATGGTACGCCAGGGTCTCGAGCCACTTCATGCATCTGGCTTTATGTGGGTACTGGGGAACCAAACCCAGGTTGTTAGGCTCTGCAGGCAAGTGCCTTCCTTAACTGCTGAGCCATCTCTCCAATCCAGTATTTAATTTCTGCTCTTGTCATTGGTTATATAGCTACACTCACTGTCAAAAATCATCAAGTTGGTATACCCCACTTATGCAATGATACTTTATTTACAAGCTTAATTTAAAAATACACATAGTTTAGATAGGTATAGCCTGTACGCATAAAACATTCTCACTCAAATGACCCCTACATTCATACATACATGCTACCACTTCCATTTATTCCAACCATACTTCTCTCCATCCCAATCCTCAAACCAAAATTAGTCTCATGGAGGGAGGGACAAAAATGAAGTCAGAAATGGATTAGCAAATGCAGCGTGTACAATGTGATGCGAGCTTGAACCCTCCACTCTCCCCTTCTCCTAATGCAGTGATTTGCCTCTGAAGAGGCACTCTTATGCAATTTTTTCTCCAGATCACTTGATCTCATCCATCTCTTTAGCTGGTCCTAAAACACCAAAGTTTACCAAAATAAATAAATAAATAAATAGAGCCGGGCGTGGTGGCGCACGCCTTTAATCCCAGCACTCGGGAGGCAGAGGTAGGAGGATCACTGTGAGTTCAAGGCCACCCTGAGACTACAGAATGAATTCCAGGACAGCCTGGGCTAGAGTGAGACCCTACCTCGAAAAACCAAAATAAAAAATAAAAAAATAAAACACCGAAGTTTGAGAAGTAAATGACTTAAAATGCAAATGACTTTCTAAGGATCATGAAGAGATCTGTCATTCATATACATCAGTGAAATAATTAAGTGGCTACTTTGATATATATCTGGCCTCTACATGTAAGGAAATGGCTGATTCCACAGTTTCCATAACCATATTGAGTTTAAAGATATAGTGCCTTCTATTTCTACTCCATTCAAATAAGTCTTTTTCTTTTTAAAAAATGTATCTTGTTTGCAAGAGAAAGGGAGAGAATGGGCATGCCAGGGTCTCTTGCTGCTGCAAAAGAATGCTAACTTCATTCCACTCTATACGTCAGGCTTTATGTGGGTACTGGGAAATCAAACCTAGACCAACAGGCTTTGCTAGCAAGCACTATTAGCCACTGAGCCATCTCCCCAGCCTCAAATAAGGCATTTTCTTAGCTGTAAGATAAAGTTGTAAAGATCCTTACTTTTTAAAAAAAATTATTTATGACGGGGGGGGGATGAGAATGGGTCCACCAGGGTCTCCAGCCACTACAAATGAACTCCAGAAGCATGCACCACCTTGTGCATCATCTGCCTTACATGAGTCCTGGGGAATCGAACCTGGGTCCTTCGACTTTGCAGGCAAACGCCTTAACCACTAAGCAATCCCTCCAGCCCAAGATCCTTACTTTTCATTTGTTAACTATCTTTCACTTTCATTTTTCCTTAAAGCCTATTTTAGTTTATTTATTTTATTTTTTGGTTTTTCTGGGGTAGGGTCTCACTCTAGCCCAGGCTGGCATGGAACTCACTATGGAGTCTCAGGGAAGCCTCGAACTCACGGCGATCCTCCTACCTCTGCCTCCCAGTGCTGGGATTAAAGGTGTGCGGCACCATACCCTGTTTTAGTTTTACTTCTGACTTTTCAAAAACATGTGGCCTATTATGTGGGAAGGGGTGATTGTGACACACGTACACCAACCCTGTCTATCTCAAAACACGGCTAGTGAGTATTACATGCTTTTCCTGTCCCACCTCCTTCCTAAGTGGTAAGGATCCTTTTTTTTCCCCCTTCGTATAAATGTGTTTTTAATCAATGGACGAAAAGAAGAGAAAAACCGGGCACGGTGGCATACGCCTTTATAGTAACACTTGAGAGGTAGAGGCAGGAGGATGGCTGTGGTAGAACATTCCAGGTCAGCCTGGGCTAGAGTGAACTCTACCTTAAAGCAAACAAGAGTTGGAGGTAACACCCCGAACTGGACAGTAATAGCGTCTAAACGCAATTGATTTCCTTTCCTGGGGGTTCTCATTAATCCCGCGTTGATTGCTGGTTTAACCAAGATTTTTTTTTTTTGTAGTTAGACCTGAGCAATCCCTCATAATGGGAGTTTGGCGCAGAGCTACTGCTCAAAAACCGTTAGCTAATCTGGCCAGGTGTGGTGGTGCAGGCCTTTAATCCCAGCACTTGGGAGGCAGAGGCAGGAGGATTGCCGTGAGTCTGAGGCCAGCCCGACGACATCTATGTACTAAGGATTCTTGTGTACTGTGGGTGCCGTGATATCCCCTAGAGCCACGGTGTTTCTGGAGGAGTCTTCAGGGACAGAGCCTTGCTGTAGGAGGTAAAGCTGGGGGCAGACCTTGGGGTTCACCTGAAAGCTGGGCTGCGCATAGGTAAGGAGGTGAACCAACTTCCAGCTGTACTCTACCATGAAGCTTCCTCTCAAAACTAGAAGCTTCTGGTTGTTATTTCATCCCAGCAACGTGAAGCTAACTGCTCCAGATGCAAACTCAATGCTTGAGTACAGAAAGCAAAAGTCCCTATCTAGACCCTGAACACTAGGCAAGAAAATATCTAAACCCAAGTGCTCTTGGCAAACCAGCAACGACTAATGGGACGAGTCAGATGGTTACGATAGGGAAGAAACGAATGCCACACACAGCTGGACTCACATGGAGGCCAGTTCACTCCTGACCAAAGAACAACTTTCAACACAGATTTTGCCACATCCCAACTCAGCCATCTGGAAAACAGTGTTGTTCCAGAGGGGGAAATTGTAAAGCTAGGATTATAAGTATTATCAAAAAATAATTTAAAGCACAAGTTCTTACTCCATTTCTACCCTTCGAAGAGCCTAAACAAACGTAGTAGTTCTACACACACACACACACACACACACACACACACACACAGGTACCATTTTTCTCATGAGATGGAGAAGCATTCTTGTATGGTTTTGAATGCTTATTGCTTATTCACTAAATAGGAGACAATCTTTTAATAATTTCCCCCTTACTTGCTTAGAGGCAGAGAGAGGCCAGGGGGGAGAGAGAGAAGAATGGGCGTCAGGGCCTCTTGCCACTGCAAAGGAACTCTAGATGCATGAGCCACCATGTGCATCTGGCTTACATGGGACCTGGATAATCGAACCTGGGTCCTTAGGCTTCACAGGCAAGCACCTTAACCGTCGTTAAGCCATCTCTCCAGCCCTAATTCCCCCTCCTTTTTAACACAGCTTCACAAAGTTCTATTTGTTAGAATAGCAGAACATGTGACAAGTAGGAGAATAATATACTATTTTATTTGAGGTGTCTTAAAATGAGTAAGTGCAATTAATATATCCATTTTCAAAGTAAAATAAATTATTTGGGGTATTTGCCTAAAACCAAAATAAATTATGCAAATGCAGTTCGTTGGTTTCATTTCTCTATTTTTTTTTAAAAAGCATTTCTCTATTTTCTAAGGATTAAGTTTAAACACATATGCTAACAAATTTTTTTAAGCTACAAATAAAATCAACACATACCTGTGGTAAAGGAAGCATATTCGGCTCACAAGCCGGCCAAGATGACTACCAGCATCTAAGGCTACTGCTCAACTCACATTCTTCCCCTTCCTGAAATATTCCATCTGTAACCATGAGTTAAAATGACTCAATACTCTTTATTCATAACTCATGACTAATTCAGGGGAAATCTACCCTTCTTTGTACAATAAGTGCCTGGAAAAAACATGCTGGAAAAAACATGCTGGTCAATCGCCAGTCTCTTCTTAATAAGTCTACAGGAGACACAATTATGATCAGGTTATTTGGAAAATGTGAAGCAAGATGATTCAACAATCAATAGCCTCAAACTAATGCACCTATCTCCAGAGCACAGCGGGGGAGGACAGAGCACAGATCTGATGAAAGGTTATTACTACTCCCTCCTCTACAAAGGATGGCAGCATCCTACCATGTAGCTACCCTCATGTGAAAAGAGTGGGTACATCAATTTAGAAATTCTTTTTTGCTACTTCGTACCCATATTCTCTATATAATGGTGAGCCTCAGTTTGTTTGTTTGTTGTTTCTTTTTGGGGGGGGGGGTTTCAAGCAAAGAGACACGGAGAGAATGGGTGTGCCAGAGCCTCTAACCGCTGCAATGAACTCCAGACTATGTGCCACTTTGTGCATCTGACATTACGTGGGTACTGGGGAATCAAACCCCAGTGAACACTCCAGCCCCTCAAAAGACCAGATTTAAAAAAAAATTTTTTTTGAGGCAGAGTCTTGCTGATATTAAAAGCATGTGCCACCACACCTAGCAATATATATATATATATATATATATATATATATATATATATATATATATATATATATATTTGTTGTTGTTTTTCAAGGTAGGGTCTCACTCTACCCAGGATGACAGAACTCTCTCAGGCTGGCCTCAAACTCATGGCGATCCTCCTACCTCTGCCTCCTGAGTGCTGAAATTAAAGGTAGGCACCACCCCATCTGGCTCAGCTTCTTCATTTGTTATGACATGCATAAAGAAATGGACGTTTCAGGCTTACTGAGGTCAAATAAGGTAATATGCTCTACCACAGGCACAAAAGAAAGTTGTTTATTCTTCCAAATACCTGTTGCCTTTGTCTCGTCATTCTTTTTTTAAACTTTTTATCGACAGCTTCCCCAAGTACAGACAATAAACCAAAACAAACAAACAAAAAGTTAACTCACGAAATATAAGATTATTTGTTTGCAACTAAAAAAAAAAAAACACAGCTGAGTTGATGCCGTCATCTGAATCAAACTCGAGGGACGTTTTGTCAGGGCAGGACCTTACTCCAGCCTCAAACCCACAGCAAGCTTCCGCCCTCACCGTCCCGACAACTCCTCGGTGGTCACAGCCTGCTCCCGCCCGTGCGGCTTAGCGTCTTCACCGCTTGCTTCCCAAAGACTGGCAAGCGCCCTGTGGGCAAGCGCCCTGCCCCCAGCCTCACCCACTCGCCCAGGTTCTCTGCAAGAGACCGGTGACCACGCCAGGGGCTGGGGTGATGAAGGTGTGGCTCTTTGCTTATGTGCAAGCGCAGAGAGACAGAGAGTGGAGAGAGAGAGAAGTGACACAGGTCAGCCTGAGCTAGAGTGACACCCCTACCTCGAACACCCCCCCCCCAAAAAAAAAACAGTAAAGAGAAAAAGAAGAGAGAAGCGAGACAGACAGAATGGGCACAGCAGGGCTTCCAGCCACTGCAAATGAACTCCAGATGAACGTGCCACCCTGGGCATCGGACTTTACGTGCGTGCTGGGGAATCGAACCCGGGTCGTCAGGCTTTGCAGGCACGTGTTTTACGGCTCGGCCGTCTCTCCAGCCCCAAGCAGCCGTGTTACACGGCACCTATGTGGAAATGCCCGGTACCTGTGGGCGCAGAGGTGGGGAGGTGGCGACGAGCCCTCCTGGAGCTCGCTGGCTAACAACTCTAGCCCAGGACGGCCCGGGTTCAGTGAGGGACGCCTGGCAGTGAACTCTGACCTCCACGCGCACGCGCGCACACACACACTCACTCACTCACAGACACACACACACTCACTCACACACACACACACACTCACTCACAGACACACGCTGGCATGCCAACTTTTTTTTTTTTTCCCTAAAAAAGAATGCAATTTTAAAAGCTAACATAATAGTGAAGTGGAGGTCAAAAATAGAAGAGTCCCTCAGAGAGAAGTGGCCAGTACAAAATAAAAGAACCTTATTTAGGGAGAACAAGAAGACAGGTGTAACTCATACGGAAATAACTCCTTAGTGTATATATTTGTTACTTTTAATGTTAAGACATAGCAAGGAAAAAAAGCTGAGAAAAATAAGACTTGGCCCTCTGTATCCACAAAATTGTATCCCAGGACTCAGCCAACCATGAATTAAAACTACTGGGGGAGGAGCCATTGCATGTATGCTGAAAAACTGTGTCATGCACACATCTTCCCCTTGTTATTCCCTAAACAAGAGAGTGTAAGCAACTGACACAGCAGTAAGTATTTACACTGCATTAGGAATTGTAAGCGATCTAGAGATTTCCTCAGAGGTCCTTAGAACCAGTCCCCCAAGGTTAATGGCGAATGCCTGGCCTCCTGCTCTTGAATTCTGCCAAATCAGGGCAGGGGGAAAGCAGCTCAGGATCTGCAGGTGGCTCCTGCTTTCCCTGATAGGTGGCCTTTTCTTTGGTTTGCAAAGAAGGGGGGGGGGGGAGGCAGTAAAGGGATAGCCTTTAGGCCTCATCAGCAGAATTTAAACATGAAGACTGATATGATAGGCTATCTCATTTCTATCCCTCAAGCAACTGATAGGCTTTGAAAAAGAAAAGAATGAGGAATGACACAGTCTCTCTTCTGAAGGTTAAGTTACCAGAGACAGAGAGAGGGGGAAAAAAAAAAAAGCTCTAGAGCACTTAATTCCTCAAACAGGAAAACTCGTGTTTCTTGTCCAAAAACTCCTGTGAGGGTGCAGAAGTTCCTTCTACAACCTATGAAGAACCTAAAGGTAAAATGTCACGAGCCACAGCAACCACAGAAGGTACAGCGGCCACACACGCCTAGAACACCAGCCAGAGACTGAGCTACTATACTGCTGAATTAGTGCTATGTGGACTGAAATATCACAACAAATTTTATTTCTTAAAAAAAAAAAAATCTGGGCTGGAGAAATGGCTTAGTACTTAAGGCATTTTTTTTGCCTGCGAAGCCAAAGGACCCAGGTTCGATTCCCCAGGACCCACGTAAGCCAGATGCACAAGGGGCACATGCATCTGGAGTTCGTTTGCAGTGGCTACAGGCCCTGGCGTGCCCACTCTCTCTTTCTCTCTGACTGCAAATAAATAAATAAGATTAAAAAAACTAAAGTAAGTAAATAAACAAGGAAGAGAAAGAAATTTATATTCAAAAAATCTAAAAAAAAAGGGGGGGGGCTGGAGAGATGGCTTAGCGATTAAGCGCTTGCCTGTGAAGCCTAAGGACACTGGTTCGAGGCTCGATTCCCCAGGACCCACCTTAGCCAGATGCACAAGGGGGCGCATGCGTCTGGAGTTCCTTTGCAGTGGCTGGAAGCCCTGCTGCGCCCATTCTCTCTCTCTCTCTCCCTCCCTCCCTCTTTCTCTGTCACTCTCACATAAATAAATAATAAACAAAAAATTAAAAAAAAAATCTAAGGACATGGTCATAGATGAAATTTTATCCCACAAGTATGGGAATAAAGAGATTAAGGTTTTACTACTATAAAATAATTTCAGACTATAACAGCAAGCTCCATTAATATATGGCATCTATTATATTTCTTAAGTTACACATTGTAGTTAACTTTTCAGCACTTCAAACAATCCTGTGTCTCGCCACTAATTAGAAATTACACCTTCTTTCCAAAACTTCCTTGTCAATAGTACTTTCAAAATTCAAATTATTATAACATGATGGAGAAACGAGTGATAGTGAGTGATTGATTCCAGGTAGAATTTAGTAGGTGAAGGCAGATGTATGAAGGAGACTTGCACATCTTAAAGTATGTACATTTATTGTACATACTATATACCATACATATACAATACATACATGTATTTACATATTCCGTACTGATGCACAACTAGCGATCCGCCTGCTTCTGCTTCCCTAATGTGGAATTATAAGGGTGTGCTACGCATGCCCAGCTCAAAAAAATTGACAACTAAAAACTATTGGTCAGAATATCTATAGCACTTCTGCAGATGTGTCTCACTCCTGGGAAAAAAAAAACAAAACAGAATGAATTCCACAGAACAGGTTGAAAAACTAAGTCCTTTTAGAATGTTAAAACAAATAATTGTGTACAGACAACACCAAAGGAAATGAAAACAAGGAACGATTCTAGCGGCTAGGGAGACAGCTCAGATGGCTTAAATGCTTGCCTTGCAAGCACGGGGACCCGAGTCGGTCCCCAGGACTCACATGGATGTTGGGCATGACAACAACCATGCCCCATAGTCTGTATGGGGAAGGCGCAGACAGGTAGACCTGGGGTTCACTGGTCAGCCAGTATACCTTAATTGGTGAGTTCCGGGCCAATGAGAGACTGACTCAAAAAGCTTGGATAGGGCTAGAGAGATGGCTTAGTGGTTAAGGTGTTTACCTGCAAAGCCCAAAGACCCAGGTTAGATTCCCTAGGACCCATGTAAGCCATATGCACAAGGTGGTACATGTGCCTGGAGTTCATTTGCAGTGGCTGGAGGCCCTGGCATGCCCATTCTCTCTCTCTCTCTCAAATACATAAATTGTATATATGAGTTTGACAGAGGGCTTGGAGGGGATGATTCAGTAGTTAAAGGTGCTTGCTTGCAAAGCCTGACAGCCAGCATTAAATTCCCTAACCACCCAGTAAAGCTGGACAGACATTTGTTTACAGTAGCATGTGCATATACACCCATGCATGAAAATAAATAATTTTTTTACAAAGTTGGTCAGTATACCTGAGGATAACCTAAGGTTGTCCTCTGGGCTCCACAGGCACGTACACACATACCAGCTCACCTACACATGTCCACATACGTGAACACACATGTCAAAAAGTATACCGCCATGTTTGTTGCAACACTATTCACAATAGCCAAGAAACAGAAACAACCTGAGACTCTACTGATTGATTAAAAAGGCGGTGTACAGGGCTGGAGAGACAGCTTAGTGGTTAAGGTGTTTGCCTGCAAAACCAAAGGATACTGGTCCGATTCCCCAGGACCCATGGAAGCCAGACGCACAAGGGGGCGCACGCATCTGCAGTTCGTCTGCAGTGGCTGGAGGTTCTAGCGCGCCCATTATTTCTCTCACTCTCTCATAAATAAATAAATAAAATATATTTTTTTTAAAAGGTGGTGTACACGCACACAGGAATAGATACCTTCAGTCCTTTTTATAACACTATGTTAAGTAAAATAAGCCAGGCCCAGGAAGATAAACATACGATCTTGCTCATATATGGAACTAAAAGTTGATCTCGTTGAAGCTGATGGTAGACTTGGTAACTACCATAGGCTGGGAGGGAGAGGATGGAGAAAGGATGTACATGGTAGTAAGTTATAGTTAGGAGAAATAAGTTCTTAAGTGTTTTATTGTACAGTATTTCAAAAACGCTAGAAGAAATGATTTTGATGTTTTTTTTTTACCATGAAGAAATGATAGTTGAAAGATATTCTGAATGCGTCATACATGATGTATACATCTACTGAAACATCTCAATACCCCACAAATATGTAAATTTTGTGAATTAAAAACTAAAAATGGGCCGGGGAGACAGCTCAGCGGCTAAGGAGCTTGCCTGCAAAGCCTAATGGCCATGGTTCGATTCCCTAGTATCCATGTATAGCCAGATGCACAAGGTGGCGCATGCATCTGGGGTTTGTCTTCAGTGGCTGGAGGCCCTGGAATGCCAATTCTCTCTGTTCTTATCTCTTCTCTCTATTCTCTCTCTGCTTGCAAATAAATAAATAGAAATATAAAGTATATAAACAAAACAAAAATCAAAATCCAGCTAAATGTATCTTTGTTTCATTAAACCATGAAATATATTACCAAATGTGACTATCCAAAACATAAAACACTAGCTTAAAGCAAAACGTGAAGAAATGCAAGACTGAAAAATGCTAAGGGCTAACAGTCTTAAGACAGTGGACCATTTCAGATAACCTGACTGAAGTCCCATTGCATGAAGTACCCAGGCCTCTACTTCCCAATGCAGTGTATTAGAAATTCTCTCCTCCAGGAAAATCTAGGAAGAATCCTGCTAAGATCCCATTTTACAGGGCTCAATTTCTCTTCAAGCATTGGTTATTATTATTATTACATATCGGAGAAAATGTGTGTACACAGAACAAACAGGTATGTATATAAAGATGTGTACGTTTTAACTGCATTGTCAATATACTTTTTATTTTAATTATCTGTAGATAAGGAAACAACTAAAAAACATCCTGAAAGAATTTTTGTTTAGGGAAATATTATCTTTTAACTACATTAAGTTTAAAGTGCATCTTCATATGAAATAAGTGAATTCATATGTAGTTTCAAGTGATTTGTCTGAAAATAGTGACTCTCACTTGGATTCACTAACTGTTAAAATTGTCAAATCTATTATTTCTGTTATTCTAGTCAAAATGAACTCTAAGAATTACATATTTACCAAGTAGCAAGGTTAAAGGGGAAAAAACAGCCAAATCCCAACACCTGTAAGCATGGGTTCCTTGATTCCTCTATCAAGATCATTAAATCCAGCATATTCTTAAGCAAATATCAATAAAACCTTTTCAAACTAGAAAGCGTGAAACTCTGTATTCTCCCTAAAAATTTTTAAAATGAATATTCTTTTTAGCTAACTTTTGAACAATGAAGTATACATTTAAAAAAAAAGAATCAAAATGCCAATTTTTCTAAGAGTGATATATTTTTACACAGTTAGCCAAATCTTTATTATCTTAGTCTTTTAATTCATCTTAATGTTTTTATTCATTTAAGGCCATTTATTTGTCTTCTGAAAGATACTATTCTCCCTGAAGGCTAGTCAGCAAGTCCCCTGTCACCCCCCCCCCCAACACTGGGCCTCCAGAACAGTTTCTGCTTGCTGCAACACAGCAACAATACTACAGTACATCTCACTTGCCATTTGGTGAGTGAGGTACACACTGAAATCCTGATTCATGAACATCTCTTGTCAGTTTATGAACGTCAATAAAAAGAAATGTGACACTATGGCACATGACACTCTACCAACAACCAAGACACTACTTCAAATATAGGTAGGAAGAGACTTTGAATGAATGAAGAAAAATGTCCCAAGATCTACCTTAACAAGATTGGAAATTCCACTCAAATGGTGACATGAATGTACAATAAGAAAAAAAAACAAAAAACAAAACAGGAGTAGATTTAGTTTGGCTGACATTTTTTGATCCAGTGTTAATATTAATAAATCACACCTTTAAAAAGCTCACTATGCCAATAGAAACCTTCCTATTAAATACTAGGATTTCAACTGTGCGTGTTTTCTTTATTAAAAAAAGAAAGAGAAACAAAATCAAGAAAAAAAAAACAAAACAAAACATGGGACTATTATATATAATCCTGGTTCTGGAAGATCTGCATAGTATTTGAATGGAACACCATTAAAACTCTGATATGCAATGTGAAATGTAACCATCAAATCACATTTTCTTTTAACCTGCCAAAAGATCGGTAAATGTATCAAGGAATCGTTGAAACATTTTTGCCAAATATGTTGCACAAGATCACTGGCTGGCCTGAAACATGGCTTTCTTTCAAGCAACACGCAGCCTTCTCAAAGACTGTGACAGTGACTTGACGCAAAACCTTTCAAACTCATTTTCAAACTAAACGTTTCCTCACTATTTTTTTGGTCAAGTACAATGAAATCCATTAGGGAAACAATGCACGATTTTGAAAGACACGTTTAATCTGTCTCAATCGGAGGAGTGGTGACAACCAACGCATGTAAAAATTAACCTTAATCCACAAACCAAAACACGCAAAATGTCTTCTAACCATTCTCCTCCTTTAAACCACCACACACGCCACACACACAAAATCCGGGTACTGACCTGCACCCCTCAGCAGCAGAGGCAGGTACTTAACAGGGTCTAGTCTGGAGATCAAGGTGCAACACTTTCATCCCCAAAACCGCCCTCAAAATAACCTTTATAGTCCAAGCAAACTGTACTGGCTTAGAGCTGGAATCCGAGCCCGGGGAGCCTCAGCCCTTAGACAATGGTGGTTACCAGACGGCGCTGCACAGTTGCGTCCAAATGACACATTTCACTAGGCCCTGGTCACAACACACACAAACACACACACACACAGAGACAGACAGACAGACAGACAGACAGACACACACGATCCCACACACACGACCCCCCCCCCACACGATCACAAGGGGCCGGTTCCGAGGTTGGGGGGAGGGGGGGCTCGAACCCCAACCAGGAGACGGAGGCGAGCAACGGGCAGCGTGCCGGGGAGGACAGCCGAGGTTGGGGGGGTGGAGCCCCGAGCGGAAGGGTAACTGCACTGCACACGAGGGAGTGGGGACCGGGCGGAGGGGGGTGGTGCTGGAAATGGCCGATGCGTTTCTATATTTATTTATTTCGAGATCTCGGTGGAACGGCTCCCTCCCAAAGGGTTCCGTAAGTAAAGGCGAACTGCGCAGCAAACAACCGTGGCGTTGGGAGCTCCCCTTACGCCGTGACCGAGGAGGGTGTGTGTGTGTGTGGGGGGGGGTTGTGTTGGGGGGCGCAGGGGTGGGTGGGTGGGGGAAAGAAGTTCCCATGGCCAACACCACGCACCCCTTTTTTCTCCTCCGAGGAAGGAGGCTAACCCGAAGAAAGGAAAAAAAAAATTTTTTTTTTTTTTAAAAGGAGGGGAAAACAAGTTCCCCGGGGCAACCCCCCAACCCCAAATCCACCCACCCACCATGAGAAAGGGGCAAGCAGCGCAGACCGTGGAAGACGGCCGAAAAAGAGGGGTGTGTGTGTGTGGTGGTGGGGGGTGTGTTTTGGGGGGGTGAGTGAGAGGAAATCCCACCCTCGGCCTCCCGCAGACTCCCACGGGTGGGTGCGGGTGTGGGGGGCGGGGGAGAGTGGAGGTCTTGCGAGCGAGAACCCACCAGGCCCCAGGGGTGGGGATGGAGGAGGGGATGTGATCATCACCCCCCTTTCCCTTGCTTCCACCCCCCCCCAAACCTCCCCGAAACCCAAACAAAAGCGCGGCCCGAGCTGGAGCCCGGGGCGAATGGGGAGTCTGTGGATTGGAGAGAGAGAGAGAGAGAGAGAGAGAGAAAGAGAGAAAGAGAGAGAAGGAGCGAGGTTTTCCAGGCCGGGGCCCCGGGGGCTGACACTGCGGCAACGGCGGGGACCCGCCTCCGCTCGGGCCTCCGTCTCCCGTGCCGGGGAGCAGAGGATGGAGATGGAGAGGATGGGGCGCGGGGGGCTGGGGGCTGGGGGGGCGCCCAGGGCCGCGGCGGTGTGCGCGCTGCCCCCCGGGGGGGGGGGACGGGCAGCCCCGGGAAGGAGGGAGGGAAGGAGGGAGGGAGGACGGGCGGCGCGGCCTTACCCCGCTCACCGGCGTTGTTCCGCTCCTGGGGCAGCGGCGGAGGCGGCGGCGGCGGCGGCGGCGGGGGTTGCTGCAGCGGCGGCGGCGGAGGTTGTTGTTGCTGCGGCTGCTGCTGCTGCTGCTGCTGTTGCTGCGGCTGTTGCTGCTGCTGCTGCTGCTGCTGGGGCGCCGGTGGCTGTTGCTGCTGTTGCTGTTGCTGCTGCTGCTGCTGCGGTGGCTGCACCGGGCGCGGCCGCGACACTCGCCTGGGTCTCCGGTTGGCGGCTCGGACGGAGTTCATTTGCCGGGCTTGGAGGTGGCGGCGTTGGCGGAGGGACACACACACGCTCACTCACTCACACACACACACACACACACACACACGCTCACACTCACGCACACACACTGGCGCGCACACCCACGCGCGCGCACACACACACACACACACGGCGAGCTCCCGGGAGGGCGCCCGAGGAGGACGAGGGCGCAGGGAGAGGAAGGAGAGACAGAGAGAGAGAGCGAGAGAGGGATCGGGAGGGGGGGGGATGGGGGTGAAGGGGAAGGGAGGGGGGACACCCCCTCTCTGTCTCTCTCTCTCTCTCTCTCTCTCTCCCCCCCTCGGTGTCGTTTGCAGAGTCCCGGAGAGAGAGAGAGAGAGAGAGGAGAGAGCGAGCGAGCGAGAGCGATCGAGAGAGAGAGAAAAGGCCCCGGGAGCCCCGGGAGCCAGCAAAAGGCCCAGCTCGATCCGGAGCCCTGGGCGCGCACGGTTTGGAGGAAAAAAAAAAAAAAAAAGGAGGAAAAAAAAAAAAAAAAAAGAAGGCCGAGGCCGCCGGGGCGGGGCGGCCGCGAGAGAGGAGGGGGGGGAGGAAAGCTGGGCAGATCGAGAGGAAGAAAAGAAAAAAAAGAAAGAAAGAAAGAAAGAAAGAAAGAAAGGAAAGAAGAAGAAGAAAAAAAGGGCGTCCGCCCGCTTGGGGAGGAGCGGGGACTGGGGCGGGGAGGAGGGGGGATCCCCGAGGCGAAGCGGCGGCGGCGGCGGCCGAGGAGACAGAGCTCGGGGCCCGCCGACTCCCGAGCGGCGTCTCCCGGCGGCGGAGAGTGGGGATTTTTTTTTTTGGGGGGGGGGTAGTGGGCGGGCAAGGCTGGGGAAGGGAGGGAGGGAGGGGAAGAAGGGGGGGGAAGGAGAAGGGAGAGCGAGGGACGGAGGGAGGAGCGGAGGTGGTGGTGGGGGTGCGCCCCGGGCTCGCTTCTGTCCTTCCTTCCTTCTTCCTTCCTTCCCCCCCACTCCCCACACGCACACACTGAAACGAGAGAGAGACAGAGAGAGAGAGAGACTGCTGCGAGGAAATTTCTCTTTCTTCGGCCTTTTCTTCCTCCTCCTCCTCTCCTCCCCCCGCCCCCCCCCACCCTTCTCTCCTCGGCGAAGGGGAAATGAGTGTAAAAGGGAGGAGACAGGAGTTGAGGGGGGGAGGGAGGAGGGAGGGAGAGAGAGAGAGAGAGAGAGAGAGAGACAGAGAAAGAGGCGGTGTCGTTCTCCTCCTCCTCCTCCTCCTTAAAGGAGCCTTTCCTGCTCAACCCCAGCGGCCAGGCTGGGGCTGCGGCTGCTGCGGCGGCGGCGGCGGCTGCAGCTCGATGGCAGGAGGAGCCCGTGGACACGGCCGGAGCCTCCTCCTGCTCCCGCTGCCGCTGCTACCGCTCCTCCTCCTCCTCCTCCTCCTCCTCCTCCTCCACCTCCTCCTCCTCCCGGTCCCTCCTCCCTCCCTCCCCGCCGCGGGGCTGGACCAGGGCCGCGGAGGAAGGGATGCAGGCGGAGAGGCGGGGACTCCGGCCCGGGCCGACCAATAGGAAGCGTCCATACAGTGTGCGCGGACCAATGGCGTCTCGGCTCTTATCGCGGAGTCCCTTCCTTCAACGCCCTGTTTCCTCTCTCTCTCTCTCTCTCTTTCTCCCTCTCCTCTCCTCTCTCTCTCTCTCTCTCTCTCTCTCTCTCTCTCTCTCTCTCTCTCTCTCTCTCTCTCTCTCTCTCTCTCTCTCTCTCTCTCCTCTCTCTCTCTCTCTCCCTCTCTCTCTCTCTCTCTCTCTCCTCTTCTCTCTCTCCTCTCTCTCTCCTTTCTCTCTCCTCCCTCTCTCTCTCTCTCTCTCTGTCTCCTCTCTCTCCTCTCTCTCTTCTCTCTCTGTCTCCTCTCTCTCCCCTCTCTCTTCTCTCTCTCTCTCTCTCTCTCTCTCTCTCTCTCGGGTTTTCTCCTTCCTTTCCCTCCCCCCCCCCACCAACCATCGCTGGAGGAGGAGGAGGAAAATCAAGGGAGTGCGGTGGTGCTGACGGCGGGGAACGTATCGTGGAGAGATGGGTGGGGGGCGTAGAATGGAGCTGCGGGGGTACAGGGAGGTTGGTAAGGGGTAGGCCAGTGCAGAGGGAAGGAGGAGGTTCTAGGGGTGCTTGGAAGAAAAGGGCGGGTGTGGGTGTGTGTGTGTGTGTAGCTGATGTCATGGGGAGAAATGATTAATCCTACGTTTGGGCCTCCCTTCCTTCCACCACCCCTCTTGCCCCCAGCCTTCACCTGATTTGATTTCTATGTAAGTGGAGTTTGAGGGAGTCGAACTCGGGTGCTCGGTCGCCCCCCCACCCCCGAGGGGGGGGCTGGGTTGGGTTCAAACTCTGTGCAGTGGGGTTAGCGATGAGGGTTCGGTGCCCTTTCGCCCCCGGGGGCCGAGGGCATGAGCAACCGTCTCCCCACCGCACTTTTGGAGGGCTCTGCTGTTTCCCCCACCCCTCCCCAACTTGCAGCTTGCGAACCCAAGTTGGGTTCAGTCCTAGTCATCTAATCCTCCAAGGTTGCCATCCTTGATCACTTCCATGGCTTTCTGGAGAAGCGGTCCATGTAATGTTCTGGAAAGATCATAGAGGAGAGGGGGGAGAAAAGTTGAATGTGCTGAGGTTGTGATTGCGATTTACTGTTTTTTTCTTTTGAAAATTTTCCTTAGAACCCACAAACTCAAAAGAACCAACCCCCCCCTCCCTCAGAGGAATTGCCTTCTGTATGTGTAATCTGGTCCCCTCAGCGTAATCTCTCCCCAAGGGATTTTTTTTTTTTTTTATTCCCTAGCTCCTGTTGTGATGACTGAAAATGTACTAGTTCTCATTCTCCTCTTGTCATTTTGAGGATGGTAAAACAGCTTAACTGGATTGTTCTTATTTTTCAGACCTTTCAGGGAGTTCTCTCTCTTCTTTGAGTCTCATCAATTGCTGTGTACTTTTTGAGACAAATAAGCCATTACAAAGAATAATAAGGTAAGGCTGAGAGGGAGAAAAGTGAATTTTGAGAGAAGTTCAAGGGAGACTCAGCCAGTATAGTAGTGTTCTGTGCTTGACTCCTAGATTTCATACTTACCTCTAGGCAAATCGTTTCCTCTGTTTGGATACCGGCATCCCCCCTTTAAATTAAAACTTAGTTTGTGCTTGGGCCAGAGAGATCGCTCAGCAGTTAAGGCGCTTGCTCTGTAACACCCCTGTGCATCTGGCTTACATGGGTCCTGGGGAATTGAACCTGGGTCCTTAGGCTTCACAGGCAGGTGCCTTAACTGCCAAGCCATGTCTCCAGCCCTCTCTTTCAAATAAATAAATAAATAAATAAATAAATAAATGTTTTGGCCTGGAGGGATGGCTTAGTGGTTAAAGTGTTTGCCTGCTAAGGCAAAGACCCAGGTTTGAGTCCCCAGGACCCACGTTAGCCAGATGCACAAGGGGGTGCATGTGTCTGGAGTTCATTTGCAGTGGCTGGAGGCCCTGGCACACCCATTCTCTCTCTCTGTCTCTCTCTTTCTGTCAAATAAATAAAAATAAAATACTTTTTAAAATAAAACTTATTTTGTTCTATATAATTTATTTTCTATTTTTTAGAGTTACTTAATTTAAAGATGACCCTTTTGGTCCAGAAAATGGAGACTTTAATGTAGGTGTATGTTTACTAATAAAACCCATATGTGAGGACAGTTATTAGAAAACCTGAGCATGTAGGCAAATGCCACCATCAAGTTGCATCCTCTGACTCCTGCTTCCTTCTCCTCTTGCTCACAGTTGTTGACACACATCCTTGTCCAAAGTCAGTATTAAAAGAAAGCAATGGCAGAGGCTTGGGAAATGGCTTGGCACTTAAGGCATTTGCCTGCAAAGCCTAAGGACCCTGGTTCAAGTCCCCAAGACCCATGTAAACAAGATGCGCAAGGGGGCACATGCGTCTGGAGTTTGTTTGCAGTGGCTGGCGCACCCATCCTCTCTTTCTCTCTGCCTCTTCCTCTGTCTTTCAAATAAGTAAATAAACTTTTTTTTTTTTAAAAAAAAGCAATGACAGAATGGGGATTAGAACCAAGTGTTCTCATTTACTATCCAGGCTCGTTTAGCTCCCTTATTTGGTAGTTAAAATAAATCCTCATTAAGCCTGTTTTACTCCCTTAAGAGACTTAAGTCTGCTGTGTTACCAAGACAGGTCACAAACATCTGGGCTCACGGACTCCTGTCCCAAGTAGCTGGGACTGTGGGCACATGTGATGATCTGGCACACAGATCTAACACTCGCTCACTTGAATGTTCATTTTTCTTTTATAAGATCAGGCCAAAGTCAGTTAATTGCATAAAACTAAATAGAACAGGAGGAGGTCATGCTTGCCTTTCATCCCAGCACTGGAGAGATGGAGGTAGAAGAGTAGCTCTGAGTTCGAGGCCACCCTGAGACTCTCCTACATCTGCCTCCTGAGTGCTGGGATTAAAGGCATGTACCACCATGGCCAGCTCTCACCCATAATTTTCTACTTTCTCCCTTATGCTCCTCCATTTATACTGGTCACTCTTCTGTTCTTTTGACTATATCAGGACACTCTTCTATCCAAGCCCTTGCTATAGGACCTTAGGTTGGAATGTTCTGTATCTTCACAGGTATATTACCATACCCTCCTGGTACCTCACCTTTGTCAGTGAACTCTATGTGGACCTTATCAAGACACAAGATGCAATAAATCATTTCCACCCCCCCAAAAAAAGAAAATTTGAGCATGGACAGCTCACGATTGTAACCTGAGCTCTCTAGGAGCTGGAGTGGTTGTGTGATAGGTTTGAGGCCAGCCTGGACTATACAACAGATCACTGTCTTCAAAAAAGGCGGGGCTGGAGAGATGGCTTAATGGTTAAGGCCCTTGCCTGCACAGCCTAAGGACCCAGGTTCGATTCTCCAGGTCCCACGTAAGCCAGATGCACATGGTGGCACATATGTCTGGAGTTCGTTTACAGTGGCTAGAGGCCCTGGCGTGCCCATTCTCTCTCTCTCTCTCTCTCTCTCTCTCTCTCTCTCTTTCTCTCTCTCCTCTCTGTCTCTAATAAGTAAGTAAATTAATTAATTAATTATTTTAAAAAAGCCAGGTGAGGTGGTGTACACCTTTAATCCCAGCACTCAGGAAGCAAAGGTAGGAGGATGCTGTGAGTTCACCCTCGGAGACTACATAATAAATCCTCCAGGTCAGCTTGAGCTAGAATGAGGCTCTACCTCGAAAAACTGAATGAGTAAATAAAAACCAGTTTGGCCTTTAATCCCAGCACCCGGGAGGCAGAGGTAGGAGGATCGCCGTGAGTTCGAGGCCACCCTGAGACTCCATAGTGAATTCCAGGTCAGCCTGGGCTAGGGTGAGACCCTACCTCGAAAAACCAAAAAAAAAAAAAAAAAACAACAACAAAAAAAAAAACCATCTTGGGCTGGAGAGATGGCTCAGTGGTTAAATGCACTTGCTTGCAAAGTCTGAAGGCCTGGGTTGGATTTCCTAGTATCCATGTAGAGCTAGTTACACAAGGTGCTGGGCGTATCTAGAGTTCAATTGCACTGGCAGGAGGCCATGATGCTTTCATTCTTATTCTCTCTCTCACTTTCTCTCTCTGCTTGCAAATGAGTAAATAAAATATTTTTAAAAAACAGCTTGAAGGACTTCAAATTTTTATGGTTGTTAGCTAAGTACAAATGAGTACAAATTTACATTTGGTTGAAATAAACATTTGAGGAGAAAAGTAAAAGTGCAGGAAAAACTGCATGTTATGTAAGGGTGTCCATAATTTTAATTAGTCTAAAAATTTTTTATTCGGGTACTTAACAGGTTCTTCCCATGTATGCATAATATGTAATGTACTGTGGAAAATACCAATGGAAGAGGAAAAAACTTGGGCATAAAAAAAATATGTATTTTGGGGCCGGAGAGATGGCTTAGCGGTTAAGCGCTTGCCTGCGAAGCCTAAGGACCCCGGTTCGAAGCTTGACTCCCCAGGACCCACGTTAGCCAGATGCACAAGGGGCGCATGCATCTGGAGTTCGTTTGTAGTGGCTGGAGGCTCTGGCGTGCCCATTCTCTCTCCCTCTCTCTATCTGCCTCTTTCTGTCCCTCTCTATCTTTCTTAAATAAATTAACAACAAAAAAAAATTTTTTTAAATATGTATTTTGAGCCAGGCGTGGTGGCGCACACCTTTAATCCCAGCACTTGGGATGTAGAGGTAGGAGGATCGCTATGAGTTCGAGGCCACCCTGAGACTACATAGTGAATTCCAGGTCAGCCTGGGCCAGAGCAAGACCCTGCCTTGAAAGACCAAATATATATATGTATTTTCGGGCTGGGGAGATGGCTCAGCAGTTAAAGGCATCTGCTTGCTGAGCCTGCTGGCCCTGGGTTCAGTTCCCCAGTACCCATGTAAAGCACAAAGTGGCACATGCATCTAGAGCTTGTTGGCAGCAGCAAAGACACCCTAGCTTCCGTATACACTCTCTTTCTCGCTCACTTGCTCTCTCAAGGATTTTAAGCCAGGTGTGGTGGCGCATGCCTTTAATCCCAGCACTCAGGAGGCAGAGGTAGGAGGGTTGCTGTGAGTTCGAGGCCACCCTGAGACTACAGAGTGAATTACAGGTCAGCCTGAGCTAGGGTGAGACCCTCCCTCGAAGAACCAAATAAAATAAAATGAGGATGATACACTGGACTCCCTCATAGGTAATGGGAAGGCCTAAATGAGCGACTGCAATCAAAACCAAAAACAGAATTTTAAAAAACAGTATGTATTAAACACAGGTGTGGTGGTGCATTCTTTTAGTTCCAGCACTGAGGAGGTGAGGTAGAAGGTTCCCTGTGAGTAAAAAGGCTAGCATGTGCTACAGTTTGAGTTCCAGGTTAGCCTGGGATAAAATGAGACCCTGCCTCCAAGAAAACAACAACAAACAACAATATATGTATGTATATATATATATATATATATATATATATATATATATATATATATATATATATATATTCATATTCCAGGGTGGCATGTTTAAAGATTACTTTGCATGTTTTTCAGACATATGAAGAAAATAGAGCTTATTTTTGTTAATCTTTTTTGTTTTGTTTAAAATTTTTGCGAGAGAAAGGAAGGGAGGAGGGTACTTAATAGGTTGGTATTGTATATATGTAAGTGCAATGATTGAGATGGGGAGGTAATATGATGGAGAATGGAATTTCAAAGGGGAAAGGGAGGGAGGGAGGGAGGGAATTACCATGGGATTTTTTTTTATAATCATGGAAAATGTTAATAAAAATTTTTTAAAAATTTTATTTATTTGAAAGAAGATAAAGAGGCAGAGAAAGAAAGAGACACAGAGAGAGAAGGGGCACGCCAGGGGTTCCAGCCACTGCAAACGAATTCCAGATGCACACACCACCTCGTGCATCTGGCTTACATGGGTCCTGAAGAGTTGAACTGAGGTCCTTTGGCTTTGCAGGCAAGCGCCTTAACCGCTAAGCCATCTCTCCAGCCCACCTTTTGTTAATTTTTAATCTCAGTTTCCTTCTGCATGAATGCTATCTTTCAGCTTTTATTTCTGATCATCTTATTCCAACGTGTGTGTACAGGTAGATGGTTTGTATAAAATATAGAATGGCCGGGCGTGGTGGCACATGCCTTTAATCCCAGCCCTTGGGAGGCAGAGGTAGGAGAATCACTGTAAGTTCGAGGCCACCCTGAGACTATATAGTGAATTCCAGTTCAGCCTGAACTAGAGTGAGAGCCTACCTCGACAAAACAAACTCTCTCTCTCTCTCTCTCTCTTTCTCTCTCTCTCTCTCTCTCTCTATATATATATATATATATATATATATATATGTATGTATGTATGTATGTATATGTACATACATACACTCATACATGTACATACACACACACATACACGCACACACACACATATGTAGGATGTAGGGCCTGGGAAATGGTTCAGCAGTTAACAAAGTCACTGGCTCGCAAAGCTTGCTGGCCTAGGCTCAATTCGCCAGCTACCTAAAGCTCAACAGGCATTCATTTACAGTGGCAAAAGACCCTAACATACACATACACATTTTCAAATAAATATTTTGAGAGTATGTTTTGCAAAGCTTTGATTTCTGAATAAATTATGTCAATTATCTGATGATGATTACCATGTCTTTTTTTGTTGCTTTTTCCTCCAACATGGCATTTCTTATTTTCCTATGAGATTCGTATTACATACTCAGAAGAAAAGTGTCTTGTCTGGGAAGTCAGCTCAGTTGCTAAAGTACTTGGCTTGCAAATACGAAGACGTGAATTTGATCTCCAGAGCCCAGGCTTGGTGGTGCATGCTTATGGTCTATGTACTGGGAAGCTGAGGCAGGCCGATCTCTGGGACTAGCCGACTTGGGAAGCTCTAGGACAAGGAGAGAACTTGTCTTAAAAAAAAAAAAAAAGTACACATTGTTTCTAAGAAACAACACCCAAGATTGTCATCTGGTGTCCATGTGCAACACATGCGAACATGTACTGTGCCCCCCCCCCCACACAAATTGTCTTAAGGTGAACACATTTTTCTTTTCTTTTTCTGTTTTTTTTTGTTTTTGTTTTTTTTTTTGAGGTAGAGTCTTGTTCTAGCTCAGGCTAACTTGGAATTCACTGTACAGTCTCAGGGTGACCTCGAACTCATAGCAACCCTCTTACCTCTGCCTCCTGAGTGCTGGAATTAAAGGCGTGCGTCACCATGCCTGACTGGGAGCAGATTTTTTCTTTCTTTCTTTCTTCCTTTCTTTCTTTTCTTTTTTCTTTTCTTTTCTTTTCTTTTTTTTTTTTTTGAGAGAGAGAGAATGGCATGCCAAGGCCTCTAGGCTTCAAAGGAACTCCAGATGTGTACTCCCCCTTGTGCATCTGGCTTATGTGGGTCCTAGAGAGTCAAACAGGGATCCTTTGGCTTTGCAGGCAAACGTCTTAACCGCCGCAGCTGCCTGGGAATGGACTTGCTGCAGGGAAGAGCGTCAAAACCACAAATGCCAGGCCTGGTCCTCTGCTACGCTAGCTGCTGTGGTCAGAAGGACTAAGAACCTCAGAGATAAGACTGTTCATTTCTGGGTTTTTTGAGGTCTGAAGTATTTTTGTTGTTCATTTTGAGGTATTGGTGTACCACCCTTCTCAGCCAACACACATACAAACTATACTATCAGAGGTGTGCAACTTTTCATTTTTATTTTTATTTATTTATTTGAGAGCGACAGACAGAGAGAAAGAGAGAGAGAATGGGTGCGCCAGGGCCTCCAGCCACTGCAAACAAACTCCAGATGCGTGCGCCCCTTTGTGCATCTGACCAACATGGGTCCTGGGGAACCGAACCTCGAACCGGGGTCCTCAGGCTTCACAGGCAAGCGCTTAGCCGCTAAGCCATCTCTCCAGCCCGATGTCCAACTTTTGACATGTGGTGTTATCATCGATAAGTGCATTGGGCCACATTTATAGCTATTCTGGGATGCATACTCGCCCACGGGCCACAGGTTGAACATCTTGTACTGATCCCAAGTCTTCACAGGTCTGCTGATCTCAGCACCACGGTCTTCTCACTGAGGTCCGTGGTCGCTTCTGAACTGCTTGGATATCTCGTGTAAGCCTTGATGAGTCAGGGGCCTGGAGGGGTTTTTTTGGCCACCTCTCTTTTCTAGTGTTAAGATATTCTTCCCGTAGCATGCAGAGGTCTTTTCCTTTTAGTCATGCCTAGAAGAAAAAAAAACTCACCCTCAGCTTTCTTGAATCTCCAGATCTATATGAACCTGTCACCTACGTCCCTCCAAGTTTAGTCTCTACCAAAAAAGATAGGAAGTAAATTCCATGACCCCTTCCCTCTGTGTTGTAGTTTCTTCTTTTCCTCATCCTCCAGGACAACAAAGGATCTTGCTGCCAGGAGTTGTGGCGCACGCCTTTAATCCCAGCACTCACGAGGCAGAGGTAGGAGGATCGCCATGAGTTCGAGGCCACCCTGAGACTCTATAGTGAATTCCAAATCAGCCTGGGCTAGAGTGAGACCCTACCCTGAAAAAAAAAAAAAAATCTTTCTGTCTCACCTCCCCTGGAATTATAGGCTCTTCTCCCTCCCTCCCTCCCTTCCTTCTTCTTTTCTCTCTCTTTTACATTCTATTTCTTTCCTTAATTATTTGTTTTTGAGGCAGGGTCTTACTAGGAATTGAATTTTTGATAATTTCATACCTTTAGATAGTGGGCTTTAACTATATTCATGCCCCATTACCCTCTCATGCCCATTCCACTCCCACTGAACCCCTTCTTCTGTCCCTTCCCAATGAATTCTCCACCCTATGACTTTGATGTCTTCTTTCTTTCTTTTTGCATGTATGGTAGGGAGGCATCGGGATCTGACCGTGTAGCCCAGGCTGGCCTCAAACTCACAACCTTCCTGCCTTGGCTGGGATTGCAGGCTCCTTAACGTGGCATTTGCTCTTCCTTCCTTGGGGCCATGAGGGCTGATAAAGTATAACAGAGAAACTTGTTTAACAATAATCAATCTGCTGGGAGATTATTTTTTTAACGCCCTCTTCCCGTATTACTGGTTTAGACATATTTTTGTTCGTTTCACAGAATTAGACCGTAGAGTCTTATTTGTGCAAAAGTGTTCAAAGCCATCCTAAAGTTGTGGAACTTGGGAGATTTTAGGATGTGCCTTGGAGATCACTTAATCTCAGTTCTATATTTGACAGACCGGGAAACTACAGTCCAAAGAAATGAGATAACAAAACCAAATCCCATTACTCCTCAGTAGCTAAACTACTGCCTGCACCCAGTGTTTTCTCTATTCACAGGTGTTGTAGACATTTAATGCTTCTGGTAAAAATCCCAAAATGTTCCAGAAAGTTCCACCCACACCAGATCCAAATGTATCAGCAAATGATTCTGTTAGTTGGATGTCCGAGAAGTTGTACGTGAACTGGACTTGGTGACTTACTCCTGTAATCCCAATACTCAAGCGACGGAGGCAGGAGGATCATGGTGAATTTGAGGTCATTCTGGGTGGCATGCTGAGTTCCAGAACAGCCTGTAGAAACCCTATTTTACAAAAAGGAAAGGAGGAGAAAGTAGAGGGTATAAAAGAGGAGGAAGCTGAAGGGGGATGTCTATTTGGGGTAGGAATCTCCCAGAATTATTTCAGTAACAGTGTCATTTCATAAAATGAAATTCCCTCAGGGTTTGCTCTTTCCTCAAGAACATTTGTGTTTTTCTCAACTAATTACCAGTGCTCAACAGGTTAACATACTTAAAATTATTTGTTTATAAAACTTCTCACAAGGGCTGGAGAAACGGCTTAGCGGTTAAGGTGCATGCCTGCAAAGCCTAAGGACCCAGGTTTGATTCTCCAGGTCCCACGTAAGCCAGATGCACAGGGGGTTGGCGCATGTGTCTGGAGTTGGTTTGCAGCGGCGAGAGGCCCTGGCATGCCCGTTGTCCCTCTTTTTCTCCCTGTCTCTCTGTCTCTAATAAATGAAAAAAAAAATAATTTAAAAAAAGCTTATCACGGGCTGGAGGGATGGCTTAACAGTTCAGGCGTTTGCCTGTAAAGCCAAAGGACCCAGGTTCAAGTCCCCATGACCTACGTAAACCAGATGTACAGGCAGCGAATGCATCTGGTGTTCGTTTGCAGCAGCTGGAGGCCCTGGCGTGCCCATTCATTCTCTCTCTCTCTCTCTCTCAAATAAATAATTTTTTAAAAAACTTATCACAATAGGAGTATAGAAAAAATAAGCTCTTTAATCATGTTGGTACCTGGCAGGTGATATTTCCTGTGATTTTTTTTCCATTACAGTTTTTGCCATTTCAAAGTTTCAGCTTCCTTTTCCCTGTCAGCTGCCATCCAGTCTATCTTAGTTACACAACACACCTCAGAGCTGTTCTCTCCTTCTATGTCATGTAAGAAATTAGTCTGATCGGAACACGGTTTCCCTACAAGAGTAACTAGCTCTGTCTAAAGTAACCTCGTTAGAGTATGAATGACTTATCTCACTAAGCTGCCAGAAATTCATTCTTTTAGTACATGCTCAGATAATATTTTTTATCAGGTAGTGAAAATTAACTTGGAACCAAGGATTTAAATTTAATGTATATGTAGGAAAACCTGTAAGCACACAATCCAGTGATACTCATAATAGAGGCTATCTTTAAAGAATAATAGAATCTAACTATTAATACCCTTCCCTGTAGAATAATACAGATATAACAGTAATAAAAAATGAATTATGGCTGGGCATGGTGGCACATGCCTTTAATCCCAGCGCTTGGGAGGCAGAGGTAGGAGGATCGCCGTGAGTTTGAGGCCACCCTGAGAATACAGAGTGAATTCCAGACCAGCCTAGACTAGAAACCCTACATTGAACCCCCCCCCAAAAAAATTAATTATGTCTGGGTTTGGTGGTGCATGTCTTTAATCCCAGCATTCCGGAGGCAGAGGTAGGATTGTTGTAAGTTTGAGGCCACCCTGAGACTACAATAGTGAATTCCAGGTCAACCTGAGCTAGAGTGAAACCCTTCCTCAAAACAACTTAAAAAATGTTTAATTATTCTTAAGATTTAGGATGCGCTATAGTATATAATTGTATATCTTTATTTTGCTCTTTTTTTTTTTTTTTTTTCAAGTTAGGATATCGCTCTAGCTCAGGCTGACCTGGAATTCACTATGTAGTCTCAGGGTGGCCTCGAACTCACAGTGATCCTCCTACCTCTGCTTCCCCAAGTGCTGGGATTAAAGGCGTACGCCACCACGCCTGGCTTATTTTCCTTTAAAAGGGACAACTGGGTTGGGGAGATGGCTCAGCAGTTAAGGTGCTTGGCTACAAAGTCTAACGACACCAGTTCAGTTCCCCAGTACCCATATAAATCCAGGTGCACAAAGTGGCCCATGCATCTGAAGTTCATTTGCAGTGGCTGGAAAGCCTGGCATGCCCGTTCTTTCTGTCTATCTCTACTTGCAAGTAACAAATATATATACATACATACATACATATATATATGTTTATATATATATATATTATACATATATATTTATGTATTATACATCTATCTATCTATCTATCTATCTATCTATCTATCTATCTATATATATATATATATTTTTTTTTTTAAGGAGAATCCAAGTTTCAAGGTTTGGGAAGAAGGGGCTAAAGCAGTGAGAGCATGTTGATTTATGGAAGGTCTGGTGGGCGACAGTGTGACTAGCTGTGAAGATGGCAAATCATGATGGCCCTCAGCCTCTTATTGCTTGTCTGAACTAAGCTTCATTCCTTGGCCTCTCTGGCTAGTTTGGTAACCCTCGTGTTATAGAATTGGCACAGGGGTTAAGTAAATGACTCTAAAATGCTCAAATCAGTGCCTGATATATAGGAGAGGCTCAGTAAATGGTTATCATCATCATCGCTGCTGTACATTTTCTGAACTTTTTTTTTTTTTTTTTTTTGGTTTTCGAGGTCCGGTCTCACTCTAGCCCAAGCTGACCTTGAATTCACTCTGTATTCTCAGGATGGCCTGGAACTCATGGCGATCATCCTACCTCTGCCACCCAAGTGCTGGGATTAAAGGCGTGCGCAACCACGCCCTGCTTTGTGTACATTTTAAAAAATGTATTTTATTTATTTATTTATTTGAGAGAGCGAATGGGTGTGCCAGGGCCTCCAGCCACTGCAAATGAACTCCAGACCCATGTGCCACCTTGTGCATCTGGCTTACGCGGGTACTGGGGAATTGAATCAGGATCCTTTGATTTTGTAGGCAAATGCCTTAACCACTAGCTATCTCTCCAGCCCTGTGTACTTTTTTTTTTTTTTTTTAAGGAAGTAGGTATGCTCTTGTAAGGGAATATGCCTAGAAAATTAGAATTTTTTGTTTTGTTTTGTTTTTCAAGGTAGGGTCTCACTGTAGTCTGGGCTGACCTGGAATTCACTATAGAGTCTCAGGGAGGCCTCAAACTCACAGCAATGCTCCTACCTCTGCCTCCCAAGTGCTGGGATTAAAGGCATGCACCACCACACCCAGCTGAAAATTAGAATTTTATTTATTTATTTATTAGATACAGACAGAGGGAGAGTGAGAATGGACATACCAGGGCCTCTAGCCACTGCAAGCAAACTCCAGATGTACATGCCACCATGTGCATCTGGCTTATGTGGGACCTAGAGAATCGAACCTGGGTCCTTAGGCTTTGCAGGCATGTACCTTAACTGCTAAGCCATCTCTAGCCCTAGAATTTTTTTTTAAGTGCAGGAAAAATAACACCAAAAGAAAGAGACAGAACAACGCTGGGCATGGGTCAGACATGGGTTGAAACTATTGGGAGACCTCCTGTGCACGGTTTCTCCACTCAGGCACAGCTTGAACTGAGGATCTTGGGGGAGATGCAGAATAACTTGATTTTTTTTTTCACCTCCCCAAGCCACTGAAGAGTAGAAGCAGTAGGCAAGGAACAAATAGAAAAAAAGGCAGCAGTGCTGGATGAATGGCCTTATAGTTAAGGCGCTTGCCTGCAAAGCCAAAGGACCCAGGTTTGATTCCCCAGGACCCATCTAAGCCAGATGCACAAGGTATGCATGCATTTGGAATTTGTTTTCAGTGGCTAGAGGTCCTGGTGTGACCATTCTCTCTCTCTCTCTTAAATAAATAAATAAATAAATAAATAAATAAATAAATAAATAAATAAAATATTTGAGCCAGGTGTGGTGGTGCATGCCTTTAATCCCAGCACTTGAGAGGCAGAGGTAGGAGGATCACTGTGAGTTCAAGGCCATCCTGAGTCTAATTCCAAGTCAGCCTGGGCTAGAGTGAGACTCTACCTTGAAAAAAAAAAAAAAAGTTGATTTATCTGTGAAAGAGGAAGACTTGGATCTACTTAAGAAGTTGGTTAAAATCTTTTTTTTTTTTTTTTTTTTTTGCCTTTCATTTTTCAAGATAGGATTTTACTCTAGCTCAGGCTGGCCTGGAATTCACTATGTAGTCTCAGGGTGGCCAGAACTCGTGGCAATCCTCCTACCTCTGCCCCCCCAAGTGCTGGGATTGAAGGTGTGTGCCACCACGCCCAGCTGGTTAAAATCCTTATACTTATCAGGCCTCGTTGAAAGTAGTAAATGATAAAAATGGAACAGGAGTAGAGAAAGACAAGGCAGAAACTAGTACGTGTGGTGCTAAGTTACTGAAGTTACTCCAAAGCTAAATAAAGCGAGGTGTTAGGAGAGCGCATGGCAGAGACATACCAGACCCCACTGTGTCCCCGAGAAGCAACAACGCCAACTTCAGATTCAGGGATCTGTTGTGGATGATTTTTCACTAAAATATATTTCAGGAAAAATGATCTTAGAAGCAGGGTCAATAGGCATATGGAGTTCTAGAACAGAAAACAATGGCAGCAGCTGTGTTGTATAGTTTTAAAATTTGGGTTTCTGCTAAGGGAAGAAAACAAAAAACAAAACAGCTGCAAAACCATGTAGAATACAGTTGCTGGTATGGATGTAGGGTACTGTGTTCACACCTGGGAGAAGAACTCATGTTACTGAAAGAAAACCAGGATCAGGAAAGAATACCAAGAGAAAAAAGGAAGGCTTGAGAATTAACTGACATTGAAGATGGTATCACTCAACCTCTCCGTGTCTCTGTAACTAAGTGGCCCAAACCCCACTGAATTAATTTCTGGCAAGAGTGAAGGCATTGCTCTTGTATAAATCAGACTAGTTCTTGTAGCTTCAGATGGGGTGAGCTGGGTAAAGAAATGTAGGCCTTTACAGCCAGGCCAAATGAGCCAACGGGTACAATAGTGGCATGTCTGTTATGGGGTAAACCAACCACCCTCTAATTTGGCTGGAGGCCCACTCCATGGGAGGGAATACATTTCTGATACTGAAAACCTACAACAGGGGTAGTCATGAGCCCTAGGGGTGTAATGTCTGCTGGTATCTGGCTACATGTATATACTATGCTTATCAAATGCCCAGTAAGCACTTCTGCTAATGTTCATATCCATATATTAATGCTACTCTCACTTTTGGTTAGAGAACCTTCTCTTTTCAGTTAGCAGTGACCTTGGGATGACTCAGAAGGCACCAGGGTGCTATGAAGAAGTGACAGAGGAGTGCTCAGCACTGAAATATCTCCATCACACCTTCCATGGCTCAGGGTCTATTGTGGAAGAGGTGGCGGAAAGAATGTAAGAGCCAAAGGAAGGGTAGGACTCCTTACAACGTGCTCCCCCAGACACAAAATGACCTAGATATCCATGACCTCACAGTGCCTGACACTACCTACACAAGACCATCATAATAGAAAGAAAAGATGATGACATCAAAACAAAAGAGAGACTGATTGTGAGGGGGAGTGGATATGATAGAGAGTGGAGTTTCACAGGGAGGGAGGGAGTTGCCATGGGATATTGTTTACAATTATGGAAGTTGTCAATAAAAAATATTAAAAAGAAAAAGAAATGTAGGTCTTTAGAATATTGGATGGGTTTTGTTGGTGGTGGTGGCGGGTGAGTGTGTACTGGGAGAGGAAGTGTTAGGGTTTGAATGTGAAATGTCCCCCACAGCCTCGTGTATTTGAACACTGCGTCCCCTGATGGTGGTACTGTTTAGGGTTCTACTGGCTCTGCTTCCCTTCGTCACAGATGCGTTGGGATCACAGATGCCCGTGTCACTTTGCACCCAGGTTTATGTGAGTGCTAAGGCTTTGAGGCAAAGCTGCAGGCTTTGCAAGCGAGTGTCTTTAACTGCCAAGCCATCTCGCGACACCTCACCGTTCTGGAAGGTTATGAAACCTTAAGGAGATGGAGCCTTGCTAGAGGAAGTAGGTCACTGGAGGTGGGCCTGCCGGTTTCATAGCCTAAACTCTCTTCTGGTCTGTTCTGTGCTTCCTGACTACATATGCCATGTAACCAGCCAGTTCATGCTCCTTTCAGCACATGTTAACTGCCGTGATAAACCATATCCTTTCTTAAAACATGATCCAAACATTCAGTGTTTTTGTCGGGTATTTTATTATAGCAACAGGAAAAGTAACAAACACAGAAAACTGGTACCAAGAGTGAGGTAGTTGCTGCAAATAGGCCTGACCGTGTGGGTCTTCGGAGGAATATGGAAGGGTTTGGAGCTGTGGGCTTGAGAAGTCCTAGAGTTGTGGAAGCAGAGCTTAGTGGGTCATTCTGGTGAGAGTTTGGACGATGAGCATGGTGAGAGAAACCATGGACATTGGAGGCCCAATTTATGAGGTTTCAGAGGAGAAGAAGGTCTCTTGTGAACTGGGCTAAAGACCGTTCATGTTCTATTCTGCATTCTGACCATGCCCTGAAAACTTGAGTGAATCTGAATTCAAAAAATAACAGACTAGGCTGGGCATGGTGGCGCCCGCCTTTAATCCCAGCACTTGGGAGGCAGAGGTAGGAGGATGGCAGAGAGTTCGAGGCCACCCTGAGACTCCATAGTGAATTCCAGGTTAGCCTGAGCTAGAGTGAGACTCTACCTCAAAAAAAAAAAAAAAACAAAATAGGGCTGGAGAGATGGCTTAGCGGTTAAGCGCTTGCTTGTGAAGCCTAAGGACCCCGGTTTGAGGCTCGGTTCCCCAGGTCCCACGTTAGCCAGATGCACAAGGGGGCACATGCATCTGGAGTTCGTTTGCAGTGGCTGGAGGCCCTGGTGCGCCCATTCTCTCTCTCTCTCTATCTGTCTTTCTCTCTGTGTCTGTCGCTCTCAAATAAATAAATTAATTAATTAAAAAAAAATATGGGCTGGAGAAATGGCTTATCGGTTAAGCGCTTGCCTGTGAAGCCTAAGGACCCTGGTTCGAGGCTCGATTCCCCAGGACCCACTTTAGCCAGATGCACCAGGGGGCACATGCATCTGGAGTTCGTTTGCAGTGGCTGGAGGCCCTGGTGCGCCCATTCTCTCTCTCTCTCTCTGCCTCTCCCTCTCTCTGTCTGTTGCTCTCAAATAAATAAATAAAAATAAACGAAAAAATATTTTTAAAAAACCAAAATAATAAAAATGCTAAGAACAACAACAGACTAACATGTTTGGTCTTAGTGCTCTGCACTGGGATGTTAGAAACGGAATCCTGAGGTCAAGACCCCACCCATGAAGGCTCCAGTTTGTAACAAGGCAAATACATTTGAAAGGAGAAAGCCTGAACTGAGGCTTGCTAAAGGAGATCCCTGTTCCAAAGTGGCCTCCTAAGAAAACTTTTTTTTTTTCTTTCAGATTTAAGCACCCAGGAACCCAAAGACCACAGTGGTCTAAAGGGACCAGGCTGTGTCTTGGTGTGCAGCAGAACTTACCAGTGCCGTCCACGTGGTACTGCTTTTGAAAGCAAGAAAGATACAAGAAGGAGGGACGTGGAGGCCCAGGGCACCAAGGTTCTAGAAGACACCTAGACCAGGCAATGTGTGACATGGCCGGATTCACTTCTTCAAGGATCCTGGCGAGGCGGTGGCATAAAGTTGAGACGGTGTAGCATAAGCTGCAATGGGACTCCACAGTGGCAGAGGTGCCAGGACCCTGGGATCTTTGCTGAGGAAAGCTACAAGCATGTGTGAGTTGGGGCCAGTTCACCAAGGGTGTGGTCACACATGCTATAGGCAGCAGAACTGGCGGGATGGGGTCTCCCAAGGCCATCGGAGCCCAGATAATCCCATCAAGAGCCCCTGATGCTGGACGTGGTGCCATAGGATTTGGTGTTTGCTCTGGGATTCACTTTGGTCTGCTTTTTTTCCTTGCTATGCCCCCATTCCTCCATTTTATGCTGTGCTATTGTGAACCTTTTTTATTGTTCGGGGGCTCACAACTAAGAGATCACCTTGAGTCTCCAAAAAAACTGGGCTTTTCTTTTAATTTTTTTATTTTTATTTATTTATTTGAGAGTGACAGAGAAAGAGGCAGAGAGAGAGAGAGAGAGAGAGAATGGGTGCACCAGGGCCCCCAGCCATTGCAAATGAACTCCAGATGCATGTGCCACCTTGTGCATCTGGCTTACATGGGTCCTGGGGAATTGAGCCTGGAACTGGAGTCCTTAGGCTTCACAGGCAAGAGCTTAACCACTAAGCCATCTCTCCAGCCCTTTCCTCCTTCCTTCCTTCCTTCCTTCCTTCTTTTCTTCCTTTCCTTCTTAATTAATTATCTTATTTGACAGAGAAAGAGGGAGAGAAAGAGAATGATGAATGGGTGCGCCAGGGCCTCTAGCCACTGCAAACAAACTCTAGACATGTGAGCCCCCTTGTGCATCTTGCCAAAGTGGGTCCTGGGGAATTAAACATGGGTTATTTGGCTTTGCAGGCAAAGGCTTTAACCGCTAATCCATCCCTCCAACCCGAAACTGGACTTTTGAACAGTGTTGGGACTGTTAAAGACTTGGGGTACTTTTATTAAAGTTGAAATAAATGTGTTTTGCATTATGAGATGGGTTGTGAGTCCATGGAGGCCAGGAGCAGAATTTTAAGGTTTTGAGTGTGCAATATTCCCCAGAGTCTATGGGTTTAAATAAGCGTCCCCTGCTGGTCATGCTGTGTTAAAGGTTATGGAACTTTTAGAGGTGAAGCCTTACTGGAGAAAGTGGGTCACTGGTGTGGGGTGACCTTGAAATTGTGGAGCCCAGTCCCACTTCCTGCTTACTCTCTGTCCTTTCTGTAGGTGCATGCAATCCTCATGCTTCCAATCCATTCCTCCCCAGCCCTGACAGACCTGTGAGCCAGAATAAACCCTTCTTTCCCTAAGTTGTTTTTGCCGTATATTTCTGTCAAAGCAGTAAGAAAACTAATTATAAGATGTCAACTATGTCCTTACTAAAAATGTAGTGTCATAATTAACTTCATGATGAGAAATGTCGGCAAGCTGAATTTAAAATCACAAACAGAAGTTGGAAAACTGTTTTTCAGGCATCCCGGAAAGGTGGAAACAAATGTTTGTTTATTTATTTATTTATGGACAGCTTCCACAATTGTAAACAATATCCCGTGGTAATTCCCTTCCACCCCCAGTTTCCCCTTTGAAACTCCACTCTCCATCATATCCCCTCCCCCTCTCAATCAGTCTCTCTTTTATTTTGATGTCTTCATCTTTTCCTCCTCTTATGATGGTCTTGTGTAGGTAGTGTCAGGCACTGTGAGGCCATGGATATCCAGGCCATTTTGTGTCTGGAGGGAGCACGTTGTAAGGAGTCCTACCCTTCTTTGGCTCTTACATTCTTTCCGCCACCTCTTCCACAATGGACACTGAGCCTTGGAAGGTGAGATAGAGATGTTTCAATGCTGAGCACTCCTCTGTCACTTCTTCTCAGCACCATGATGCCCTCTGAGTCATTCCAAAGTCACTGACATCTGAAAAGAGAAGCTTCTCTAATCAAAAGTGAGAGTAGCATTAATATAAAGGTATGAACATTAAGAGAAGTGCTTACTGGGCAGTTTGTTGAGCATAGTATATACATTTAGTCAGACACCAGCAGACGTTGCATCCCTAGGGCTCCTGACTACTCCTGTTTTAAGTTTTCAGTATCAGGGATGTATTCCCTCCCATGGAGCAGGCCTCCAGTCAAAGTAGAGGGCAGTTGATTTCCCCCATAACAGACATGCCACTATTGTACATGTTGGCTCATTTGGCCTGGCTGGCCAAATATAAGGCTTGCCGTGTCCACTGTTGAGTATCTTCACTGGTGATTTCTCTCTCTCCCATTGAACTTCATGCAGCATGGCTTTTACCAGCTTTCTGTCAGCCGGTCTACATGGAGGAGGTTTTCAGCTCAGTTCTAGCAGGATTTCTCAGTGGCCTTGCAGCCCAAGTATGTGGAGTCTTCAGCAATAGGCTCTTACCATCTGTTCCTTCTTTTTATTTTTTATTGCCTTTGTATTATTCCCTTTCCCCCCTGAGGAAGCTAAAGTTGGATATACTCTTTGATAGGCAGTAGTTCCAAGTTTCTCTATGCTATATTCTAGAACAACATTCCTCTATTATTTCAGAAGTTATTTCTCCTGCGTTTATGGAACATAAGTGATTGGGGTGTCTTTCTTCAATTTTGAAAGTGCCCTATCCGTTGTAATGGAAGAGGATTCAGTAGCCACTGAAGGATCCCACACACCTAGGCATTTGAGAGAGGACCCTCTGCCAGGGACTGAAAAATTGTTTGTTTGTTTTTTTTTAAGTCATGGGGAGGGGTATTAAACTTTAAGGTCTTTGGAGTTCAGTTTACAATAGAAAGAGGAATTCATCTTGAATTTCCCTAGAAATTTAGTAGTGGGAAGCACTTCACATTGCTCAATTTTCTTTAAGCCAGTTTTTGTTATTTCAGTTAGATTTTTGTAAGTAGTTTTCTCTGTTGACCAATTTTCAACACTCATGACCAGGTATGACTTCAAATGGAACACAGAAGATGAATATTTGGTTCTGGGAAGTTACCAGTGGTAAGGAGCACAGAGAGCTGCTAACTTAATGGGATAGTTCTTGGTGAACAAAGATTTGGTCAAGCCCAGGTGTTAAAGAAAGAATAATGGGGCTGGAGAGATGGCTTACTGGTTAAGCGCTTGCCTGTGAAGCCTAAGGACTCTGGTTCGAGGCTTGATTCCCCAGGACCCACGTTAGCCAGATGCACAAGGGGGCGCACGTGTCTGGAGTTCATTTGCAGTAGCTGGAGACCCTGGTTCACCCATTCTCTCTCTCTATCTCCCTCTTTCTCTCTCTGTCTGTTGCTCTTAACTAAATAAAAATAAACAAAAAAATATATAAATTTTAAAAAAAGGAAAGAATAATGGCTGGGAAAGGGAGTGTGAGTAGTTTACTTTTAGCATGGCTACCTACATTTCTGCCCAAGCTCAGGAGGGAGAAAACTTCTGCTCAAACGTTGGTTCCTTTTCTACCCTCTTGCTAGACCTTACACGTGAAAGACCAGACTTCAGTGTGGTCAGAGCCACGGGGACACTTGGCTGGAGGGAGGGATCATGACGCAATAGGTCATGATGCCTGTAATTTCACGGACTACCACAAGGAGCTGCAAACTGTTTTGTAAATCCTGCCCCCAAGTGGTGACTGAATCCAGAGGAGGGAGGTGTGGGGAAGGTAGGTGGGTTACCCCCTAGAGAAGGCCTCAGCCCCTCTGTCAACAGGTATGTGGCTCTGACAAGCCGACCTCTCTCTGGTTGAGTTTTGTTTTTATTATTTATTTATTAGAGACAGAGAAAGGGAGAGAGAGAGAAAAAAAAAAGGGCCCCAGCCACTGCCAACCGAACTCCAGACACATGTGCCACCTTGTGCATCTGGCTTATGTGGGACCTGGAGAATCGAACCTGGGTCCTTGGGCTCCATAGGCATGCATCTTAACCACTAAGCAATCTCTCCAGTCCCCTCTGCCCTCTATTTAAACCTAAACTTGTAAGTCAGAACCTTGAAGATGAATTTAGGACACCACTGGAATTATTTGTTCCTCATCAAGTTGGCCGCATTAAAAGAAATTCCCCCTTTTCTGCTTTTCACTGTGACTTCTCTGTTTAATTGGCCTTTTGAGGGTGGATAGCCAATCCTAGCTTTTTAAGGGGTGTCCAGGCTCATGCTCTGACCCCACTAAGAACCCTGGTAATGCAGGCAGCAGGATCAGCAGTTTAAGGTATTCCTCAGCTACATAGCAAGTTTGAGGCCATCCTGGAATAAATAAGACCTTGTCTCAACAACAACAACAAAAAATTATTGGGGGCCCAGCATGGTGGCACATGCCTTTAGTCACACTTGGGAGGCAGAGGTAGGAGGATCACAGTGAGTTCGAGGTCACCCTGAGACTACATAGTGAATTCCACATCAGTCTGAGCTACAGCGAGACCCTGCCTCAAAAAAGCAAAATCAAACCAAAAAAAAACTGTTGGGGAATATTTTGTAAGCACAGGTTATCTCTATGCTTGGTAATGAGTATTGCCATTCAAGTTATAAGGGATAGGAAAAGTGTTAGGAGAAAGACAATTCCAAGAAAGTGGTAATATTGTTAAATTCAACACATGTAATAATTTCTTATTTTGCCCATAAAAAGCTATACATTTTATATCAAGAGAAAATGAATCTCTCTGTTCTCAGCCACTTAGAGAATATTGATTTGAAGAGAAGCCAGATTTTCCTTTCCTGATGGCTCCCAGGAGGCTTGAGCCAATCCTGGAGTTCGTTTGCCTCCCTAGTGTGCCCATTCTCTCTCCCTCTCTCCTCTCTCTGCTTGTAAATAAATACATATGCATATTAAAAACAAAGCAAAAACTATATTACAACTGACCATACCAGGACTGGTAGCATTTGTCTAAAATCCCAGCTATCAGAAAGATGAGGCAGGATGATTACTGTGAGTTTGAGGCCAGCCTGGTTTACATAACTAGTTTGAGGCAAGCCTCGGCTGTATAGTAAGGTCCTATCTCAAAGACATCAAAAAAGCCGGGCATGGGCTGGAGAGATGGCTTAGCGGTTAAGCGCTTGCCTGTGAAGCCTAAGGACCCCGGTTCGAGGCCGGTTCCCCAGGTCCCACGTTAGCCAGATGCACAAGGGGGCGCACGCGTCTGGAGTTCGTTTGCAGTGGCTGGAAGCCCTGGCGCGCCTATTCTCTCTCTCTCCCTCTATCTGTCTTTCTCTCTGTGTCTGTCGCTCTCAAATAAATAAATAAATAAAAATAAAAAAATTAAAAAAAAAAAAAAGCCGGGCATGGTGGCACACGCCCAGAATAGGCAGAGGATCCCAGCACTGGGGAGGCAGAGGTAGGAGGATCACCAATGGGTTCGAGGCCAACCTGAGACTTCACAGTGAATTCCAGGTCAGCCTGGGCTAGAGTGAGACCCTACATCGAAAAGCCAAAATAAACAAATAAGAACCCCATCAAAAAAAAAAATACTCTGACAGATGTTCAACAGAAGTGGGGGGTATCTGTTCCCCAGTACTGTTCTTGGAGGAAGAAGGGTAATCAACTATGTCAGATGACATCAGCTCTGTGACGCTCCTTTGGGTCACATCTCTCTTCAGTGGCAGGTTAAAATGTAGATTTATATGTAAAATAACTTTGAGAAAATATGACTTTTGTTTGGTGGAGCAGAGGAGAGTGAAGTGTCAAGATTTGGGGGTGTGAATCTTACCCAATCCATCCTCACTCATAACTTCCCCTCTCCATTTCAAGATAGCTTGCCACATCACACTTACGGAAATTGAAAATTAGAGAACTGATTTTTTTTTTTTTTTTTGGTGTGTGTGTGTGTGTGTGTGTGTGTGTGTGTAAGTAAAACCCTTCCAGCTATTACCTACGTAGGATCACAAATGAAAGGAAGCAGACTTTTGAGAACAAACAAGATGGGCCGATTAAACACCTCCAGCGTTCTAATCACCGCAGTTAAAACCCCTTAGTTTAAAAGGAAACAAGAGATACTCATCAAAGGTGGACAGCTTTTAGCATAGAGCTTGTGATTTGGGGGTGGGGTGGGGGTGCTACCTGAGAGCCATCTTGTCCTGACAAGAAGGAACTAGAACTTGCCAGTCATTAAAGACCTCACTGGCACAGTCCGCCCCCACCACAGGATGTGTTTCTCTCCTGATACAGATCAACTTTCTTATGTGCCTTATTTTAATGAATGCTTAATGCGAAATGGAGGGTATTCTTGTTTTACAATATAGTTCGTTAGTCTTTAGAGCAGGATCCTCTGGAGAAGTGGGGCAGGCCAAGGATTGTTCGCCTACAAATCAGAGAGGAGTGGGCAAACACAGCCAGATATTCCTGCGGTCGCCACTGAAACGTCATCTTTTAGCCTTCCTCCTATGTGAGGCATGTTTCCATTCCTTTGACTGCATTGTCCAGTGTTCTGTCTTTTCTGTTTTGTTTTGTTTTGGGGTAGGGTCTCACTTCCAGCCTAGGCTGACCTGGAATTCACTGTGAAGTCTCAGGTTGGCCTCGAACCCATTGGTGATCCTCCTACCTCTGCCTCCCCAGTGCTGGGATTAAAGGTGTGCGCCACCATGCCCGGCTGTAATGTCCTATCTTTGATGACTTGCGTTGGGATCTGTTTTGGTTTTGGCCTTCTTTTCCTGTTTATGGCATCTGTTTCTCCCAAGATCCTGATCTCCATGGTGTGGGCACTGAGCTGGGAGTTTGAAATAGGAATGTTTCTTTTCTTGATGACTTAATGTGGTACTAAAACAAAATAGGGTTGGGCTGGAGAGATGGCTTAGCGGTTAAGTGCTTGCCTGTGAAGCCTAAGGACCCCGGTTCAAGGCTCGATTCCCCAGGACTCACGTTAGCCAGATGCACAAGGGGGCGCATGTGTCTGGAGTTCATTTGCAGTGGCTAGAGGCCCTGGCGCGCCCATTCTCTCTTGTCTGTTGCTGTCAAATAAATAAAAAAATGAACAAACAAATAAACAAATAAAAAGTTTAAATAGAAATCCTTAAAAAATAAAATAAAACAACATAGGGAAGTGTAGCCATTGCCTTCTTGTGGCTGAGATAAAATGTCCAACCAGAATGCAGTTTATGTGGGGAAAGGATTTATTTTGGTTTTTTTTTTTTGTTGTTGTTGTTTGTTTGTTTTGGTTTTTCCAAGTAGGGTTTCGCTCTAGCCCAGGTTGACCTGGAATTCACCATGTAGCCTCAGGGTGGCCTCGAACTCATGGAATTAATATCTTCATCTTACTGAAAAGGAGATCTCCTCAGGGATGTGCATGATCTGGTCAGACCGCCTCATAGGGATGCAGCCTGGAGGTAAACACAGGCGATCTGGCTCTGGCTGCAAAATCCATGTGTTCTGTGGTGGTTTGAATGAAAAATGTCCCCCATGGTCTCGTGTGTTTTCAATACTTTGTTCCCAGCTGGTGACAATGTGGGAAAGTGGTGGGGTATTTGTATGGTGGAGTCCAGCTAGAGAAGGTGTGTCCCGGGGGGCGGGGATTGGGCTTTCGGCTTTGTTAGTCCAGCCCACCTGGGTGTTCATAGTGAACTCACTTTTTCATTTATTTACATACCTACTTTTTTTTTGGGGGGGGGGTTGTGGTAGGGTCTCACTCTAGCCCAGGCTGACCTGGCATTCACTCTGTATTTTCAGGGTGGCCTCGAACTCATGGTGATCCTCCTACCTCTGCCCCCCGGAGTGCTGGGACTAAAGGCATGTGCCACCATGCGCAGTTTGTATCACAGTTTTGTTTTTCAAGCATCTTAGGGCCTGGAACGCTAGCTCAGCAGTTAAAATAGCCACTGCAAGCGAACTCCAGCTGCATGCACCACTTTGTGCATCTGGTTTACATGGGTGCTGGGATCAAACCCAGTTCCTTAGGCTTTGCAGACAAGCACCTTAACCACCGAGTCACCTCTTTAGCCCTGTTTCACCATTTTAAAAAATAAAAACAGTATATATAGATTAGTTTATGAAAAACACCTATTATAAGGTATGGCACAGTGAGCTTTTAACAAGAAAGTACGTAGCATACAATGTTTTGTTTCTAATGACAGAAAGCACAATTTAAACTACCTTTAAAAAATATTTTATTTTTATTTATTTGACAGAGAAAGAGGATGAGAGAGAGAGAGAGAGAGAGAGAAAGACAGAGAATGGGCACACCAGGGCCTCCAGCCACTGCAAACGAACTCCAGACGTGAGTGCCCATTCCTCTTTGGCTCTCTGCCTACCCGCCCATCCCCCCACCCCGTCACTCTCAAATAAATAAATAAAAAATAAAAGAATTTAAAAAAAAGAGATAGGGTCTGGAGAGATGGCTTAGCGGTTAAGGTGCTTGCCTGCAAAACCCAACAACCCGGGTTCAATTCCCCAGTACCCGTGTACTGCATTAGGAGTTTGTTTGCAGTGACTGGAGCCTTGGCATGCCTATTCTCTCTCTCCTATCTCTGCTTGCAAATAAATTAAAAAAAAAAAATGCTTTTTAAAAAGAAGTAAATGGCGGGGCTGCGGAAATGGCTTGACAGTTAAGGCATTTGCCTGTGAAGCCTAAGGACCCTGGTTCAATTCCCCAGGACCCACGTAAGCCAGATGCACAAGGGGGCGCACGTGTCTGGAGTTCGTTTGCAGTGACTGGAGGCCCTGGTGTCCCATTCTCTTTTTCTCTCTGCCTCTTCCTCTCTCAAATAAATAAAATAAAATAAAATAAAATAAAATAAAATAAAATAAAATAAAATAGAAAGCCGGGCGTGGTGGCACACGTCTTTAATCCCAGCACTCGGGAGGCCGAGGTAGGAGGATTGCTGTGAGTTTGAGGCCACCCTGAGACTCCATAGTGAATTCCAGGTCAGCCTGTGCTAGAGTGAGACCCTACCTCGAGAAACCAAAATAAATAAATAAAATTACAATAAATAAATAATTAATAAAGAAGTAAAAGGTATACGCAGGGATAAGATCTGAGTTGTACTCTATCCTTCACACACATGTGCACACGCATCTTCACACACGCGTGCATACCATACACTCCATAGCAAAACCAACAAACCAAAAACAAACACCCCAGACTTTTTTTTTTCCAAGTCTTCAGTCACTAAGAACTGCTACTAAGGACTTAACCCTATCACTAAGCATGCAAGTGTCTTTTCATCTCTCCATTTTGACTTCTGAATGTCAGCTTCATCCTCCAGCCCTAGTCACAAGAGGGGTACATGCACTTGTTCACGTCTAGAACCGGCTCCAACTGTGCAGCAAGCATCGGCTCGAGTCATGTGCCTGCCCTGGCATCGGGAACCAAAACCTACACTTAAGAGCCTGGCGTTTGCCACTTGGTCTTAACTAACCCCCCCGCCCCCCAGGGTGAGTGCATCAGATTGCCTGGAAACACGGGGTCTACATGAAGGACAGTGGATTCCCAGAAGAAAACGAAGGTACTGCAAGGGACAGAAGCCAGGAAGAGGCAAGTGACCAACGTCCCCAGCGGTAGCTACTATTGTAACGGCTTTCTTGGTCGTTAGCCCTCCGCTCTTGGCGTTTCCCTTGGAAATCATGAAAATCAACAAGAATCTGACCGAACTCTTACTTTGAGTAATTGTATTTTCTCTAGGAAAAAAAAAAAAAAATCTTTGTGGGTATCAAATAAGGTGGAATTTCCCTGGGTGCAGGCCTCGGCGTGTGCAGAAGAGGGCTGGGGAGGGAAATGGCTCAGTAGTTCCTAGTGCTTGGGGCGCTTGTCACCTGAGCGTGAGGACCTCCGACATCCCAGAACCTGCTAGAAAAGAAATCTGGGCATGGCTGCACACCTCTGTAACCCCAGTCTGTGGGGATGATGGGGCAGAGACTGGAGAATCACCGGGGGTTGCTGACTGAGAAAGGGCAGCCCCAGGTTGAAGGAGCGACCCAGTCTCCAGGAATTAGAGCGGCCTAGAAGGGTGTTGTGGTCAGGTTCACATTGCTGGAAGAAATCATCCAACCAAGGGCAGCTTGTGGGGGAAAAAAAGAGGTTTATTTTGGCTTACAGGCTCAAGGAGGAAGCTCCACAATGGCAGGGGAAAACGATGGCACTAGTCGAGGGTGGACATCACCTCCTGGCCAATATCAGGTGGACAACAGGAACAGGGGAGTGTGTCAAACACTGGCATCCATAAGCCCGCCCCCAACAATACACCGCCTCCAGGAGGTGTTAATTTCCGATTGCCATCAGCCGGGGAACGTAGCATACAGAACACCTAAGTTTGTGGGGGATTCCTGAATCAAACCAGCATGAGGGGCCCCCCAAGTTCTCCTCCGGCCTCTGTGAGCATTTGCTTAGCATACTTCATCTGCACACGTGTGCATAGACCACACCTGCTTTACACACACAGGAAGAAACAAGGAAGGAATGAAAGGGAAAGGAAGATGGAAAGAGAAATGGAAGGAAGGGAAGAGAAAGAAAGGGAAGGGAGGGGAGGGAAAGGAAGAGAAGGGAGGGAAGAGAAAGGAAGGGAAAGGAAGGGAGGGAAGGGAAGGGAAGGAAGGGAAGGGAAGGGAAGGGAAGGGAAGGGAAGGGAAGGGAAGGGAAGGGAAGGGAAGGGAGGGAAGGGAAGGGAAGGGACAGGAAGGGAGGGAAGGGAGGGGAAGAGAGGGAAGAGAAGGGAAGGGAAAGGAAGGGAGGGAAGGGAAGGAAGAGAAGGGAAGGGAAAGGAAGGGAGGGAAGGAAAGGGAAGGAAGGGAAGGGAAAGGAAGGGAGGGAAGGTAAGGGAAGGAAGGGAAGGGAAGGGAAAGGAAGGGAAGGGAGGGGAGGGGAAGGGAGGGAAGGGAAGGGAAAGGAAGGGAGGGAAGGGAAGGAAGGGAGGGAAGGGAAGGGACGGGAAGGGAAGGGAAGGAAGGGAAGGGAAGGGAAGGGAAGGGAGGGAAGGGAAGGAAGGGAAGGGAGGGAAGGGAAGGGAAGGGAAAGGAAGGGAAGGGAAGGGAGGGAGGATAAGGAAAGGAAGAGAAGGAAAGGAAGGGAAGGGAGGGAAAGGAAGGGAAGGAAGGGAAGGGAAAGGAAGGGAAGGGAGGGGAGGGGAAGGGAAGAGATGGGAGGGGAGGGGAGGGGAAAGGAAGGAAGGATAGAAGGTTTCAACAAAACCAAAGGAGAACAGGGATGAAGTTGAGGAGATGAAGACCTGGCGCCATGCCAAACCCAGAAGGCCCACTTATTTGTCCCGCTCTTTTCTGATGCCGGATCAGAAGCTGTGCAGTGAATTAGGCACAAAGGGACCAGTCAACAAGAGGGGGCAATCCCCAAAGCAGAGCTGACAGAGGACCTGAATGAAACCTGATCTCCACTGTTTTGCCTGCCCTTACAGCTTCTCCTTGACCATGGAGGAGAGGTCTTCTCTTTTGCCCCCAGTCCCTGTTTGTGGACTTCCTGCCAAGTTCATTCTCTGCCAAGTTTATTCTGCCCTCTACCAACGCAGCTTTACCAAGCTCCTGGACAATCCTGACTTATTGGTTAAAATGTATTTTTCTCAGGGCTGGAGAGATGGCTTAGCGGTTAAGGCATTTGCCTGTAAAGCCAAAGGACCTCAGTTCGATTCTGCAGTACCCACATAGAGCCAGATGCACAAGGTGGCACATGCGTTTGGAGTTCGTTTACAGTGGCTAAAGGCCCTGGCACACCCATTCTCTCTCTCTCCCCCTGTGTCTTTCTCTCTCAAATAAATAAATAAAATATTTTTAAATGTATTTTTCTTATCATTAATTTTTTTCTAAATTTTATTTATTTATTTGAGAGGGAAAAAATGGAGAGGGCAAGAGAGAGAGAGAGAGAGAGAGAGAGAGAGAGAGCGAGCAAGCAGCGAGTGCCAGGGCATCCAGCCACTGCAAATGAACCTCAGATGCATGTGCCTCTTGTGCAGCTGGCTTACGTGGATCCTGGGCAATTGAACCTGGGTAACTTTGGCTTTGCAGGCAAGTGTCTTAACCACTAAGCCATCTCTCCAGCCTTCTTACCAGTTTTTTTTTTTTTTTGAAACAGCAGTTCAGTATGTTGCCCTTGAATTTGTGATCCACCTGCCTCAACGTCCCAAGACCTCGCTAATAGGCCAGCCTATATTTTGGTTAAGACTTTACTTTTTAATTTTATTTATTTATTTATTTGCCAGTATGTGTGTGTACACAGGGCCTCTTGCCACTGTAAATGAATGCCAGGTGCTTGAGCCACTTTGTACATCTTGGCTTACATGGGCAGCTTGTTCCTTTAACAGCCAAGCCATCTTCCAGCCTCTGGTTAAAACACCACTATGGCTAGACCAGCCAACAGAAAGCTAGAAGAAGCCATTCTGCATGCAGTTCAATGGGAGAGAAAGATACCACCAGTGAAGATACTCAACAATGGACACTTCAAGCCTTATAATTGGCCAGCCAGGCCAAATGAGCTAACGGGTGCAATAGTGGCACATCTGTCATGGTGGAAACCAACTGCCCTACAGTTGGACTGGAGGCCCACTCCCCCAGAAGGGAATACACTGCTGATACTGAAAACATAAAACAGGGGTAGTCATGAGTGCTGGGGTTGTAACATCTGCTGATGTCTGGATAGATGTATATACTATGCTTATCAAACTGCCCAGTAAGCACTTCTCTTAATATTCATACCTTTATATTAATGCTACTCTCACTTTGGGTAGAGAATCTTCTCTTTTCAGATAGCAGTGACCTTGGGATGACTCAGAGGGCATCATGGTGCTGAGAAGAAGTGACTGGAGTACTGAGTAACATCTCGATCACACCTTCCAAGGCTCAGGGTCTAATGCGGAAGAGGTGGCGGAAAGGATGTAAGAGCCAAAGGAAGGGTAGGACTCCTTACAACGTGCTCCCTCCAGACATAAAATGGCTGGATATCCATGACCTCACAGTGCCTGACACTACCTACACAAGACCATCATGAGAGGTGGAAAAGATCATGACATCAAAATAAAAGAGAGAATGATTGAGATGGGGAGGGAATATGATGGAGAACGGAATTTCAAAGGGGAAAGTAGGGGGAGGGTATCACCATGGGATATTTTGTTTGTTTGTTTGTTTTTTGAGGTAGGGTCTCACTCTGGTTCAGGCTGACCTGGAATTAACTCTGTCATCTCAGGGTGGCCTCGAACTCTCGGTGATCCTTCTACCTCTGCCTCCCGAGTGCTGGGATTAAAGGCGTGCGTCCACGCCCGGCTCATGGGATATTTTTTATATTCATAGAAAATGTTAATAAAAGTTGAGAAAAAAATAAAGTGTGTTACTAGTACAAACAAACAAACAAAAAAAACCCACCACTGTGGCGTCACCACCTGCCCTGCCTCCATCAGGCTGATTTGAGCATCCTGTTTGGTTCTCCTACCTACTATCATTCTTGTGACTGCAAACCTTACCCTCCCCCTCCCCCCAGGCCCCCACTACATCCCAGTGTCCCACAGCAGATGATTTCTTCAGTTCTGCGCTACGCATTGTGATGCCTGACTCACAGTCGCTCAAGAAAGGAAACAGACAATTCCTATGTTTATTGCCTGATACCATCTTACCCGAAGCTTCAGAGATACAACGGCATGCAAAATGAAGTGTTTTACAACTCAAGGACAATCTGTCCTCTAGGAATTAATTAGAATCAGGGCCTACAGAGATGTGTTGAAGAGGTTTTGAAGCAGTTTTAGCCACTCAGACTTTGAATATATTTTATTTTTATTTATTTGACAGAGAGAAAGAGAGAGAGAGAATGATCACGCCAGGGCCCCCAGCTGCTGCAGACAAACTCCAGACGCACGTGCCGCCTCGTGCATCTGACATTACGTGGGTCCTGGGGAATCAAACCTGGGTCCTTTGGCTTTGCAGGCAAGCGCCTTAACCGCTAAGCCATCCCTCCAGCCCATCCACTCAGACTTTGGAAGTGACCAAAACAGGAACCAAACTGCTAAGAAGATCCGGGATGCCCCAGGACCATTTCAAGTCTCCATCTTCCAATATGTTCTTGTCCCCAAACTCTGAGAAGATATTAATTTCCCCCTCTTTAGTCGAGGAGTGCTCATATACATTTGTTTTCACTGTTGTTTGTTCTCCAGAGAATGAGGATGCAATCGTCACATGAACATGCCCATTACGACCGTTCAGGCCTCCAAATGCTCCTTATTAGCATTTCCAGAAAGAACAACAAGACTGCACTAAGCACCAGGCGCTCAGAGAGAGAGAATGGGCGTGCCAGGGCCTTCAGCCACTGCAAATAAGCTCCAGAAACATGCGTGGGTCCTGGGGAACCGAACCTGGGTCCCTTGGCTTTCCAGGCAAGTGCCTGAACCACTAAGCCATGCCTCCAGAGCCCTTTTCTGTTTAATTTATCTTTCTACTCTGAAGCAGAAATTCATCCAGTCTAGAATGGAAGAGAGTCAATCGCTGGGTGAGCATGGTAACATGTAATGGCTATACCCTTTGGTATTAAGTCTCAAAGCAGCTTGTATGTCTCAATGCAATAAAATTTATAATATTTTTGTTTTATTATTTATTTATTTACCTTGGCTTTTCGAGGTAGGGTCTCACTCTGGCCCAGGTTGAGCTGCAGTTCACTTGGAATTCACTGTGTAGTCTCAGGGTGGCCTCGAGCTCATGGTGATCCTCCTACTTTGCCTCCTGAGTGCTGGGATTAAAGGCGTGCAACACCATGCCCGGCTTACCTTATTTGTAATTTTTGTTTGTTTGTTTTTGTTTTTTGAGGTAGAGTCTCACTCAGCCCAGGCTGACCTGGAATTCACCATGTAATCTCAGGGTGGCCTCGAACTCACAGTGATCCTCCTACCTCTGTCTTCCTGAGTGCTGGAATTAAAGAAGTACACCACCATGGCTGGCAGTAATCACTTTAAAAGAATTTTTTTTTTTTTTGATCCAGGTGTGGTGGCGCACGCCTTTGATCCCAGCACTCGGGAGACAGAGAGAGAGAGTGGCCTCCAGCCACTGTAAATGAACTCCAGTTGCACACGCCACCTTGTGCATCTGGCTTACGTGGGTCCTGGGGAATCGAACCTGTGTCTTTAGGCATTGCAGGCAAGTGCTTAACCACTGAACCATATCTCCAGCCTGGCAATAGAACATTCTTGATGTGACTGACCAGGTACCTGAAGCCATCCCTGAAGGCACTATGACTTGATTCCATCTATCTATTTATTTATTTATTTTTACAGAGAGAGAGAGACACACACAAGGGGGGGGGGAGGGGAGAATTGTCCCTCCAGGGCCTCAGCTACTGCAATCAAACTTCAGACGCTTGCGCCACCTAGTGGGCACGTGCAACCTTTGCTTGCCTCACCTTTGTGCGTCTGGCTAACGTGGGATCTGGAGAGACGTGGAACCTGGGTCTTTAGGCTTTGCAGGCAAGCACCTTAACCACTAAGCCATCTCTCCAGCCTGACTCCATCTATTTTTGCTTAAAGAGATGGTGTCTGGTTTTGGAGAGGCAGAGAATCAGCATGGCCAGCAATATACAATACACGCTTCCTGCTAAGGGAGAAACGTTCAGACATCTGGGCCCTGTTTCTGATGCCCAGTAAAATTATATACAGTGCTTTACTAAAATACTATGGGAAGACCATAAATTGAATAAAGGTTGTTCTAATAATCCTCCCTCATCCAAACATTCTTTGTTGTTAAAGACAAAATGGGGGAAGGCTAGGTGCTTGCTTGCAAAACCTGCCAGCCAGGGTTCAATTCCCCAGTACCCACATAAAGCTAGATGCAAAACAATGGTGTGTCTGGGGCTGGAGAGATGGCTTAGCAGTTTAAGTTACTTGCCTGCAAAGCCTGAAGACCCAGGTTCGATTCCCCAGTATCCACATAATCCAGATACACAGGGTGGCTCATGTATCTGGAGTTTGCAGTGGCTGGAGGCCCCGATGTGCCCATTCTCTGTTACTCTCTCTCAAGTAAATAAATAAAATGTTTTTAAAATGGTACATCTGGCCTTCATGTGCAGCAGCAAGAAGGCCTTTTGTACTTGCATATATATACACATCCATGCACACGAATACAAATAAATAAAAATGACTTTTAAAAAATGATTAGAAGGCCGGGCGTGGTGGCACACGCCTTTAATCCCACCATTTAGGAGGCAGAGGTAGGAGGATTGCCATGACTTCAAGGTTACCCTGAAACTACACAGTGAATCCCAGGTCAGCCTGGGCTAGAGTGAGACCCTGATACATAAACAATCAAAAATGGGTATAGGACATGGTGGTGTATGCTTTTAGTTCCAGAACTTGGGAGGTTGAGGCAGCAGGATTGTGAATTCAAGGTCAGCCTGGACTACATAGAAAGGCTTGTCTCAAAAAACTGAAGTCAAGGGCTGGAGAGATGGCTTAGCGGTGAAGCGCTTGCCTGTGAAGCCTAAGGACCCCGGTTTGAGGCTCAGTTCCCCAGGTCCCACGTTAGCCAGATGCACAAGGGGGCGCATGCATCTGGAGTTTGTTTGCAGTGGCTGGAAGCCCTGGCGTGCCCATTCTCTCTCTCTCCCTCTATCTGTCTTTCTCTCTGTGTCTGTCGCTCTCAAATAAATAATTAAAAAAAAAAAACAAAACTGAAGTCAAATAATTCCAAGTAAACAAATAAATACCTCGATGGGAGATTCTGAGAACATGCTTGCTCCTAACATGTGCAGTAGTTGGGGCAAGAGTGCCACCAGGTTTAACTTGTGAATTACAAAGGACACTATCAAACTATTAAACGAGTATGCGCTATTCACCTTTATCTCTCTCTCTCTCTCTCTCTGTGTTTGAGTCAGGATATTCTGTAGCCTAGGCTGACTTAAAAATCACTTTGCATAGCCCAGCCCAGTCTCAAACTCACAGTGATCCTCCTCCTCTGCTTCCAGAGTGCTAGGATTAAGGACGTGAGTCACCATGCTTGGTTTCTCTGCACGTTTTTTTTATTTTTTTATTTTTTTGATACATCGTCAAGTAGATCCTTCGTAAGACAGTGTTTTAAAACCCATGTACAGCAGTGGTTTTTTTTTTTTTTTTTTTTAATAAACCAGAGGATCCCAGGAGAATGCCCCATTCTTTTTTTTTTTTTTTTTAATTTATTTATTTATTTATTTGAGAGCGACAGACACAGAGAGAAAGACAGATAGAGGGAGAGAGAGAGAATGGGCGCGCCAGGGCTTCCAGCCTCTGCAAACGAACTCCAGACACGTGCGCCCCCTTGTGCATCTGGCTAACGTGGGACCTGGGGAACCGAGCCTCGAACCGGGGTCCTTAGGCTTCACAGGCAAGTGCTTAACCGCTAAGCCATCTCTCCAGCCCCAGCAGTGGTTTTTATATGGCGTAAATGATTGGACTTTATTATCGTTTCTTTAGGTATTGTATTAATGGAGTCCTGAAATTTATGTTTATGAAATAAGTGCATACTTAATCCATAAATTACCACGGATTTCTGGGTATGCTGACACACACCTACAAATCCCAGCACTTGCGAGACAAAGGCAGAAGGCTTGCCACAAGTTTGAGGCCACTTTGATCCACACAGTGAACTCCAGGCAAGCCAGGACTGCATAGTGAGATCTTATCTTAAAGAATACAAACAAGGGGCTGGAGAGATGGCTTAGCGGTTCAGGCGTTTGCTGCAAAGCCACAGGACCCCGGCTCAATTCCCCAGGACACATGTAAGCCAGATGTACAAGGTGGTACATGTGTCTGGAGTTCATTTGCAGTTGCTGGAGGCCCTGGTATGCCCATTCTCTCTCTCTCTCTCCCCCCATCTTTCTCTCAAATAAATAAATAAGAATAAAATATTTTAAAAAATTAGAAAAACAAAGGAAATGCAAACAAATAGTATTCATTTCTCATACAAAGCACTACATTTTATCTATTTTCTTTTTCAGCAAAATAATGACAATGCAGATTTTCATGTAATTTGTGCTGTTGACAATGACACTGGAGTCAATATATTTATTTACTTATTAACATTGTATTTAATAAATTAAATTAATTTGTCAGGCATGGTGGCGCATGCCTTTAACTCCAGCACTTGGGAGGCAGAGATTGGAGGAGTGCCGTGAGTTCAAGGCCACCCTGAGACTACATATCAGGTCAGCCTGAGCTAGAGCGAGACCTTAGCTTCAGAAACCAAAATAAATAAATTTGCAGAGAGAGAGAGAGAAAGACTAGGAGGAAGCTCACATGGGCACATCAGGGCACCTTGCTACTATAAACAACTCCAGGAGCGTGTGTCACTTTCCACATTTGTCTTTATTATTGTTTAATTTTAATTTTTTGGTTTTTCCAGGTAGGGTCTCACTATGGCCCAGGCTGACCTGGAATTCACTATGTAGTCTCAGAGTGGCCTCGAACTCTCGGAGATCCTCCTACCTCTGCCTCCCCGGTGCTGGGATTAAAGGCGTGCGCCACCACGCCCGGCTGCATCTGTCTTTTTTTTTTCTTTTCAAATTTTCATTAACAACTTCCATGACTATAAAAATTATCCCATGGTAATTCCCTACCTTCCCCCCACCACTTTCCCCTTTGAAACTCCATTCTCCATCACATCCCCTCTGCATCTGTCTTTAGGTAGCTACTTGGCGATTGAACCAGGGCCGTCAGGTTTTTTGTTTTTTTTTTTTAATATTTTTATTTATTTATTTGACTTAGAAGGAGAGAGAGAGATAGAGAGAGAATGGGCGTGCCAGGGCTTACAGCCACTGCAAATGAACTCCAGGTATGTGCACCCCCTTGTGCATCTGGCTAACGTGAGTCCTGGGGAATCGAACCTGGGTCCTTTGGCCTTGCAAGCAAATGCCTTAAACGCTAAGCCATCCCTCCAGCCCAGGGCCATCAGGTTTTACAAGCAAGCACCTTTAACCCCCGAGCCACCTCCCAGCCTGGAATCAGTATATTTAAAATATTTTATTTTGAGCCAGATGTGGTGGCGCACATCTTTAATCCCGGCACTCGGGAGGCAGAGGTAGGAGGATCGCCATATGTTCAAGGCCAACCTGAGACTACAGAGTGAATTCCAGGTCAGCCTGAGTGAGTGAGACCCTACCTCAAAAAACAAACAAACAAATATATAAACAAATAAAAATAAAGTGTTTTATTTTTATTTATTTATTTTTTTGAGAGAGACAATGAGGCAGAGAAAGAGAAAGAGAGAGAGAGAACGAATAGGTGCGCCAGGACCTCCAGCCACTGCAAACAAACTCCAGGTGCATGTGCCACCTTGTGCATCTGGCTTACGTGGGTCCTGGGGAATCGAACCGAGGTTCTTTGGCTCTGCAGGCAAGCACTTTAACTACTAAGCCATCTTTCCAGCCCTGGAATCAGTATATTTAAAGATCAGAATATGTCATCTTAAAATGTGCTACTTTGGCATCAGGACTATTATTAGGATTATTATTTTGAGCTGAAATAAATTAAGAAGTAGCAAAATATAGGCGCTGGGGGTTGTAATTCAGTGGCAGAGTATTTGCTTAGCATGTGTGAGGCCCTGGGTTTGATCCCTGACACTGTAATTAAAAAAAGGGGGGGTCTAGAGGGATGGCTTAGCAGTTAAGGCGCTTGCCTGCAGAGCCAAAAGACCTCAGTTCATTTTCCCAGGTCCCACGTAAGCCAGATGCACAAGGTGGCGCATGCACCTGGAGTTCGTTTGCAGTGGCTGGAAGCCCTGGTGCATCCATTCTCTCTACCTCTCTTTTCGTCTTTCCCTCTCTCAAATAAATAAAAATAAAATATTAAAAAACGAATAGTAATAATAAATAAATAAAGGTAAATATTTGAAAAAAAAAAAGCTGCCAAATACAAAAAAAGTACATAAAAACTCTTTGTTCTCCTAGCAAACCTTATTACTTTAGTCAGAAAACCAGTGCTGAGAAGGGTTTGCATGGGTGAACCTTACAAAAATAACCCTTATCTTTTGCTAGTTTCCCCATATATTTCACATAACTTACTGCTTCTAGAATTCAAAACCTTTTTATAGCCGGGCGTGGTGGCGCACACCTTCAATCCCAGCACTCGGGAGGCACAGGAAGGAGGATCTCTATGCGATAGAGGCCACCCTGAGATTACATAGTGAATTCCAGGTCAGCCTGGGTTAGAGTGAGACCCTGCCTTGAAAAATATAAACACACACACACACACACACATCTTTATTTTTTGTCTTGCCATTTCACAGTTAATCAGCCTTAGTTAAATGGTAAATGTTAGACCGAGTTTCTAACCACTTTGGGTCTTTTTTTTCTATAAAGTCCACCATGGTACATAAAAATCAAAGTATTATTGCCAAATAAAACACACACGCACACACACAGATATATGCCTTTTCTCCTGTTAATCTGTCTTTTGTCAGTTTAGTTTGCAGGCACCAGTTACAGATACCCCAAAGGGACAGGAAAAGGTTTCCCAACTAGGAAGATGACTCAGAGGTTAAATGTGCTTGCTTATAAAGCCTGCTGGCCTGGGATCATTTTGTTTTGTTTTGTTTTTCTTTTTCTTTTTAATTTTTATTTATTTATTTATTTAATTTGACAGAGAGAGAGAGAGAGAGAGAGAGAGAGAGAAAGAGAGAGAGAGGCAGCCACTGCAAACAAACTCCAGACACATGTGCTACCTTGTGCATTTGGCTTATATGGGTACTGGGGAATTGAACCTGTGTCTTTTGGCTTTACAGGTAAGTGCCTTAACCACTATGCCATCTCTCCAGCCCTCTAGGTTCAATTTTTAAAAATTTTTTTTGTTTTATGCTTATTTATTTACTTGAAAGTGACAGACAGAGAAAGAGGCAGAGAGAGTTAGAGAATGGGTGTGCCAGGGCCTCCAGCCACTGCAAACGAACTCCAGACACCTGTGCCCCTTTGTGCATCTGGCTAACGTGGGTCCTGGGGAATCGAGCCTTGAACCAGGGTCCTTAGGCTTCACAGGCCAGTGCTTAACCGCTAAGCCATCTCTCCAGCCCTCTAGGTTCAAGTTTAAGCTACCCATGTAAGTTGGACACAGAAAAGGGGCATAAGTATCTGGTGTTCACTGCAGTGGTAAGAAGCCATGGTGTGCCCCCCTACACACATAAAAATAATTAAAAGGCAAAGATTTTTCCTCTTCATGTACATCTTTAAGTTTTAAGTTTTTTTTTCTGATTTATTTTTTATTTATTTATTAGAGACCGAGATGAGAGCAGAGAGAGAGTGAGAATGGGCATGCCAGGGCTTCTAGCCACTGCAAACAAACTCCAGATGCACGCACCACCATGTGCGTGTGGCTTATGTGGGACCTGGAGAATCAAAGCTGGGTCCTTAGGGTTCACAGGCAAGCACCTTAACCACTAAGCCATCTCTCCAGCCCAAATTTTAAGTTTTTATTAGAATTTTTTTAAAAAAAAATTTTTTATTTTTATTTATTTATTTGAGAGCAACAGAGAGAGAGAAAGAGGTAGATAGAGAGAGAGAGAGAGAGAGAGAGAATGGGCACGCCAGGGCCTCCAGCCACTGCAAAGGAACTCCAGACGAGTGTGCCCCCTTGTGCATCTGGCTAACGTGGGACCTGGGGAATCGAGCCTCGAACCGCGGTCCTTAGGCTTCACAGGCAAGCGCTTAACCGCTAAGCCATCTCTCCAGCCCTTATTAGAAATTTTTAAACGTTTACAAATATTTATTATAGAGTAAAAGGAACTTCCATGTGTTTATCATTTAGCTTCAAGAGAATGTTCCATTGTTGATCAATCTTGCTTTATTTATTTATTTATTATTATTTTTTTTGGTTTTTCGAGGTAGGGTCTCACTCTGGTCCAGGCTGACCTGGAATTAACTCTGTAGTCACAGGGTGGCCTTGAACTCACAGCGATCCTCCTACCTCTGCCTCCCGAGTGCTGGGATTCAAGGTGTGCGCCACCACACTGGCATATTTTTCAATTCTACCTAATTATTTCAAAGCAAATTCTAAGAATCAAATAATTTTACTATGATTATATTAATATGTATCTTGAGAAAAAGGACCTCTTCAAAATCCATCTTAATGATATTTGTACACCAAATAATAGTTCCTTAATATTAGACGTTTTAAAAATTAATTTCAATGAAATTAGATAAATTTTATTCTGCTGAGGCTATAGCAATTTGCATTGTCAATACAATTTCTAAATCAATACTTACATTTGGAAATGAACCATAAATTCTACACAGCGTGTTCACACATTTTAATGAGGTTGCAATAGTAATTATCATAGAAAATATTATAAATGTTTGATTTTGGCATATGAATTCAATTACTTTCAACTTTCATTGATTTATTTTTGCCAGGCCTCCTTAAAGCAGTATCAGTCCATGAAGATCAAATTCTTATGCAGTGTTTTTCAATGGCAGCATACCATATAAAAACAAAAAGAGCATTATGTGTTGGGGGTCATTGAAGGCTCTTTTGAAGAGGACCCTAGCACTATCTAGAATGTATAGCAAGTAATAATAAATAAACTTAGATGTAATTTGTGGATGAACAGTTCCTTTATCTTTTCCCTTTTTTTTTAAAATTTTTGTTGTTGTTGTTGTTTATTTTTACTTATTTGAGAGCAACAGAGAAAGAGAGAGAGAGAGAGAGAGAATGGGCACACCAGGGCCTCCAGCCACTGCAAACCAAACTCCAGACGCATGTGCCCCCTTGTGCATCTGGCTAACGTGGGTCCTGGAGAATCGAGCCTTGAACTGGGGTCCTCAGGTTTTACAGGCAAGTGCTTAACCACTAAGCCATCTCTCCAGCCCTCTTTTCCTGTTTTTTTGGAGGCAGGGTCTCACTGCAGCCCAGGCTGACCTGGAACTCATTCCATAGCCTAAAGCTGGCCTCAAACTCATTGTGATCTTCCTACTGGAGTCTCCTGAGTGTTACAACTAAAGATGTGTGCCACTATGCCTGGCTCGGCCATCTCCTTTCTTTCTTTCTTTTTTTTAAAAAAAATTTTAATTGACATTTTCTATACTGACAAACAATAAACCATGATAATTCCCTCCCCTTCCCCACTTCCCCCTTCACAAATCTCCACTCCATCATATCTCCTCCCTCTCTCCATTAATTTCTTTCTTTCTTTTTTTTTTTTTTTTTTTTTTTGGTTTTTCGAGGTAGGGTCTTACTCCAGCCCAGGCTGACCTGGAATTCACTATGGAGTCTCAGGGTGGCCTCGAACTCACGGCGATCCTCCTACCTCTGCCTCCTGAGTGCTGGGATTAAAGGCGTGCGCAACCACGCCTGGCTCCATTAATTTCTTTTACTTTTATGTCATCAACTTTTTCTCCCATTATGAGGGTCTTGTGAAGGTATTGCTAGGCACTGCGAGGTCATGGATATAGGGCCAATTTCTGTGTGGACGGTTGCATTGTACGCAGTCATACCCTTCCTTTGGCTCTTACATCCTTTCCGTCACCTCTTCCGCAATGGACCCTGAGTCTTGGAGGGTGCGATAGAGATGTTTCAGTGCTGGACACTCCTCTGTCACTTCTTCTCAGCACCATGTTGTCTTTTGGGTCATCTCAGTGGTCACTGCTATCTGAAAAGAGAAGCCAAAAGTGAGAGTAGCATTAATATATGAATATGAACATTAAGTGTAGTGCTTACAAGGCATAGATATGCATATAGCCAGACAAGAGAAGGCTTTATACCCCTAAGGCTCATGACCTCCCCTACCATTGGCTTTTGATTAGGTTTAGTACCAGGCATGTATTCTCTCCCAGAGAGCAGGCCTCCAGTCCAATTAGAGAGTAGTTGGTTTCCCCCTAAAGCAGACATGCCACTATTGCACTCATTTGGTCATTTGGCCTGTCTGGCCAAATTTGAGGCTTCCAGTGTCCACTGTTTTCGCTATTGATGACTTCTGTCTCCCATAGGGCAGTGCAGCTTTTTCCAGCTTTCAGTCGGCTGGTCTTCAGGGCGAAGGTTTTCAGCTCAGCCCCAGCTTGATTTCTCAGTGACCCTGCTGCCCAGGCATATGAAGTCTTTAGCAATAGGGTCTTACTACTTGTTTCTCATAGGAAACCAAGGGCCTTGGCAATAGCTTGTAATGTTTTGGAGGCAACAGGGAACTCCTTGGCCAACAACTCACTGGAAGGTATCCCATCCCTGGCACTGAAAATTTGCTAGCAATAATCTATGGCTTCTGGATGTGCCATTATCCAAAAAAGTCGTCTTTCATATGTCTTATTTAGAATAACCTGGGGCTGGAGAGATGGCTTAGCAGTTAAGTGCTTGCCTGTGAAGCCTAAGGACCCCAGTTCGAGGCTCGGTTCCCCAGGTCCCACGTTAGCCAGATGCACAAGGGGGCGCACGCATCTGGAGTTCGTTTGCAGAGGCTGAAAGCCCTGGCGCGCCCATTCCCTCTCTCTCCCTCTATCTGTCTTTCTCTCTGTGTCTGTCACTCTCAAATAAATAAATAAATAAAATTTTAGAATAACCTGAATTTTGATTGACCCTCCCCCACCCTTCTTTTACTTAATTTCTTCTGCTGGTCTGGCTTAGGCCATTCCACTCCATGCCATCTGTTGTTCTACTTACATATATACAATACCATCCCCTTAAGTCCTTCCCTCTCCTCCCTCCCTTAGAGCCTTTTTCTAGCTTACTGGCCTCTGCTACCTATTTTTGGTTCCAGCTCACACACAAGTCTAAACATTTGTAGCTGGGATCCACATATGAGGGAGAACATGTGGCACTTGGTTTTCTGGGCCTGAGTTACCTCACTTAGTATAATCCTTTCCAGATCCATCCATTTCCCTGCAAATTTCATTTTTCTTTACCACTAAATAGAACTCCATTGTGTAGATGTACCACATCTTTATTATGCATTCATCTGTGGATGGACATCTAGGCTGGTTCCATTTCCTAGCTATTGTGAATAGAGCAACGGTAAACATGGCTGTGCAAGTTTCTCTAAGGCAGTGAGAAGAGCCATTAGGATATATGCCTAGGAGTGCTAGAGCTGGATCATATAGTAAATCTATTTTTAGCTGTCTCAAGAACCTCCACACTGATTTCCACAATGGCTGTAACAGACTACATTCCCACCAACAGTGTAGAAGGGTTCTCCTTTTTCCGCATCCTCACCAACATTTATTGTCATTTGTTTTCTTAATGATAGCCATTCAGACAGGAGTGAGATGGAATCTCAAAGTAGTTTTAATTTGCATTTCCCTGATGGCTAGAGCATCTCCTTTCCAACAATCCTTTTTTTGTTGTTGTTTTCTTTTTTTGTTTGTTTGTTTTTGGTTTTGGTTTTTCAAGGTAGGGTCTCACTGTGGCCCAGGCTGACCTGGAATTCACTCTGTACTCTCAGGGTGGCCTCGAATTCTCAGCGATCCTCCTACCTCTGCCTCCTGAGTGTTGGGATTAAAGGTGTGGGCCACCAAAACCAGCTTCTAATCCTGTTATTATTTCCTTGTTTCAATTTTCTTTTATTGGAATATCATTATTAGTGTATATGCCATCTTTTGTATTTTTCTTTTTTAAAATATTTAATTAATTAAATTATTTGAGAGAGAGAGAGAGAGAGAGAGACAGAGAGAAGGGGTGCACCAGGGCCTCTAGCCATTGCAAATGAACACCAGATGCATATGCCACCTTGTGCATCCGGCTTATGTGGGTACTGGGGAGTTGAACCTGGGTTCTCAGGCTTTGCTGGCAAATGCTTTAACCACTAAGCCATTTCTCCAGCCCTCTTTTGTATTTTTTTTTAATTTTTATTTATTTATTTGAGAGTGACAGACACAGAGAGAAAGACAGATAGAGGGAGAGAGAGAGAATGGGTGCGCCAGGGCTTCCAGCCTCTGCAAACGAACTCCAGATGCGTGCGCCCCCTTGTGCATCTGGCTAACGTGGGACCTGGGGAACCGAGCCTCGAACCGGGGTCCTTAGGCTTCACAGGCAAAGCGCTTCACCGCTAAGCCGTCTCTCCAACCCGCTTTTGTATTTTTCTATTCAGAAATTCTTAAAAATTAAATAATTAATAAAAACTTTAAAAAAAGAGATGTATTTCAAAATATTTAATACGTGTACTTATTAATAAGTGAACCAGGGCTGGGAAGATGGCTCAGCAGTTCGAGGTGTTTAATTGCAAAGGCTGCTGGCCCAGGTTCAATTCCCCAGTACCCATGTAAAGCCAGACACAAAAAGTAGTGCAAGCATTTGCTGTTTATTTGCAGGGACAAGAGATACAGGTGTGCCCCCCACTCACACATGCAAATAAATTGAAAATATTTTTGAAATAAATATACTCATCAAAGTTAGATCAGACTATGCCTTTTGTAGGTTTTTATTGCTTTTTTTTTTTTTTTTCGGTTTTTCAAGGTAGGGTTTCACTCTAGCCTTGGCTGGCCTGGAAGTCTCTATGGAGTCTCAGGGTGGCCTTGAACTCACAGTGATCCTCCTACCTCTGCCTCTGAGTACTGGGATTAAAGGTGTGCACCACCACACCTGGCTAAGTTCTTGTTGCTTTTCTAAAACCTTTTTAATTTTATAATTTATTTATTTGAGAGAGAGAATGGGTGTGGCAGGGCCTTCAGCCACTGCAAATGAACTCCAGATGCATGCACCACCTTGTGCATCTGGCTTATGTGGGTCCTGGGGAATCGAACCTGGGTCCTTTGGCTTTGCAGGCAAGCGCCTTAGGTGCTAAGCCATCACTCCAGCCCTGTTATTTATTTATTTGTTTATTTATTAAGAGAAGGCCTCTGCATATAGCCCAGGCTGGCTTGGAACTCTGCCTCTCATGTTCTGTGATTTCAAGCATGCCCTGTGCCCCTGATCTGCTTACACTGTTATTGACCAGCAGTAGTCCATACCCAGTAACTGAGGGTGACACAAATCAAAAGCATTGTCTACCACAGGCCACAATTCCTTATTCATTTCAGGATTCTTTGCTGTTTCACTATTTTGCCTAAATTAAACCTAAGTGCTGTTATGGCATTTATTTTGTTTTATTTATTTATTTATTTTGTTCTTTCGAGGTAGGGTCTCACTCTAGCCCAAGCTGACCTGGAATTCACTATGCCGTCTCAGGGTGGCCTCGAACTCATGGCCATCCTCCTACCTCTGCCTCCCGAGTGCTGGGATCAAAGGCGTGCGCCACCACGGCCGGCTTGTCCCAGCCATTTAAACAACATATCCATTGTTAAGCGAGAGTGTGGGGTCTCATATGGTGTGTTTAAGCAAGATGATCCAGAATATATTATACAGGTGTTTAAACATCATCCTAAAGAATGTGAATGCTGTTACCAGAGTTGAGGCCACAGCTCCTGGGAACACGCTGAGAGGTGTTTGATAAATGTATGTGCATTAGTGTGTTTTGATTTGGGTACAAGGCTCAGAGCAAGGGCTCCTCTTGCCCGAGTATACAAGACCAATAACAACTTGCAGACCAATAACTACTATAAGTATTAATAACACCTTGTAGTATCCATGTGCTACATTTCTGAAGTGCTTCATTTTTATAATTTCTTTTGATCTTCCTAATAGCTGTAGACTCAATAGGGTAATTAGAGACAAGAAACAGAGGTCTAGAGAGGTTAAGTGATTTATCTAAAATTACACATCTAATTAGGGGGAGAGTTAAGAGTCGAACTCGGGGCTCTCCAGACACAGGTCTTCCGGGTGTACTACCTTATTCCATGTTGCCTCCTAAATGTTCCTGAGGCAAAAAATGACCTGGCAGTTGGACAGGTTCATCCTAACATTTTTCAGTTCTTAGGACCCTTTGGATTTTGGAACAAGAAATAAATATAGGGCAGCAAATAACAACGAGCCATATGGTCTTTCCTCTCTGTTCAGTCCATGTGGGATCAATATATCCATCCTGGCCAAGGTTTCAGAAACTAGAGATCTGTCTTCTTCCAGGCAAAGTTTCAGTGGAGTCATGCAGAGTGAATCTTCCAGAAGGAGAGCGCTGTGTGCTGGAATCTCCTCCTAAGGTGTAATACAAATGTGGGACGTAAACAGCATCTGTGAAGAGCCAGGGCTTTGGGGGACAGTTATCTCTTAGTTCAATATACCTGGCAGTAAGAAAACACTGGTGTGAAAATGAACATTAGCCTTTCTTTTTTTAAAAAAATTTTTATTTATTTATTTATTTCTTTATTTGAGAGCGATAGACACAGAGAGAAAGACACATAGAGGGAGAGAGAGAGAGAATGGGCGCGCCAGGGCTTCCAGCCTCTGCAAACGAACTCCAGACACATGCGCCCCCTTGTGCATCTGGTTAACGTGGGACCTGGGGAACCGAGCCTCGAACCGGGGTCCTTAGGCTTCACAGGCAAGTGCTTAACCGCTAAGCCATCTCTCCAGTCCACATTAGCCTCTCTTAATAACCCAGTCCAGGTTTATAGCTGATCTTCCCGTTCAGTGAACCCAGGCCTACCTTGGAACCGCTGCTCACACACATCCAATACCTCAAATGTTTACAAAAATCCTTCTCATTTTTGTTCATTTTAAAAAATATATTTTATTTATTATTTTAAAATATTTTTGTATTTATTTATTTATTTGAGAGAGGGAAAGAGGGAGAGAGAGAGACAGAGAGAGAGAGAGAGAAAGAGAATGGGTGTGCCAGGGCCTTTAGCTACTGCAAACAAATTCCAGATGCATGCGCCAACTTATGCATCTGGCTTATGTGGGTCCTGGGGAATTGAACCTGGGTCCTTTGGCTTTGTAGGCAAGTGCCATAACTGCTAAGCCATCTCTCTAGCCCTGAAAACAAATTTTTAAAGCATGGACGCACACACACAAATACGAATTGTCACACCTCACACCCTGTCTCTTAGCGTTAAAAGGGTATTGAGAACGTCCTAACAATAGTCAACGTTTCATACAGTTTCATATTGAGAGTGGATCTCACAAGCCCTTACATGTTAGCAACCAGCTCAGTAGTCCTGCGTTATTCCTCACAGCAGTGAGCTGTGAATTATTTATGATGGAAACATTCCTCAGAGCTAACTCTTTGCTACTCACCATATTGCATTGTAATTGCCTGTTCATTTTCTCCCTTCCCCATCTATCAGAGGAAGAGCTTCCTGAAGGCAGGAACTGGGCTTCGATCACGTTTGTCTGTAGTGCGCAGCACGGAGCTGAATCTATGAAGTTCATAATATAAATGATCGACAGACTCGCAGGTATTCGTCGACTGTTCAGTATTATTTCCACCTGTGCAGTTTAGCAACTGGCCTCTGGAGAGAGCATTTGTTCTCTGTTAGGATACGGCGCGTTGGCTTTTTCTTTGTGAATGGTGAATGGCAAGGCATAACCGAGAAATGTTATTTTTAAATGGTGCTATTATATTCTCCCTTCAGGCATGTGCAGTTTTGGCTTTCTGTTGTCAAATCTGCTAATCTGTGTAATTATTGTGTAAGTAAAGAAATATACTTTCCAGCTTGCTAATAAATTAAGTATAGTCATGCGTTGCTTAATGACAGGAATAAGTTCTGAGAAATGTGTTGTGAGGCAATTTCATCATTATGTCAACATCATTGAGTGTGCTTATACAAATTAAGATGCCTATGACATCAGCAAGTGATACGATCTTCTGGGACCACCATTGCATCTGTGATCTGTCATTAACACATATGCATAATCATTATTATATGTACATGACTTTATCTTACTAAGACAAGTTATGAATTGAGGAAACTTGAAATATTGTTTAAAGCCGGGCGTGGTGGCGCACGGCTTTAATCCCAGCACTTGGGAGGCAGAGGTAGGAGGATTGCCATAAGTTCGAGGCCACCCTGAGACTCCATAGTGAATTCCAGGTCACCCTGGGCTAGAATGAGACCCTACCTCGAAACCCCCCCCAAAAAAAGAAATATTGTTTAATAGTAGTTTTTTTGTTTACTTTTATTTATTTATTTATTTATTTGAGAGCAACAGAGAGAGAAAGAGGTAGACAGAGAGAGAGAAAATGGGCGCGCCAGGGCTTCTAGCCCCTGCAAACGAACTCCAGATGCGTGTGCCCCCTTATGCATCTGGCCCCGGGGAATTGAGCCTCGAACAGGGGTCCATAGGCTTCACAGGCAAGCACTTAACCACTAAGCCATCTCTTTAGCCCTAATAGTAGTTTTAATTTAATATTGTATTAAACCCAGTGAAAAAGATTCCCAGTAAAAATTTATCCTTGGAGCCGAGCGTGGTGGCACATGCCTTTAATTCCAGCACTGGGAGGCAGAGATAAGAGGATCACTGTGAGTTTGAGGCCACCCTGAGACTACATAGTGAATTCCAGGTCAGCCTGAGCTACAGCGAGACCCTACCTCAAAAAAAAAAAAAAAAAAAATCCTTGGGTCGGGCATGGTAGTACATACCTTTACTCGGGAGGCAGAGGTAGGAGGATTGCTATGAGTTTGAGACCAGCCTGAGACTGCATATTCATACTACATGTATATGTATACTACATATTCATATACATATACATATCATTCAAGGTCAGCCTGAGCTAGAGCAAGACCCTATCTCAAAAAATAATTTATTCTTGGGTTTTTAAGCCACAGTATCATTAATGTAGATGAAGTTTGGGGAATGGTTCTCTGTCTCTAAAGCGTCATGGCAAAGGTTTGAGGATATTTTTTATGGGTTTAAAATTTATGAACAAAAAATAAAAAATAATTGGCAACTCATGAAGTGGAAGAAAATATTTGCAAATAATATATGTGATAAGGAATTACTGGTTAGAATATACAAATGATACAACTCAACAACAGTAAAAAAACAAATTTAAAAATGGATAAAGAACTAAATAAACATTTCTCCAAAGAAGGGCCAGGTATGGTGGTGCACACCTTTAATCCCAGCACTTGAGAGGCAAAGGTAGGAAGATTTCTGTAAGTTCCATGCCAGCCTGGGCTAGAGCAAGACCCTACCTTGAAACAAACAAACAAACAAAAAAAAAAAAAAGGGGGAAAACATTTATCCAAAGAAGAAAAACGATACAGGGCCAAGACGCATGTAAAAAGATGCCAAATATCCCAAATCACTGTGGAAATGCAAATCAAACCACAGTGAGAAGCCATTCTGCCAATATCAGGATGGCTGTTATTAAAACAAAAATACAACCAGAAAATAACAAGTGGGGCAAGATTATGGAGAAATTGCAGACCGTATGCAATGATGAGTCTGGTAGGTTGGAAAACATTAAGCATGGAATTATCATGGAGTCCAGAAATTCCTTCCACTACAGGGGAAAACTCCAAAAGAACTGAACGTAGGGACTTGGACAGATACGTGCACATCAGTGTTCATAACATTATTCGCAGTAGCCAAAAGGTGAAAACAACCCAAATGTCAATAGGCAGATGAGGGCTGGAGAGATGGCTTAGCGGTTAAGCACTTGCCTGTGAAGCCTAAGGACCCTGGTTCGAGGCTCAATTCCCCAGGACCCACGTTAGCCAGATGCACAAGGGGATCCATGTATCTGGAGTTCGTTTGCCGTGGCTGGAAGACCTGGCGTGCCCATTCATTCTCTCTCTCCCTCCCTTCACCTCCTCTCTATCGCTCTCAAATAAATAAATAAAAATAAACAAAAAAATTTAAAAAATAGGCAGATGAATAAACCAATGCATGTGGTTCAAAAAAATATTTCATATTTATTTATTTGCTAGAAGAAGAAAGAAAGAGAAAGAATGGCAAGCAAACGGCCACCTGAATGCCACTTTGTGCATCTGGCTTTATGTGGGTGCTAGGGAATTGAACCTAGGCCATCAGACTTTGCAAGCAAGTGCCTTAACCACTGAGCCAACTCTCTAGCCCCATGTTTTTCTTAAACTTAAAAATATTTTTATTAATTTATTTGAGAGAGAATTATGGGTGCACTAGGGTGTCTTGCCACTGCAAACGAACTCTAGATGTACATGCCACTGTGTGACTTTACATGGCTAGTGGGAAATCAAACTCAGGCCAACCAACATGCTTGCAAGCAAGCACTTTTAACTGCTGATCCATATTTCCAGCCACTTTTAAAACATTTTATTGGGGCTGGAGAGATGGCTCAGTGTTTAAGGTTTAAGGTTTGCCTGTAAAACCTAAAGACCCAGGTTGGATTTCCCAGTACCCAGGTAAAGCCAGATGTACAAAGCAGTGCATGCGTCTGGAGCTAGTTTGCAGTGCCATTCTCTATCTCTCTATCATCTATCTTCCTCTTCCTCTCTCTCTCTCTCTCCTTTGGTTTTTCGAGGTAGGGTCTCATTCTGGCCCAGGCTGACTTGGAATTCACTCTCTAGTCTCAGGGTGGCCTTGAACTTGAGCTCATGGCAGTTCTCCTACCTCTGCCTCCCAAGTGCTGGGATTAAAGGCGTGTGTCACCACACCTGGCTTCCTCTCTCTCTCTCTCTCTCTCTGTCAAATAAGTATTTTATTTATTTAACAGAGGAAGAGGGAGGAAGAGGCAGATATAAGTACATATATATATATATATATATATATATATATATATATATATATATATATATATATATATATATATATGGAGAGAGAGAGAGAGAGAGAGAGAGAGAAAGAATGGGTGTGCCAGGGCCTCCAACCATTGGAAACGAATTCCAGATGCATGTACCACTTTGTGCTTCTGGCTTTACATGGGTACTGAGGAATCGAATCCTGGTTCTTAGGCTTTGTGAGCAAGTGCCTTAACCACTTTCCAACCCAATAAAATGTCATCTTTCCAACCCAGTAAAATGTCATCTTTCCAACCCAGTAAAATGTTTTTTTAAAACATTTTATTGACAACTTCCATAAATACAGACAATATACCATGACCATAATCCCCTCCCACCACTCTCATTCCCCCTCCCTAATCCTCCCTCCACTGAACCCCTTCTTTTATAAAATTTTATTTTACTTTATTTATTTATTTGGGGCGGGGGAGAGACAGAACGGGCATGCCAGGGCCTCCAGCTACTGTAAGCAAACTGCAGACACATGTGTCACCTTGTGCATCTGGTTCATGTGGGTGCTGGGAAATTGACCCTAGGTCTCCTGGCTTCACAGGCAAGTGCCTTGACCACTAAGCAATCTCTGCAGCCCTGAGTCTGTGGAGGTAGGGTCGGGCACTGTGAGGTCATGAATATCGAGGCCGCTTTGTGTCTGGAAAGTCACATTGCAAACAGTCCTTCCTTCTTTTGACTCTTACATTCTTTTTGCTACATGTGGTTTTATCATTACTTATTTATTTATAAGAGAGAGAAAGCCGGGCGTGGTGGCGCACGCCTTTAATCTCAGCACTCGGGAGGCAGAGGTAAGAGGATCACCATGAGTTCGAGGCCACCCTGAGACTCCATAGTGAATTTCAGGTCAGCCTGGGCTAAAGCGAGACCCTACCTTGAAAAACCAATAATAATAATAATAATAAATAAAAATAAATAAATAAATAAATAAATAAGAGATAGATAGATAGATAGATAGATAGATAGATAGATAGATAGAGAGAGAGAGAGAGGAGTATGTACATGCCACTGCAAATGAACTCCAGACATGTGTACCACTTTGTGCATCTGGCTTTACATGGGTATTCGGGAATAGAATCCAGGCTGGCAGGTGTCTTTAACTAACCATTGCACTATCTCCCCAACCCTCATGTGGTTTTCTATGGGAAAGTTTTCAACCTTAAAAAAAGAAGGGCATTTACTTGTCCCAGCTATTCTAGATGCTGAGGCAGGAGGATTGCTTCAGCCCAGGCATTTGAGAATAGTCTGGACAGCATAGGGAGACCTGGACTCCCTGTGGTGGTTTGATTCAGGGGTCCCCCCATAAACTGAACGTTAGGTTCCCAGCTGATGGAGAGTTGGGAATTAACACCTCCTGGAGGCAGTGTGTTGTTGGGGGCGGGCTTATGGGTGTTATAACCAGTGCCCCTTTTCCAGTGTTTGGCATACTCTCCTGTTGCTATGTCCACCTGATGTTGGCCAGGAGGTGATGTCCACCCTCTGCTCATGCCATCGTTTTCCCCTGCCATCATGGAGCTTCCCCTCGAGTCTGTAAGCCAAAATAACTCCCCTCTTTTTTTCCCCAAAAGCTGCTCTTGGTTGGGTAATTTCTACCAGCAATGTGAACCTGACTGCAACCCCCCCCCCAAAATTAACAATAAAAATAAAAAAGAAGGAAATTCTGGCATATGCTTCAGCGTGGATGAACTGTAGAGACGGGATGCTACGCAAAATAAGTCAGACAGAAACACACTGCATGGTTCTACTTCTATGAAGTACTTAAAGTGGCCAAGTTCATAGATACAGAAGGCCGAGTAGAGGTTTCCAGGAGCCAGAGGAAGGAGGAGCAGGGTGCCATTGAGTAATGGGTAAGGAGTTTCGGTCTGGGAAGATGAAGTTCTGGAGATGAGTCATGATCATGGGTCTACTACATCATGCTAACACTGCCCTGTAACCCCAAAACCTGTCAAGATAGAGACTTTGATGCTGCATTAATGCCACAGAAAAAAATTGTTAATAGTTTTTTTTTCTTTCTCTTCTTCTTTTTTTTTCTTAAGACTTTGAAGAATTTGTAAAGCACTTGTCAATCGCATTTCCCTATTTGCTCCTTGCAACAACTCTGAGAGGCAGGTGGGGAACTTATTGTCTTTATTTTACAGATAAGCAAATGAAGGTTCATTTAGTTTAAGTGAACCGTCAAGAGACACAAAGCTAAAAGAGATGGGTCAGAATTGGAATTAGAACTCACTGTTTATTTTAGTTCATTATTATTGTTTTTTAAATTTTTATTTGTTTGCAGAGAGAGAAAGAGAGAGAGAGAGAGAGAGAGAGAGAGAAACAGGAGAGAATGGGTATGCTAAGGCCTCTTGCCAAGATGCATGCCACTTTGTGCATCTAGCTTTACATGGGTACTGGGGAACTGAACCTGGGCCTATAGGCTTTGCAAGCAAATGCCTTTAACTGCAGAGCTACCTCTTCAGCTTGAGCACATGCGACTTTTTATTTTTTATTTTTGTTTGCACAGGTCACTCTTGCCTCATCTTGCCTCAACCTCATGAGGGCTGAGTTTGCCAGAATGGGCACGATGCCCTTTTCTCCACACTAACCGCCTTTCCCAGAAGGGCTCTGGGGCCCTGAAAAAGGAGGCTGATATTGCATTCATTAGCAAATGCCCACCTTTCATATGGAAGCTTGTTTTATTTCACTTTTTGGTTGTTTTGAGGTAGGGTCTCACTCTAGCCCAGGCTGACCTGGAATTCACTATGTAGTCTCTGGGCGGCCTCGAACTCACAACGACCCTCCTACCTCTGCCTCCTGAGTGCTGTGTGCCACCACACCCGGCTTTAGGGAAGCCTGTTTTTAAACAATAATCTTGAAAGGGCTTTGTGGAGAAGATGGGCGAAACACCGAGAGCAGAAATCGTTGTCTTTCCTTTCCCCATCACAACAGTCATATGAGGGATAAAACAGAAACAGGAGAGCGAAAACAACAGCCAAGAAGTAGTCAGGAGCCACCCTTCCCTGCGTTGTCACTCTTGGGCTCCTTTCAAACCATTTTTTTAAAAATTATTTATTTATTTATTTATTTGAGAGTGACATACACAGGGAGAAAGACAGATAGAGGGAGAGAGAGAGAATGGGCGCGCCAGGGCTTCCAGCCTCTGCAAACGAACTCCAGACGCGTGCGCCCCCTTGTGCATCTGGCTAACGTGGGACCTGGGGAACCGAGCCTCGAACCGGGGTCCTTAGGCTTCACAGGCAAGCACTTAGCCACTAAGCCATCTCTCCAGCCCTGAAACCATTTTTAATAGACAGTATCTTGTTGGGCTGGAATCTTTATTTTGTCAAATATTCCTTAAAATTCATGTATAGGCTGTGAGATGATTCCTGAGAATGTTTTTTTTTTTTATTGTGATTAAAATGGAGTTTCATGTGATGTAATTTGATCAGTGTCTGATAGCCTCTTGGAAAAGTAGTCATAATTAAAAATTGTAGAGACATGAAGGATAGGAAAGCAGGCTTTTATCATACAAGCGTGTTTGAATGGTTAATTCACTCTCATAAAATCTTTCCAGAGAATTAATTACTGCTAAGATTCAGGAGGGACCATAAAGCAAGAGACTGCCAAAGAGTCACCGCCAGCTGCTCTTTAAAAATGGAATGCTCTGTGGGCCGTGGTGGTGCACGCCTTTAATCCCAGCCCTCGGGAGGCAGAGGTAGGAGGATCGCTGTGAGTTCGAGGCCACCCTGAGACTCCATAGTGAATTCCAGGTCAGCCTGGGCTAGAGTGAGACCCTACCTTGAAAAACCAAAAATCTAAAAACTAAAAATAAAAAAATGGAATGCTGAGGGCTGGAGAGATGGCTTAGCAGTAAAGGTGCTTGCCTGCGAAGCCTGAGGACCCAGGTTCGACTCTCCAGGGAGCACCTTAACCAGGTGCACAAGGTGGCACATGTGTTTGGAGTTCGTCTGCAGTGGCTGGAGGCCCTGGCGCACCCATTCTCACTCTCTCTCTCTCTCCCCCTGCCTCTGTTTCTAATTAATAATAATAATAAATTTTAAAAAAATGGAATACTGAGCTTTATTTCTATGTATCCCAAAAACACATTCTCGGGCTGCAGGGATGGTTTAGTGGTTAAGGCACTTGCCTGTGAAACCTAAGAACTCTGTTTGAATTCTCCAGGTCCCACGTGGAGCCAGACGCAACAGTGACACAAGCGTAGTAATGTAATTTGGCACATTCTCAAGCATCTTAAGCTAGTGGACTGTGAGGTTTCGTTCTGTGCACACAAGTAAAATTAATATATTCTAGTGTGTTTGGGTTATTTATTTATTTATTGCGGTGGTTATTTTTGAGGTAGGATCTCACTCTAGCCCAGGCTGACCTGGAATTCACTATGTAGTCTCAGGGTGGCCTCGAACTCACAGTGATCCTCTGCATCTGAGTGCTGGGATTAAAGGCGTGCAGGCCACCATGCCTGGCAGATTTTACAAATTTAAAATGTAATGATTATACAAAGATAAAAAGGAATACTTTACCATTTTCTTGCAATATGGAGATGCTTTCTTATCCTTACTCAGCCTATTTTTCCCTTTGAGTGTTTCCATATTTTTTTAATAAGCATATCTTACATCCATAATGGATTCAAACAGAAGTTAAAGTAATGATAATTAAATGCTGGGGAATGTAGCTCAATGGAAGATTGCCTAGCCAGGTGCAAGCCCTGAGCTTGACCTAGGCACTGCTAAATAAATAAATAAGTAACTACTAAACAAGTTGGGTGTGGTGACACATGTCTTTAATCCCGGCACTTGGGAGACCGAGTTAGGAGGATCGCTGTGAGTTCAAGGCCAGCCTGGGATTACAGAGTAAATTCCAGGCCAGCCTGGCATAGAGTGAGACCCTACCTTGAAAAGAACCAAGAAAATAAATACCAGAATGGAATTTCAAATGGGAAAGTGTGGGGGTGGGGAGGGAGGGAATTACCATGGGATATATTTTATAATCATGAAAAATGTTAATAAAAATTAAAAAAAAATAAATACCACACAAAATCACGACAATTAATTATTTTTTGTTTTGTTTTTTTGAGGTAGGGTTTCACTCTAATTCAAGAATAATGACAATTACAGTATGATGCAGGCCAGATGCATTAGTGATCATTTGTTACTAAAACAAATGTCTTGAGATAAATCAAGTCTGAGGAGAAATGGTTGATTTTCGCTCATGGATTCAGAGGTTTTAGCCCAGGGCTAAACCTTTGGGCTTCGTGGCCGTTCAGTACCTTATGATGCTAGGTGGTAGAAAAGCAAAGAAAGAAAGAGGAGGGGACTTCAGGGTGTGGTGGCGCACGCCTTTAATCCCATCAATTGGGAGGCAGAGGTAGGAGGGTTGCCATGAGTTCGAGGCCACCCTGAAACTACATAGTGAATTCCAGGTCAGCCTGGGCTGCAGTGAGACCCTACCTCAAAAAAGAAAACAAAACAAAACAAAAAAAAAAAAAAAAGAAAGATGAAGGGGCTATAGTCCCGATATCCATGCCCTGCTCCCCCCCTTTTTTTTGGGGTTTTCGAGGTGGAGTCTCACTCTAGCCCAGGCTGACCTGGAATTCACAATGTAGTCTCAGGCTGGCTTTGAACTCATAGCGATCTGCCTACCTCGGCCTCCCGAGTGCTGGGATTAAAGGTGTTCTGGCCCAGCAGCTCCTTAAAGGGTATAACTTATGCCTTCCATATGCCTTGTCTACCCCACCTACTGGTAGTTCTGTGACCTTCCCATAGGGCTGTGGGTTGGGGAATCAAGCTTTCAACACATGGCCCTGGGAGGTCATTCAAGATGTAAACTAATCTGGCATGGCTGCACACTCCTGAAATCCTCGTCCTCAGAAGGCTGAGGCCGGAGGATCTTAAGTTCGAGACCAGCCTGGGCTACATAAGGAGACATATAGGTCACTTGTAGAGTGCTTGCCTAGAATGTGTAAGGCCACGTTCAGTCTACAATAGCCAAAACAAACAGAAGCGTGGGTTGGGCAGATGCTCACCAGTCAAAGGCTCGTCTTGGCAAAGCCTGCTGGCCTGAATTTAATTCCCCAGCACACATGCAAAGCTGGATGCAAAAAAAAAAAAAACAAAAAAAAAAAAAACCCCAAAAGTGGTACAAACATTTAGCATCCATTTGTGGTGGCAAGAGACCCTGGCTGACACACACACACAAATAAAAATATTTTAAAAAATGAGACCCTGTTGGGCTGGAGAGATAGCTTAGTGGTTAAGGCACTTGCCTTCAAAGCCAAAGGACCCAGATTCGATTCTCCAGGACCCACGTAAGCCAGATGCACAAGGGGCACATGCATCTGGAGTTTGTTTGCAGTAGCTACAGGCCCTGGCGTGCCCATTTTCTCTCTCTGTCTGCCTCTCTTCTATCTCTATCTCTCTGCTTGCAAATAAATTAAAAAAAATTTTTAAAGACAAAAAAATAATAACATTGGAGCGGCTGGGAATGTAGCTCATTTGGTAGAGTGCTTGCCTAGCATTCATGAAGCCCTGGGTTTCATCCTCATCATCAAAACACCCAGGTAAGGGCTGGAGAGATGGCTTAGTGATTAAGGTATTTGCCTTCAAAGCCAAAGGATCCTGGTTCGACCCTCTAGGACCCACGTAAACCAGATGCACAAGGGGTGCATGCATTTGGAGTTCATTTGCAGTGGCTGGAGGCCCTGGCATGCCCATTCTCTCTCTCTCTCTCTCTCTCTCTCTCTCTCTCTCTCTCTCTCTCTCTCTCTCTCTCTCTGTCTCTTTCTCTCTCTCAGATACAGAAATAAAACAAAATATATTTTAAAAAAGGTAGAGTGGCACATGTCTGTCATCCCAGCTGTCAGGAGGTTGAAGATGGAAGATCAAAAGCTCCATATTATGCTTGCTTAGATAGTGAGTTCAAGGCCAGCCTGAGCTGCACGAGACCCTGTTCAATAAAAAAAGGAAGGAAGGGACTGGTGAAGTGGCTTAGTGGTTAAGGTGTTTGCCTGCAAAGCCTAAGGACCCCAGTTCGATTCCCCAGGACCCCCATAAGCCAGATGCACAAGGGGGAGCATCAGTCTGGAGTTCGTTTACAGTGGCTTAAGGCCCCGGTCCACCCATTTTCTCTTTCTCTCTCTGAAATAAATAAATAAATTTTAAATAAAAGGAAGGAAGAGAGAGAGGGGTGGTGAAAGAGAAAGAGAAGAGAGACAGAGAGGGAGAGGGAGAGAGTAAGAAAAAAGAAAGACTAGGGCTGGAGAGATGGCTTAGCTGTTAATCGCTTGCCTGTGAAGCCTAAGGACCCTGGTTCGAGGCTCGATTCCCCAGGACCTACGTTAGCCAGATGCACAAGGAGGTGCACGTGTCTGGAGTTCGTTTGCAGAGGCTGGAAACCCTGGCGCGCCCATTCTCTCTGTCTGTGTCTTTCTCTCTCTCTCCATCACTCTCAAATAAATAAATTAAAATAAACCAAAAAAATAAATTAAAAAAAAAGAAAAGAAAGACTAAGGCATTAGGGAGACACATGTTTAGATTCTCTATGAGGAGTCACTGGGGTTCTTGCCCTTGACTGAATAAAAAGGAGGAAGAAGATAGGGAGAGAAAGCAGCAGGTGACAGCATGCCACCCTCTCTGTTTTCAGGTGTGCCCGGAGATGGGCACGCAGTTGCACAATCCTGTCACCACGTCTGCAAGCGACTCCCTGCACCAAGCCTTCCTCACCATGATGGACTGTTGTGGTACTTTGAATGGATGTCACCCCAATAGATTCAGCTTCTTAGATTTCCATCTGCCTGGCTGGAAGAGGCATCACTGTGGGTAGATCCTAGGGTCCAGCCCTAAGGTATTTTCAACTCGGGGGTGGGATGGGATGTGGATCTGGAATTCTAGTCTGAAGGTCAGCAGAGTGCGTGAGCTCAGCCTGCAGGATGTGTTTGCTTATGCTGTTAGTGGTATTTCTTTCTCTGTGTGGACCTGTGAAAGTTGGCCAGCTTCTTCTGCCGTGTCACAGAAACCACGCGACTTAGGACAGCTTGTGGTCAAAAGGGTTGATTTTGGCTTACAGACTTGTGGGGAAGCTCCACAATGGCAGGGACAAACAATGGCATGAACAGAGGGTGGACATAACTTCCTGGCCAACATCAGGTGGACAACCACAACAGGAGAGTGTGCCAAACACTGGCAAGGGGAAACTGGCTGTAACACCCATAAGCCCGCCCCCAAAGATACACTGCCTCCAGGAGGGATTAATTCCCAAATCTCCATCAGCTGGGAACCTAGCATTCACAACACCCAAGTTTTTGGGGGACACCTGCATCAAACAGTCACACATCACTATGGAATTTCCCCTGAATCTGTAATCTTCAAATACATTCTGTTTCTCATGTAAACTAGGTCTGGTCTGGAGGGGTTCATCCCAGCAATGTGAAGCTGACTACAACAGAATTGGTACCAGAGAGTGGGTTGCTGCCTAATGAGGAATCTGGCCATGTGGATTTTGGTCTTTTGGAAATTTTATTTTGGAGGAATGGGCATGGACATGGTATTTTCAACTGAAGGTGCCTTCCAGACTGGTTAGCCATGTTGCATTGACTATTCTGGTGAGAGTTTGAAAATGCTAAGTGCAGAGAGAATATATATTTGGAGACTTTGTGTGTGAACTTTCTAAGGGGAAGGAAAGGCTGAACTTTGTTGGAATGCTGCTATTAGCATAAGGGCTGATTGCATTCTGCTGCCCATGCTGAGAGATCAAGCTTAAATTTGTAATGGACTGATGGGATTGGCTAAAGACAGGGAACTGAGAAATTTAAGACTTAAAATTGCAAAAAGTCAAGCAAGTTTAAAATTATAGGCACTGAGATTGGCTGTTGAAGCTACTATTGTCAAATACATTAGTGTGTGGAGAAAGATGGCCCAAGTCCTTACCTTTACTTTTACAATGGAAAGGTTGCCTGGGGAAAAGTGTGAATGGTAGAAATGCAAACTCTTTTGAAAGGAGTTGACTGAAAGCAAAGAACCTCCTCTTCAAGGTCACACTCTTGTTTTGTTTTTGTTTTTGCTTTTTTTTCAAGGTAAGGTCTCACTCTAGCTCAGGCTGACCTGCAATTTACTATATTGTCTCAGGATGGCCTTGAACTCATGGCGAGCCTCCTACCTCTGCCTCCCAAGTGCTGGGGTTAAAGGCGTGTGCCACCAAGCCCTGCTAAATTCACACTTAATTTCGTCCCTGAATTAAGAATTTGGTTGTGTCCTGCACATCTGGTATTGGTCTCAGAAGCATGAAAAATGTGTGGAGTAGGTCATGAACTGCGCACAGTTCCAGGAACCACTGCATGAGATGGGTGTCATGACCCTGATGAAGAGACTGGCGAAGCCATTGGAAGGTGGACCATGGTTTGCAGTGGAGACCCAGGGATGTTTTGATATACCAGATTTGTGCAAAGGCTACCATGGAGCACTGTTAGCTTGGGATAGAAAATTTCCCTGGCTGGAGTTGCAAAATCTGGATTCTGTCAGCCACTGGTTATGATATTGGACTTGAACTGCAGATGTTTGATGTTTTCTTGATGGGTATTGAATTTGCATTGTTCCAGTCTCTCCTCGCTATACCTTATAGCAGTTGGAAATGTTTACTCTATGCCTTTATATGGTGAGAGTATATAACTTGATTTTACAGGACTCACAGCTAAGAGACAATGTTAAATCTCAGGTAAGACTTGGGACTTTGGCTCGATCTTAAGTTGATATAGACTATGGGACCTGTGCAGTTGGACTGAATACAATTCACAATATGAGATGGTTATGAGTCTATTGGGGGCCAGGGACAAAATGTGGTAGTTTGAAAGGATGTCCCCCAGTATATTCAGTTTTATTCAGGCTGCTTGGGTTTCCAGCAACCTCTCTGGAAGAGGTGTGACTGTGGGCAGATACCAGGGTCCAACCCTAAGATGTTTTGGGGGATGGATCTGGAATTCCAGTCTAAAGGTTTGCAGAGTGCTTGATCTCTGCCTGGGGGTCCTGGAGTGTATTTGCTTATGGTGCTGTTGGTGGTATTTCTCTCTCTGTGTGGACCTGTGAAAGTGGGCCAGCTTCTTCTGCCATTATGGTACTTCCCGTGATCTGTAAGCTTCAAATAAATTCTATTCCTCCTATAAACTGTGTCTTGCCTGGAGGTTCATCCCAGCAAAGTGAAGCTGACTATGAAAACTCTACGCTCCAACCATGAGCCAAATCAACCTGTCCTCCTTTAAGTTGCTTCTTGTCAGGTAATTGCTCACAGGGATGAGAAAAGTGCCTAGTATGGTCTCAAAAAAAAAAAAAAAAATCCAAACCAGCATACCATATCACTGAATGTTCTTTTACATTCTTTTAAAAAATATTTATTTTTATTTTATTTACTTATTAGAGAGAGAGAATGGGCATTCCAGGGTCTCTAGCCACTGCAAACAAACTCCAGATGCATGCGCCACCATGTATATCTGACTTACGTGTGACCTGGAGAATAGAGCCTGGATCCTTTGGCTTTGCAAGTGCAAAGGCGCCTTAACCGCTAAGCCAACTCTCCAGCCCTGAATGTTCTGTCTAATTAAAATTAAGCAAAATAAGGGCTGGAGAGATGGCTTAGCGGTTAAGCGCTTGCCTGTGAAGCCTAAGGACCCTGGTTCGAGGCTCGGTTCCCCAGGTCCCATGTTAGCCAGATGCACAAGGGGGCGCACGCGTCTGGAGTTCGTTTGCAGAGGCTGGAAGCCCTGGCGCGCCCATTCTCTCTCTCTCCCTCTATCTGTCTTTCTCTCTGTGTCTGTCGCTCTCAAATAAAATAAAAATAAAAATTAAAAAAAAATTAAGCAAAATAAACCAAATGGTAAGAAAAAAAAATACCCTACAAATGAGTAAGTATATTATTAATTCCGTCGAAGATAAGTGTGAGGGCTGAGGAGATACTTTAGTCAGCTAAGGGCTTACCCTGCAAACATGAAGACCTGAGTTCAATGCCCAGTTCCCATGTAAAAGCACAAGGTGTGGTGGCAGTGTGTATCTGTGATCCCAGCACTGGGGAAGCAGAAGCAGGATCTCTGGGGCTCACTGGCTGTCCAGTGTAACCTAGCTGGATAGTGAGGGCAGTGAAAGACCCTGTCTAAAAGACTGTGGACAATGCTCCTGAGAATTACGCGCAAGGCTGTCCTCTGGTATCCATATGCATGTGCCTGTGCGCGCACACACACACACACACACACACACACACACACACACACGTACACACACATTAGAAAAAAGAAGAGGGCTGGAGAGATGGCTTGGCAGTTAAGCGCTTGCCTGTGAAGCCTGAGGACCCCGGTTCGAGGCTCAATTCCCCAGGACCCACGTTAGCCAAAGGCACAAGGTGGCGCACACGTCTGGAGTTCGTTTGCAGTGGCTGGAAGCCCTGGCATGCCCATTCTCTCTGTCTCTTTCTCTCTCTTTCTGTCTGTTGCTCTCAAATAAATAAAAATAAACAAAAGAATAAAAAAAAAAAAAAAAAAAAGAAGAGGGCTGGAGAGATGGCTTAGCAGTTAAGTGCTTGCCTGTGAAGCCCGAGGACCCTAGTATGAGGCTCGATTCCCCAGGACCCATGTAAGCCAGATGCACAAGGGGGCGCATGTGTCTGGAGTTCATTTGCAGTGGCTGGAGACCCTGGCATGCCAATTCTCTATCTGCCCTCTTTCTCTGTCTGTCTGTCACTCTCAAATTAAATAAATAAATAGACAAATAAAATAAGCAAAAAAAATTATTTTTAAAAGAATAAAGCAACATCAAAAAAAGAAGATAAGGGCTGGAGGGATGGCTTAGCAGTTAAGGCATTTGCTTACAAAGCCAAAGGACCCAGGTTTGATTCCCCAGGACCCACATAAGCCAGATGCTCAAGAGGGCGCATGCATCTGGAGTTTGTTTGCAGTGGCTGGAGGCCCTGGCACGCCCATTCTCTCTCTCCCTTTCTCTGCCACTTTCTCGCAAATAAATAAATAAAAATAAAGTTTAAGAAAAGAAAATAAATGTAAAACCCTAACACATTAAGGATGTGAGCTCAGGTCATCTAACTGGTAAGCAGGGAAGTTACAAATAAATCCAGCTTTTCCCTGCTGAAGGGTTTAGCTCACTTTAGCCCACAGCCCGCAGCCTTCCTGGGGATGGGGAGCAGAATGCGGCACTTGGAACTCACACATTACTACAGCCCGATCATCTCTCATTGAGTAAGCTTGTGTGTAATTAAATAAGCTCCTATGTGACCGAAATATGGTTCATTTGCTCTAAGGCATCCCGTTTGAATGATGTAAGACCTGAGTTCATGGTCCATGAATGAATCAGTCCTGCAACCACCAGAAGTTTCTGTGCAAATTTTTTTTTAAACTTTAAATTAAAATAAACTTTTATTCAAAGCATCTTTTTAAATGACAGTAAGTTCATTTTATGCTGCTGACTCTGCCAAACTAGCTCACTGCATGAAGCATAAAACACTTCAAAACTCTCAATGTGAACCACATTTTTAAAACAAAAAGCAGTCTTAACACACCTCAAATTTTATTTTTTTAAATTTATTTATTTATTTATTTGAGAGCAACAGACACAGAGAAAGACAGATAGAGGGAGAGAGAGAGAATGGGCACGCCAGGGCTTCCAGCCTCTGCAAGCGAACTCCAGACGTGTGCGCCCCCTTGTGCATCTGGCTAACGTGGGACCTGGGGAACCGAGCCTCGAACCGGGGTCCTTAGGCTTCACAGGCAAGCGCTTAACTGCTAAGCCATCTCTCCAGCCCCACCTCAAATTTTAGATGCCAATGTATTTTGTCCAAGTATATAGCTTATATCAAAAAAAGAACCCTTAAAAAAAACTTTATAGTAAGCAGTTGTAATAATTTCTTAAACTGTTCCAATTACACAAATAGAAAATATTTGTAAATATAACTATTTGGTTGACAAAAGCCAACTGGAGAAACAAACATACATATAAACAAAAACCTTACTCTGTGCAAATTTTTGCGAAATTAAAGCATCATTATATTTCAGCACTCATGTGTACATTACCTCTCACCATGAAGGTGTAACATTAAGTCCTACTGATTATGGTTATCATTCATTATATTATCTTCCTTCCTTCCTTCCTTCCTTCCTTCCCTTCCTTTTCCCTCCCTTCCCCTCCCCTCCCCTTCCCTCCCCTCCCTTCTTTCCTTTCCCCCTCCCTTTCCCTCCCCTCCCCTCCCTTCCCCTCCCTTTTCCTCCCTTCCCTTCCCTTCCCTTCCCTTCCCTTCCCTTCCCTTCCCTTCCCTTCCCTTCCCTTCCCTTCCCTTCCCTTCCCTTCCCTTCCCTTCCCTTCCCTTCCCTTCCCTTCCCTTCCCTTCCCTCCCTCCCTCCTTCCTTCCTCTCTCTCTTTCTCTCTCTCCCTCTCTCTGACTCTCTTTCTTTTTAAAACAGTAGCCAAGACTATCCTGAAACTTGCTATGTAGCTTTCTTTTTAAAACAGTAGCCAAGACTATCCTGAAACTTGCTATGTAGCTTTCTTTTTAAAACAGTAGCCAAGACTATCCTGAAACTTGCTCGGTAGCACTGGCTGGTCTGAAACTCATACAGCAGTCCCTCTGCCTCAGCCTCCCAAGGGCTGTGAGCGCAGGTGTGAGTCAGCACATCTGGTTTAGGCCCCAGTTTTGACTCTTAAGTTTCACTTCCTTACCATTGTCTTCTGTAGGCTCCTGAAGGCGCCCAGGCAACTGGGGGTGGGTGGGTGAGCGCGTGTAAGAGAGAAAGAATCACTCCCGGGAGACAGTTGCACAGCTCTCTCCATTTATTGTCAGGGAAATGGGCTTGTAAGCATCTGAGGGCCGAGGGAAGGGTCTTATTGGACTTACCAGGTTCATTTTTGATGCCTAACTAGCATGTGAAGACATTCATTCCAGCAAGTAGGCAAAGGTGGGGGGGAAGGGGTCAGGTGAGCTAGGGTCTCAGGGGGATGGGCTGTGTGAAGGCTGATGAGTTTCCTAGGCAACTGGCCAAAAGTTACAGGGCTGTGGGCAGAGCCTAAGTTCAGGGGTGCTGGGCTCGGAAAGGGAGTGGCCTCCTGTAGCCATGCCTGGAAGCTCAGGCCCTTCTCCAGAAGGCTCCAGCCTGTGCCTGGTAGTGCCCAACAGGCTTCTAGTGCCCTGTGACACGTGAGACCAATACTAATACCTGCCATTTAGGTAAGTACATACATCATGTACCACTTTGTAGCGGGTGTTTCCTACCCACGACTGAACCTTTGACCACTCCTTTCACTTTCCTCTAGGGACACTGACCTTGCTTTTCCTTAAAAACGCCCCTTTAGCGGTTTGAGGGCACATCTGCCCCACAGCCTTGTGTGATGAACGCTTAATCCCCCGGTGGCACTGTTCTGGAAGGTAGGACAGCCTTTGCTGGGCAGAGCCTTGCTGGGGGAGGTGTGTCACTGGGGGTGGACCTTGGGGTTTCGGGGTCTAGCGCTGCCTGCCATTCTTTCTCCCTGCTTGTGTGAGGTTGTGATACCAGCTGCCAGCTGCCGCCGTGTCTTCTCCTTGACGACAGCAATTTCCCGTGGAAACTATAGGCTGAAGTAAACCCATTTCTTCTGTATGGTACTTCTGGTCCAGTGTTTCGTCCCAACAATGACAGAGTGACTGACATTACTCCACACACACGACCACTTCAGGGCTGTTTCTCCCTTGCATTCTGTCTTCATTCTGGTGGTGAAACCCAGGGAGATACAAGTCATCTTCTTAGTGAGATCTTTTATGGTCTGCTACAGTATCAAATCAATGCTTACTGTTTTTCTTCCTTAACACTTAACACTTAATTAATTTTTTTAACACAAAATTTAAAATTTATTTGTTAGAGACAGAGAAGGGAAAAGAGGGAGAGAGGGAGAGAGAGCGAGTGAGAGACAGGGAGGGAGAAAATGGGCACACTAGGACCTCTAGCCACTGCAAACGAACTCCAGATGCATGCGCCACCTTGTGTATCTGGCTTACATGGGACCTGGAGAATCAAACCTGGGTCCTTAGGCTTGGCAGGCAAGCAATTTAACTGCTAAGCCATCTCTCCAGCCCCAATTAGTTTATTGATTTCCTTTTTTTTTCTGTGGTGCCCAAGGCCTAATACCTGCATGCCCTCTACCCCTGAACTATATCCTTTGCCAATTAAATGAGTAATATTCTTACTTACTGCCTTTATTGTCTACCCAGAAAGTAAATTTCATGATTGGCAATCTTCTTGGTTTGTTTGTGTTTTATTCCCAGTGTTGGCCCCTTGGGGAACGAAGCAACTGTAGACTAAGGGCAGAATTGAGAACCTGCACCTCAAGGACCTTCTCCATGCAGACCCAGCTGAGTTCTCCCCTGGTAGGTTATGCTGGTGGGCACCCATCCCTACCCAGTGCAGAGCGTGACTTGTCTGGCAAACCTGCTTTCCCTATCAAGCGGAACTGGATTTTTTTTTTTTTTAATTTATTTGAGAGTGAAAGCAAGTGAGCGAGTGAGAGAGAGAGAGAGAGAGAGAGAGAGAGAGAATGGGTGCACCAGGGCCTCCAGCCACTGCAAATGAACTCCAGATGCATGCGCCACTTTGTGCATCTGGCTTACGTGTGTCCTGGGGAATCAAGCCTCTAACGGGGATCCTTAGGCTTCACAGGCAAGCACTTAGCAATTAAGCCATCTCTCCAGCCCTGATCTGGATTCTTTTTTTTTTTTTTTAATTTTTATTTATTTATTTATTTGAGAGCGACAGACAGAGAGAGAAAGACAGATAGAGGGAGAGAGAGAGAATGGGCGCGCCAGGGCTTCCAGCCTCTGCAAATGAACTCCAGACACGTGCGCCCCTTGTGTATCTGGCTAACGTGGGACCTGGGTAACTGAGCCTCGAACCGGGGTCCTTAGGCTTCACAGGCAAGCGCTTAACTGCTAAGCCATCTCTCCAGCCCCTGATCTGGATTCTTATTGTATCCCAGTACCTAGCGTAGCTCCTGGCACATGTCAAATACCCATTTATGTCTAAGTGAATAACTGCTTGACATTAAAAAAAGTATTTTACCCAGAAATGTTAAAATTAAAATTAAAGACACTTTTTTTTTCCCCAAAAAGATAGGGCTGGAAAGATGGCTCAGCAGTTAAGGTGTTTGCCTGCAATGCCTAATGGACCTTGTTTTGATTCCCCAGTATTCACATAAAGGCAGATACAGAGTGGCATGTGCATCTGGAGTTCATTTGTAGAGGCAGGAGTCCACTCATTCTCTCTCTCTGCCTGCAAATAAATAAGTAAATAAATGTAAAAAAGAAGGTATTTCTCAGAGACACATTTAAATAGTGAATAATGCCTGAACTTGAGTTTAATAAGAAACTCAACAAAATTTCTCAGGGCTGTTTTACTTTAGATTTTGTGGAATCACTGGAGGTGGCCTGAGGTTTTAGAACTAGGTTCTACCTGCCACAGAGAAAGACCCCAAGCGCCTTCCCCTCCCCCAGTCAGGGCCCAAGGTGGGTTGCCTTCCTAGCTGGCTCACTGCTTGTTATCTATACATTAAGACTATTGACATGTGAGGAAAATCTCTCTTTTCATTTGCTTGTTTTCAATCAAGGCCTGTAAGGCGTGCTAATTGGCGAAATGGAAAGGATGAAAGAGCTTTAATCACTGTTAGAATGAAAAATGCCCTTATTGTTTTCCTGTCTCTAAAATATCCTTTGCCCATCTATATCCAGGAAATAGCCACAAATCACCTAAACAAACCTTTTTGCGCCGGGCGTGGTGGCGCACGCCTTTCATCCCAGCACTTGGGAGGCAGAGGTAGGAGGATCGCCATGAGTTCAAGGCCACTCTGAGACTACATAGTGAATTCCAGGTCAGCCTGAGCTAGAGTGAGACCCTACTTTGAAAAACCACAAGAGAGAGAGAGAGAGAGAGAGAGAGAGAGAGAGAGAGAGAGAATAGGACTGGAGAGATGGCTTAGCAGTTAAGGTGTTTGCCTGAGAAGCCTAAGAACCCATGTTCAACTTTCCAGGTTCCACATAAGCCAGACGCACAAAGATGAGGCAAGCACCAGGTTGCACGTGCCCACTAGGTGGTGCGTCTGGAATTTGATTACTGTGGCTGAAGCCCTGACTTGCCAGTTTTCTCTCTCTCTCAAAAATACAAATTTTAAAATGCTAATAGAAGCCGGGCATGGTGGCACATACCTTTAATCCCAGCACTCAGGAGGCAGAACTATGATCGCCATGAGTTTGAGGCCACCCTGACACTACATAGTTAGTTCCAGGTCAGTCTGGCCAGAGTGACACCCTACTTTGAAAAACCAAAAAAAAAAAAAAAGCTAATAGAGGACCTCTTTGGTTAATATTTTCAAGTTCTTTTGTTCTTTATATCATCTTGTATTTCGTGAAGACAAACATTTACCTATTTGTGGCTTTTGCAAATATGAAAGGGTTACCCTTACGATCAAGTGGTCAGGGAGAGGGAGTAAGATAACTCAGAACTGTACATAAAAACATCTCAAGACTGAATTCCCCAATTAATTGTCAAAGAAGCAATTCAGCTATGACTATAATGAATCACCTCCCATCCTCCCTCCTCTCCCTGGTAGGCTCTCACTCTAGTCCAGGCTGATCTCGAACTTACTTTGTAGCTCCAGGCTGGTGTCAAACTCAAGGTCTTTCTCCTATCTCAGCCTCTCCAGTGCTAGGATTAAAGGCGTGCACCACAACCCTGACCACGAGTCACTTTTGATTAACACCTATTTTTCTTTTTTGGATTATAATTTACATATATATGAAAAAATCCATCATTTTAATATATATACTTAGGGCTAGAGGGATGGCTTAGCGGTTAAGGCATTTGCCTGCAAAGCCAAAGGACCTAGGTTCGATTCTCCAGGACCCACGTTGGCCAGATGCACAAGGGGGCGCAAGCATCTAGAGTTGGTTTGTAGTGGCTGGAGGCCCTGGTGCCCTCTCCCTCTTTCTCTGTCAAATAAATAAATAAATAAATAAATAAAAATAAAAATAAAATATTAAAGTATATACTTAAAAAAACGTAAGAAAGAGATCCTCATACTCAGTAACTCTCTCCCAGCCCCTGGCAACCACTGATCTGTTTGTTTCTATGGATTTGCTTATTCCTGGAATTTCTTTCTTTCTTTTTTTTTTTAAAGTATTTTATTTATTTGAGAGAGAGAGAGAGAGAAAGAGAGAGAGAGGCAGATAGAGAAAAAGAGAGAATGGGCACACCAGGGCCTCTAGCCACTGCAAAAGAACTCCAGATGTATGTGTCCCCTTGTGCATCTGGCTTACATGGGTCCTGGGGAATCGAACAGGGTCCCTAGGCTTCGCAGGCAAATGCCTTAACTATTAAGCCATTTCTGCAGCCTTACTCCTGGAATTTTGAGGAAAAGGAATCACACAATATGTGCTCTCCTGTGTTGAATTTTTTCACTTAGCATAACATTAAGTTCATTGTGTTGAACCACATTTTGCTTGCTCTCTCTCTTTCTCTTTTTTATTTAATATTTTTATTTATTTATTTGAGAGAGAGAAAGAGGGAGGGAGAGAGAGAGAGAGAGAGGGAGAGAATGGGCACACCAGGGCTTCTAGCCACTGCAAAAGAACTCCAGATGCATGTGCCACCTTGTGCATCTGGCTCACGTGGGTTCTGGGAAGTCCTTAGGCTTTGCAGGCAAGTGCCTTAACCACTAAGCCATCCCTCCAGCCCCGTTCTCTCTCTCTCTCTTTTGAAAAGCTTTTCTCTCAGTGCTACAGTTATACTTTTATCCCAGCCCTTGGCCTTTGCTGTACAGTCCATGTGATGAGAAATCAAGCGACCTTGTGCATCACCTGGTTTATAGCGGGCTCAGTTGGTCTTAAAAAGCTAAGCACAGCGACCAGCAAATGGTCTATTTTGCTCTGGGATGAATTTCAATTGGTGGATGGAGTTTGTAGGAAGAAAAACAGGGAAGGGTTAGGTTTTATTGGAATTAATCTAAAGTTGATATAATTATATATGTAGGCAATGTAGCTGAAGACTGTATAGATTGTTTATAGGGTACAATATACTGAGGATTGGGATTGTAATGGCACACTTTATTTTGATTAATACACTTTCTCAGGTGGGTATTGACATCATAGGACAAATCAGATGTGTATATATTGGAGTTTTCTTTTTTTTTAATTTTTAAATTTTTATTAACATTTCCCATGATTATAAAAAAAATCCCATGGTAATTCCCTCCCTTCCCTCCCCGACACTTTCCCCTTTGAAATTCCATTCTCCATCATATTACCTCCCTGTCTCAATCATTGTACTTACATATATACAATATCAACCTATTAAGTACCCTCCTCCCTTCCTTTCTCTTCCCTTTATATTTCCTTTTTAACTTACGAAGTTTTCTTATCTCACAATATTTTTTAGTACTCTCAGATATTGATCAAACTTTCAAAGGGGACGTGACTAGGATCCCTGATGCCAAAGTTTTCTGTGTGACATGGGTCACTCAATGTCACTGGTCTATGATCTTTTTCTTGGGGGGGGGCATCTATTTGGTTCTTTGAGTTTGTGATGAGAGTTTTGGCCCCCTTTTCCCTGAAAATATCACTTCTAATTTCTAAGGGGATAAAGCCAGGCAAAACAACAAGGAATTATAGATCAAAAGATGCAGTTTTGGGCTGGAGAGATGGCTTAGTGGTTAAGCGCTTGCCTATGAAGCCTAAGGACCCTGGTTCGAGGCTTGATTCCCCAGGACCCACGTTAGCCAGATACACAAGAGGGCACACATGTCTGGAGTTCGTTTGCAGTGGCTGGAGGCCCTAGAGTGCCCATATTCTCTCTCTCTCTCTCTCTCTCTCTCTGCCTCTTTCTCTCTCTGTCTCTCTCAAATAAATAAAAATAAACAAAAAAAAATTTAAAAAGATGCAATTTTATTGATCTACTGGTGGTGGTCAGCAAATCCTCACAGGTAACCCTGTGTGGAGCAGAGCAGGAAGTGATGGACTAAGCCGCCGGGCTAGAGAAGGGGCAAGAGTCAAGTCAGATGGAAGACAGAGAAATTCAATATCTTAGCCGGGCATGGTGGTGCACGCCATTAATCCCAGCAGTCGGGAGGCAGAGGTAGGAGGATTGCCATGAGTTCGAGGACACCCTGAGAATATATAGTTAATTCCAGGTCAGCCTGGACCAGAGTGAGATCCAACTTCAAAAAAAAAAATTCAATATCTTTTTTGGGGGTGGGGTGGGGGTTCAAGGTAGAGTGTTTTTCTTTCTCTAACCCAGGCTAACCTGGAATTCACTATGGAGTCTCAGGGTGACCTCAAACTCACAGTGATCCTCCTACCTCTGCCTCCTCTGGAGTGCTGGGATTAAAGGCGTGCGCCACCACTCCCGGCTTACCTTTCTTTTTGTTTCTTTCCTTTTCTCTTTTCATTTTTCCCCTTCCTTCTTCCTCCCACCCTTCCTTTCTCTTTCTGAGACAGACTGACCCTACACATCCCAGGATGGCCTCGAGCTCATGAGCTTCCTGCCTCAGTGTCCTAAGCGCCGGGACTATAGGTATTGCCATCCCACCGCACCCTACCTCAATTTAAATTTTTTATTTTTTATTTTATTTTTGTTTTTTGAGGTAGAGTCTCACTCTAGTCCAGGCTGACCTGGGATTCACTACGTAGTCCCAGGGTGGCCTGGAACTCATGATGGCCCTCCAACCTCTGCCTCCCAAGTGCTGGGATTAAAGGAGTATGCCCCTAGGCCTGGCTTAAATTTAATTTTTTTTTCAAATTTTTGTTAATAACTTCCATGATTATAAAAAATATCCCACTGGGCGTGCCATCCTGAGACTCCTAGTGAATTCCAGGTGAGCCTGGGCTAGAGTGAGACCCTACCTCGAAAAACCAAAAAAAAAAAAATCCCATGGCAATACCTTCCCTCCCCCCACTTTCCCCCTTTGAAACTCCATTCTCCATCATATTTAAATTTTTTTTGTTTATTTATTTATTTGGAGAGCAACAGACAGAGAAAGAGGCAGATAGAGATAGAGAGAGCGAGAATGGGCGTGCCAGGGCCTCCAGCCACTGAAAATGAACTCCAGATGTGTGCACCCCCTTGTACATATGGCTAACGTGGGTCCTGGGGAATCGAGCCTCAAACCGGGGTCCTTAGGCTTCACAGGCAAGTGCTTAACCACTAAGCCATCTCTCCAGCCTTCCATCATATTTAAATTTAATTTTTGACATTAACTACTAACCTATTGACATATATATATATATGTAAAACATATTTTATTTATTTATTTATTTAAGAGAGAAAGAGGTAGAGTGAGAACGAGAGAGATAGAGAGAGAACAGGTGCACCAGGGCCTCCAGCCACTGCAAACGAGCTCCAGATGCGTGCGCCCCCTTGTGCATCTGGCTCACATGGGTGTTGGAGAATTGAACCGGGGTCCTTTGGCTTTACAGGCAAACGCATTAAATGCATTAAACGCTAAGCCATTTCTCCAGCCCCTACTAAGCTGCTATGGCTCACCTGTAGTTCTTATAGGTTTTGGAAGTGGCATGCGACAGGCACACGTGTGAATAGACAGGTGGAGGGAGCTGGAGCATGAAGATTCTGTGCGCACGTCGTGGCAAAGAACGTGGGCTCCAAAGTCAGACGTCCTCCATGAAAATCGCTGTACCATTCGTATAATCTAGGACAATTTACTCCTCCATGCTAACTCTATAATGACCCAAACTGCGTTGGGGTGATCTCATTATTTTGATTTCTAACCGGTATACATTAGTCTATGCCTCGTGTTCGGATTGGTTGATGCTATCAGTTCTTAATTATGTCAATATCATCCTTACCTGAGAGTATCTACCACATAGGAACCATTGTGATAATTAAGTGAGGTGAGTACTCATTATTGCCGTATTAGATCTATTATTAGTGGTAGAGTCTAAAACAGGGGCTGGCAAATGTAATCTTCGTAGGTGAAGCGTTAGTGGCATACGGCCATGCCCATTCAATATGCATGATTGTCTATGGCCGCTTTCACGCTACCAACCGAGCAAGTGGGGAGACTCTTGGCCTAAAGGGTGATTGAGTCAGGCCTGCTCCTTGTTCATCACCAAGTGGTCTCCACAGCCTTGCTTGAATCAAGCTGTTAACATTTTCAGTTAGCTCTTTAGGACCCAGGAAGGAGTTACACTTGGCCAAACTTTGAGACAGGTTGTTAGGGTGTTACTTGGAAGCCAAGGGATTTCTTTCCCTGTCTCACAGTGAGGGTGTTGAGGGCAAGAATTCCCAGTTAGTTCTGAAAGCAAATTTCCAATTAATGAGCTGTTCCTGAGCCCGGCATGGCAGCGCATGCCTTTCATCCCAGCACTTGGGAGGCAGAGGTAGGAGGATTGCTGTGAGTTCGAGGCCACCCTGAGACTCTGTAGTGAATTCCAGGACAGCCTGGGCTAGAGTGAGACCCTACCTGGAGAAACAAAAAGAAAACAAAACAACAACAAAAGCTGTTTATGGTCTGGAGACATGGTTTAGCAGTTAAGGTGCTTGCCTGCAGAGCCAAAGGATCCTGGTTCGATTCCCCAGGACCCACATAAGCCAGATGCACAAGGTGGCACGTGTGTCTGGAGTTCATTTGCAGTAGCTGGAGGCTCTGGCATGCATTCTCTCTCTCTCCAATAAATACATAAAAATAATTTTAAAAATTATTTATTTATGTAACAGAGAAAGAGGGATTGAGAGAGAGGGGCCTGGAGTGACGGCTTAGCACTTACGACACTTGCCTACAAAGCCTAAGGACCCAGGTTCGATTGCTTGGTACCCATGTAAGCCAGATGCACAGGGTGATGCATGCATTTGGAGTTTATTTGCAGTGGCTAGAGGGCCTGGGACACCCATTCTCTCCTTCCCCTTTCTCTCCTTATCTGTCTCTTTCTCTCTTTCAAATAAGTCAAAATAAATAAATAAATAAATAAATAAATAAATAAATAAATGTTCTTTTAAAATTATGAATTCAGGTCCTTGGGTTCCATCTCTAATATTTCAAAACAAATAAATAAAGTTAATAAAATTCATGATGTCAGCATTTTGAAAATAAAACTTTTGCCAGGTATGGTGGCGCACGCCTTTAATCCCAGCACTCGGGAGTCAGAGGTAGGAGGATTGCCGAAAGTTTGAGGCCACCCTGAGGCTCCATAGTGAATTCCAGGTCAGTCTGAGTTAGAGCGAGACTCTACCTCAGAAAACAAAACAACAACAACAACAAAAAAAAGAAAAGAAAACTTTTAAAAAATACTTATTTGGTCTCAGAAGACCATATGATTTTGCCTCCTGTTGCAATCAGGTTTGCATTGCTGATAGAAAACACCCAACCAAGAGCAGCTTGTGGGGAAACAAAAAAGAGTTTATTTTGGCTTACAGACTCAAGGGGAAGCTCCATCATGGCAGGGGAAAACAATGGCATGAGCAGAGGGTGGACATCACCTCTTGGCCAACATCAGGTGGACAACAGCAATAGGAGAGTGTGCCAAACATTGGCTATAACACCCATAAGCCCACCCCCAATAATCCACTCCCTCCAGGAGGTGTTAATTCCCAATTGCCATCAGCTGGGGACCTAGCATTCAAAACACCTATGTTTATGAGGGGACACCTGGATCCGGAGGCTTCGCAGGCAAGTGCCTCAACCACTAAGCCATCTCTCCAGCCCTATTTTAGCTTTTTTTAAAAGTTAGAAATTTCGAGAGCCAAATAGAGTCACAAGAGATAATTATTTGCTTGGTTTTTCAGAAGATTGTAATCCCAATGGCTTTCCGCCAAGGGTGTCTGAAGAGGACATTAAGTGGCTGAAAAGTCAACGTTCCAGTTTCATAGCTATGATCATTAATTTCTGGGGAAAACTAAACTCTGAAAATTTTTATATTGAAGCAAGTAGCAAGGGGTTGAGGCTGTGGCTCAGTGGCAGAATGCTTGCTTAGTGTAAAACAAGATCCTGGGTTCAATCCCTAGCAACAAATAAAAATAAATTAAATAATATCTTATTATTTATTTATTTATTTGAGAAAGAGAGAGAGGGAGGGAGGAAGAGAGAAAGAGAGACAGAGACAGAGAGAGACAGAATGGGCACACCAGGGCCTCCAGCCACTGCAAACAAACTCCAGATGCGTGTGCCACCTTGTGCATCTTGCTTAAGTGAGTCCTGGAGAATTGAACCTAGGTCCTTTGGTTTCTCAGGCAAGTACCTTAACTGCTAAGCCATCCTTCCAGCCCCCCAAACAATTTTTTTAAATAAAGAAAGCATTTACAAAGTAAGGCAAATAACCACTGGTTCCCCCCCCCAGACATTTTTTTTTTTTCTGAGGTAGGGTCTCACTCTAGCCCAGGCTGACCTGGAATTCACTATGTAGTCTCAGGATGGCCTTGAACTCATGGTGATCCTCCTACCTCTGCCTCCTGAATGCTGGGATTAAAGGCGTGAGCCACTGCACCTGGCTTTTTTTTTTTTTTTTTCCTTTTTGTGGGGAGATCTTACTCAGTTAATGTTTTCATTTTTGTTTTTAAAACTATGGATAGAGAAAGAGAAAATGCTTTGCTGGCACGCAGCAAACTTTCCCATAAAACTTTTTGGCCATGAACTAAGTACAACACAACATCGTGCCAAGAGGGCTTTCTTCTGCTCCCTTTTTTTTTCCTCTGCAAAGAGGAGGGAAGGCCCAGGATCAAAATAAAGCTAGAATGAAAACACATTTCATTTCATCATGTAGGTATCCATTCTGTCTGTCTGTCACTTTAAGGATTGGTTTTGTCAAAAAGAAAGATCTCTCTATCTGCCTCTTCCTCTCTCTTTATCTCAAATAAATAAAAATAAAAAAATAAAGGGAGGAAAGATGGCTTAGCAATTAAGGTACCTGCCTGTGAAGCCTAAGGACCCAGGTTCAATTTTCCAGAACCCGCACTAACCAGATGCATACGGTGGCACATGCATTTGGAATTTGTTCGCGGGTGGTTAGAGACCCTGGAGTGCACATTCTCTCTTTTCTCTCTCAAATGCATAAATAAATTTTTTTTAAAAAATTGTTTTTATTTTTATTTATTTATTTAAAAGTGACAGAGAGAGAAATAGGCAGAGAGAGAGAGAGAGAGAGAGAGAGAGAGAGAGAGAGAGAGAGGGAGAATGGGCGCGCCAGGGCTTCCAGCCTCTGCAAATGAACTCCAGACGCGTGCGCCCCCTTGTGCATCTGGCTAACGTGGGACCTGGGGAACCGAGCCTCGAACCGGGGTCCTTAGGCATCACAGGCAAGCACTTAACCGCTACGCCATCTCTCCAGCCCAATAAATAATTTTTTTAAAAAAGAAATCAAATTAACTATCTGTCCCCAGCACGTCACAGCTTTGTTGGCTAGGCATATGATAAATCTTTTTAGGGGGACCTTGTGAGCCTCTGTGGTTAAAACAGTCTTGAATACAGGTTAGAGGGCTAGTTATTGAAGAGCAGGGAAATCCCAGCTGGCTGGCAGCTTCCACTTAAGCCTTGAACTCCGGACTCCTAACTCCTTTGAGCCTAACCCTACCCACTATTCACTGGATGTTATCCTCTGTCCAGAAAAATCAGATGAGGTCTTTCACCTTCTATAGATCCTAGCACCTCCCCCTCCCCCAAACGCAAGACCAGTTATAGTTGGGGGACGGGATTGGGAGTGGTAGATGGAATGTTAAGTGAGGATCTGGTGAGCCCTTCCATTGCTCCTTCTTCCAGGGAGCATTAGCATTACTCCATTACTGTGGGCCTGATCTGCTGATCGTTGTCATGACCGTGGCGCCAAGGTACTCGACAGGTCACCATGGCAATCTCTGTTCCGAGATGGCCTACGGCCATGTCAGGTGTGGAGGAAATAGCAGCACCACAAATCAAAGCATTCTTTTTTGTTTTTAAATATTTATTTATTTATTTGAGAGAGAGACACACACAGAGAGGGAAGGGAGGGAGGGAAAGAGAGAGAATGGGCATGCCAGGGCCTCCAGCCACTGTAAACAAACTCCAGATGCGTGCACCTCCGTATGTATCTGGCTAACGTGGGTCCTGAGGAATCGAACCAAGGTCCTTTGGCTTTGCAGGCAAGCACCTTAACCGCTAAGCCATCTCTTTTCTCTTTCTCTCTCTCTCTCTCTCTCTCTCTCTCTCTCTCTCTCTCTCTCTCCCTCCCTCCCTCCCTCCCTCTCTTTCTTTTTTTTAAAATACTTTATTCATTCATTTTTTTTGAGAGTGACAGACACAGTGTGAAAGGCAGAGAGAGAGAGAGAGAGAGAGAGAGGGAGAGAACGAGCGAGCGAATGGGCGCTCCAGGGCCTCCAGCCACCACAAATGAACTCCAGATGCATGCACCCCCTTGTGCATCTGGCTAACGTGGGTCCTGGGGAATCGAGGCTCGAACCGGGGTCCTTGGCTCCACAGGCAAGCACTTAACCGCTAAGCCATCTCTCCAGCCCTTTCTTTCTTTCTAAGGTAGGGTCTTCCCTCTAGCCTGGGCTGATCTGGAATTCATTATGTAGTTTCAGGTTGGCTTCCAACTCACAGCAATCCTCTTATCCCTGTCTCCAGAGTGCTGGGCTTCAAGGCGTTCGCCACCACACCTGGTGGGAACATTCTTTTCTACCAAAGGTAATTGACCCATGTGGGTGGGATTCAAAGGAGAAAGCAAACCCTGGCAGGATTCTGAATTTAGGGCTGGGGAGATGGTTTAGTGGTTAATTAGGTGTGCTTCCTGGGAAAACATGAGGTCACCAGAGTTTGACTCTCCAGATCCCACAGAGAGCAGCTGAGAGCAGTCATGCAAACCGATAAGCGCGGTCTTGCAGGGGAGCAGAGATGGGAGATGGTGGACTCCCCACTGCCTTGGAAGCAGTAAACAGACTCTGGCTCAAAACAAAGACCAGGTGAATAGTGATGGAGCGGGACATCTAATACTCAGCTCCTGTCACTGTAGGCAAGCCCCCTCACCTACAGGCAAGCTTATGGAGCACCATGCCACACCATACACATGCTACATTACACACACACACACACACACACACACACACACACACACACACACACACATACACAGAGAGAGAGAGAGAGTGAGAGAAAGAGAGAATGGGTGCACCAGGGCCTCCAGCTACTGCAAACGAACTCCAGACGCGTGTGTCCCCTTGTGCATCTGGCTAAAGTGGGTCTTGGGGAATCAAACCTTGGTCCTTTGGCTTTGAGGCACATGCTTTAACCGCAAAGCCATCCCTCCAGCCCCAAATTTTTATTATAATTTACTTTCCCCCTCCTCTTTGAACCTGAAGTTCAATAGCTATACTCTAGAAAGTGAGACTTATTTTTTCAGAAAATAGTATTCATATTTATACGGCCACATAGCCTTTATATTGTGAATACACACATTACATTTAGACTTCATGGGGATTAGGGAATGATTTCCTAAGCATAAAAATAATGGGAATAAAGTCACTAAGCTACAATATAAATAGACTTCACTTTATAAGAATGTAATATTTCTCCATGGTAGGAGAAACTATAAATAAAAACAAGTCAAATGACACATGGGAAAATAGTTTAACACAAATAAATAAATAAAAGGCTCACCAGTGAGGAATTTTTGCATAGAAATAATGAAAATGAAAGACATTACCTTCCCAACCATGTAAATGGACAAGCTAGGTATGGTGGTATACAGCCATAATCCCAGCATTCAGGAGGCAAGGGCAGGAGCATCATGAGTTTGAGGCCAGTTGGGTTATGTAGTGAGACCTTATTAAGAAAAAGGTAGGGCTGGAAGGATGGCTTTGCGGTTAAGGCGTTTGCCTGCAAAGCCAAACGACCCAGGTTCGATTCCCCAGGACCCACGTTAGCCAGATGCACAAGGCAGTGGCTGGAAGCGCCGGCACGTCCATTCTCTCTCTTTCCTTCTTTCTCTGTCAAATAAATAAATGAACAGAAATAAATTAAAAAAAAAAAAAAGAAAGAAAAAGTAGACAGATGTTGTAGTTTTACCTTCTTGGTGCTAGGCAAGAGCACCTGATGGAAAGCAGCACACAGACGAACAGGGTTTGTTTTGGCTTAGTCTTGACCAGGGCAGGGCAGAGGCTGGGCGTCACGTCTTGTGCGTCAGCTGGAAGGTAGCGAGAGGAGTGAGTGCCCAGCTCTGGTAAACTGAGCCCACAGATCTCAAGGTCTAGTCACACACCTCTTCCAGCAAGGCTCCATCTCCCAAAGGCTCCGCTAGCTGGGGCTTAAGTACAAGGCTTCACCCCAAACACAGGAGACAAAACACTCTCAAGGAATAAGCTGAAGGACTTATCCTCCGAGATATAATGGTGATAAAGGCACTGTGATACTGACACAGGAAAACCACACACACACACACACACACACACACACACACACACACACACACACACACCCTAATCCCCCAGTCAGGAGGCAGGAGGAAGAGTGCAGAAATAGAACCAAGCATATATCAATGCTGGATTTATTAAGTCAATAATAACTAAACGACAGAGGAGAGCTCAGCACTGAGACATCTCCATCACACCATCAGAGGCTCAGGGTGCATTGTGGAAGAGGTGGCGGAAAGAATGTAAGAGCCAAAAAGGAAGGTTAGGACTCCTTACAACGTGCTCCCTCCAGACATAAAATGGCCTGGATATCCATGACCTCACAGTGCCTGACACTACCTACACAAGACCATCATAAGAGGAGGAAAAGATCATGACATCAAAATAAAAGAGAGACTGATTGAGACGGGGAGGGGATATGATGGAGAATGGAGTTTCAAAGGGGAAAGTGGGGAGAGAGGGAATTACCATGGTTTATTGTCTATAATTATGGAAGTTGTCAATAGAATAATGATAAATTTAAAAAATAAACGGATAATAATAAGATGTCTTTCCACTATAGTGCTGAACAAACTATCTATGTGGACCTCTCTCTACTTCATACCATTCACAAAAAGCAATTCTTAATGGATCTGATTGAAAAAGAGAAAACAATGAACTATTAGAGGAAAACATAGATGAGCACCCTCATGACCAGAATGGGCAAAGACCTAAGCATTGAGAACAGCATTAACCATTAATTACTGTATTAAACTTAAAAAAAAAAATCTGTTAGCTGGGTGTGGTGGTGCACGCCTTTAATCCCAGCACTTGGGAGGCAGAGGTAAGAGGATTGCCTTGAGTTCAAGGGCACCCTGAGACTACAGAGTTAGTTTCAAGTCAGCCTGGGCCACAGTGAGACCCTACCTCGAAAAACAAAATCTGTTAATCCAAAAATTGTTATTAAGAGAATGAAAGGGGAAACTCACATAGTAGTCAAAGATACAGGAATGTTTGCAAATTTGAATAGATAGGAACATTCATATAAAAACCAAAACCCACAATGAGGATCTGAGGAGATGGTTCAGTGGTTACCTGCCAGATTTGATTACCTGGTACCCACGTAAAGCCAGATGCACAAAGTGGTGCATGAACCTGGAATTCAGTTGCCATGGTGCATCTATTATTTTTTCTCTCTCTCAATAAATAAACAAATAAATAAAAATATTAACAGCAACAACAACAACAACAAAAAACTACAATGGGGAATAGAGAGATGGCTCAGTGTTAAGCATGAGGGCCAGAGACCACCTGAGTTCAAGTCTTCAGAACCCATACATATAGCTGGGCATAGCCATGCATACCTGTAACCCCAGTCCTGTGGGCACTGGAACCATCGCAAGGGAAAACAGGAGGGTGGCTCTATCGGGGGACATCCAATCCATGTGCGCACACCACACATTCTGTGTGCACACACACAAAACGAAATAAATAAAATCCTACCATGCCAAATGTTGCCAAGAATGGCAAGCAACTCATTCTCACACTTTGCTAATGGGATGTAAATTGATATGATCACTTTGGACAACTGACAAGATCTATTACAGCCTAAATATGCATATTCCAAGTAATACCACTTCTAGGAAATTCTCCAACAGAAATGTGGACATACATATTCCAAAAGATAATGTCATAGGAAAACTATTCAAAATAGTGCCAAATGGAAAAAAAAAAAAATCACCTAAATGCTCACCGGCGGGTTAGTAAATTGTGGCGCACCCACACGATCAGACATAGAAACAACATATAATTGTTTGCAGCAGCAGTGTTGGGATAAAGAAGCCAGAATGTTGAGTCCAGTCCAGGACTTTTGGCGGAATTAAGATGCCAGATGACATTCGGGCACAGTTGGCCACAGTCTCCAGGGAATGATCTTGGGAAAGCTAAAAAACAACTATCAAAAGAGTAATGGGCGGGGCAGGGGGAGGCAGCTGGAGAGATGGCTTAGTAGTTAAAGTGTTTGCCTGCAAAGCCAAAGGACCTAGGTTCAATTCCCCAGAACCCACATAAGCCAGATGCACATGTGTCTGAAGTTTATTTGCAGTGGCTGGAGGCCCTGGTGTGCCCATTCTCTCTCTGTCTCTCTTCTCTTTCTACTTGCAAATAAATAAATGAAATGTAAAAAAAAAAAAAAAAGAGTAATGGGGGCTAGAGAGATGGCTTAATGGTTAAGATGCTTTCCTGCAAATCCAAAGGACCCAGGTTCGATTCTCCCTGTCCCATGTAAGCCAGATGCACAAGGTGGCACATGCTTCTGGCATTTGTTTGCAGTGGCTGATGGCCCTGGTGTGCCCATTCTCTCTCTCTCTCTCTCCATGTCTGCCTCTTTCTCTCTAAAATAAATAAATAAAATATTTTTAAAAAGAGGAATGGGCTGAGCATGGGGGCACACACCTTTAATTCCAGCACTCGGGAGGCAGAGGTAAGAGAACCACTGTGTGTTCAAGGCCACCCTGAGACTCCATAGTGAATTCCAGGGCAGCCTGAGCTAGAGTGAGACCCTACCGCAAAAAAAAAAAAAAAAAAAAAAAAAAGATAGGGAGGGGGGAGGAGAATCTAACGGTCACGCTACCAGCTGTGGGGAAAAGCCAGGCCAGGTCAGCAGCAGCCGCAGTAATAGTGCCAATCTTTCCTTGGTGCTGGGTGCTAGGCATTATTCACCCAACAGGGTGGAAGTGAAACATCATTTCATTTTTTTATTTTGGTTTTTAATTTATTTATTTGAGAGAGTCAGATAGAAAGAGGCAGAGAGAGAGAGAGGAAGAGAGAGAATGGGTGTGCCAGGGCCTCCAACCACTGCAAATGAACTCCAGATGCATGCGCCACCTTGTGCATCTGGCTTATGTGGGTCCTGGGGAAGTGAACAGAGGTCCTCTGGCTTCGTAGGCAAATGCCTTAACCACTAAACCATCTCTCCAGCCCTAATTAACTTATTTTTACTGGAGACGAGAGAGAGGGGGGGGCATGCCAGGGACTCTAGACACTGCAAATGAACTGTAGAAGCACACGTCACCTTGTGCATCTGGCCTACGTGGGACCTGGAGAGTCAAACCTGGGTCCATAGGCTTCACAGGCAAGCGCCTTAACTGCTAAGCCATCTCTCCATCCCTGAAACATCATTTCAAGAAGACCTCTGCAGTGTTGGGCCTGAGCAGCCCCTAGACCCCCTGGGAACCATATTCTCAGGATACTTAGAGCATGAATCACGGGCAACCTAGAATCCGAGATTACACGCAAGAAACTGAATCAGATCCGTGCAGCATTAAGTGAGCTGAAAACCTGCTGGGAACCAAAGTCTACAAAAGAGGAACATAGACTCCAAGTTGGGGGTCCCTGGGTCTTCAGTCCCCCAAAGGTGTTCAGGCAACCATGGTGATAAGCACCTGTGAAAGAATCACTTTTGGGAGACAGCCTCCGTGAACAGCTCGCTTTAATCAATAGGGAAATGGGTTTATGAGCAGTTGAGGGTCCTAAGGGGATTGGATGTACAAGGTTGCTTGCTGATGCCTAATTAGCATATGGGGATGTAGATTCCAGCCTGTAACCAATGACAGGGTACAGGGGGAGGGGCTGTGCAAAGGTTCCTGCTGATACCATATAAGGAGTTTCCTAGGCAACTGGCCAAAGGCCACAGGGCAAAGGTAACTTCAGCTTTGCCTGGCAGTTCAGGCCTGTCTACTTGAAGGTTCCTGCCTGTGCCTGGCAGTGCCCATCATCAAATCCCGTGCAGAACCTTGAGAAGACCTGCAGTGGGACCCAGCCAATGCTTTTCACGAGGAACTCACAGAGATGTGATTGACATCTGAGACTCCATCAGTTTAGCAGTGCTTGTGGACTGGAATGGCATCTGAATTTGACCCTTTTTTTTTTTTTTTTTTTTTTTTTGAGGTAGGGTCTCACTCTAGCCCAGGCTGACCTGGAATTCACTAAGTAGTCTGAGGGTGGCCTTGAACTCGTGGCGATCCTCCTACCTCTGCCTCCCGAGTGCTGGGATTAAAGGCGTGTACCACCAGGCCTGGCTCCTGAGCCCACCTTGGCTAGAGATTGTTGTTGCAGACCACTTTTCTATTTTTAGGACAATGCTGGAGATCAGGCCTGGTTCCTTGAAAACAAGTCTCCTGAGGAAAGTGATACTTCAGTCCTACTTTAACCCCCCCACCTCCCGCCTTGAACACTGTAAACACTTCCACTGAAAGAACAAAGGTGACTTAAAAAAAAAACAATTTAACTTAGATGCCCAAGTCCAAATTCAAAAACACAGGAGCTATAAAAAGCCAAAACAAGGGGTGAAGGGATGGTTTAGCAGTTAAGACACTTGCCTGCAAAGCCAAAGGACTTTGGTTCGATTCCTCAGGACCTATTTAAGCCAGATGCACAAGGGGCGCATGCATCTGGAGTTTGTTTGCAGTGGTTGGAGGCCCTGGAGCACCCATTCTTTCTCTCAAGCTCTCTCTGCCTCTTTCTCTCTCTCTCTTCAAATTAATTAACTAATTAATTTTTTAAAGCTTTTAAAAAAAAAAAAGCCAAAACAAGCCAGGCGAGGTGGTGCACACCTTTAATCCCAGCACTCGGGAGGCAGAGGTAGGAGGATTGCAGTGAGTTGGAGCCACATAGTGAATTCCAGGTCAGCCTGGGCCAGAGTGAGACCTTGCCCCCCCCCAAAAAGCCAAAACATGTCTCCTCTGAAAATTACCTATCCCACAGGAATGATTCCTCAATGAGAGATACTTTGATGATATTCAATAATTATTAGAAACCAAAGACATAAGTGAATTCCAAGAAAGCACAGACAGATGAAAACAAGGAAGTCAACACAGAATATGAAAATGGAATTCAATAAAGAAACAGAAATAAAGAAGAAAAATCAAGCTGAAATTCTGGAAAGGAAAAATTCAACAAGTCAAACAAAAATCTCAGGGGGGAGTCATGCAAATAGATAGAATGGATCACAGGGAAGACAGAATATTGGGGCTCGAAGACCAAGCAGAAGAATTGGAAAATTAAGTTAGTGGTAAAGATAAATTAATAAAAAATGTATGAATGGAACACACAAGATTTTGGAACACTGTGAAAGGCCAACTTTACAAATTATGGGCTTAAAAGAAGAAGAATTTCATGGCCAAAAGCATGGAAAACTTTTTTTTTTCTTCTGGTTTTTTGAGGTAGGGTTTCACTCTAGCTCAGGCTGACCTGGAACTCACTATGTAGTCTCAGGGTGGCCTCAAACTCACTGTGATCCTCCTACCTCTGCCTCCCAAGTGCTGGGATTAAAGGCGTGTGCCACCACGCCCGGCATGGATTTTTAATAGTGTCATAGTATAAAATTTTCCATATCTGGAAAAAGGAATACCCATCCAGGCCCAAGAGTCATATAGAACACTAAACAGATGGGGCGGGAGAGATGGCTTAGCGGTTAAGAGCCTGCCTGTGAAGCCTAAGGACCCCAGCTTCGAGGCTTGATTACCCAGGACCCATGTTACCCCAATGCACAAGGGGGCCCATGTGTCTGGAGTTCATTTGCAGTGGCTGGAGGCCTGGTTCATTCTTTCTCTGTCTGTCTCTCTCAAATAAATAAATAAAAAATAAACAAAAAAATAAGAAAAAAAGAACACCAAATAGACAAGACCAGAAAAGGACCTTCCTTTGTCACATTATAGTTAAAAAACTGAATATATTGAACAGGATAAGTGTATTGAAAGTTGCATGAGGAAAAACCAGTCCCATGCAAAGTCAGGCCCATCAGAATAACAGCTCACTTCTCAACAGAAACTTTAAAAGTCACAAGGGCTTGAAATGATGCATTTCAAGTTATTAAAGACCACAGCTGTCCAACTAGACTATTATATCTAGCAAAATTATCTGTTACAATTGAAGAAGAAATAAAAGAAAATTCCATGATAAAATCAGGCTAAAGAAATTTTGCCAGGCATGATGGCACACGCCTTTAATACCAGTACTCTGGAGGCAGAGGATCACTGTGTGTTCAAGGCCACCCTGAGAGTACATAGTGAATTCCAGGTCAGCCTGGTAAGTACTTAACTGCTAAGCCATCTCTCCAGGCCTAAAATTTTTTTTTAATTAATTATTTATTTGAGAGAGCAAGAAAGAGAAAGGGGCAGACAGAGGGAGAGAGAGAATGGGCGTGCCAGGGCTTCCAGCCACTGCATATGAGCTCCAGACGCATGTGCCACTTTGTGCATCTGGCTTACGTGAGTCCTGGGGAGTAGAGCCCAGGTCCTTTGGCTTTGCAGGCAAATGCCTTAACCACTAAGCCATCTCTCTAGCTCCCGCAATAGCCTTTCTATATGATAATGACAAACGTACTGAGAAAGAAAACAGGGAAATAATCTTATTCACAATTTGCACACACACACACACACACACACACACACACACACACACACACCTTAGAATAAATCTAAGGATATGTAAGACCTCTACAGGGACAACTTTTCTTTTCTTTTCAAAGTTTTTTTTTTTTTTAATTAACAACTTCCATGATTGTAAACAATATCCCATGGGAATGCTCTCCCCCCTCACTTTCCCCTTAGAAACTCCACTCTCCATCATATCCCCTTCCCCTCTCAATCAGTCTCTCTTTTATTTTGATGTCATGACCTTTTCCTCCTCTTATGATGGTCTTGTGTAGATAGTGTCAGGCACTGTGAGGCCATGGATATCCAGGCCATTTTGTGTCTGAGGGGAGCACATTGTAAGGAGTCCTACCCTTCCTTTGGTTCTTACATTCTTTCTGCCACCTCTTCCACAATAGACCCTGAGCCTTGGAAGGTGTGATAGAGATACTACAGTGCTGAGCACTCCTCTGTCACTTCTTCTCAGCACCATGATGCCTTCTGAGTCATCCCAAGATACAGTAACAACTTTGAAACACTCAAGATGGAAATTGTAGAAGATACTGGGCTATGAAAGACCTTCCATGCTCATGGATTGGAAAAAGTAATATTGTGCAAGAACACCAAAAGCAATCCATAGAGTCAAGGAAATCCCAGTCAAAATCCCAATGTTGTTCTTCACAGAAGTAGGAAAAACAATCCCCACCCCAGCTTTTTTTTGAGGTAAGGTCTCGCTGTAGATCAGACTGAGCTGGAATTCACTATGTAGTCTCAGGGTGGCCTTGAACTCACAATTCTCCTACTTCTGCCTTTGGAATGCTGGGATTAAAGGTGTCCTCCATCATGCCTGGCAGATAGAAAAGAACATTTGTGACGGAAGCATTAAAGGAGTCCTGAGCCAAATGAATAATGCTGGAGCAATCACCATATCTGATTTCAAGTTGTATTACAGTTCCTGGTACCAATCTCTGTGGTAGACAGCTTCAGGTGTCCGAGATGACCTTCCAAACCAGGCAGTTATGGAGGAAGGGTTACTTATGGAAGCTTACCGATCCAGGGGAACTTCCATAATGGAAGAAGATGGCCTGCTATCATAGGTCCAAGGAGAGAGAGAGAGAAGCCCCAAGCCAAAAATATCAAAAGGCACACCACATAGCACACTTCAGAAACTTTAGGAAGAACTCAGGCCCTTTGCAGATCTTTAGACTGGAATCTCAAATCCACCACCCTGAACTTTAAGATCTGCTCAGTGACACCTCCTCCAGCCAGGTGGCTGGAAATCTAAGTTTTGTTTTTGCTTTGTTTTGTGTTGGCTTTGGTTTTTCAAGATAGGGTCTCACTCTAGCACACGCTGACCTGGAATTCACTATGTTGTCTCTGGGTGGCCTCGAACTCACAGGGATTTTCCTACCTCTGCCTGGGATTAGAGGTGTGCACCACCAGGCCTGGCAAGAAGTTTTATTTATTTATTTATTTTAAAATATTATTTATTTATTTATTTGCAAGCAGAGAGATATAGAGAGAATGTAAGGGTCTGAGAATCACTGAAGAAAGACCCTAGACTCAAATAGCATGTAAAAGCAAAGAGCGTTTATTCTGCAAAATCAGCCAGCATTCGGGGGTCAACCATTCATACAAAATGGTGACCCTGAGAGGAGCACGGAGGCCCCTTTTAAGCACAGCCAGGGGGATTTTAGGAGTTAGGTCATCTTCTAATGTTATTGGCTAAGCAAGCAGCAGTTACATTTGCACACCTCTGATTGGCTGTGGCCCAGATTTTACCATCCTTGGACATGTTTAGACATGTTTGAGAGACTTTGCAGGAACTGCCTCAGCCCTGGAGCCCGCTATCTCAGGCAAGTCCTTTTTTTTTTTCAATTATTTTCTTTCCTTTTTATTTTTTTTTTATTTGAGAGCAACAAACAGAGAGAGAAAGAGGCAGATAGCGAGAGAATGGGCACGCCAGGTCCTCCAGCCACTGCAATCGAACTCTAGATGCATGCACCACCTTGTGCATCTGGCTTATGTGGGCCCTGGGGAATCAAGCCACGAACTGGGGTCCTTAGGCTTCACAGGCAAGTGCTTAACTGCTAAGCCATCTCTCCAGCCCAGGGAAGTCCTTTTTTTGCTCATAGTCCAGAGGTATTGCAGGAACTGACTCAGGGTCTTGGGTGGCTATCTTCCCCAGCTACATGTCAGGGTCGCTGTTGATTAACAGCCCTTTGTTCGTGGTTTTTCCCAGCAGTCTTGTCTGCCTCTCTGGGAAACTGAAACTTAGGCCTATCTGTAAACTGGAACAAATTTGATCCTCTCAAGAACACAGAGAGAGAGACAAACAGAATGGGCATGCCAGGACCTCCAGCTGCTGCAAATGAACTCCAGATGCATGCTCCACTTTGTGCATCTGGTTGTACATGGGTACTGGAGAATCAAACCTGGGTTGTTAGGTTTTGCAGGCAGGTGCCTTATACCTTGAGCCATCTCTCCACCTAGGAAGTTTTAATAAACTCTTGAATCTGTTGGGGGGCATCTATTCCAACTACCACATCCAGTGTGATAGTAATAAAAATAGCATGGTTCTTGGACAAAAGGGATACATAGATCAACGGAATATGAGAGAGAAACCAGATATAAAACATGTAACTATGGCCATCTGAGTTTTGACAAAGATGCCAAAATATACACTGGATAAAAATACAACCTCTTCAACAAATGATGCTTGGAAATGGGATGTTTATACCTAGAAGAGTGCAACTTGACCCCTATATCTTATCCTGCACAAAAATCAATTTCAAATGAATCAAAGACTTGAATGTAAGTTCTGAAACTCTGAAAGTGCTTGAGGACAATGTAGGGAAAACATTTTGAAGATGTAGGCATAGTGAAGGACTTTCTCAATAGGACTCCACTTGTGCAGGAAATAAGGCCGATACACGACAAGTTCATGAAATTAACATACTTCTATACACAGCAAAGGAAACAGTTAACTAGATAGCCTACAGAATGGGGAAACTTTTGAAAATTATACATATGACTGAGGACTGATATGTAGAATATACAAACAACTCAAAAATTAGGCAGCAAGAATAAACCAATGAGACTGAGCGTGGTGGCGCACGCCTTTAATCCAGCACTTGGGAGGTAGAGGTAGGAGGATCGCCGTGAGTTCAAGGCCACCCTGAGACTCCATAGTGAATTCCAGGTCAGTCTGGGCCAGAGTGAGACGCTACCTTGAAAAACCAAAAAAAAAAAAAAAAAAAAAGAATCAACCAATGAGCTGGAGAGATGGCTTAAAGGTTAAGGCGCTTGCCTGTGGAGCCAGGTTCAATTCTCCAGTATCCACATAAGCCAGATGTACAAGAGGGTACGTGCATCTGGAGTTCATTTGCAATGGCCCTGGTGCACCTAATCTCTCTCTGTGTCTCCTTTCTATCTCTCTCTGCTTGGAAATAAAAAAGAAAGAAAGAAATAAGGAAGGAAGGAAGGAAGGAAGGAAGGGAGGGAGGGAGGGAGGGAGGGAGGGGAAGGGAAGGGAAAGGAAGGGAGGGAAGGTAAGGGAAGGAAGGGAAGGAAGGGAGGAAGGGAGGGAGGGAGGGAGGGAGGGAGGGAGGGAGGGAGGGAGGGAGGGAGGGGAAGGGAAGGGAAGTGAAGGAAGGAAGAAATGAAGAAAGAAAGAAAGAAAGGAAGGAAGGAAGAAAGAAAGGAAAAAAAAATCAACCCATTCAATAAATGGACTGATAAAATGAACACAGTTCTCAACAGAGGAGATGCAAATTGTCAATAAACATATAAAAATGTTCACCTTCTGGGCTGGAGAGATGGGTTAGTGGTTAAGACACTTGCCTGCAAAGCCTGAGAACCCAGGTTTGTTTTTTTTTTTTTGGTGGTGGGGGGAGTCAAGGTAGGGGCTCACTCTAGCCCAGGTTGATTTGGAATTCACAATGTACTCTTAGGGTGGCCTCAAACTCACAGTGATCCTCCTACCTCTGCCTCCCGAGTGCTGGGATTAAAGGTGTGCACCACCACACCCAGCTCAGAACCCAGGTTTGATTCCCCAGGACCCATGTAGGCCAGCTGCAAAAAGTGGCACATGCGTCTGGAGTTCATTTGCAGTGGCTACAGGCCCTGGTGCACCCCAACAAAAACGAAATCCACAACAAGTGCTGGCAAAGATTATTGGATGAACAAAAGGGAGCCCTCATGTCTTGCTGCTCTGGGTATAAAGTAGTTCAGCTTCTTTATGGAAGTCAGCTTGGAGATTTCTCCAAAAACTGAAAATACAGCTGGGCGTGGTGGCGCACGCCTTTAATCCCAGCACTCGGGAGGCAGAGGTAGGACTGCTATGAGTTCAAGGCCACCCCGAGACTACATAGTGTATTTCAGGTCAGCCTGGACTAGAGCGAAACCCCACCTTGAAAAACCAAAACCCAAACCAAACAAAACCAAAAAATACTGAAAATAGATTTTTCATATGACCCAGCTATACCCCCCCCCGGGTATTTACCCAAAGGACTTGAAGTTCACATACCATAGGGACACTTACATGCACTATTTACTGCAGCAGTATTCACAAAAGCTAAATCATGGAACCAACACAGACGCCCAACAAATGTAGTATATATACACAATGGAATTTTTTTCAGCCATAAAGAATCAAGTTTTGCTGTTTCCAGGAAAATAGATGCAATGGAAGATAATCATACTAAGTGAATGAAGCCAATCACAGAAAGACATATATTGGACTGGAGAGATAGCTCAGCAGTTAAGTGCATGTGCCTGCAAAGTCAAAGGACACAGGTTCAGTTCCCCAGGGCCCACGTAAGCCAGATAAACAAGGTGGTGCATGCATCTGGAGTTAGTTTGCAACAGCTGAAGGCCCTGGCGTGGCCATTGTCTCTCTTTCTCTGCCCGCCTCTCTCTCTCTCTCTCTCTCTCAAATAAATAAAGTAAATCAATAAAAACTTAAAAAGAGCCAGGCATGGTGGTGCACACCTTTAATCCCAGCACTTGGGAGGCAAAGGTAGGAGGATGGCTGTGAGTTCGAGGCTACCCTGAGACTACATAGTGAATTCCAGGTCAGCCTGGGCTAGACTGAGACTCTACCTCAAAACACGCCCCCCCCAAAATAATTAAAAAGAGACATATATATTCTTTCATTTTTGGTTCCCAAGTTTTATATAGATTTGTAAAATCTATATGTGTATGTATATATATATATATATGTGTGTGTGTGTGTGTGTGTGTGTGTATGTAAATATATATATGTATATAAATATATACATACATACACATACATATATAAATTTGAAGGCTGGGCATGGTGGCTCATGCCTTTAAGCCCAGCACTTGGGAGGCAGAGGTAGGAGGATCACTGTGAGTCTGAGACCACCCTGAGACTACATAGTGAATTCCAGGTCAGCCTGGGCTAGAGTGAGACCCTACCTCGAAGAATAATGATTGGCTGGGCATGGTGGCACCCATCTTTAATGCCAGTACTCGGGAGGTAGGAGTATCACCCAGAGTTCAAGTCTACCCTGAGACTACATAGTGAATTCCAGGTCAGCCTGGGCTAGAGTGAGACCCTACCTCGAAAAACCAAAACACAAATGAAACAAAACACACACACACATATATGTGTACATATATGTGTGTGTGTGTGTGTGTATGTATATATATGTATATGTATGTGTGTGTGTATATATATATATATATATATATATATATATATATATATATATATATATATATATTTGAAAGTAAAAGTGGGCAAATGTGACTCATGAGAGACGTGGCAGAAGGGGAGGGTGGAGACGTGGAAGATAACATGCTCAACATACAATATGTGCATGTGGCTTGAATGAAAGCTGCTCTCAGAAGCCATAAGATTATTGGATGAAAATTCTGTGTGAGTTATTGACCAGGGAGGTCTCTGACACCCCTCCCACAAACACATAGACTGTGGCCACCACTGTTGATCGCCCACCAGAACTGGATGGCAAGATCCTATTGCTAAAGACACCACACACTTTGCATCTGGCTTACATGAGCCCTTGGGGATCGGACCTAGGTCCCTTGGCTTTGCCGGCAAGTGCCTTAACTGCTGAGCTATCTCTCCAGCCCCAAGACACCGCACACTCTGGCTATACAGCACATGGAGAAATCAAGCTGCGAGCTAAGCTATCTCCCTAGCCTCCATTAAGTTCATCTCTTATGAAACTGAACAGAGTGGATTTCTGGTGTTTGCAAATGGGTAAAAGTTCAATTATGTTTGGCCCAAGAATACATGGTGAGACAATCAGTGTTCTATTGAGCATGTGCCTGTGATGCAAACAGGGCATGCATTAGAGGAGAGCGAGCGAGTGAGCGAGAGAGAGAGAGAGAGAGAGAGAGAGAGAGAGAGAGAGAGAGAGAGAGGGAGAGAGGGAGAGAGAGAGAATTGGTGCGCCACGGCCTCAGCCACTGAAATTGAATTTCAGACGCTTGCGCCACCTAGTGGGTATGTGCGACCTTGTGCTTGCCTCACATTTGTGCGTCTGGCTTACATGGGATCTGGAGAGTCGAACATGGGCCCTTAGGCTTCGCAGGCAAGTGCCTTAACCACTAAGCCATCTCTCCCTCCCAGACACCGCTTTCTGGCAGTGGGCAGCAGTTAGTGCAGAGATTCTTTTTTTACTTTCTTCCAGTTACTCAACCATTATTTTATTGATGGCTACTCATTTTGTTACCAGTATCTTGCCCCCAAACAATGATGCTATAAACATCCTTACAAGTAAAAAACAACCAAAAATCACAATCACCCATGAAGGTGATTTCTGCTCCCAGCCTCCTGGCCATCCAAACCTGCAGAGGACAGTGGCTCCATTCTGTCCCTGCTGTCTGGCCTCAGGACAGCCTTGTCCTAACAGGCAAGGACCTCTGGGGTGAGAGTTTCTTGAGCCTCCCCATTCCACCATGGCAAAGCAGTGATTCTACCAGCCCCTGACTTTAGGTGGTCTCTCACACAACCTGAGATCTTTGTTTAAGATGCAGATTCCCAGAGCCTGCTGACCGGAGCCTCTGGCCTGGGCCTCTGTTCTGTAGCTGCTTATGTCGTCATTTTCCCCTGCCACGGTGGAACTCCCCCTTAAGTCTGGAAGCCAAAATAAACTGCTTTTTTTTTTTTTTTTGCCCCCAAAGCTGTTCTTGGTTGGATGATTTCTGCCAGCAATGCGAACCTGGCTGCAACAGTAACTGATCCAAGTGTGGAGACTTTAGTTAATGTTTAGATGGCCCATCTATGTCACCTTCTCTAAGGCTTGGGGACATTGCAGAAAAAAGGTCTGGAAGAATGTAAGAGGCTGAGGGCTGGAGAGGTGGCTTAGTGGTTAAGGCACTTGCCTGCAAAGCCCAAGGACCCAGGTTCAATTCTCCAGGTTCCATATAAGCCGGTGGCACATGCATCTGGAGTTTGTTTGCAGAGGCTAGAGGCCCTGGCGTGCCCATTCTCTCTCTCTCTTTCTCTCTGTCCTTCTCTCTGTCCCTTATAAATAATAATAAAAAAAAACACAAAAAAAGAATGTAAGAGGCTGAGGAAGTGCTAGACTGTTGTGGAAGTCTGTTCTCTGGGTATGAAGTGGCTGTTGTGCTTGAACTCCCAGCAGCTGTGACATCTGGCACAAAGCCTGCACAACGTTAGGACCCAGGTTCGATTCCCCAAGACCCACATAAGCCAGATGCACAAGGGGGCGCATGTGTTTGGAGTTCCTTTGCAGTGGCTGTATGCTCTGGTGAATCCATTCTCTCTCTCTCTCCTGTTCCCTCTCTCTGCCCCTCCTTTCTCACAAATAAATAAATAAAATTTAAAAAATAAAAGTAAAAGAAGGAGAGCAGTAGAAGTGGGAGGCAGGAGAGGGTGATAGGGGACTGCTACATTGTACAAGCATGAAAATCTCATAGGGATCCATTACTATGCACAATTAGAATTCTGCTAATCAGCAACTTTAGAAAAGTGGGCTGGAGAGATGGCTTAGCGGTTAAGGCGTTTGCCTGCAAAACCTAAGGACCCATGTTCGACTCTCCAGACCCGGTGTAAGTCAGACACACAAAGGTGAGGCAAGTGCAACGTCGCACATGCCCACTAGGTGGCGCAAGCATCTGGAGTTTGATTTCAGTGGCTGAGGCCCTGGTGTGCCAATTCTCTCTCTCTCTCTAAAAAAAAGTCCTTAGAAAATAAATAGTATATTCCAGCTTGGGCATGTAGCTCAGTGGCATAGCCCTTGCCCAAGTCTTTATACCCATACACACTTGCGTTCATATAGGGTTCTTGTGATAATAAGATGTTGTCAGGCTGGAGAGATGGCTTAGCGGTTAAGCGCTTGCCTGTGAAGCCTAAGGACCCCGGTTCGAGGCTCGGTTCCCCAGGTCCCACGTTAGGCAGATGCACAAGGGGGCGCACGCGTCTGGAGTTCGTTTGCAGAGGCTGGAAGCCCTGGTGTGCCCATTCTCTCTCTCTCCCTCTATCTGTCTTTCTCTCTCTGTCTGTCGCTCTCAAATAAATAAATAAATTAAAAAAAAAAAAAAGATGTTGTAACTGGTAACTAGCCATAAGCAGGAAAGAGACTACATAAACTTCTGGTGTACATGCACCAAAGAATGCTATAGCACAGGTCTGGAAGGTCCCCAAAGGCTCATGTTTTTCAAGTCCTAGTCCTCAACTTGATGATATTGAGAGGTGGGAAGCCTTCAAGAGGGAGGGATGCAATGGGAAGTTTAGGTCACGGGGCCATCCCCTCAGTCTCTTGTTTTTTCTTTGAGTCCTGGCCGTGAGGTTAGCAGCTTTGCTCTGAGGTGTGCTCTTTGCCATGGTTACCTTCAACCATAGGCTTAAAAGCAATGGGACTCGGCTGGAGAGATGGCTTAGTGGTTAAGCGCTTGCCTGTGAAGCCTAATGACCCCGGTTTGAGGCTCAATTCCTCAGGACCCATGTTAGCCAGATGCACAAGGGGGCACACGCATCTGGAGTTTGTCTGCAGTGGTGGGCCCATTCTCTCTCTCTCTATCTGCCTCATTCTCTGTCTGTTGTTCTCAAATAAATAAAAAATAAACAAACAAACAAAAAGCAATGGGACTAACTGACCAAAGGCCAAAACCTCCAACTAAACCATTAATGGGCTAGAGAGATGGTTCGGTAGTTAAAGGCACTTGCTTGCAAAGCCTGATGCCCCCGGGTGCAATTCCCCAGTACCCATGCAGGGCCAGATGCACAAGGTGGCATCTGGAGCTCATTTGTGGTGGCAGGAGGCCTTGGTGTACTCATTCTCTGCTTGCAAATAAACAACAGGTATATAAAATAGCCATTAACTCAGCTGGACGTGGGGTCGCATGCCTTTGATCCCAGCACTTGGGAGGCAGAGGTAGATCACCATGAGTTCAAGGCCACCCTGAGACTCCATAGTGAATTCCGGGTCAGCCCGGACTAGAGTGAGACCCTACCTCAAAAAACAAACAAACAAATTAACAAAATCCCCTTTCCTCTTTTGTGGATTGATTTTTTTTTAAATTTTTCTGGCACTTATTACGGCAACAGAAAGCTGACAATGAGCCACTGCAGCCATTAAACATGAGTTGTTGCCGGGAGAGGCGGCGCACACCTTTACCACCAGAGCTCGGGAGGCAGAGGCAGGAGGATCGCTGTGAGTTTGAGACCAGTCTGAGACTACGTAGTGAATTCCAGGTCAGCCTGGGCTAGGAAGAGACCCTACTTTAAAAAATGAAAAAAGGAAAAAAAAAATCATATTATTAGTCAGGAATGGTGGTTCATACATACCAGCCAGCACTCGGGAGGCTGAAGAAGGAGGATTGGCACTCGTTCATGGCATTGAGTGTCTTCCTTAGTTACTCTGCACTTTATTTATTTATTGATTGATTGAGACAGTCTTGCACTGAACCTCCAGCTTCCTACTTGGCTGGTTTAATTAACTAGTAAACACTAAGGGTGATTCTGTCCCCGCCCTCCCAGTGTGGAGAATACGGAGATATCCCATCATGCCTGGTTTTTACATGGGTGCTGGGGATCCAAACTCAGGTCCTTACGCTTCCATGAAAAGCATTCTACTGATGGAGCCTTTGTCCCAGGCCTTGCCCTTGAACTCTTGATTCTCGTGCCTCGACCTCCCCAGAGCTGGGATCATGGTTGTAAACCACCATGCCTTGGCTCCTCCTTTTCTGAATGGGGGAAAAAAAATTCACTTCTCCAAATAGTCATACATCCATTATTCCACTAGAATAGAAGAAACAGAGAAAGAGCCCGGTGTGGCAGCACGTTCTTTTAATCCCAGCACTCGGGAGGCAAAGGTAGGAAGATCACTGTGAGTTCGAGGCCACTCTGAGACTGCATAGTGAATTCCAGGTCAGCCTGAGCTAGAGTGAGAGCCTACCTCGAAAAACCAAACCAAAACAAAAATAAATAAATAAATAAATAAAAATAAATTCATATCACTTTCAGAATCAGAGACTCCTGAGGTACTCATAGTAACTCAGTGGGGTAAATTTTCCTCAAGGAAAGAGTAACGCGCAAGAAAGCACATCACTTGGAGATAAAATGTTACTGGTTAAAATTGACCTTAGAACCATAAATTCCTTAATCTAACAGAAATATGTACATTGAGGACAAATGTACTTGTTACTTAAATTATCCTTGCCAGATAAAATAAACAGTTAATTCTAGAGCTGGGCATGGTGGAGCACGCCTTTAATCCCAGCACTTGGGAGGCAGAGGTAGGAGGATTGCCATGAGTTCGAGGCCATCCTGAGACTCCATAGTGAATTCCAGGTTAGCCTGGGCTAGAGTGAGACCCTACCTCAAAAAACCAAGAAAACAGTTAAATCTATACTCCGAGGATGTAGAGGCATAAAGAATCAAAAAACAATAAAAGTAGGTGAGCCAGGAGTGGTGGCTCACACCTGTAATCCCAGCATTCAGGAGGCTCACCATGAGTTTGAGGCCAGCCTAGGCTACAGAGAGAGTTCCATGTCAACTTAGGCGGGAGTGAGACTCTGTCTGAAATAAGATGTGGGAGGAAGCTCATGCCTGCTTAGCCTTCTGGCTTTTTTGTAGTAACAACATAATAATCTTCCTTGTACACTAATAACAATGGGAAAGACTCACCCACCCATGGAGGAAGTAGAGGCACGATCCCCCTGTGTCAGGAACTGGGGCACAGAAACAAACAGATGCACATGGCCCTTCAATTATGGAACATGTGTGGGAAGACTGCATGTAACAGAGGGATTGGAAAAAGTATGGTCAGATGTATTTCTGCATCCTTTAAATCTTACATCCAAGGGACTCCCCACCCACTACATCAGTGGGTTTCAGAGATTCAGAAGGATGGAAATACCTTTTCTTTTTTTCTTTCTTCTTTCTTTCTTTCTTTCTTTCTTTCTTTCCTTCCTTCCTTCCTTCCTTCCTTCCTTCCTTCCTTCCTTCCTTCCTTCCTTCCTTCCTTCCTTCCTTCCTTCCTTCCTTTCTTTCTTTCTTTCTTTCTTTCTTTCTTTCTTTCTTTCTTTCTGGTCATTACTCAGCTTTTTTCATAGAGCAAGGAAATCATGGTAAAAGCCTGGTGTCATCAGAAGAAAAAGACAAAGGGCTGGAGAGAGGGCTTAGCAGTTAAGGCGTGTGCCTGTGAAGCCTACGGACCCAGGTTTGTTTCCCCAGTACCCACCTAAGCCAGATGCACAATGCGGCGCATGTGTCTGGAGTTGGAGTTTGTTTGCAGTGGCTAGAGGCTCTGACATGCCCATTCTCAACCCCCCCCCCATCTCTATCTGTCTCAAATGAACAAATAAATAAAATACTTTTTTTAAAAAAAGAAAAAGACACAGCCAGGAGTGGTGGTTCACATCTTTAATCCCAGCACTTGGGAGGCAGAGGGAGGAGGGTTGTTGTGAGTTTGAGGCCAGCGTGGGGTAGAGTGAGACCCTACCTCAAAAAAATAAAATAAAATAAAATAAAATAAAATAAAATAAAATAAAATAAAATAAACAAGACTTCCTAGATTACTTCATATATCAATGTCAAAAATCAAAGGACTCACACAGAGCTATTTTCTTCTATGATTCCTCACTCCAAACCTCGCAGTCCTAGGGCAGACAATTTTCTTTTCTTTCTTAGATATTTATTTATTTATTTGAGGGAGAGAGAATGGGCATGCCAGGGCCTCCAGCCACTGCAAACGAACTCCAGATGCATGTGCCCACTTGGGCATCTGGCTTTTATGTGGGTCCTGGAGAGTCGAACCGGAATCCTTTGGCTTTGCAGGCAAACACCTTAACTGCTAAGCCATCTCTCCAGCCCTGAGCAGGCAATTTTTATGTGATCCCTGATATATGGTTATATAAAACAAGTATATAAATCCAACATTTACTGATAATAAATCATAAGGACATTTTAAAATTTTTTTAAATTTTTATTAGCATTTTCCATGATTATAAAAAAAATCCCATGGTAATTCCCTCCCTCCCCCCCACACTTTCCCCTTTGAAATTCCATTCTCCATCATATTACCTCCCCATCACAATCATTGTACTTACATATATACAATATCAACCTATTAAGTACCCTCCTCCCTTCCTTTCTCTTCCCTTTGTCTCCTTTTTAACTTACTGGCCTCTGCTACTAAGTATTTTCATTCTCACATAGAAGCCCAGTCATCTGTAGCTAGGGTCCACATATGAGGGAGAACATGTGGCGCTTGGCTTTCTGGGCCTGGGTTACCTCACTTAGTATAATCCTTTCCAGGTCCATCCATTTTTCTGCAAATTTCATAACTTCATTTTTCTTTACTGCTGAGCAGAACTCCATTGTATAAATGTGCCACATCTTCATTATTCACTCATCAGTTGGGGGACATCTAGGCTGGTTCCATTTCCCAGCTATTATAAATTGAGCAGCAATAAACATGGTTGAGCATGTACTTCTAAGGAAATGAGATGAGTCCTTCGGATATATGCCTAGGAGTGCTATAGCTGGGTCATATGGTAGATCAATCTTTAGCTGTTTTAGGAACCTCCACACTGATTTCCACAATGGCTGGACCAGATTGCATTCCCACTTCTTTTTCCACATCCCCGCCAACATTTATGATCATTTGTTTTCATGATGGTGGCCAATCTGACAGGAGTGAGATGGAATCTCAATGTAGTTTTAATCTGCATTTCCCTGATGACTAGTGACGTAGAACATTTTTTTAGATGCTTATATGCCATTCATATTTCTTTTTTTTTTTTTTAATTATTTATTTATTTAATTATTTGAGAGCAACAGACACAGAGAGAAAGACAGATAGAGGGAGAGAGAGAGAATGGGCGCGCCAGGGCTTCCAGCCTCTGCAAACGAACTCCAGATGCGTGCGCCCCCTTGTGCATCTGGCTAACGTGGGACCTGGGGAACCGAGCCTCGAACCGGGGTCCTTAGGCTTCATAGGCAAGCGCTTAACCGCTAAGCCATCTCTCCAGCCCGCCATTCATATTTCTTATAAGGACATTTATTTTTTATTTTTAAAAATTTTTTTGTTCATTTTTTTAATTTATTTATTTGAGAGCGACAGACATAGAGAGAAAGACAGATAGAGGGAGAGAGAGAGAATGGGCGCGCCAGGGCTTCCAGCCTCTGCAAACGAACTCCAGACGCGTGCGCCCCCTTGTGCATCTGGCTAACGTGGGACCTGAGGAACCGAGCCTCGAACCGGGGTCCTTAGGCTTCACAGGCAAGCGCTTAACCGCTAAGCCATCTCTCCAGCCCAAGGACATTTATTTCAAAGCAAGTGTTTGGGGGCTGGGGATGTACCTAAGTTGGAAGAATGCTTACCTGGCCAGGGTTTGATCCCCAGCCCCTCATAAACCAGGTACGGTGGTACACACCTGTAGCCCTTGTGCTCAGCAGGTGAGGGCAGGAGGATCAGATGTTCAAGGTCATCCTTGGCTACCTAGTAAGTTCAAGGGCAGCCTGGGCTATAGGAGACTGTCTCAAAAAAACCCCAACAATTTGTTGGTACGCATATATTTTACCACTTATTAAATACTGAAACAAATTTGCATACTAATAAGATAGATGTACTTATTTTTACATAAAGAACCAAGTCTTGGCTGATACTGTGGGAAGTAAGGCATCTACGATTTTTGGAGTCGATTGATATTTTGATTCTATAATCCTCAATATTGAGAACAAGAATTTGCATAAATCCTCAGGACAAAATGACAGAAGTACGTTGAGAGCCACTTCAGTATTGTTGGAAATTCTTAGTTCCAAGCAGAAACTCAAATGGTAGTTTATTTACTTATTTATTTTTGAGGTAGGGTCTCACTCTAACCAAGGCTGACCTGGAATTCACTATGGAGTCTCAGGATGGCCTTGAACTCACAGAGATCCTCCTACCTCTGCCTCCCAGGTGCCAGAATTAAAGGCGTGCACCACCATGCCTGGCTTCAAACAGTAGTTTTTACAATTAAATAATCGAACACAATGCAATACAAAAATAACTAATTTGATACACGCTGAGGAATGATGGTAGAAAAATATTACAAGTTTCTGTTGAACAGGCTGGGGAGACGGCTCAGAGAGTGGGCCTGAGACTGCCTGAGTTTAATCCTCATTAAGCCTAAGGACCCCAGTTTGAGGTTTGTTTCCCCAGTTCCCACATAAACCAGATGCACAAGGGGGCGAATGCATCTGGAGTTCATTTGCAGTGGCTGGAAGCCCTGGTGCACCCATTCTCTCTCACTCTCCCTCTTTCTCTCTCTCTCTGTCCGTGGCTGTCAAATAAATTAAATAAAATTGAAAAAAACCATCAGGTTCAGGTTCAGATTCAATCAGAGACATTGTCTCAAGGAAATGAAGCAGAAGACGGACGGGGAGGACACCAAACACTCTCCGCTGGCCTCTGTGTATGCGTGGGTGTGGGACACCTGCCTGAGCACACACGCCTTCATGCATACACCTCCCCCACGCACCATAAGGCTTTTGTTTCCCATAATTAAACCATTTTTTGAAAAATGTATTTTTATTTATTTATTTGAGAGAGACAGAGGGAGAGAGAGAGAGAGAGAGAGAGAGAGAATGGGTGCGCCAAGGCCACTGGCTGCTGCAAACGAACTCCAGATGCATGCGCCACCTCCTGCATCTGGCTAATGTGGGTTCTGGGGAACTGAACCTGAGTCCTTTGGCTTTGTAGGCAAACAGCTTAACTACTAAGCCATCTCTCCAGGCCCATTTTTTTCAAAAAAATATTTTAATTTTTAGTAACATTTTTCATGATTATAAAAAAAATCCCATGGTAATTCCCTCCCTCCCCCCTGACACTTTCCCTTTTGAAATTCCATTCTCCATCATATTATCTCCCCATCTCAATCACTGTACTTACATATATACAATATCAACCTATTAAGTACCCTCCTCCCTTCCTTTCTCTTCCCTTTATATCTCCTTTTTAACTTACTGGCCTCTGCTACTAAGTATTTTCCTTCTCATGCAGAAGCCCAATCATCTTTAGGATCCACATATGAGAGAGAACATGTGGCTAATTTTTTTTTTTTTTTAATTTACTTGAGACAGAGAGAAGAGGAGAGATGGAGAGAGAGAGAGAGTGGGTGTACCAGGGCCTCCAGTCACTGCAAACGAATTCCAGACGCGTGCGCCCCCTTGTGCATCTGGCTAAAGTGAGACCTGGAGAATCGAACTTGGGTCCTTAGGCCTTGCAGGCAAGTGCCATAACCGCTCAGCCATCTCTCCAGCCCCATTTTGTGTTTTCATAAGAGCAGAAAACTTTGTATGTACACTAAAACATTGCAATTCATAGCCTAGAGGGGCAGGCTGTGAGCGGAGGCGTTTCCGACAGTGTGCCCTGGAGCCGTGTGGTCCGGTGGAGGCTCAGTGCACAGTGCATGTGAATCAAGGCGGCTGCGAAGTCTTGTGTCGCCACCCAGGTAAGCTACAGAGAGTCCTACCGGAAACACTTTGCATTCCTTCCATGCTTGATTTCGAATTCATTTTTGGTCACTGTGTGCTGTCGCAGTCAGGTTTGCATTGCTGGAAGAAATCACCCAACCAAGAGCAGCTTGTGGGAAAAAGAGGTTTATTTTGGTTGACAGGCTTGAGGGGAAGCTCCATGATGGCAGGGGAAAACGATGACATGAGCAGAGGGTGGACATCAACCCCTGACCCACATAAGGTGGACCATAGCAACAGAAGAGTGTGCCAAACACTGGCAAGGGCGAGCTGGCTGTAACACCCATAAGCCCGCCCCCAACAATACACTCCCTCTAGGAGGCTTTAATTCCCAAATCTCCTCAGCTGGGAACCTAGCATTCAGAACACTTAGGTTTATGGGGGACACTTGAATCAAACCACTATATGTGGTCAGAAGCCACTGAGTGTTGCCAGATTTTTTTTTTTTTTTCGAGGTAGGGTCTCACTTTAGCCCAGGCTGACCTGGAATTCATTATGTAGTCTCAGAGTGGCCTTGAACTCACACCTTTGCCTCCTGAGTGCTGGGTTTAAAGGTGTGCGCCACCACACCCAGCTTGTTGCCAGATTTTTCGTGACCCCTCAATTCAGTTGTGTGAATCTACAGAAGGCCATGACTATTGTTCTAGGGCTGGGGAAATGGCTTAGCAGTTAAGGAGCTTGCCTGAAAAGCCACAGGACCTAGGTTCAATTCCCCAGGACCCATGTAGCCAGATGCATAAGGCTGCACATACATCTGTCTGTGTTTCATTTGCAGTGGCTGGAGAGCCCATTCTTCCTATCTCTCTCTCTCTCTCAAAAAAAAAAAAAAAAAAAAAGCTTTGTTCTAGAGAAAGCATCCTGGAGAATATCAGTGCCACCAGTTTGATAGTGGGAAGGAGAAGGCAGGGAACTTCAGCAGACTGGAGAAGAATGGGGGACAGAATAGAGTCCTAGTGTTTAGGAATATTGGGACCAAGAGCACATGGTTGGGATCTGAGGTACCACTGATGGGTTCTAGCATATTAATCGCAATAGCTGGGTAGGAGTAGCCATGCCCATTCCAGGAAAATACTTGGTCCAGCCAGTGTACAACCAAGAACAGCAAGGAGCTAGATGCTATACGGGTTCCAGTAATGCTTCCACTCCCCTTTAGTCACACGGTCGTATCCTGGTCCTGCATGCTACTTGCCATGTTAGAAGGGGAAGGAAAGGGAATCAAATACTAAACCCCCCTTTTTTTCCCCGAGATAGGGTCTTAATATTGCCACCTCCCTGGTACTGTGATTACAGGCATGGGTCACCACTCCCAGCTTTGAAATATTGAATACTTTATCCTCAAAAGACTGCACATTTATCCAAAGGACCCTGATTAAGAGAGGTCTTTTTTTACTAACCTGCCCTTTTTAAAAAAAAAAAAAAAATTATTTATTTATTTATTTGAGAGAGAGAGAGAGAGAACAAATGGGCATGCCAGGGCCTCCAGCCACTGCAAACAAACTCCAGATGCGTGCGCCCCCTTGTGCATCTGGCTAATGTGGGTCCTGGGGAATCGAACCTGGGTCCTTTGGATTTGTAGGCAAGTGCCTTAACCGCTAAGCCAACACTCCAGCCCCTAACCTGCCCCTTTCTTAAGCTGAACAGTGGGTAGGATTGAGTCTGCTATACTGCTGGTGTCCTCTCTGTTACCCTCCCTAGGCTATGTCCTGCACTGTTCAAATTTACTACTTCCCACCTATCTCCATTCTCCAGCAAAAGTCTTACTTTCTCTTTGCCCTGATCTCAATGGTCAAAGGAAAATAGCCAACAAATGAATGAACATGGTATGCATTCGGATAAGAACTTTACAGTAAAACATAAGTGCTGGATGTTGATTAAAAACTAATTTCAACAAATTGAAAAATCATGAGAGTGAGAAGAAGAATGAACAGAAGTTTGAAATTAAAAAAGGATCCCATGATGGAAATGTTCTGAATTGTGGTGATGTTTGCATAACTGCACAAGTTAAGTAAAAATCATCTACTTTTTCTGCAATCCAAGATGATAACCACTAACCACATGTACCTATTTAGATGTACTAAAACAGTATTAGTACAAAGCTATAATAATCTAAACAGTATGGCACCTGACATAAGAATATACATAGAGTAAAATTGGACATCCAGAAATAAACCAGCAAGTCTATGGTCAATTGATTTTTGACAAAGATGCCAAACCATGTGGAGGAGAAAGGATAGTCTGTCCAATGAATGTTTCTAGGACAACTGGAGAGATGTATGTAAGAGGATAAAGTTGGGTCCCACTTCACACCTAGACAGAAACGAACTCAAAAAAGAATTAAAGAAGAAAACAGATATGAATCTTCATGACTTCAGATCTGGAAATGAAGTTTCAGACATGACACCAAAAACATAAGCAATAAGAGGAAAAGAGATAAGTTAGGTATCCTGATAACTTGTTTTGTTTTTTGTCTGAGGTAGAGTCTCATTCTAGCTCAGCTGAAATTCACTATGTAGTCTCAGGGTGGCCTTGAACTCACAGCAATCCTCCTACCTGTGCGCCTCTGCTGGGATTAAAGGTATGTGCCACCACACCTGGCTAATTCAAAACTTTTAGGTTTTAAAGTAAACTTATTTATTTATTTGCAAGCAGAGGGAGACAGAGAGGAAAGAGAGAGAGAGAGAGAGAGAGAGAGAGAGAGAGAGAGAGAGAGAAAGAATAGGCATACCAGGGCCTCCAAGCACTGCAAACAAACTCCAGACATATGTGCCACCTTGTGTATCTGGTGGGTCTTGGGAATCAAACCTGGTTCCTTTGGCTTTGTAGACAAGCTTTAACTGTGAAACCATCTATCCAGCCCCAAACTCTTATGTTAAGGACATTAGAAAATCACATGGTGGTAATGTCCAGAAAAAAAGTGCTTTTACAACTCATCTACAAAACCGTTCCAGAATGAGGAACTGGCAAGCTTGCAAAAAGTGCCTTTAGCCACCGATTCATCTCCCCAGCAGTACAATTTTTTTTTGTTTGAAAGGGAAAGTAATAAAGTTAGAAAGAACACAGAAATAATCTCAAGAACGGATAAAAGGGAAGTACACGATTAAAATGCTTCTGCACAGCGAACTGTCACACATGAAGAGGCAGCCCAGAGGATAGAAAAAAGTCTTTGCCAACTATACAGCAGGCAGAAAATTAATATCTAGAATATGCAAAGAACTGCATAAATTAAACACCAGCCAGTGGGCCAGTGAGCTGAATAGACAGTGCTCAATGAAGAACTACAAAGAGTCAACAAATACTTGAAAAAGTGTCCAACATCCTTAGCCATCAGGGAAATGAAATTTCAAATTATTCAAGCTTTCTTCTCATTCCTGTCAGAAGAGCATCATCAAGTAAACAGACTGGGCTGGAGAGATGGCTCAATAGTTAAGGCACTCGCCTGTAAAGCCAAAGGACCCAGGTTTGATTCCCTAGGACCTGCGTAAGCCAAATGCACATGGTGGCACATGTGTCTGGATCTTGTGTGCACTGGCTGGAGGGCCTGGTGAGCCCATTAAAACACACACACACACACACACACACACACACACACATACACACACACACGCAACCACAAAGCAAAAAAACAAAAACCAGCGACAACAAAAATAGACCGTAGCAAATGCTAGTGAGGATGCGGGGAAAGATGAACCCCTTCTTGTGTATTCCCAGAAAGTGGTGAAGCCACTACTTGTCAATGTTCCCTGACCCTCAAGAAAACCACTAAAAACAGAAATATCATATGATCCAACTAAAGCATTCTTGGAAATACACACACACACACACACACACACACACACACACACACACACATGCATACATACATACATAAATATATACATATATATGCAATATGCATATATTACATATTATATATAAATATATATATATATATACACACTCCTGACTGTAAGCCAACATATCTCAGAAACACTTGCCCATCCATGTTTAATGCTGCACTATTCACAAGAGCTAGAAGACAGAGCCAGTCTATAGATGTCCTGCAGCAGATGAATGGATAAAGAAAATATGGCACATATTCACAATGGAACTTTTTTTATTTTTTGGTTTTTTTGAGGGAAGGTTTCACATTACCCAGGCTGACCTGGAATTCACTATGGAGTCTCAGGGTGGCCTCGAACTCACAGTGATCCTTCTACCTCTGCCTCCCGAGTGCTGGGATAAGAGGTGTGCGCCATCAATGCTCACAGTGGAAGTTTTTTTAGCTAGAAAGAAAAAATGAAATTTTGGCATTTGCAGGATAATGGACAGAGTGGAGATCAACATGTTAAGCACAACCAGCTGCACGTGTTCTCTTTCATATGTAGACTCTGGATTTAAAGTTATGTATATATATATGTGTGTGTGTGTGTGTGTGTGTGTGTGTGTGTGTGTGTATGTATGTGGGTATGTGTTGATAGGCCAAGAAACTAGAAAGGAGACTGTGCAAAGGGAGGAAGGAATCTTACGGGAGAGGGAAGAGGAGAAACAAGAGGGTAATAGAACCCATGTGAAGTGAAAGGCGAAGGGAGGACTCTTTGGTAGGGAGGAAGAGGACCGTCGAGAGGAAGGCAGGGGCACAGAAGAGGGAGTTGGGAAAGAGGATGAATAACACCAAAGCATAACAACGTGAGTGTATGAAAATGCCATAGCGAAACTCGTTCAATTGTATGCTGTTTGAGTTTTTACTTTTTTTATTTTTTGTTATTTCAAGGTAGAGTCTCACTCTAGCCCAGGCTGACCTGGAATTCACTATGGAGTCTCAGGATGGCCTCAAACTCATGGCGATCCTCCTACCTCTTCCTCCCGAGTGCTGGGATTAAAGGCATGCGCCACCACGCCTTTTTAAAAATTTATTTTATTTTATTATTTTATTTATTTTATTTTACTTTCTTTTTATAAATATCTAACTTATTTATTTACTTATCCGAGAGTGAGAGAGAATGGGCACACTGGAGCCCCTGGCCAGGGCAAACAAACTCCAGACACATGCACCACCTTGTATCGAACTTCGGTCCTTAGACTTTACAGGCAAGTGCCTTAGCCACTAAGCCATCTCTCCAGGCCGACACTTTCCTTTTTTAAGAAAAATAAAAACTTAGGGCTGGAGAGATGACTTAGTGGTTAAGGCACTTGCCTACGAAGCTGAAGCATTCATGTTTGACTCTCCAGATCCCACAAAAGCCAGATGCAGTGACGTAGGCATGCAATACCTGCACATATGCACAAGGGGGCGAACAGACCTAGAATTTAAGTTCAGTGGCTGAGGCCCTGGCATGCCAATTCTCTCTTTCTCTTGCTCTCTCACATTAAAAAAAAAAAAAAAAAAAGGCCAGTCTGTTGAACTTGCCTCAAAAAGAAAAAAAAAAAGTGCTGGCAAAGATGTAGAAATATTGGAATCCTGTACACTGCTAGTGGAAATGGAAACTGGTACAATCACTATGGACAATAGACAGTTTCTCAAAAAAGGAAACATAGCGGGGGTGGAGGGATGGCTAAGTGGTTAAGGCGCTTGCCTGCAAAGCCGAAGGATCCTGGTTTGATTCCCCATGATCCGCATAAGCCAGATGCACAAGGGGGTGCACACGCATCTGGAGTTCATTTACAGTGGCTGGAGGCCCTGGCACACCTATTATCTCTCTCTCTTTCTCTCTCTCAAATAAATAAATAAATAATTTTTTTAAAAAAAAAGGAAACAGATTTACCTTATGATTCAGTAATTCCTATCCTACATACATCCTCAAACGGAAAGCAGGTAGTCAAACAGACGTTGTTCACAAGTATCCAACACCTAAAATGTGGAAGGCCAAAATGTCCATCAACTGATGAATAATCACAATGTAGTGTACGCACAAGACGGAATCCTGTTTGGCCATAAAAATAATGTGCCGCAACAGACAGGAACCTTGTAAACATGTTGGCTGTTAGAAGCCAGGTATGAAAGCCTCATATTGTGTAATTCCACTTACATGAAATCTTAGCAGGAGAGCCAAATCCAAAGAGACAGAGCACGGATCTGTGGTTGCCAGGGGCTGGAAGCAGAGGAGAAGGGAGAGTGACAGCTGATTGGGTGCAATGTTTCCTTTTAGGGAGATGGAAGTGTTTTGGAGCCAGATATATGATGGTTACACACATCATGATAGGGCACTGAATCACACTTTTAAGTGGTTAAAATGGTAAATGTTATACTTTATTAAATTAACCTCAATAAAAATACATAGAATTATGAATATACCTTTTAGGTTTCATTGGCCACAGTTTGAGTGGTCAAAACCCACAAATGGGGGCTGGAGAGATGGCTTAGTGGTTAAACGTTTGCCTGTGAAGCCTAAGGACCCTGGATCGAGGCTCGATTCCCCAGGACCCAGGTTAGCTAGATGCACAAGGGGGCACATGAGTCTGGAGTTTGCAGTGCCTGGAGACCCTGGCGCGCCCATTCTCTCTCTCTCTGTTTATCTGCCTCTTTCTCTCTGTGTCTGTCTGTCGCTCTCAAATAAATAAATAAAAATTTAAAAAAAGCCACAAGTGGCTAGAATTACTGATTGTACTTATGTATAATAAAACATTTCCTTCTTATTCATTTTCTTTTTAGTTTTTCGAAGTGGGGCTTCACTCTAGCCCAGGCTGACCTGGAATAACACTATGGAGTCTCAGGGTGGCCTTGAACTCACATCGATCCTCCTACCTCTGCCTCCCCAGTGCTGGGATTAAAGGTGTGTGCCGCCACACCCTGCTTAATAGAACATTTCTGCCACACACAACATCTATTGAAAGTGCTGCACGTATAACATGTTCCGTAGATGAAATAGTGGGATGTAAATTATCCTTTAGTTAAGAGAGAGGACATCTGCAAAGCAAACATTCCAAAGGCAAATATAGATTTTCCATTGCTTGAAAAAAGTATTGATTTTTCTAAAGAGCCAGCTTTTGACTTTATTGATGTTCTCTATTGTTTTCTTATCTTCGATTTCACTGATTGCTGCTCTAATTTCTATGATTTTTTATATCATTCTTCTTTTATAAATTTATTTTTTATTTTATTTTATTATTTATTTGAGAGTGACAAAGAGAAAGAGGGAGTGAGAGAGAGAAAGAGAGAGAATGGGCACACCAGCACCTCCAGCCACTGCAAATGAATTTCAGATGTATGCACCACCTTGTGCATCTTGCTAACATGGGTCCTGGGGAATTGAGCCTCGAACCAGGGTTCTTAGGCTTCACAGGCAAGCACTTAACTGCTAAACCATCTCTCTAGCCCATCATTCTTACTTCTTTAATATCCTAATGTTGGATTATAATCATTGATTTTAAATCTTTCTTTTTTTGTTTAAGTTTTTTCAAGGTAGGGACTTGCTTTAGCTCAGGCTGACCTGAAATTCACTATGTAGTCTCAGGCTGGCCTCAAACTCATGGTCCTTTGTTGGCCTCCTGAGTGCTAGGATTAAAGGCATGCACCACCATGCCTGGCAGAGAGAGAGAGACAGAGACAGACAGAGAGAGGGAGTAGCCTCTGCAAACGAACTCCAGACACATGCACCACTTTGCGCATCTGGCTTCATGTGGGTACTAGGGAATTGAAATGGGCAAGCAGCATGACCGCAGAGCCATCTTTCCAGCCCGTCTTTTGTCTTTTTATTTCATTTTAGAGAGAGCAAGAGAGAGACAGAAAGAGAATTGGCATGCCAGGGCCTCAGCCACTGCAGTTGAACTCCAGTTGCTTTCACCACCTAGTGGGCATGTGTGACCTTGCGCTTGCCTCCCCTTTGTGTGTCTGGCTTACATGGGACCTGGAGAGTCACACGTGGGTCCTTAGGCAGGCAAGCGCCTTAACCGCTAAGCCATTTCTCCAGACCATCTTTCTTCTTTTTAAATGTATGAATTCAGTGCTCTAAGTTTCTCTCTTAGTACTGCTTTCACTACATTCCCCCAAATTGCAGTAAGCATCCTTTTTTTTTTTTTTTTTTTTCCTGGATGGTTGTTAATTTTTCTTTTTTGTTTGGATTTTCTGAGGTAGGGTCTCACTCTAGCCCACTGCATGTGCCCCCTTGTGTATCTGGCTAACGTGGGTCCTGGGGAATAGAATCTGGGCCCTTTGACTTTGCAGGCATACACCTTAACCACCAAGCCATCTTCTCCAGCCCCCCCTCATTTTTTAATATTTCTATTTATTTATTGGACAGAGAAAGAGAGAGAGCGTGTTTCCTCTTTTTCTTTTTAAATTTTATTTATTTAAGAGAGAGAGAGAATATGGGTGCACCAGGGCAAATGAGCTCCAGATGTATGCACCACTTTGTGCATCTTGGAAATTGAGCATAGGACTTTAGGCTTCAAAAACAAGTGTCTTCCCGGCATGGTGGCGCACACCTTTAATCCGAGCACTTGGGAGGCAGAGGTAGGAGGAGCACCATGAGTTCAAGGCCATCCTGATACTACATAGTGAATTCCAGGTCAGCCTAGGCTAGAGCGAGACCCTACCTTGAAAAACAACAACAAAAACCCAAAACAAACAAATTGCTGAGTCATCTCGGCAGCCCTATGCCTTCTTTTTCTACCTTCATGATTGATTGATTGAGGTAACTTTTCACTATGTTATCCAGTGTGACTTGAACGCCCAATCCTTCTGCCTCAGCTTCTACGTGACCCTGGGATTGTAGGAACATGCCATCACTTTTGGTTTCTTCATGGCTCGACAGCTTTACTTGTTGCTGTGGATAAACTTAAGGACCCAACCAAGAAACTGTCTCAGGCCAGTTCACAAGGTGTGATTATGTCGAGCTGGCAATCGTTATTGCCCCACAAGTGTTCATTATGATGCATTTCCCCTTTGCACATCGTTGTAGCCAGCGTCATGTTGTAGGGCTGAACTTCCAAACCAGGCACAGTTTCTAGGCAGAAAGGTTTACTTGAAGCTCACAGATCCAGGGGAGTTCTATAATGGGGGAAGGAGCTGGTCCCCTTTCATAGGTCCATGCAGAGAGCAAAGCAAACCACCAACACAAGCGAGCATACTCCGGGAACCCCAGGCAGAGGTCCAGCGCTCTGCGTCTGTTGAGGCTGCAATTCAGATCCACACCTTATGGGGCTGGACCCTAGGATCCACCCACAGTGACACCAAGTTACAAACGTGAACAAAACTCCTGAATCTAATGGGGGACATCCACTCAAACTACCACATTCTGCCTCTTGCCCGCAACATATGCCTAACCATCTCACATTGTAAATTGTATTCAGTCCGACTTCAAAGGTCCGCCAACTTTAAGATTGTCCCCAAATCTGAAGTCTCATCTGGGACTTAGCATCGTCTCTTAGCTGCGAGTCCTACAAAATCAAAGCAAGTTACACACTTTCAACATGTAAAGGCACAGAGTAGACATTTCAAACTGCTATAAGGCGTAACAAGGAGAAACTGGAACGATGCAAAGTCAATAACCATCAAGCAAACATCAAACACCTGCAGTTCAAGTCAGATATCCTAGCCAGTGAGTGACAATCTCTGGATTTTCCATTTTCACCCCTCCAGTAGGGCTGAATAGCCAGGGAAAACTTTCATCCCAAGGCAACAGTGTTCAATGGTAGCCTTGCATAGCCCTGGTATATCTAAAATATCTTTGGGTCTTCATACAAACCACGGTCCTTCTTCCAATGGCTCCATTGGCCAATCAGGGTCATCAGGCCTGCCTATAAGCCACATCTCAGCAGTGGCTCCTGGAACTGTGTGTGTATCATGACCACTCCACACATTTCTCATGCTCCCGAAACCAATACCAAGTGTGCAGGACACAGCCATATTTTGAATTCTTTTTTTTTTAACTTTATTTTTATTTATTTATTTGAGAAAGAGAGAATGGGCACACCAGAGCCTCCAGCCACTGCAAATGAATTCCAGATGCGTGCACCACCACCTTGGGCATCTGGTTTATGTGGGCCCTGGGGAATTTAATCGAGGTCCTTTGACTTTGCAGGCAAATGCTTTAACTGCTAAGTCAACTCTCCAGCCCCGTATTTTTAATTTTTAAATTGTGACCTTGTAGAGCACATTGCTGATTTTTTAAATGTCCCATCCTTTTTTTTTCTTCAAATTTTTAATTAACCACTTCCATGATTATAAACAATATCCCATGGTAATGCCCTCCCTCCCCCCACTTTCCCTTTTGAAACTCCATTCTCCATCACATCCCCTCCCCTCCTCAATCAGTCTCTCTTTTATTTTGATGTCATGATCTTTTCCCCCTATTATGATGGTCTTGTGTAGGTAGTGTCAGGCACTGTGAGGTCATGGATATCCAGGCCATTTTGTGTCTGGGGAGAGCACGTTGTAAGGAGTCCTACGCTTCCTTTGGCTCTTATATTCTTTCCGCCACCTCTTCTGCATTAGACCCTGAGCCTTGGAAGATGTGATAGAGATATTACAATACTGAGCACTCCGGTTGCTTCTTTCCAGCACTGTGATACCTTCTGAGTCATCCCAAGGTCACTGCTATCTGAAAAGAGGAGATTCTCTACCCAAAGTAAGAGTAGCATTAATATAAGGGTATGAACATTAAGAGAAGTGCTTACTGGGCAGTTTGATGAGCATAGTATATACATTTAGCCAGACAGCAGCAGATGTTACACCCCTAGGGCTCATGACTACCCCTGTTGTAGGTTTTCAGTATCAGGGATGTGTTTCCCCCCATGGAGCAGGCCTCCAGTCCAATCAGAGGGCAGTTGGTTTCCACCATGACAGATGTGCCACTATTGCACCTGTTGGCTAACTTGCCCTGGCTGGCCAAATATAAGGCTTGCAGTGTCCACTGTTGAGTATCTTCACTGGTGATTTCTCTTTCTCCCATTGAGCTGCATGAAGAATGGCTTTTTCTAGCTTTTTGTCAGCTGGTCTACATGGAGGAGGTTATCAGCTCAGTTCCAGCAGGATTTCTCAGTGGCCTTGCAGCCCAAGTATGTGGAGTCTTCAGCAATAGGGTCTTACCATCTATTCCTGGTGGGAAACCAACGGCCTCGGCAATGGCCTATAATGTTTTAGGGGCATCAGGAACCTCCCTGGCCAACAACTCACTGGAGGGTATCCCATCCCTGGCACTGAAAGTTTTCTAGCAACAATCTATGGCTCCTGAGTGTTCCATTGTTCAAAAAAGTAGGATTCCATATGATTTATTCATATCCTTTTAGATTTTGATTAGCCCTCCCTCCAGCTTTCCTTTACTCAATCTCTTCCCCTGAGTTCGAGGCCACCCTGAGACTACATAGTGAATTCCAGGTCAGCCTGGGCTAGAGTGAGACCCTACCTCAAAAAAGAAACAAAACAAACAAACAAAAAAACCTGTTAAAAAGTTAATGGAGCCACCCAGCTACGGGCGCAGGGGACCATTACCCCTGCTTTAATGTCCTGGATATTCACCATGGCTTGGGTCAGAGCTAGTTTAAATCACACCTTCTGGGAAAAAGCTCCCTGCTTTTAATCAGAAACTTGAGTTATGACCAGCAAGAATCCATAGCCCTCTGTGACCCTCCTAAAAAGCTCACCTTTTACACCGTGTCCTGTTCGGAGGGAATAAAACACCTTCATGTCTTGAGTCAGGGTATTGGCTGAAAGCACTATGTGGACCTGTGTGTCATTTAAGAGAGACTTGTGTTCAGGGGAAACCTGATGGTATAGCCAATCTCACAGAGCAGCCCAGGGCAGTATGGACAGGCCTGGTTTTTCTGCAGAGAAAACAGGAATAGAAATTTGCGCGCTCAGAAGCCAGCTTAGGCCGACCGACAGTATGCTCTGAAACTTACTGGTTCTCACATGTTTTCCTAACCTGAAGACTGTCACTTTATATCATGAGGTAGGGAGCGGGGAGGGAGAATTGGTCAGAAGCATAAATTGGTTAAATAGTCAAGGGTTGGAAAACAGTACTGTCCCCACCAGTATGATAGACCCTTGCCAACCCTGCTGCGCCGAGTGAAGCTTTTAAGAAAGAAAGAAAGAGAATTATCTGTAGGGAGGTGATTGTTGTGCCAGACAGACAGCAGAGATTCTAGTCACAAGGAATCCAAAGAAATCAGTCTAGGTTTCAGGGCTGGGCTGCTTAGTAAAACTCGTTTTCTTTACTTTTCTTTCTTTCTTTCTTTCTTTTTTTTTTTTAAAAAGGGCTGGAGAGATGGCTTAGCGGTTAAGCACTTGCCTGTGAAGCCTAAGGACCCCGATTCGAGGCTCGGTTCCCCAGGTCCCACGTTAGCTAGATGCACAAGGGGGCGCACGCGTCTGGAGTTCGTTTGCAGAGGCTGGAAACCCTGGCGCGCCCATTCTCTCTCTCCCTCTATCTGTCTTTCTCTCTGTGTCTGTCGCTCTCAAATAAATAAATAAATAAATAAAATAAAAAAATATATATATATTTTTTACACACACACACACACACACACACACACACACACACATATATATATATTATTATTATTATTATTATTATTTTTTTTTTGGTTGGTTTTTCAAGGTAGGGTCTCACTCTAGTTCAGGCTGACCTGGAATTCACTCTGTAGTCTCAAGGTGGCCTTGAACTCACTGTGATCCTCCCCCCCAAAAATCTTGGTGCCAGAGCTAATCTCTTCCTGAGACAGCTCCTAGCCCTAACCAACCAGCTGGCCCTCTGGTTCACCTGAGCCAGAAGACAGCCCACCACCTCTGTAAGGTTATAAATACCTTTGCAAGGGGAGGGCAGGCTCCCTGACCACTTGGGAACTTCCGGCTGTGGGTGGGTTTTCCCCTAAGCTGGGCCTGGTATAGCTGGGTCCCAGCCCAGGCCCAGCCAGGAGAGCCCCCTAGCTCTTACTCTGTGCATGGGTTCTTTCCCCTCTCCATCTTCCCATATGGTAGGAGGTCTTTGAACATGCTATTTTCATTCTTTAAAAAAAAAAAAATATATATATATATATATATAATTGGCAACTTTTATACTTACAGACAACAAACCATGATACTTCCCTCCTGTTCCCTGCTGTCCCCCTCATAACTCTGGTCTCCGACATATTTCCTCCCTCTCTCCATGAGTCTCTCTTTTAATTTGTTGTCATCCTCTTTTTCTCCTATTATGAGGGTCTTGTGAGGGTATTGCTAGGCACTGTGAGGTCTTGGATATCTAGGCCAATTTCTGTCTGTTCAGTTGTATGTAAGGAGTGGTGCCCTTTCTTTGGCTCTTACATTCTTTCCGCCCCCTCTTCCACAACAGACCCCGAGCCTTGGTGGGTGTGAGATGTTTCAGTGCTGGACACTCCTCCGTCCCTTCTTCTCAGCACTGTGTTGCCTTTTGGGTCATCCCAGTGGTCATCACCATCTGAAAAGAGAAGCTTCTCTCACCAGAAGGGAGAGTAGCATTAATATATGAATGTGAACATTAAGCATAGCGCTTTCAGGGCAATTTGGTGAGAGTAACATATATGCATTTATCCAGACAAGAGCAGACTCCTAAGGCTCATGACCTCCCCTGACATAGGCTTCTGAGTTGGCTCAGTTTCCCCAGGCCCTCCATGTGGGATCTCTAATCACATAAGTGCCTTTCCTTGGCTCTGTACTTCCCTGAATAAATATAATACTTTAATAATTATCCTTCTCAGTCTTCATTTTTATTCAATGCTTTGATTAAAAATTAGAAGCAAGGGGCTGGAGAAATGGCTTAGTGGTTAAGGCATTTGCCTGCAAAGCCAAAGGATCCCGATTCCATTCTCCAGGACCCACATAAGCCAGATGCACAAGAGGGTGCACACATCTGGAGTTCGTTTACAGTGGCTGGAGGAGGCCCTGGCGCGCCCATTCTCTCCCTCTCTCTTTCTCTGTATCAAATAAATAAATAAAACCTAGAGTTTGGGGTGCAAGGAATTTCCTGGGCCCTTAGCACCCCGTTACACACTGAAGCCCTTCTTTTCAACTACCCTCTTCTGTTTTGATGTCAGCATTTTTTTTTCCCTCCTATTATGCGGGTCTTGTGGAGGCCATGTCAGCCACTGTGAGGTCATGAATGTCAAGGCCACTTGGTGATGGGAAGACAGCATTGCAGTCATTCCTCCCCTTCCTTTGGCCATTGTAAATGAACCCCAGATGTGTGTGCCATGTTGTACATCTGGCTTAACGTGGGCACTACAGGAGTGAACCCTAGGCCATCAGGTTTTACAAGGGAGCACCTTTAACCATTGAGCCATCTCTTCAGCCCTGAAAGTAAGACTTTTAATAAAAGCACCCCAACGTTCAGGTAGAGCCCAGAGTTTCATGAAAGTATTATGATCAGAATTGATGACAGTGATGAAGCAGGAATCACAGAGAACCTGGGCACTGACTCTGGGGTAGTTGGTGGGCAGTTGCTCTTCAGGGGTCTTTTGCTGAAAAGATCACCAATTCTAGTCACAGGGAGAAAGAGATCCTCCATCTTTTTCACATAGAAAAAATATACACCTATACCTTCTGTGATGGCTTAAATCAATACCCAATCACCTACCGAGCCATTTCCCCGGTACTCCATTAAAATCGAAGTCTTGTTTATGATGGCACTGGACACATCAGGGTGACAAGCAGCGTTACCAGCCCCTGTTCTCAGGACTTGGGAAACGAAGTCCTTAGTCATCTATGTCTAAGAGGAGATTCATGAGCTGCTGCTTCCATTCCAGCTCAGTCCTCAAGCGTCTGCTTTTCACTTTCAGAAAACGTGTCAAGTCTGCCCAAGTCGGGTGGGCACGGGGCCAGGATTGAGCTGTGGAATAGTAGGCAGAGCACTGAGCGCTCACAGCGTCCTCTGAGAAGACCCTATGTGTGGCCGTCCTGGGCCTCTGCCCTGTAGGTTTTGGACATGGGCTGAACACTTTGTAGCTGAAGTCAGGGTTCACTTGCTGAGTTATTTGTGTCACCAGCTCTCCTCTTCATCATGATGAGGATAGTGTTAAAATACAATCCTGGAGATGGCAGTGACCTTGGGATGACTCAGAAGGCACCATGGTGCTGAGAAGAAGTGACAGAGGAGTGCTCAGCACTGCAATATCTCAAACTCACCTTCCAGGGCTCAGGGTCCATTGCGGAAGAGGTGGCGGAAAGAATGTAAGAGCCAAAGGAAGGGCAGGACTCCTTACAACGTGCTCCCTCCAGACACAGAATGGCCTGGGTATCCATGACCTCACAGTGCCTGACACTACCACAAACTTCTGATTTACTTACATTAAGGACTCAACTTATTTGGTTCTGGGTGAGGATACTGGAGAAAGTCAGTTTTCATGGGAGAGGACAGGAGAAGGAAGGGCATGATCAATACATGATATATGCACGTATGGGAACGTCACAGGGAACTATACTAATGTGTACAATTATCCAATTCACATATGTCAATAATTAGATTTTTTTTTTTTCGAAGTTGGGTCTCCCTCTAGCCCAGGCTGACCTGGAATTCACTATGTAATCTCAGGCTGGTCCCCATCTCACGGTGATCCTCCAACCTCAGCCTCCCAAGTGCTTGATTAAAGGTGTTCGCTGCCACACCTGGCTAAAAAAAATTCTTAAAGAAATTCAATTACCTTCCTTTTTGACATGACAGAATTTTAACGAACTGGCCATGAAGACCATAGCTAAGTCTTAAGAGCTTTTAACCGAGGAAAGGCAGATGTGATAAAAGTGCATTTTCAGAAATGAATGCCAAGGTTAATCTGCTATCAAACCTTCCACACCCTGCCTTTTTTTTTTTTGGCGAGGTAGGGTCTCATTCTAGTTCAGGCTGACCTGGAATTCACTATGCAGTCTCAGGGTGGCCTCAAATTCATGGCGATCCTCCTATCTGCCTCCCGAGTGCTGGGATTAAAGGTGTGCGCCACCACGCCTGGCCACACACCCCCTTTTTTTTTTTTTTAAACATTTTTGTTTGTTTGTTTTGAAGTAGGGTCTCACTCTAGCTCAGGCTGACCTGGAATTCATTATGTAGTCTGTCTATTTATTTATTTATTTATTTACTTGAGAGAGAGAGAAAGATGCAGAGAGAGAGAGAGAATGAGATTGGGTGCACTAGGGCTGCACCCGTGGCAAACGCACTCCAGACACACGCGCTGCCTTGTACATCTGGCTTACGTGGGACCTGGAGAATTGAAGCTGGGTCCTTAGGCTCTGCAGGGAAGCACCTTAACAGCTAAGCCATCTCTCCAGCCCTTAGTTGTTTTTTTTTTAACCACTTTTAAAAAAAATTTTTATTAGCATTTTCCATGATTATAAAACAATATCCCATGGTAATTCCCTCCCTCCCCACACTTTCTCCTTTGAAATTCCATTCTCCATCATATTACCTCCCCATCACAATCATTGTACTTACATATATACAATATCAACCTATTAAGTACCCTCCTCCCTTCCTTTCTCTTCCCTTTATGTCTCCTTGTTAACTTACTGGCCTCTGCTACTAAGTATTTTCCTTCTCACGCAGAAGCGCAATCATCTGTAGCTAGGATCCACATATGAGGGAGAACATGCGGCGCTTGGCTTTCTAGGCCTGGGTTACCTCACTTAGTATAATCCTTTCCAGATCCATTCATTTTTCTGCAAATTTCATAACTTCATTTTTCTTTACCGCTGAGTAGAACTTCATTGTATAAATGTGCCACATCTTCATTATCCACTCATCAGTTGAGGGACATCTAGGCTGGTTCCATTTCCCAGCTATTATAAATTGAGCAGCAATAAACATGATTGAGCATGTACTTCTAAGGAAATGAGATGCTTCCTTCAGAAATAAATGTTTTTTTTTTTAAATGATTATTTATTGATTTATTAGATGCAGAGGGACAGAGGGAGAGAGAGAGAGAATGGGCATGCCAGGGCCTCTAGCCATTGCAAACGAATTCCAAATACATGTGCCATGATGTACACCTGGATAACATGGGACCTGGAGAATCGAACCTGGGTTCTTAGGCTTTGCAGGCAAGCACCTTAACTGCTAAGCCATTTCTCCAACTCCTTAGTTTTTTTTTCAAATTTAATTTAATTTTTATTTATTTATTTGAGAGGGAGAGAGATACAGAAATAGGCAAGGAGAGAGAGAGAGAGAGGGAGAGAATGGGTGCGCCAGGGCCTCTAGCCACTGCAAATGAACTCCAGACATAGATGCCACCTTGTGCATCTGGCTTACATGGGTCCTGGGGACTCAAACTTGAGTCCTTTGGGTTTGCAGGTAAGTGTGTTGACTGTTAAGCCATCTCTCCAGCCCCATCTAGCAGTTTAGTTTTAATTCCAGAGGCAGAGTTAGGAGGATGCTTAAGGCCAGCCTGGGACTATAGAATGAGTTCCAGGTCAGCCTGGGCTAGAGTGAGACCTTACCTCCTCAAAAAACCAAAAAAAAAAAAAGAAAAGAAAAATGTAGGAGAAATTTTAGATATTTATAATTTTTCTTATTTGTTTTAGATGCTTGACAGAATTATATGGGCTTTACTTAGGAGGGAGACTTTCTTCTCAGACTTGATGCACTGCATGGACTGGTTTATCTGGTAGGCTCACCTTGGAGGACAGATTTTTGGTGCAAAGGGAATGAGGGAGAGAATGAGATGAGCTCAACATGAGACAGGGAGAGGGCTTGGAGGAAACACCTAGGTTATGCTGCATCAGCACTGTCTGGTTAAGAAGATGGGCTGGAGGGATGGCTTAGCAGTTACGGTGCTTACCTGCAAAGCCAAAGGTTTGATTCCCCAAGAACTATGCAAACCAGATGAACAAGGTGGCACATGCGTCTGGAGTTTATTTGCAGGGTCTGAAGGCTCTGGCATGACCATTCTCTCTCTATCTCTTTCTCAAATAAATAAAATAAATAGTAAAAATAAAAATTATTTAAGAAGAAAAGAGCGTCTAGATTTTTTTGTTTGTTTTGATTTTTGAGGTAGGGTCTTGCTCTAGCCCAGGCTGATCTGGAATTTACTATGTTGTCTCAAGGTGGCCTCAAACTCTCTGCAATCCCAAGTCTAGGTTTTCTTAAGTGAATCACCCCTAAAAGACAAGCAACAGAAGAATAAAGCTAAGCTCAGTCCACACCTCACACTCCAGCAGGAACAAAATGGTGGGATGCAGAGGAGGAAGTCTCTTAAGTGTCAGAGTCTGAGTAAGGACCAAAAGAAATGCCCTCTGGGGGCTGGAGAGATGGTTTAGTGGTTAAGGCACTTTTCTGCAAAGCCAAAGAATCTTAGTTCAATTCCCCAGGACCCATGTAAGTCAGATGCATATGGTGGCACACGCGTCTGGGGTTTGTTTGCAGTGGTTGGAAGCTCTGAAGTGCCCATTCTCTCTCTCCATCTTTCTCTCTCTAAAATGAATAAATACAAATAAAATATTTAAAAACAGAAATATCCTCTGATCCTCTTTATGTTGAGATGAGATCACTTGGACTAAGAAGTGAAGCCTATGGAGTCTGACAAAACTTGGATGCTTTCTGAAAGACTGTTTAAAAGATAAAATGGGGCTGGAGGGATGGCTTAGCAGTTAAGGTGTTTGCCTGCAAAGCCAAAGGACCCAGGTTTGATTCCCCAGGACCCACGTTAGCCAGATGCACAAGGGGGCACATGCATCTGGAATTTGTTTGCAGTGGCTGAAGGCCCATTCTCTCTCTCTCTCTCTTTCTCTTTGCCTCTTTCTCTCTCTCTTAAATAAATAAATAAATAAATAAAATATATATATATATATATATATATATATATATATATATATATATATGTATAAAAAGATAAAATGGCTGGGCATGGTGGTGCATGCCTTTAATCCCAGCACTCAGGAGGCAGAGGTAGGAGGATCATCGTGAGTTCGAGGCCACCCTGAGACTGCATAATGAATTCCAGGTCAGCCTGAGCTAGAGACCTTACCTCAAAAAAAAAAAAAAAAAAAAGAATTTGAAGGAGCCATTGTTGAAGTGACGTACAGACACACCATAGTCCTAAGACCCAGGCAGAGAGATCACCTTGATCAAAGTTCAGCTGTAAATCCAGAGGCTAGTTCAGCCAAATATTTCACTCATGCTTTTTAAATTCAGTGGAGGGTATATAAAATGTCTGCAACCCAGATGAGGTTGTTGAATCCTTTTTTTTTTTTAAAAAAAAAAAAACACAACAACAACAACAACAAAACAAAATACAAGACAGAAAAGAGAAGTGATTGACTGTAGTGTGTTGCTGGGCTTGTTTTTATTTATTTATGTATTTTTTATTTTTGTTCTTCTAATCCCCAAGCTCACAACAGCCTGTCTAGTTGGATCGTGATTTGTTTTTGTTTCATATGAATGTGAACATCCATCCTCCCTGCAGAAATGGTAAATAGCTACACACATCTATAGCACAAGATGACCATAAATAACAATCCTTTATGGGGCTGGTGGGAGGACAACTTTTGGGTTTAAGAACTGTCTACAGCGACGTTATTCTGTGAAGTTTCTTTTGCAACTAAAAGAGTGGAAACACTGAGTTTTGCTGCTATTGTTTAAAATGATTATTTTTAAATGATGCACAGTTAAAAAGAAATTATTAATATGTCGTAGTGGCACTAAATACAAAAGCTGAGAGTCTTGCTATCTCTATTTCTTTGCCCCAGTTAAAGCCACTTAAAAATGATCAGTTTTAGGGCTGGAGTGATGGCTTAGCAATTAAGGCGTTTGCCTGCAAAGCCAAAGGACCTTGGTTCTATTCCCCAGGACCCACGTTAGCCAGATGCACAAGGGGGCGCATGCGTATGGAGTTCGTTTGCAGTGACTGGAAGCCCTGGTGCGCCCATTCTTTCTCTCTCTGCCTCTTTACCTCTGTCACACTCTCAAATAAATAGATAAATAATTGTTTTTTAAAAAAGATCAGTTTTAGGTTGCACAAATCTTCATTTACTTTCCTGTGAACATTTCAAACAATTATGGATAAAGCTAGAATCCCTCTAGACCTCACCCCAACTACATGCCCTTCCTTTGAGGTGATTACCATTGTTAACAGTTGTTTTTTTTTTTTTTTTCTTTCAGGACTTTGCAATCTAGATAACAATCCATGCCAGTGCATATATAATCAATTTTATTTCTTTAAACTGCAATCTATATGACTGTGAGATAATTATTTATGTACAATGAACATTTAGATATTTTCAGGTTTTCTACTGTAGCATGAAATGACAATGAACTCTATTTGCTGGTGCACATGTGGAAATTTTCCCTAGGATAGATAAAATAGTGTGCATTTAAGCTAGGTGTGGCGGCTCATGCCTATAATCCCAGCACTGGGGAGGCTACGGTAGGAAGATCTTTGTGAGTCTTTGTGTCTTTGTGAGTTGTAGGCCAGTCTGGGGCTGTGGAGGGAATTCCAGGTTAGCCTGGGCTAAATTGAGACCCTGCCTCAAAAAAAGTATAGATTGGCTGGGCATGGTGGCACATGACTTTAATCCCAGCACTCGGGAGGCAGAGGTAGGAGGACCACTGTGAGTTCGAGGCCACCCTGAGACTACATAGTTAATTTCAGGTCAGCCTGAACCAGAGTGAGACCCTACCTTGAAAAACAAACAAACAAAAAAAAAAGATTTTTAGTTCCTTTGTTGTTCACTGTGATCATTTAGATTAACATGCTAATATTTTTCAAATTTTATTTTATTTTATTTATTTGTAAGCAGAGAGAGAGAGAGGAGACAGACAAGAGTGGGTGCACCAGGGTCTCTCCCGACTGCAACCGAACTCCAAACACATGCGCCCGCTTGTGTATTTGGATTACATGGATACTGGAGAATCGAACCTGGGTCCTTTGGCTTCACAGGCAAGCACCTTAACCACTAAGCCATCTCTCCAACCCCTTCTTTATTTTCTTTTCAGAGAGAGGGCAAGAGAGAGAATTGGCACACCAGGACCTCAGCCACTGCAATTGAACTCCAGAGGCTTGTGCCAAGTAGTGCACATGCTCAGCCTTGCACGCGGGTCACCTTTGTGCGTGTGGCTTATGTGGGATCAGGAGAGAGTTCGAACATGGGACCTTAGGCCTTGCAGGCCAGTGCCTTATCCACTAAACCATCTCTCTGACCCTTCCTTCCTTCCTCCCTTCTTTTCTCTCTCTCTCTTTCTTTTTGGGTTGTTAAGGTAAGGTTTCACTCTAGCTAGGCTGACCAAGAATTTACTAAGTATTCTCAGAGTAGCCTCAAACTCACAGTGACCCTCTGACCTCTGCTTCCCAAGTACCAGAATTAAAGATATGTTCCACCATGCCTAGCTCCTTTTCTTTATTTTTTTGAGACAGTGTCTTGCTATGTAGCCTGGCCGTCCTAGAACTCTCTATGTAGCCTAAGCTAGTTTTGAACATATCTTTCAGCCTCCAACTCTCTTGTTCTGGGATTACAGGTTTGTGCCATCATGCCAAGCCAGTTGTTTCTTTTTATTATTATTATTTTTTATTGTTGTTGTTTATTTTTTTTATTTGAAAGTGTCAGAGAAAGAGGCAGAGAGAGAGAGAGAGAGAGAGAGAGAGAGAGAGACAGAGAGAATGGGAACACCAGGGCCTCCAGCCACTGCAAACGAACTCCAGACGCGTGCGCCCCCTTGTGCAGCTGGCTAACGTGGGTCTAGGGGAATAGAGCCTCGAGCCAGGGTCCTTAGGCTTCACAGGCAAGCACTTAACCCTTATTATTATTATTACATTACTATCTTTATCGAGGGAAGTACGGAGCCAAGGAAAGGCACCCATGTGACTAGAGATCCCATGTGGAAGGCCTGGAAAAACCATGAAAAGAAAACACAAAAGAAAGTTTAAGAAGTTCCTGCCATGCCAGGGGCTGGAGGGGGCAAAGGAGCCCACGTGGAGAGTAAGGGGTAAAGGACCCTCCAGGCTGGGCCTGGGCTAAGCCAACCCAGGCCCAGCTGAGGGAAAAACTCACCCACAGCTGGAAGTTCCCAAGTGGTCAGATCCCATTTGTTTCTTGGTTTACTAAATTTAGATTTTTCTCCTGTGCTGACGACACGTGCCCAGCTATCATGCATGAAGCCTTGGGTTTGATCCCCAGAACTGCATAAACTGAGAGTAGTGGCACGTGCCTGTGATCTCAGTAGTGAAACTTGCTACGTAGCAAATTCAAAGTCAGCTTGAGGGTAGACCCCGTCGCAAAAGTAAATGAAAGGGATGAATTTAAATCTTCTTAACCCCTTACCAGGAAAGACGGGAGTGTAGCTTAGTTACATGAATTTTCACCTTTCTACTTCAGTTGGATTTTTATTAATGATTCTTCTATGATTACCCCTACAGCATTATGTAATACAATTATACACCTACTTCTTTATTATTTTTTTTTTAATTTTTTTAGAGAGAATGAGAATGAGAACTCGCAAGAGAGAATTGGCAATAGAACACCAGACGCTTGCGCCCTCTAGTGGGCATGTGCGATCTTGCGCTTGCCTCACCTAGGTGCGTCTGGCTTATGTGGGCTCTGGAGAGTAGAACATGGTTCTGTAGGCTTCGTAAGGCAAATGCCTTAGCCATTAAGCCATCTCTCCAGCCCAGCACCCACTTCTTAGACAGTCAATTTTTTAAATTATTTATTTATTTATTTGAGAGCGACAGACACAGAGAGAAAGACAGATAGAGGGAGAGAGAGAGAATGGGTGCGTCAGGGCTTCCAGCCTCTGCAAACGAACTCCAGACGCGTGCGCCCCCTTGTGCATCTGGCTAATGTGGGACCTGGGGAATCGAGCCTCGAACCGGAGTCCTTAGGCTTCACAGGCAAGCGCTTAACCGCTAAGCCATCTTTCCAGCCCTAGACAGTCAAGTTTATACACTGTCTTTGACTGTCTACAGTTGACACCCACATACTTGGTATATGCCATCTTGCACTGCTCTTTCTAGCCCTGCCAGTTACAATGTTATTTTTACTTAGTCCAGGGTTACAAATATTCCATTCTGTTCTGTAGCCATAATTAAATATTCCAGGTTTCATCTGGGAACTGATATTAAAGTTCAGAAAACTTGGGCTGGAGAGATGGCTTAGTGGTTAAGGTGCTTGCCTGCAAAGCCAAAGGACCCAGGTTTGATTCCCCAGGACCCATGTACGCCTGATGCACAAGGTGACACATGTGTCTGGAGTTCATCTGCAATGGCTGGATGCCCTGGTGCATCCACTCTCTCTCTTTCCTTCTCTCAAATAATAAGTAATAAAAATAAAATTTTAAAAATTCAGAAAACTTGAGATGTTTTTTATTTTAATTTTATTTATTTGCAAGAAGAGAGAGAGAAGGAGGGAGAGAGAGAGAGAGAGAAAGAGAGAGCAAGAGAGAGAGAGAGAGCAAGAGTGAGAGAATGGGCACCCCAGGGCTTCTAGCCATTGAAAACAAACTCCAGATGCATGTGCCACTTTGTGCATCTGGCTTTACTTGGGTACTAGGGGATCAAACCAAGGTTTTAGGCTTTGCAGGCAAGCATCTTAACTGCTGAGCCATCTCTACAGCCAAAGATAGTGTTTTCTGTTGTTTTCTTTTGGTTTTCTGAGGTAGGGTCTCACGCTAGCACAGGCTGACCTGGAATTCACTATGGAGTCTCAGGGTGGCCTTGAACTCACGGCAATCCTCCTACCTCTGCCTCCCGAGTGCTGGGATTAAAAGTGTGCGCCACCACACCCAGCTGGCTTGCCTTCCTTCCTTCCTTCCTTCCTTCCTTCCTTCCTTCCTTCCTTCCTTCCTTCCTTCCTTCCTTCTTTCTTTCTTTCTTTCTTTCTTTCTTTCTTTCTTTCTTTCTTTCTTTCTTTCTTAATGTTATACATCTGTGGCTTCAGCTCCCTTTGCTCTGTGTTTACCTATAAATAAAATATCACCCATGTGCTGTTTTCCAGAAAGCCGGCACATTCCCTGGCCTATGAATGGCTTCTCCGGTCCATTCTCTTTTGTATATCTTTGGTCATGTCTGAGGCCGAACTTGCACGAAGGGAATGCAAGTGCATGCGTTCGTTCAGTCATCTGTCTCAAACCAGACAAAGCAGGAAATTTTAAAAGCTCCCCTTAAGCCCCACTGTTTCTTTTAAGGCATTTTCAATCTTCTAGGGCAGACAGTTTTAGCAAACAAGACAGGCCTTAGTTTTTCAGCTAGCTCGGGACAAGCGAAAGAGGTCTATAGTCCAAACCACAAAACCAACCCAAAACCCTCCCTCCTTTAGCCTTGTTTAGCCAACAAGGGAAAAGACCTAGAGAGGACTCTCTGCCCACAAAGCACTTCGATTCAGGCTTCTTAGCGGCACATCCTTTAACAGGCTGTCACTAGCCTGGAGAAAAATGATGATGATTTGGGAATCCAGGGACCCAGACACTTCAGAGCTGTGTGATTTTTTTCCCCCCACTACTTTAACCTCTTAAACTCCAGCTTCCTGGCTCATAAAGTGGGGATCATAACAGTGCCCACTTCGTAGGGTTATTATGAGCTTGTGACGATACGCAGAAAGCACTTGGCACCATGACAACCCACCGTGGGCATCTGATAGATGTTACTTGTTTTGGGAATGAACCTTGCATTCTAAATGCATGCAGTCCTCTGTGGGAAATTCCAGAGAGGGAAGGAATTGTTCTGCGCTGTCATGAAGTTCATGGCCTGATGTGGAGATACTGGCAGATCGTTTCAATCTGTGGTGTTTGACAAATATCTGTTGGGTCAGTAAGTACTCCCTGGTTCTGATGGAAAGCACAGCTCCTCTTTTCTAGGAATATTCAAAGGAAAATAAAGCACTTATAAATTAGTACTGGCTAAACTCTATCACTGCTTACTCATAAGATAATTCACTCAGCCAGAGTTTGCTCCTCGTGGACCATGTGAACACATTGTTCAGAAATGCAGCAGGAGGGCTGGAGAGATGGCTTAGCGGTTAAGCGCTTGCCTGTGAAGCCTAAGGACCCCGGTTCGAGGCTCGGTTCCCCAGGTCCCATGTTAGCCAGATGCACAAGGGGGCGCACGCGTCTGGAGTTCGTTTGCAGAGGCTGGAAGCCCTGGCGCGCCCATTCTCTCTCTCCCTCTATCTGTCTTTCTCTCTGTGTCTGTCGCTCTCAAATAAATAAATAAATAAATAATTTTTAAAAAAGAATAAAAAAAAAAAAAAAAGAAATGCAGCGGGACAGTGCTCCTGTCTTCAAAAGCTGTAAAGTCTACTCAATAAGATTCACGTGTGGCTCATTTCATTGGGGTGAGGAAGTTACACTCAGGGGAAGGTAATTTTCCACTCACCTCATTCCCACAGCCGAGTCTTCTCGGACTCTGGCTACCACCCATCTCTCACAACATAGCAATGCTTATTGCTGAGGTTATAAAAACGTCATGTAGGGGCTGGAGAGATGGCTTACCAGTTAAGGCACTTGCCTGTAAAGCTAAAGGACCCAGGTTCTATTCCCCAGGACCCACATAAGCCAGATACATAAGGGGGCGCACGTGTCTAGAGTTTGTTTGCAGTGGCTGGAGGCCCTGGTACACTGATTCCTTTTTCCCTCTTTCTCCCTCTTTCTCTCTCAAATAAATAAATAAAAACAAAATGTTAAAAAACAAAAAACTTCATGTGGACTTCGTATGTTTGTATGTGCTGTCTGAGATGGACATGAGCATATTGCTCCCTAACTCTCTGGATAAACTCACGGGTTTAATTTCCTTGAAGGCAAATGAGTTTTCTATAGGTTACATATATTCACCCTTACACCCTAACCCTCACCACCCATTGACTTCTCAGTGGTAGAAACTCTTCAGGCCATTAGTTATCTTATATATAAAGCCATGCTGTTTGGCGTGGTGGCACACACCTTTAATCTGAGCACTCGAGAGGCAGAGGTAGGAGGATCACTGTGAGTTCGAGGCCACCCTGAGACTACATTGAGAATTCCAGGTCAGCCTGGGCTAGAAAAAAAAAAAAAAGCCATGCCTATCAAGAATATAAATTTGGGCTGGAGGGATGACTTAGCAGTTAAGGCACTAGCCTGCAAACTAAAGGACCCATGTTTGATTCCCCAGGACCCATGTAAGCCAGATACACAAGGTGGCTCATGCTTCCGGAGTTTGTTTGCAGTGGCTAAAGGCCCTGGCCTGCTCTGCCCATACTCTCCCTCTCTCTTGCGGCCTCTTTCTCTCTCAAATATTACATATGTATGTATGTGTATGTATGCATATATATATATATATATATATATATATATATATATATATGTATATATATATATATATATGTATATATATGTATATCATCAGCCAGGTGTGGTGGCACATGCCTTTAATCCCAGCACTTGGAGGCAGAGGTAGGAGAATCACCGTGAGCTCGAGGCCACACTGAGACTACATAGTGAATTCCAGGTCAGCCTGGGCTAGAGTGAGACCCTATCTCAAAAAATACAAACAACAACAACAACAACAAAAAAAAAAAAATCAAAAGAAAAAACACGAATAATAAAAAAGAATATAAATTTCTCCATTACTTCAAACTCAGAATGTTGTATGTCTGCAGCTAGTAAAGGATGCAGAGAAAAACATTATCATTGGCGCTAGATACTCATGGGCTCAGATCTCAGCTCTTCTCCTTACTAGGCAGATTGGTGACCCTGGACAGTTAACCTAAGCTCTGAGACTCAGTTCCATTCCTCTTTTTAAAGATAGGTCTTGAGCTGGAGAGATAGCTTAGCGGTTAAGGCACTTGACTGCAAAGCCAAAGGACCCAGGTTCGATTCCCCAGGACGCACATGAGCACAAGGTGTCGCAGGCATCTGGGGTTCATTTGCAAAGGCTGGAGACCCTGACACACCCATTCTCTCTCTCTCTCTCTCCATATATATATATATATATATATATATATGTGTGTGTGTATGTATGTCTTCCTCTCTCAAAATAATATTAAAAAGAAAGATGTCTCAACTCTGTAGTCCAGGTTAGCTGTGACTCATTATGTAGAACCAAGCTGACCTTGAATTTGGGGTACTCCTTGAATTTGCGGTACACCTCCTTGTCCCTCTGTTTCTAAAGTGCAGGGATTGTGTGTGTGTGTGTGCTATGCATGCATGTGTATAGCCATGTTTGCTTGTGTGTGGACACCAAGTATTCTCATGCATGCGTATGTTTATGTGTTCTGTGTCTAGATACACATGTCCTTGTACATATGTGTATGTGTATGTATGTCAGAGGACAACCTTGAATGTTATCTTCAGGAATACTATCTACCTTGTTTTATTTAACAGTTTTTTTAAGAGGTTTATTTTTATTTATTTATTACAGACAGAGAAAGGGAGAGAAAGAAAGAATGGGCACACCAGGGCCTCAAGCCACTGCAAACGATCTCCAGATGCGTGAATCACCTCGTGCATCTGGCTTACGTGGGACCTGGGGAACTGAGCCTGGGTCCTTAGGCTTTACAGACAAGTGCTTTAACTGCTAAGCCATCTCTCCAGCCCTCTACTTTTTTTTTTAATTTAAATTTTATTTTATTTGAGGGAAAGATAGAAAGAGGCAGAGAGAAAAGGAGAGAGAGAGAGAGAGGGAGAGAATGGGCACGCCAGGGCCTTCAGCCACTACAAACAAACTCCAGACGCGTGCACCATCTGTGCATCTGGCTTATGTGGGTACTGGGGAATCAAACCTGGGTCCTTAGACTTCACAGACAAATGCCTTAACTGCTAAGCCGTCTTTCCAGCCCATCTACCTTTCTCTGAAGCAGAGCTCTCTTACTGGCCTGGTGTTCACTAATCAGGTTAGACTGGCTAGACAGTGAGCTCCAGGGAGCTGCCTGTCTCTACCTCTTCAGCCCTGGGATTATAGGTCCAAACTGCTATGCCCAACATTCTATATGGGTACTGGGGATCGAACATATGCAAACCCTTTATTCACTGAACCTCTAGTCTATCTCCACAAGCCCTGTTTTCCTCCTCCTCCTCCTTCCATATTTTTATTTATTTATTTATTTATTTATTTATTTATTTATTTATTTATCTGCATGCCCGGGATACATCAGGGTCTCTCACTGTTGCAAACAAATAACCAGATACTTGCACCACTTTGTGGGTTTGGCTTATGGGGATGGCTTGACAATTGAACCTAGGCCAGCAGGCTTTGAAAGCCAACGCTTTTAACCACTAAGCCATCTTTCTAGCCCCCATCCATTTTCTTCTTAAATAAGATGAAAATAATAGTTCTGTGTGAAAGATTGTTGTTTGTTCTTTTTCCCAACACAATCTGTCTTTTGCCACGGTGGTGGCATTTTTAGTTGGCCATGAAGTTGTCAAGAATAGAGCAAGCTTTCTTGTGTGCTGGCAAATGTTGATTTATACACACCACATGTGTGTGCTTATCATATATATGTGCATGTTTATTACATATACTATGCATGAATATAAATATACACGCACACAATAAACCTGTGGTTAGTGCAGATAGAAATGCTATTCAATTTATAAATAAAAATAGAGCGCGTTAAAATTTCATGGAGCCAATTATGTATTATAGAATGCTTTGATTTTTGCTGAAGTCATATCCAATCTACGTTTACAATTCAACTATGATTTAACAAATGGAATTTTATTCCCATTCACTGGCTTTCCCCCTCAAATAAATGCATTTTCTCTAAATTTGAAATGTGATCTAGTAAACTTTTTCTCATCCTCATGCAAATAATGTCCCCCAACTGCGATTTCCACCAGCTTGAGAAGAGCCAGCTGAACTGAAAGAGCACTTTCATCAACAAGGGGATTGTTTTCCTTGCCAAATTGGATAACTTTTTTTTTTTTAACTATTTTTTAAAATTTATTTGAGAGCAACAGAGAGAGAAAGAGGCAGAGAGAGACAAAGAGAGAGAGAGAGAAAGAATGGGCATGCCAGGGCCTCCAGCCACTGCAAACGAACTCCAGACACGTGCGCCCCCTTGTGCATCTGGCTAACGTGGGTCCTGGGGAATGGAGCCTCGAACCAGGGTCCTTAGGCTTCATAGGCAAGTGCTTAACTGCTGAGCCATCGCTCCAGCCCAACTTTTATTTTTAAATAATTTTTTATTTTATTTATTTGAAAGAGAGAGAGAGAGGCAGATAGAGAATGGGAACGCCAGGGCCTCCAGCCACTGTAAACAAACTCCAGATGCACATGCCACCTTGTGCATCTGGCTTATGTAGGACCTGGGGAGTTGAACCTGGGTCCTTAGACGTTGCAGGCATGTGCCTTAACCGCTAAGCTATCTTTCCAGCCCTCAGATATTTCATTAAAACCTATAACTTGGATTTCCAGCCAGCCACTGGGCTAGAATAGGTCACTTGGGGCAGATCCTGGGGTCCAGCCCTAAGGTGTTCCTGGGGGCAGATCTGATTTCTACCCTAAGGTAGTTAGAGTACTTGAGTTCCGCCTGGTTTCCCTGATGTTTAGCTGCCAAGTTGCTTGCTTGCTTTCCTTCCTTCTTTCTTTCTTTCTTTCTTTCTTTCTTTCTTTCTTTCTTTCTTTCTTTCTTTCTTTCTTTCTTTCTTTCTTTCTTTCTTCTCTTGCTGGTTGTTTTTTCTCTCTACTTGGATCTGCGAGAAGAGGCCACCAGTCTCTTTTGCCATTATGGAACCTCCCCTGGATCTCTAAGCCTCAACCAAATCCCATTCTTCCCATACCCTGTGTCTCTTTGGAAGTTCGTCCCAGCAATGTGAGGCTGACTTACGACAGGTACCAGGTACCGTTTCATATTGTTGGGCTGATGTGAAATTCTTCTCACTTACGCTTCCTGTGTCTCTATTGGGTTACCCCTGTCTCTCACCTGACACATTCATTACCTGTCCCTTGCTTCATCTGTCGCTAGAATGTAAGTTCCACAAACGCAAGGATAGCTTTTGTTTATTCAGTATGGCATCTAGTGACACTTAACTCCTAAAAGGGGTTAAATAAATACTTCTTAACGGAATGGGCATGCTACAAATATTTTCTTTAGAAAATCACTTGTCTTTTTTTTTTTTTTTAATTTTACTCACGGTTGTGTTTTTACTATTCCAAAAAAAAAAAAAAAGTTAAATTGTATGTTGTCAAATATGTTGCCTTTTCATTTATTGCGTCTGAGTCTTCCGTCATATTTAAAAATGCCTCTCTCATCCCAAGATTGGTTATTCTCCTAAATTGTCCACAAGCTTTATTTTATTTTTGTTATGTTTAATCTGGAATCCAGCTGGAATTTATTTTTGTATGTGACATGCATTTCTTCCAGATGGCTGGCTTGTTGTGGCACTTTTGTAAATAAATTTATTTTTCTCTGCCAGATTGAAATTCTACCTTTTGTGGTACATTACGTTCCCATGTATTCCAGCCTCTGTTTCTGGTTCTGTAATTTGTTCAGGTGTGTATTTGTCTACTTCTGGACTTTAATGATCCTCTTTTTAAAAAAAATTACTTTTGTTTATTTTTATTTACTTATTTGAGAGTGGCAGAGAGAGAGAATGGGTGCGCCAGGGCTTCCAGCCACTGCAAACGAACTCCAGAAACGTGTGCCCCCTTGTGCATCTGGCTAACGTGGGGTCCTGGGGCATCGAGCCTCGAACCGGGGTCCTTAGGCTTCACAGGCAAGCGCTTAACCACTAAGCCATCTCTCCAGCCCAATGATCCTCTTTATACACTAACTTTATGGTGAGTATAAGTGCAGCACACCCTGAGAAATGTTTCCTTAGGCACTTCTTTCCTTCCTTCCCTCCGTCCCTTCCTATCTTTCTGTCTCCTCCCTCCCTCCCTTCCTATCTAAGTCATGTGAGAATGTAATCCTAAGCAGCTATAGTTTTCAATTATTAAAAAAGGAACCACTGGGGGCTGGGGAAATGGCTTAGTGGGGAAGGCATTTGCCTGCGGAGCCTAAGGACCCCGGTTTGATCCCCCAGGACCCAAGTACGCCAGATGCACAAGGGGGCGCATGCATCTGGAGTTCGAGGCCCAGGCATGCCCATTCTCTCTATCTATCTGCCTCTTTCTCTGTCTCTCTTAAATAAATAAATAAATAAGTAAGTAAGTAAGTAAAAAGGAAAATCCAGGTGTGGTGACGCACACCTTTGATCCCAGCACTCTGGAGGCAGAGGTAGAAGGATCACCATGAGTTCGAGGTCACCTTGAGACTACATAGTGAATTCCAGGTCTGCCTGAGCTAGAATGAGAACCTAGTTCCAAAAAAAAAAAAAAAAAAGGAACCACGGGGTCTGGAGAGATGGATCAGTGGTTAAGGCGCTTGCCTGCAAAGCTTAATGACCAAATTCTATTCCCCAATACCCACGTAAAGCCAGATGCACTAATTGGTGCATGTGTCTAGAGTTTGCAGAGGCAGAAGGCCCTGGTATGCCCATATTCACACTATCTGTCTTATTGTCTCTCTCTCTCTCTCAAATAAATAAATAAAAATAAAAAATTTTTAGATAATTTTTAAAAGGAACCAGAAAATTGGATATCTATGTGAAATATCCTAATTTAAAAGAGAGACAAAGGAAGAGGGAGAAAGAGAGAGAGAGAGAGAGAAAGAGAGAGAGAGAATGGGTGTGTTAGGGCTTCTAACCACTGCAAAGGAACTCCAGATGCATGTACCATCTTGTGCATCTGGCTTTATATGGGTGCGGGGGAATCAAACCTGGGCCCTTAGGCTTTGCAGGCAACTGCCTTAACTGATAAGGCCATCTCTCCAGCCCTGGTTTAAAATCTTTAAGTACAAATAATGAATAGACAAAAATGTACAGGCTAGGAAAAGCCAGGTCCCTCACCCATCCACTCCATTTTTATTGAATTATGTTAAGCACAAAGTGCTCATGGGTCTAGAATGCAGTTACAATGGCTGGAAACCCTGGAGGGTCTACCCTCCCTCTCACTATCTTTCCCTTATTTTTGCAAAAAAATATTAAACATGTTTTGAAATTTGTTGTTAAAAGAGATAAAGCTAAAAAATTATTATTATTATTTTGGTTTTTTGAGGTAGCCCAGGCTGACCTGGAATTCATTATGGAGTCTCAGGGTGGCCTCGAACTCACGGCGATCCTCCTACCTCTGCCTCCCAAGTGCTGGGATTAAAGGTGTATGCCACCACTCCCGGCTTATTATTATTATTCTTTGGTCTGTAGAGATGGCTTAGTGGGTAACACTATCCACGTAAAGGCAGATGCACAAGGTGGCACATGCATCTGGAATTCCCATTCTCTCTCTCAAATAAATAAATAAATAAAATATTTTTAACTCTCTGACCACTTGGGAACTTCCAGCTGTGGGTGAAGTTTTTCCTCAGCTGGGCTTAGCTTGGGTTGGCCCAGGCCCAACCAGAAGGCCCCCTTAGCCCTTATTGTCCACATGAGTTCTTTTTGTTTTTTGGAGTAGGGTCTCGCTCTAGGCCAGGCTGTCCTGGAATTAACTATGTAGTCTCAGGGTGGTTTTGAACTCACAGAAATCCTCCTACCTCTGCCTCCCAAGTGCTGGAATTAAAGGCGTGTGCCACCATGTCCAGCCCGTACACCCTTTTTAATTTTTATTTATTTATTTGAGAGCAACAGATAGACAGAGAGAGAAAAAAGGAGAAAGAGGGAGAGAGAGAGACAGAGAGAGAGAGAGAGAGAGAGAATGGACATCAGGGTCTCCAGCCACTGCAAATGAACTCCAGAAGCATGCACCACCTTGTGCATCTGGCTAACGTGAGTCCTGGGGAATCGAGCCTCGAACGGGAGTCCTTAGGCTTCACAGGCAAGTGCTTAACCGCTAAGCCATCTCTCCAGGACCCTCCCCCCGCCCACCGCCCCTTTATAAGACAATCTTTCATTGGATTGGAACTTGGCAGGGAGGCTAGCCTGGCTGGCCAGATAGCCCCAGGGATCCACCTATTGCTACCTCCTTCCCCAGTGCTGGAATTACAAGAAACATGCCATCCTCCCTCCCTCCATCCAGGGATTTTGGGATTTTTTTTTTTGTCTTAAACACGGGTCTTGAAAACTGATCTTTGCTCAAGTTCTCATGCTTGCAAGCAGACTTTTTACTGACTGAACAATCTGTTAGCCTACAGTTGTCTTTAAAAAAAATCATATTTTACATCAATGTGAGCCTTTTCAGTTTTTTGTTTTTTTTTTTTCGAGGTAGGGTCTCACTCTAGACTAGGCTGACCTGGAATTCACTATGGAGTTTCAGGGTGGCCTCGAACTCATGGCAGTCCTCCAACCTCTGCCTCCTGAGTGCTGGATTTAAAGGCGTGTGCCACCACGACCCCCTTTTTTTTCTTTTCCAACATGATCATATTATTCCAAGGTAAATGGCATTATAGGATATTCTAGGTGTATTTTGCATGTTTCTTGTTGTAGAACCCAAATTGGGCATTTCTCCAAGTAGCTCTGATTTCTTTTTTTAATTCTTTTTAAATTTACTTTTATTTATTTGAGAGCGACAGACAGGGAGAGAAAGAGGCAGATATAGAGAGCGAATGGGCGCGCCAGGGCCTCCAGCCACCGCAAACGAACTCCAGACGCGTGTGCCCCCTTGTGCATCTGGCTAATGTGAGTCTTGGGGAATCTAGCCCCGAACCGGGGTCCTGAGGCTTCACAGGCAAGCGCTTAACCGCTAAGCCATCTCTCCAGCCCGGCTCTGATTTCTTTCAGTGAGCTATTTCCAGACCACTTCTTGGATTTGATATCATTACACTACTGTCGCATCGGTTATTGTTTCTAACCTTTTCACTGGGAAGAGCTAGTTACCACCTTTGCTATTTACATTCTCCAAGGTAAATTACCTTGTGAGTTTATAGCTACATTTACTTATTTCCACCCTCAAGAGTCCAGATCCTCAAGGCCTTAAGGCTATAGGGGATGACAGAATTGAAACATCACATGGTTGCTCATTTGTGGATGGTACATATCACATATATATATATACTTCTGGTAAAACAGTAATATCTAGTGAGAAATGTTAAAACAGTTTGTTTTTGCATTAGCATCTCCCCGTTCTTTACTTTTGGTGATTAGAACTTATCTCCATCGGGTAAGCATGTTGACATTACATTATATTATATTAACATTATATCAAGTCCTCTTCTCTTCAATCTTTCATGTCAGTTCCAACAGACAACTATATAATCTAGGGCTGGAGAGATGGCTTAGCAGTTAAGCGCTTGCCTGTGAAGCCTAAGGACCCCGGTTCGAGGCTCGGTTCCCCAGGTCCCACGTTAGCCAGATGCACAAGGGGGCGCACGCGTCTGGAGTTCGTTTGCAGAGGCTGGAGGCCCTGGCGCACCCATTCTCTCTCTCTCCCTCTATCTGGCTTTCTCTCTGTGTCTGTCGCTCTCAAATAAATAAAAATAAATAAATAAATAAATAATAATCTATGTTTCATGCTCACCAACAGTTCTAAGAAACTGTGAGACATTTAGCTTGTTTCAAGTTCATTCCTGCTTAGATTTCTTGGGAAGGTCTTGGGTATTTCCTGATTTGTTGTTTGCCAGTAATAGTTTATGTAATACACGACAGTTGATTTTTTTTTTTCTGGATATGAAAACCTTAGCTTTTATGTATCTTAAATCTTTTTTTTTTTTAATTTTTTTTTTTTATTTATTTGAGAGCGACAGACACAGAGAGAAAGACAGATAGAGGGAGAGAGAGAGAATGGGGACGCCAGGGCTTCCAGCCTCTGCAAACGAACTCCAGACGCGTGCGCCCCCTTGTGCATCTGGCTAACGTGGGACCTGGGGAAGCGAGCCTCGAACCGGGGTCCTTAGGCTTCATAGGCAAGCGCTTAAACGCTAAGCCATCTCTCCAGCCCAGTATCTTAAATCTTTTAAAGCAGGTTACTTCGCTTTTTTTTTTTTCTTCTGGTGTACGGGCTTGCTATTGAAAAGTTTGATATATCGCTGAGTGTGGTGGCTGCATGCCTAGGAGGCTTGAGACTGGAATCCGAGGCTAGCCTGGGTTAAATAATGTGATCCCATCTCAAAAAAGAAACACCCCTTCCCCTACCAAAAAAGAAACAGACAAAACAAAACAAGAAAGAAAGAAAAAGCTTTGATGCTAATCTAATTTTCTATTTTATCTCTCTCTCTCCCCCCCTTTTTTTTTTTTCGAGGTAGAGTCTCACTCTAGCCCAGGCTGACCTGGAATTCACTGTGGAGTCTCAGGTTGGCCTTGAACTCACAGCAATCCTCCTACCTCTGCCTCCCAAGTGCTAGGATTAAAGGCATGTGCCACCACAGCCAGCTAATTTTCTGTTTTCATTTTTACTTTTGAAGCAGAGTCTCACTCTAGCCCAGGTTGATCCCAAACCTACCCGCTTTTAAAAATTAAGATAATTCCTCTTCACTTTCCTGCCTTCTGAAGGCATAATCTATGATATTTACAGCCCTAGGTTGCTTTTTTAAGGTAGGGTTTCTCTCTAGCTCAGGTTGACCTGAAATTCACTGTATAGTCTCAGGGTGGCCTCGAACTCACAGTGATCTTCCTGACCTCTACCTCCTGAGTCCTGGGATTAAAGGCGAGTGCCACCACACCCTGTTTAGTTTGCTTTTTATTTTTAAAGTTTTTCCTATTTGTTTTTATTTCCTGAAATCTCTCATCCCATTTCTGATTTCTCCCAAGTTTGAGTTACATTGTTTTATGAAATGTCAAATACTGAGCTATTTTCTTTTTCTTTTTAAAATATTTACGTATTTGAGAGAGGGGAGGGAGACAGAGAGAGGGAGAGAAGGAGAAAGAAATAAAGAGAGAGAATGGGCATGCCAGACCCTCTTGCTACTGCCAATAATCAATATATGTGGTTCTTTGTGCCTCTGGCTTTACATGGGTGCTGGGGAATTGAACCCAGGCCATTAGACTTTGCAAGCAAACGTCTTTAACCACTGAGAAATCTCTCTAGCCTCTGGGTTGTTTTCTTAATGTCTGCTAGCCTGTTTGGCAATAACTTGAGTTGTTCTGCGAGCATTCCTGAGTGCTTGTGTCTGTGTTAGTGGGTCTCAAAGTGTGGCTCAAGAATTTTCAGGCATGCTGCAGGGCCAAAACTATTTTCAAGACATTTTAAAGATGTTATTTGTTTGGCAGAGTTGACATTGGCAGTGGTAATCCAGAAAAAAGGATAAGTAAAATATTGGTATTTTACTTTTGTGTGTGTGTGTGTGTGTGTGTGTGTGTGTGTGTGTGTGTGTGTGTGTTTCAATGTAGGGTCTCACTCTAGTCCAGGTGGACCTGGAATTCACTATGTAGTCTCAGGGTGGCCTCAAACTCACAGTGATCCTCCTACCTCTGCTGGGATTAAAGGCGTGCGCCACCATGCCTGGTTCTGGCTAAGGTGTTTTACTGTAAATCAAGATAGTAGCATTGGGCCTGGAGAGATGGCTTAGTGGTTAAGGCACTTGCCTGTGAAGCCTAAGCACCCATGTTCGACTCTCCAGATCCCACGTAAGCCAGACGCACAAAGTTGAGACAAGTACAAGGTCACACAAGCCCACTAGCTGGCGCAAGCATCTGGAGTTCAATTGCAGTGGCTGAAGGTCCTGGTGCATCAATTCTCTCTCTCGTTCCCTCCCTAAAAAGAAACTCTGTCTGTCTGTCTGTCTATCTATCTATCAAGGTCTATTGAATATACTTTTTTTTTTGGAGGTAGGATCTCTCCTAGTCTTAGCTGAAATTCACTATATAGTCTCAAACTGGCCTCAAACTCATAGTGATCCTCCTACCTTTACCTCCCAAGTGCTGAGATTAATGGTTTGTACTGCCATGTCAAAAAAAATTAGTAGTATGTGTGATATGATGTGATGTGTTATGATGCATGTAGAGACCAAAGGAGAACGTTGAGCATCCTCCCCTACTGTTCCTCTGTGTTTCCTTGAAACAGAGTCTCTCTCCCTGAATCCAAAGCTGCCATTTTCAGTCATACTGGACGACCAGCAATCCTCAGTCTTAGCTCCCCATAGGACTGAGTTACATACAGGTGGTCATGGCCATACCTGAATTATTTATGTGGATTCAGGGGACATGAACTGAGGGCACTCATGCTTTGTGTGGCAAGAGCTCTTACCCACTGAACAATCGTTGTCCACACACAAATTCTCTCCTTCCTTCCCTCTCTCCCTCCATTCTTTCTTTCTTTCTTTCCTTGGTAGAGTCTTTCTTTTTAGTCCAAGCTGTCCTTGAACTTGAGATCCTCCTACCTCAGTTTAAAGATACTGGGAATAGGCACCTTTTACTTGAAAGGAGAATTAAAAGATGAACTCTGGATACCGACCTGGGCATTGGGTAGACATTGAAAATGAACCAAGCCACAACTTTAAGGAGAACCACTGATACATATTTATTACCTGTGCTAAAATTTGAGCTTTCAAATGGAAATCAGGATTTTGGGAAGCTCATATATGCCTCTGTGAGCTTGACAGCTATCTAAAGACATTTCTGGTAAAAGTGGTGATGATATTTCAGTGGGGGATTTTGTTGTTGTGGTTTCATAATGAAGATTTAGGAGCCCTGTATAATTCAGAACCGATGATATTCAAATAGTCAACATATTGATACAAATTCATGCATAGATAAAAGATCCATAAAAAGCTTAAGACAACAGATTTTCATGGAAGGGTGTGAAAAGTTTGTTGACAGGATTGCATATTCCATGTTGCAACTAACCTTCAAACAGCTACCAATTGTCAAAATTTAGTGGTATCGAAGAGTTTGCACCATTATTTGAAAACGCTATTAAGATACGTTTTCCTTTGACCCACAGAGGCTTAACATGACCCCAGGGCAAGGATCACACATATTCATGAAGGACTTCATTTTTTTTTGGTGTGTGTGAATGATGTGTACGTATGTAAGTGTGAGTGTGGGCACACGTGTGTAGTGGTATGCATGTGTGGAGGTGACGTGAAGGGAGTGTAGATGAATAATGACATCAAGAAGCGAATTTTTACCCCTCAAATTTTAGGGCACACCCAATGCAGGCATTTAGTAAGAAGTAGAAATGTAGTTTGAATAGAAATAATATGTGCTCTCTTGGGTTATTTAGCAATCCAATTCATGAAGATCAGAAAAGTTATGTGAACATAATGGGAAGGGATTATATTCTTTAGTAGCAACATATAAATTCCTAGATAACAAATAATTATGTAGTCTCATCTAACATTTACCAAAGCAATGATGATAACTGGTTAACGAGCATTACCAACTCAAAAAGGACTTAAAATTAGTCACAAAACAAGAAAAATTGAAATGACTGGAAATCTCATAGGTCATTTATGAAAGAAATCTGATAGCAATGTAACATTATAATACTGAGGGAAATGTTTCTAAACCATTATTAATAAAATAAAATAAAAAGTTGATCTGGAGGGATGGCTTAGCAGTTAAGATGCTTGGCTGCAAAGCCAAAAGACCCAGGTTCAGTTCCCTAGGACTCACGTAAGCCAGATGCACAAGGCAGTACATGTGTCTGGAGTTCGTTTGCTGTGGCTGGAGGCCCTGGCGTGCCCATTTTCTCTCTCTTTCTCTCTGCCTCTCTCTGTCAAATAAATATTTTTTTTAAAAAAGAACTTTGTCCACTCACACTAGAATAAAACGGAGTTATTTTATTTCTCTATGAAAAAAATTGTAAAATGATTTCTATATGAAAAGGCAATCAAATAATATACAGAGAAAATATACACATGTCAATATCAATTGCTCTTTTCAGGCAGTTAATAGACATGTAATGATTGCTTTATATTTTGTGTTTGTAGAGTGTATTCATTTTAATCTTTAACATTTATTATAACTTTTCATTACAAATAAATGTTTGTTTTTTAATGTACTTTTGTTTTGTTTTGTTTTTTGAGGTAGGGTCTCACTCTAGCCCAGGCTGACCTGGAACTCACTATGGAGTCTCAGGGTGGCTTCAAACTCATGGCGATCCTCCTACCTCTGCCTCCCAAGTGCTGGGATTAAAGGCTTGCACCACTACACCTGGCTCTGTACTTTTGTTTTTGTAATTACATATTCCCCCCATTTTTTTTTTTTTAAGAAAGCATACTCTCTCTCTTCTCTCCACAGTCTTTTGTGTGTTTTATGTGGGCTTAGGAAGCTTACTTGTCCAGAATTAGACTTTCTTTCCTTTTTTTTTTGAGGTTGGGACTCGCTCTAGTCCACACTGACCTGGAATTTACCATGTAGTCTCAGGGTGGCCTCAAACTCACACTGATCTTCCTACCTCTGCTTCCCGAGTGCCAAGATTAAAGACATGTGCCACCACGCCTGAGTTCAGAATTAGGCTTTCTTACTTCTCATTAATATACATAGTACTCATTCTATCTCATTTCTTAGGGGTAATGAGGGTACTTTCCACACATGATGAGTGAGATTTTCCAAGAAACTGGAGGCTGAAGGTAATACCAATTTCCAGTTTTCTTAACTGTGCTTCCAAGCTTTAGCTAAAAATGTTGAAGCACAAAATGGTTTTTGGATAACTTGTCAGTCTTTGGAAAAATGAAAAGAAATGGTTTCACTAACTCACTCTTTGTATCTAATACATTCCAGATGCATCAAAGATTTAAACATAAAAAAATGAAGCCATATAATGCTAGACAAAAACAAGAGAATTTCTATGTAATAGCAATGTGGGAAGAAAGGCTTTGTACATTTCATGCTAATCCCAGAGGCCATAAAAGAAAGGTCTGACAAATTTTTGCTACATAAAAATGAAAAATTTTGCCTGCCAAGAAATAATGAAGTGATAGGATAAGCAACAAATTGAGAAAAAGAGCTAGAACACATATCCCATAGGATCCATCTCCTTCATATAAGAAAGTTTCTGGGCTGGAGAAGATGTCTTAGCAGTTAAGGCATTTTCCTGCAAAGCCAAAGGACCCCAGGTCGATTCCCCAGTAAGCCAGATGCACAAGGAGGCACACGCATTTGGAGTTAATTTGCAGTTGGCTGGAGGCCCTGGCATGCCCATTCTCTCTCTCTTGATCTGTCTTTCTCTCTCTCTCTTCTCTCTCAAATAAATAAATGATAATTTTTTAAAAGAAATCTTCCATTAATTAAAAAAAGAAACAATGGGCAGAAAAGTACGCAATGGATATGAGCTGGTGTTTCATAGAAAACAAAGATGACATGTAACCATTTGAGAAGTTGTTCAGTTGCCTATATAATAAGTCAGAATTGGGGCTGGATAAATGGATCAGCAGCTAAAGGCACTTACTTGCAAAGCCTGACAGCCAGGGTTCGATTCCCCCGTACCCATGTAAAGCCAGATGCACAAGGTAGCATGTGCATCTGGAGTTCGTTTGCAGTGGCAGGAAGCCACCCATTCTCCCCCTCTCTCTCTCTCTCTCTCTCTCTCTGTGTGTGTGTCTGCCTCTTTCTGTGTCTCTCAAATAAATAAATATAATAAGATAAAATAAATTAGAACTGACTGACAGAACCAGAACACATGACATAGGCGAGGATGTTCGGGACAGGTACATTGTTGGTGCAAGTGTAAATAGGTACTTCTGAAAGGGCAGCTTATTTATTTATTTAATTTATTTAGAGCTGGAGGGGTGGCTTAGCGATTAAGGCATTTGCCTGTAAAGCCAAAGGACCCAGGTTTGATTCCCCAAGACCCATGTTAGCCAGATGCACAAGGGGGCGCACACATGCGTCTGGAGTTCGTTTGTAGTGGCTGGAGGCCCTGGCACTCCCGTTCTCTCACTGTCTCTCCCTCTTTCTCTGTCAAATAAATAAATAAATAATTTTAAAAAATTATTTATTTATTTTTAGTTTTTCAAGGTAGGGTCTCACTCTAGCCCAGGCTGACCTAGGATTCACTATGTAGTCTCAGGGTGGCCTTGAACTCACGGCGATCCTCCTACCTCTGCCTCCCGAGTGCTGGGATGAAAGGCGTGCGCTGCCACACCCGGCTGAAAGAGCTGGTTTAAATTTGACAGAGTGATTTTATTTCCGCAGATGTGCCTGCATTTGTAAGCTGTTACAAGTGGAGGGACATTCACTGTAGTATTGTTTAGAACAGCAAAGTATAGGAACCAACCTTAAAAAGCCTATCAGAAGAGACTTTGTTAGCACATATGGTATACCATCAATGGAACCTCTGTGGCTATAATTGAGAGTAAAACAACTGTGATATGAAACCATCCTAAAGGCACATTGTTAAAAATACAATGTTCAGGGCTGTAGAGATGGCTTAGTGATTAAGGCACTTGCCTGCGAAGCCAAAGAACCAAGGTTCAATTCCCCACGTTAGCCAGATGCACAAAATGGCATATGAATCTGGAGTTCGTCTGCAGTGGATGAAGGCTCTGGCATGTCCAGTCTCTCTTCCTCTTTCTTTCTCTGCCTCTTAAATAAATATTTTTAAAAATACAAAGTTCAGGGCAGGACTCTGATAAATGATAAACTCCATACTTATCTTAAAAATAGTGGTTGCCCAGGCCCAGAAAGCCAAGTGTCGCATATTCTGTCTTATATGTGATATAGCTGATTGGACTTCTGTGTGAGTAGAAAGAAAACTCAGTAGCAAAGGACAGTAAGCTAGAAAAGAGATAAAAAGGGAAGAGAAAGGAAGGGAGGGGAGGACTTAATAGGATAGTATTATATATATATGGAAGTAGAAGAGCAGATTAATGGGGGTGAAAGGCCCAAGTGAGATTAGGGAAAGAGACTGAGTAAAGGAAAGGTGGAGGGAGGGCTAATCAAAATCTAAAAGGATATAAATAAATCATATGGAAACTTTTTTTTTTTTTTTTTTTTGACAATGGAACACTCAGGAGCCATAGATTGTTGCTAGAAAATTTTCAGTGCCAGGGATGGGATACCTTCCAGTGAGTTGTTGGTCAGGGAGGTCTCTGATGCCCCCAAAACATTATAGGCATTGCCAAGGCCCTTGGTTTACCACCAGGAATAGATGGTAAGACCCTATTGCTGAAGATTCCACATACTTGGGCTGCAAGGCCACTGAGAAATCCTGCTGGAACTGAGCTGATAACCTCCTCCATGTAAACCAGCTGACAGAAAGCTGGAAGAAGCCATTCTGCACGCAGTTCAATCAGAATAGAGAAATCACCAGTGAAAATACTCAACAGTGGACACGGCAAGTCTTATATTTGGGCAGCCAGGCCAAGTGAGCCAATGGGTGCAATAGTGGCACGTCTATTATGGTGGAAACCAACTGCCCTCTAATTGGACTGGAGGCCCGCTCCATGGGGGAAACACATCCCTGGCACTGAAAACTTAAAACAGGGGTAGTCATGAGCCCTAGGGGTGTAACATCTGCTGTTGTCTGGCTAAATGTATATACTATGCCTATCAAACTGCCCAGTAAGCATTTCTCTTAATGTTCATACCCTTATATTAATGCTACTCTCACTTTTGGTAGAGAACGTTCTCTTTTCAGATGACAGTGACCTAGGGATGACTCAGAAGGCATCATGGTGCTAGAAAGAAGCAACCAGAGTGCTCAGTACTGCAATATCTCTGCAATATCTCTATCACACCTTCCAAGGCTCAGGGTCTATTGCAGAAGAGGTGGTGGAAAGAATGTAAGAGCCAAAGGAAGGGCAGGACTCCTTACAACGTGCTCCCTCCAGACACAAATTGGCCTGGATATCCATGACCTCACAGTGCCTGACACTACCTACACAAGACCAGCATAATAGGAGGAAAAAATCATGATATCTAATGTCTTTTGAGCGGGGCATGGTGGCACACACCTTTAATCATAGCACTTGAGAGGCAGAGGTAGGAGGATCACCTTTGAGTTTGAGACCAGCCTGAGGGAAATCCGTTTCAGCCCGGGCTAGAGTAAGACCCTACCTTGAAAAACCTAAAAAAAAAAAGTTATGTCTTTTGAGCTGGAGAGATGGGTTAGGATTGGAACATTTGCCTGTCAGTACTGGGGACCCACGTTTGATTCCTTGGTACCCACATAAGCCAGATGCACTTGGTGGTGGCATGCATCTGTAGTTCCTCTGCAATGGCTGGAGGCCCTGGTGTGCCCATGCTCTCTCTTATAAATAAATTTAGAAAATTAATTATGTCTTAATTTTTCCTATAAAATTAGTAGCTGCAACCAGGAGTGGTGGTTCACACCTTTAATCCCAGTACTTGGGAGGCAGAAGTAGGAGGATTGTGTGAGTTCAAGACCACCCTGAGATTACATAAGGAATTCCAGGTCAGCCTGAGCTAGAGTGAGGCCCTACCTCAGAAAAACAAAACAAACAAACAGAAAAAAAAATCAACTCTACTACATAAAGGTCTAAAAATAAGTGAAGCAAATTAAATTAAGCCAAGCACAAGATATTGTCATTACCAAGATGAACTTTGTGAGAGGCCTTAGTTGAGAGAGCTCAGATAATTTTCTTTTTAAAATTTTTTTTGTTCATTTTTATTTATTTATTTGAGAGTGACAGAGAGAGAGAAACAGGCTGATAGAGAGAGAGAGAGAGAGAGAGAGAACGGGCGCGCCAGGGCTTCCAGCCATTGCAAACGAACTCCAGACACGTGCGCCCCCTTGTGCATCTGGTAACGTGGGTCCTGGGGAATCGAGCCTCGAACTGGGGTCCTTAGGCTTCACAGGCAAGTGCTTAACTGCTAAGCCATCTCTCCAGCTCTCAAATAATTTTCTTTTGCTCCTTTGTCTTGAAGCTTTTACTATATAAAACAAAAAAAATTAAACATTTTTATTTATTGCATGGGGACACAGAGAGAGAGAGAGAGAAAGAGGGAGAAAATAGGTAAACCAAGACCTCTTGCTGCTGCAAACAAAGTCCAGATGCATATGCCACTGGCACACCTGCCTTTATGTGGATACTAGGGAATCAAACCTGGCCTAGTAGGCTTTGCAAGCAAGTACCTTTTTAACCACTAAGCCATCTCCCCAGCCCTGAAAATAAAAAAAATTTAAAACAAGTTTTCAAAAGTTGTAGTTTTCATGACCTTCCTTTTAGTTTTGTTTGTTTTTGGTTTTTCGAGGTAGGGTCTCACTCTGGTCCAGGCTGACCTGGAATTGACTCTGTCATCTCAGGGTGGCCTTGAACTCATGGCAGTCCTCCTACTTCTGCCTCCCGAGTGCTGGGATTAAAGGCGTGTGCCACCACGCCTGGCATGACCCTCCTTTTAGTACGTGTGCTTTCTGGGGCTCAGACCCTGTCCTGGTGTATTATATGACAATTTCTATACTTACAGACAATAAATCATGGTGTTTCCCTCCTCTCCCCCGCTTTCCCCTTCATAACTCCTCTCTCCATCATATCCCCTCCCTCTCTCCATTAGTCTCTCTTTTATTTTGATGTCATCTTCTTTTTCTCCTATTTTGAGGGTCTTGTGAAGGTATTGCTAGGCACTGTGAGGTCATGGATATCGAGGCCAATTTCTATCCAGATAGTTGTTTGTAAGGAGTGGTAGGTAGCCTTCCTTTGGTTCTTAGATTCTTTCCACCACCTCTTCTTCAATGGACCCTGAGCCTTGGAGGGTGTGAGATGTTTCAGTGCTGGACATTCCTCCATCCCTTCTTCTCAGCACTGTGTTGCCTTTTGGGTCATCCCAGTGGCCATCGCTATCTGAAAAGAGAAGCTTCTCTGACCAGAAGTGAGAGTAGCATTAATATATGGGTATGAACATTAAGTGTAGTGCTTTCAGGGCAGTTTGGTGAGAATAATATATGCATTTATCCAGACAAGAGCAGGCTTTATACCCCTAAGGCTCATGATCTCCCCTGTCTGGCTTTTTTGATTAGGTTTTCAGTACCAGGCATGTATTCCTTCCCATAGAGCGGGCCTTCAATCCAATTAGAGAGCAGTTGGTTTCCCCCAGAGCAGACATGCCACTATTGCACTTGTTTGGTCATTTGGCCTGTCTGGCCAAACTTGAGGCTTCCAGTGTCCACTGTTTTCACCGTTGATGACTTCTGTCTCCCATGGGGCTGCATACAGTGCAACTTTTTCCAGGGTTCAGTTGCCCAGCCCTTGTTTTTTCTTTTGTTGTTTTGTTTGGCCTGAGTGTGCCTGTGTGCGCACGCGGAAGAGAGATTGAGACAAGAGAAGAGCGAGAGAGTGTGTCACTGCATAGTTCACACCACACTAGCCTACTTTAATTCCTGAGATTACAGACACGTGACACTGCCCCTGGATATGTAGTGTATTTTAAATGTTGTTTACGGTAGCAGCAATAACATGTATTTGTGTCATTCAGGGGACAGTGAGAAGTGAAATCTTACTTTGTCATGTGCCTCATGCAGCACTCTGGATAGATGAAAGCTTTCCTATCATCGGCCATCTTTCCGTTGGTATATTTGATGCTGACAGCAAATATCACGTGCCGAAGGCCTGTGTGAATGTGAAAGCAAACCAAATAGCCATGTGGGATCCTCAGGCCCTGTGCTAGACCAAAGCGCGTTAATGGGATATGAAGTGTTTCCACCCCATTTCTTTCTTCCACTTCCTCAGCATCTCTTAAGTTGCCAGTGACAAAAGACAAAAGCCAGCCTGTGTCCCACAGTCTTTGAACGCTGATCTGGGCAGCCTGCCGCTTGGGGGCTTGGATAATTCCCTTGCATTTCCTGGTATCCTGGGGTGCTGCTTCTGCCTAGTTAAAAATCAAGAAATGGAGCCCGGCATGGTGGCGCACGCCTTTAATCCCAGCACTCGGGAGGCAGAGGGAGGAGGATCACTGTGAGTTCAAGGCCGCCCTGAGACTCCATAGTGAATTCCAGGTCAGCTGGAGCTAGAGTGAGACCCTACTTCGAAAAACCAAAAAAAAAAAAAAAAAAGAAAAAAAAATCAAGAAAAGGTACAGTACAGTGGGGCGGGGGAGGGATGACTTAGCCGTTAAGGCGTTTGCCTGCAAAGCCAAAGGATCCCTGTTTGATTCCCCAGGACCCATGTCAGCCAGATGCACAAGGGGGCGCATGCATCTGGAGTTCATTTGCAGTGGCTGGAGACTCTGCCACTCCCATGTTCTCTTTCTCTCTCTTTGCCTCTTTCTCTCAAATAAATTAAATTTTTTTTTTTTTTTAAAAAGAAGTGATACAGTTAAAAAGACTCGTTTTTTTTTGTTGTTGTTGTTGTTTTCTGAGGTAGGGTCTCACTCTAGCCCAGGCTGACCTGGAATTCACTATGGAGTCTCAGGGTGGCCTCAAACTCATGGTGATCCTCCTACGTCTGCCTCCGGAGTGCTGGGATTAAAAGCATGCGCCACCATGCCCAGCTCAGTTAAAAAGACTTTTGAGAGCCAGGAGCGAGCCCTTAAGTGGGGCTGCAATTGGACACCATAGAGAAATGGCCCATTGAGTGAGGTTTCGTTTGTTTGTTACTGACCTGTGAATTCTGTACTATTTCAAAGTTACTGGCTAAGAAATTGATGGAAATGGTGCAATGGATTTTTTTCTTTCTTACTCTTATGTGTGATGCCATATTTAAAATAATTCAGATTTGAAGTGCATTCCTAGCAAACCGTGCTGTGGTTGCTATTAAATGTATTGATGGTGAATTCATCATCCTTGCTTTTAACATGTGATGTTGCTGAGGCAGTATTTTTTTATTATTATTATTAAACTCCATGGTGAGGCTTTCTTAAAATTCACATCTTCCATCTGCCCCTTAATGCTGTAAGTGACTTCAGGTTAAGACACCATTTAGCAAATTAATTTACCATGACGATGTTTTATGGTAAAGGTTTGAAAAACCATTAGAGAAACCATACTTAACTTTTTAATATATATTATATATGTTTCATATATATTATAATTATATAATATAAATTATAATATCTAATATATTATAATTAAATGTATAAGTATATATTTAATATATATATTTTTGATATGTTATGATTTTCTATTAATTTCTTATTTTTCTTGATGAAAGTCCAGATAAATAAAGGCTACTATTGTGCCTAATAACTCAATTCTTTGCTTTTGCAAAGCCGGAGCAAGGCTGAAAGGAAATCCATCTCAAAGCTATTAAGAAAAGCCAAATAGAAAAGGAGTATAAAAATGAAATGAACTACGGTGAAAGGGCCAGACCCTCCTTCAGCCTCCTCCACATCACCCTAGCTATTGGGGTGGAACAAAGATTTAGAGTTCCAAGCAGAACTCAAGAGCAGAAAGAAATGATGTGGGATGGTTTGAGAAAGGAATCAATTTATCCTGTGTTCTCAGGAGATGCACAGAGGAAAAAAAAAAACAAACAAGGAATTATGAGGCAATAACCTATCCTAAACCAGAAAGAATATGACCCACCCCAAACTGTCCCCGAGACCCCTGCTTCAAGGCAACTCCAATGCAGCCCTCTCTCCGACTCTTCTACCTTCTGCTCATATGTACAAGAGGGCCAGCTAACACAGGCCACCTGTGGACCCCGTCCTTAAGATCCAAAGGACTGGCTGTGTTCCCCATCAGCTGGATGGGGTCCTTTTGCCCTTCCAAGATAACAATAATATGTGGGGCTGGAGAGATGGCTTAGCAGTTACGCGCTTGCCTGAGAAGCCTAAGGACCCCGGTTCGAGGCTCGGTTCCCCAGGTCCCACGTTAGCCAGATGCACAAGGGGGCGCACGCGTCTGGAGTTTGTTTGCAGTGGCTGGAAGCCCTGGCGGGCCCATTCTCTCTCTCACCCTCTATCTGTCTTTCTCTCTGTGTCTGTCGCTCTCAAAAAAAAAAAAAATTAAAAAAAAAAAGAATCATATGTGCTACAGCAGATGGCTTAGCGGTTAAGGCATTTGCCTCCAAAGCCAAAGGGCTCTGGTTTGATTCCTCAGGACCCATGTTAGCCAGATGCACAGGGAGGTGCATGCATCTGGAGTTCGTTTGCAGTGGCTGGAGGCCCTGGTGCGCCCATTCTCTCTCTTTCTCACTCTCTCACTCTACCTCTTTCTTTCTTTCTCTCTCAAATAAATAAAGAAGCCCGGCGTGGTGGCACACGCCTTTAATCCCAGCACTGGAGAGGCAGAGGTAGGAGGATCGCGGTGAGTTCGGGGCCATCCTGAGACTCCATAGTGAATTCCAGGTCAGCCTGGGCTAGAGTGAGACCCTACCTCGAAAACCCCAAAAAAACAAACAAACAAACAAAAAACAACCCAATAAATATAAAGAATCACGGGTAGGAATGAAGGTCTTTTACTGTTGGCGGTCCTTGGATCTGAAGTGCCCAAGGCTTCAGGCTTGGTGACCCCCCTAAGAGGTGTTGTAACTCCAAGTCTTGACCACTAGGGGGCGGTTGCTGCAGTGTTTAGAAGCCAGAGACTTAAGGCTCTGGCTGGGGCTTTATCAGCTGGGCTCTAACCACCGTGGCCCTGGCACTTAGATACCCCTGGAATCTCCAGCCTCCAGCACCAGTGGCGGGCAATGCCTGCATTAGAGCTTCTGGATGGGCCTTGGAAGTGGAGACCCTCTGCTCCTACAAGTGGCTAGTGGTACAGATCTGAGCCCTGAGGGTCAGGAGCCTTTGCCCTTGATAGAGGCTTGCAGTGTAGTTCTTGGGCTTCTTGTGTCCGGACCCGTGGTCCTGAAAGCTTGGCAGCTCCGTGGCACTCTTCCAACATCTGGCATTGGAGAGATGGGCTGGAGAGATGGCTTAGCCCTTAAGGCACATGCCTGTGAAGCCTAAGGACCCAGGTTTCCACTCTCCAGATCCCACATAAGCCAGATGCACATAGTGGTGCATGCACCTGGAGTTCGTTTGTAGTGGCTAGAAGCCCTGGCATGCCTATTCTCTCTCTCTCCCTCCCTCTCTGACTGTAATAAAAAAGAGGGGGGGGGGTCCTGGAGGGATTGTTTAGTGGTTAAAGCATTTGCTTGCAAAGCTAAAGGAGCCAGGTTTGATTCCCCAGGACCAACGTAAGCCAGATGCACAAGGGGGCGCTTGCATCTGGAGTTCGTTTGCAGTGGCTGGAGGCCCTGGCGTGCCCATTTTCTCCCTCTCTCTCTGTCAAATAAATAAATAAATAAAAATAAAATATTAAAAAAAGAGTTGATGGGGCTGGAGAGATGGTTTAGCAGTTAAGCCCTTGCCTGTGAAGCCTAAGGACCCTGGTTCAAGGCTGGAGTCCCCAGGACCCACGTTAGCCAGATGCACAAGGGGGCGCACACCTCTGGAGTTCGTTTGCAATGGCTGGAGGCCCTGGTGTGCCCATTCTCTCTATCTGCCTCTTTCTCTCTCTGCCTGTCGCTCTCAAATAAATAAATAAAAATAAAAATAAGAAAATGTCTGCTGTACAAGCACATATAATAAAAGCCTTTTTTTTTTAAAAAAAAAAAAGAGTTGATAATTTGGGGAGCTGGCTAGTGGGAGGTGCATTTCCAGCTCAAGCATGAGGACCCCAGTTCAATCCCCAGCACACAGGTCTAAAGCTGGGCATGGTCGCACATGCCCGCTACCCCAATCCTGAATGGGGCTGAGACAGAAAAATCTCTGGGGCTTGCTAGCCTCTTAAACTGATATAAAAATGGCAGCTCCAGGGCTGGAGAGATTGCTTAGTGGTTAAGGCGTTTACTTGCAAAGCCAAAGGTTCCCAGTTCAATTCTCCAGGACCCATGTAAGTCAGGTGCACAAGGGGGTGCATGCATCTGCAGTTTCTTTGCAGTGGCTGGAGGCCCTGGCGTGCCCATTCTCTCTCTCTCTCTCTAATAAATAAAATATATTTTAAAAAATGGCAGCTCCAGATTCAGTGAAGAGATTCTGTCTCAAGGAAACAACATGGAGCCGTGATAGAGGGCTACAGTGTTCTTCCCCGTCCCCCTCACCGACCCCGCCATGTGCACTTAGGGAGTAACTACACACACATGTGCGTGCACCATGTATGCACACTCCCCTCCCCACACACAAAAAAAGTTGAGCTCAGGGCTGGAGAGATGAATGGCTCAACAGATAAGGCACTTGACTACAAAGTCTATTGGCCTTGGTTGGATTCCCCAGTACCCATGTAAAGCCAGATGCTTGGAGGGGGACATGCATCTGGAGTTTGTTTGCAGTGGCAGGAGGCTCTGGCCTGCCCGTTCTCTCTCTCTGCTTGCAAATAAGTAAATATTTTTAAAGTGAGTTGAGGAGAACTTAAGGGAATGGCAATGTATATATATGTAAGTAGATGAACAGATTACTGGGGGTGGAATGGCCTAAGTAAGGTCAGGGGAAGAGACTGAGTAAAGGAAGGGTGGGGAGAGGGATAATCAAAATTTAAGATGCTAAAAATAAGCCATAGAGAAACCTACTCTTTTTTGGAGCTGGGCGTGGTGGTGCATGCCTTTAATCCCAGCACTTGGGAGGCAGAGGTAGGAGGAACACCCTGAGTTTGAGGCCACCCTGAGAATACAGAGTGAATTCCAGGTTAACCTGAGCTAGAGTAAAACCCTACCTCAAATAATAATAATAATAATAATAATAATAATAATAATAATAATAAAAAATTAAATTGAATTAAATGAATAAAAAGAAAAGAAGTCTACTTTTTTGGACAATGGCACACCCAGAAGCCATAGATTGTTACTAGAAAAGTTTCAGTGCCAGGGATGGGATACCTTCCAGTGAGTTGTTGGCCAGGGAGGCCCCTAATGCCCTGAAAACATTACAGGTCACTGCCAAAGCTCTTGGTTTCTCAGCAGGAATAGATGGTAAGGCCCTAGTGCTGAAGATTCCATATCCTTGGGCTGCAAGGTCACTGAGAAATCGAGCTTGGGCTGAGCCAAAAACCTCCTGCACATAAACCAGCTGACAGAAAGCTGGAAAAAGCTACGCTGCATGCAGTTCAATGGGAGGAAGAAGTCATCAGTGGAGATAAACGACAGCGGACACTGCATTCGCAGAGTTTGGCTAAGCAGGCCAAATGAGCCAATAGGTGCAACAGTGATGTGTTTGTTATGGAGAAAACCAACTGCTCTCTAATTGGACTGGAGACTCGCTCCATGGGAAGGCATGCATGCCTGGTACTGAAAACTTAGTCAAAAGCTTATGGGGAGTGGTGGAGTTCAAGAGCCCTAGGGGTATGACATCTGCTGGTGTCTGGCTAAATTCATATATTATGCTCACCAAACTGTTCTGTAAGCACTTCTCTTAACGTTCATACACATATGTGAATGCTACTCTCATTTTTGGTTAGAGAAGCTTCTCTTTTCAGATGGCAGTGACCTTGGGATGACTCAGAAGGCATCATGGTGCTGGGAAGAAGTGACTGGAGTGCTCAGTACTGCAATATCTCGATCACACCTTCCAAGGCTCGGGGTCCATTGCGGAAGAGGTGACGGAAAGAATGTAAGAGCCAAAGGAAGGGTAGGACTCCTTACAACGTGCTCCCCCAGACACAAAATGGCCTGGATATCCATGACCTCACAGTGCCTGACACTACCTACACAAGATCATCATCAGAGGAGGAAAAGAGGATGACATCAAAATAAAAGAGAGACTGATTGAGAGGGGGAGGGGATATGATGGAGAGTGGATTTGTGAAGGGGAAAGTGGGGGAGGGGAGAAAATTATCATAATTTGTTTTGTATAATTATGGAAGTTGTAAATTTTTTTTAAAAAGTTAAAAATTTAAAAAAAAGAATGAAATATGGAGCTGGGCGTTTAACCCCACTCCTTGAGAGGCTGAGGTAGATGGATCCCATGAGTTCAAGTGAGTTGAGGGCTGGAGAGATGACGCAGCAGTTTAGGAACTTTCCAGCAAAGCCTAAGACCCTAGAAGCTATGTAAAGCCAGATGCTTTTTGAGCGCTTGCCTGTGAAGCCTAAGGACCCTGGTTCGAGGCTCGACTCCCCAGGACCCACATTAGCCAGATGCACAAGGGGGCGCACGCGTCTGGAGTTCGTTTGCAGTGGCTGGAGGCCCTGGACACGCCATTCTCTATCTATCTGTCTCTTGCCCTCTCTGTCAGTCTCTCTCCAATGAATATAAATAAAAATAAACAACAAAATTTTTAAAAAATGCTTCTTTTTGTGTCCACACGGTATTTTACGTATCCAGTCATCATCACTTCATGAACACTTGGGTTGTTTCTACTTTGTAGCTGTTGTGAATAATGTCCCTATGAACATTTGTGTAAGTTGTTGTGTAATGGTATGTCTTTTTTATTTTCTTATTTACCGTAGGTATGTGTAAAGGCATAGAAATGCTGGGTCCCGTGATAGCTGTGTTTAGCCTTTCAAAGAACTGTCAAGCTTTTCTTTCTTATTTATTTATTCATTTAGTTATTTATTTTGGTTTTTCAAGGTAGGGTCTCACTCTAGCCCAGGCTGACCTGAAATTCACTATGTAGTCTCAGGGTGGCCTCGAACTCATGGTGATTCTCCTACCTCCGCCTCCCAAGTGCTGGGATTAAAGGCGTGTGCCACCACGCCCGGCTCTGTCAAACTTTTCCACTTTCCACTGCCACCAGCAATGTGTAGGGGTTCTAGTTTTTCTACATCTTTGAGAAAGTGTGATAGTATCTGCCTCTCTATCACAGTCATCCTAGTGGGCATGAAATGGTATCTTGTAATATTTTAATCATGCTTTTACTGTCTATATTTTTTGAGGTAAGGTTTCACTTTAGCTCAGGCTGTCCTGGAATTCACTATGTAGCTGTCAGAGTGGCCTTGAACTCATGGCAATCCTCCTACTTCTGCCTCCCGTGTGCTGGGATTAAAGGTGTGCGCCACCATGCCTGGTTCATTAGGTTTTTTTTTTTTTGGAGAGAGAGAGAGAAAGAGGCAGATAGAAAGAAAAAAGGAATGGGCATGCCAGGGCCTCTAGCCATTGCAAACAGACTCCAAGCCAGGAGTGGTGGTACATTCATTTAATCCAAGCACTTGGGAGGCAGAGGTAGGAGGATTGTCGTGAGTTTGAGGCCAGTCTGAGACTACATATTAAATTCCAGGTCAGCCTGGGCTAGAGTGAAACTCTACTTCAAAAAAATAAGAAAGAAAGAAGAAGAAGAAAAAAAGAAAGAACTCCAGATGCATGCACCACTTTGTGCATCTGGCTTATGTGTGTCCTGGAGAATCAAACTTGGGCCCTTTGGCTTTGCAGGCAAGGATCTTAACTGCTACACTGTCTTTCTAGCCCAGATTTTGGAGTTTTATTCAAGCTTGTTACTTTGCTGGAGCAGGTGTTACTGGGGGTGGATCTGAATTCCAGCCTAAGATAAGCAAAGTGTGTGAGTTTTGCCTGGCGTTCCTGGAGTGGGCTTACTTGGGCTGCTGGTGGTTGTTTTTCTCTCTGTGTGTGAACCTGTGGATGTGGGCCAGCTTCTTTTGCCATTATGGAACTCCTCCTCTATCTGTGAACGTCAATAAGTCCCTTCCTCCCATAAACCGCACCTCGTCTCGAGGTTCATCCCAGAAACCTGAACCTGTCTACTACAGAATTGGTCCCAGACGTGTGGGCAGTTGTCGAGACAAATCTGACCGCGTGGATTTTGGTCTTTTGGAACTTGGGTGCTGTGGGAATGGGCAACTCAGTGTTTGCAAGTGAAGATGTCTTCTGGACCAGTGAGCCATATATTATGGACTATTGTGATGAGAGTTTGCAAATGCTAAGTGCAGAGAGAATTGTGTTTGGAGGCTTGTGTTATGAGCTTTCTAAGGGGATGGAAAGGCTGCAGAGGACTTTGTTGGAACTGCGCTACTGGCCTAAGGGCTGGCTGTGTTCTGCTGCCTGTGCCCAGACAGTTTGATCAAGGTTAAATTTCTAACAGACTAAAGATATGAGACAGAGATATAAGACTTAAAATTGGACAAACTTAACCAAGTTTAAAATTTGCTGGCACAGAGACTAGCTTTAGGTGACTGAAGCTGTTATTGTCAAATACCTTAGCATTTGAAAAGATGGGGGCTGGAGAGATGGCTTAGTGGTTGAGCACTTGCCTGTGAAGCCTAAGGATCCCGGTTCGAGGCTCGATTCCCCAGGACCCACGTTAGCCAGATGCACAAGGGGGCACACGCATCTGGAGTTGGTTTGCAGTGGCTGGAGGCCCTGGCGTGCCCTCTCTCTCTCTCTCTCTCTCTCTCAATCTCATCTATCTGCCTCTTTCTCTGTCTGTCACTCTCAAATATATAAATAAAAATAAACAACAACAAAAAGAAGATGGCCCAACTGCTTTACATTGAAACAGTGGAGAGAATGCCTGAGGTGATTCTTCCCCAGAAAGACTAAATGGTAGGAATGCAAATTCTCCTGAAAGGAGATCTGAAAGGAAGGAACCTGTTCCTCAGAGTCACTGATTTATTTTGTCCCTGAATTAAGAACGTTGCTGTGTGCTGCATGCCTGGTATTGATTTCAGAACTATGAGAAAATATGTGGAGCGGATCATGAAGTGCATATGGTTCCAAGAGATGCTGCTGAGATGTGGCATGAGGCAGGGCACAATGACCCTGAGGAAGAGGCTGGCAAAGCCACTGGGAGATGAACTGAGGTTTGCATGGAAAGCCAAAGATGTTTTGGATATACCAGGACTGTGCAAGGGCTACCATGGAGCGCTATTGGCTCAGGATAGAAGTTTTCCCTGGCTACTCAGCCCAGCTAGAGGGGTGGAATTGGAAAATCAGGAGACTGTCAATCACTGGTTATGATATCAGACTTGAACTGGGGATGTTTGATGTTTGTTCGACGGGTTTTGAGTTTGTATCGTTCCAGTCTCTCCTTGCTGTGCCTTATAGCAGCTGAACATGTTTACCCTGTGCCTTTGTATGTTGAAAGCATATAACTTGTTTTGATTTTACAGGACTCACAGCTACGAGACTGTCTTAAATCTCAGATGCGACTTGGGACTTTGGAACTATCCTAAACCAGTCAAGACCATGGGGACGTTTGAATTTGAACGAAATACAATGCACAGTGTGAGATGGCTGTGAGTCTATTGGGGACCAGGGGGCAGAATGTAGTTGTTTGAATGGGTGTCGTCCCCCCAAAGATTCAGGAGTATTATTCAAGCTTGTAACTTGGGTGGATCTGAACTCCAACCTAAGATAAGCAAAGGGTTTGAAATCTGCTTGGGGTCCCTGGAGCGTGCTTGCTTGCTCTGGTGGCAGCGACTTTTCTCTGTGCATGCACCTGTGAAAGGAGGCCAGCTTCTTCTGCCATTATGCAACTTTCCCTCGCTCTGTAAGCTCCAATACATCCCTTCCCCCCATAAACTGTGTCTGGTCTGGAGGGTCGTCCCCAGAAACCTGAAGCTGACTACAAGACCCAGCTTCAGTGTCTCTCCTTCACTGGAGACTGTTGACTGATTCACCAAAACACTTCTTTGTTCACCTTGCAATTCTGGAAATTAAAAAAAAAAAATTCAATTTAAAGGCGTAGTCGTACACGCCTTTAATCCCAGCACTTGGGAGGCAGAGGTAGGAGGCCGCCCTGATACTCCATAGTGAATTCCAGGTCAGCCTGGGATAGAGTGTGGGACCCTACCTTGTAAAAACAAAACAAAACAAAATTCAATTTACCCGGGCGTAGTGGCGCACGCCTTTAATCCCAGCACTCAGGAAGCAATGGTAGGAGGATCGCCATGAGATTGAGGCCACCCTGAGACTACATCATCAATTTCAGGTCAGCCTGGGCTACAGGGAGGCCTTGCCTCAAAAAAACAAAAGCAAAAAAATAAAAAATTCATTTATTGAGAGAGAGAGAAAGAGGCAGGTGTGAATGGGTGTGTCAGGGCCATCAGCTGCTGCAAATGAACTCCAGACACAGGCCCCACCTTGTGCATCTGGCTCATTATGTGGGTCCTGGAGAATTGAACCTGGGTCCTTTGGCTTTGAAGGCAAGTACCTTAATTGCCAAGCCATCTCTCCAGCCCTGGAAATGTCTTTTGTATTCTTTCACTAAACAGCCTCAGTCACAGAGACATAGAAGAGGTGCCGTGAACAAGGACATTAGAGAATTTGGGGGCTTAGGGTCTAGCTCCAGCGATTGCCAGCTATGGAAACCAGAGCCTTAACCTCCATGAGCCTTGGCTGTCTTGTTTAGAAAGAGAGATAATAACAGATATGTTAGGTAATTGTTATGAGGATCAAACTACACCCTGGATGAGACAGTGCACATGGAAATTGTTCAATAAACACTCATTTCCTCTGCACCCTCCCATTCCTTCCAATTCTATCTGTAGTGATCTGCCTTGACCATGCATCCTAGTTATAAGTGCTGCTTAGTAGTTTTATGAGGAAGTTGGAGCAAGGCTGCTGTATGTTTGGTTTAAGTAATATGTCTTTCAAATGACCATTACGTTAGAATGAGAAGTCAGTGTAAATCAGTGGGCAGCCTAAATCCATTTTGGAAAGTAGAGAGCTGGTGGCTTTAGAGAGAGGTCAGAGACGAAGCTGCTGCTAAGAGGGCAGGACAGACCACGAGGGATGCCTGGGCTCTGCCGTTTCCCCAAAAGACTCTTTTTTTGGGGGGTTATGACCACATAGGCATAAAATGCTTTTGAAGTGAAGCTGATGTTTATTTCAGACGACCTATTTCTAGGGACAAGTCTGGGCTCTGGACTAGAAGAAACCATGTCCACCACAAGCTGAAGGACTCATCGTGAGGATGGCTGGCTGGAATGCTGGTGTGGCCCAGGAAGACAGCTAACCGTGGCAGCTGTCTTGATCCGCAGAACATTTTAAAGAAAGCTTCCCATCCTGGAGGGCAGGCGGGGGACTTAAAATAAAGCATGAAATTTAGCGACGATTTTTGTAACATGGTTGTCAGGCAGTTGAGTTGGCGTCTGTGTGATTAACTAATGGGAATTGAATCTGATCTTTGAATCATTTAACAGCAGGACAATTCAACTTGCTGCTACTTTAGCGTTAAAACCTCCATGTGTACATAGTGCTTGAAATTCCTCTTGCAGAGAAATTAAATTATGTCCTTCTATAGATTCCTCAGTGAAAAACTCAAGTGACAAACTTGGAAGAATTAGTAGACTGTCATCTTTTCTTGTTTTTTTTTTTTTAAGTTTTTATTAGCATTTTCCATGATTATTAAAAAAATCCCATGGTAATTCCCTCCCTCTTGTTTTGTTTTTGCTTTTTGAGGTAGGGTCTCACTCTAGCCCAGGCTGACCCGGAATTCACTATGGAGTCTCAGGGTGGCCTCGAACTCCCAGTGATCCTCCTACCTCTGCCTCCTGAGTGCGGGGATGAAAGGTGTGCGCCACCACGCCCGGGAACTGTCATCTTTGTTAATGTGTAAACTATTGAGTTCAAGGCCTTTGTGAGAATGAGTTCATTAGTGAGCACAGGGAATTGATGATGAGGGAATCATATTCATACATAAGGAACATTATGAATAGCAAAACAGAATGCTTAAAGCCTGAAGATACAGCAGTTAACTGTGTGTGTGTGTGAGTGTGTGTGTGTGTGTGTGTGTGAGTGTGCATATATGTGACCTCACAGTGCATAATGCAGTGGTCTACAGCAGGGTGCACTCATTTACAGTGGCCAGAGGGGAAAGCTAGTTACCTTCTCACAGCTAACTTCCTGATCTCCCTCAAGAACCAGTCCTGCTGGGTTTTATTCAGTCAACATCATTTAGTGAGCAGTACTATAGGGCAGGCTGTGTGGGATATGCTGGAGTGTTGGATAACAAAGCAGGACTTCGATTATGCTGGTCTTTAAAAAAATATTTTATGGGCTGGAGAGGAGATGCCTTAGCAGTTAAGTGCTTGCCTGTGAAGCCCAAGGACCCCGATTCGATTCCACAGGACCCACGTTAGCCAGATGCACAAGGGAGTGCATGCATCTGGAGTTCGTTTGTAGTGGCTAGAGGCCCTAGCGTGCCCATTCTCTCTCTTTTTATCTGCCTCTTTCTCTCTGTCGCTATCAAATAAATACATGAAAAATAAAACAAAAAAAATTTTTATACTTATTTATTTATTTGACGGGGAGGGGTGGAGAGAGAATGGGCACCCCAGGGCCTCCAGCCACTGCAAACAAACTCCAGATGCATGCACCCCCTTTTGCATCTGGCTAATATGGCTCCTAGGGCATTGAACCTGGGTCCTTTGGCTTTGCAGGCAAACGCCTTAACCATTAAGCCATCTGTGGTGGTTTGATTCAGGTGTCCCCCATAAACTTAGGTGTTCTGAATGCTAGGTTCTCAGCTGATGGATATTTGGGAATTAATACCTCCTGGAGGGAGTGTATTGTTGGGGGCGGGCTTATGGGCTTTATAGCCAGTGTCCCTTTTCCAATGTTTGGCACATGCTCCTGATGCTGTTGTCCACCTGATGTTGGCCAGGAGGTGATGTCCACCTTCTGCTCATGCCATTGTTTCTCCCTGCCATCATGGAGCTTCCCCTCGAGCCTGTAAGCCAAAATAAATCTCTTTTTCCCGGAAGCTGCTCTTGGTTGGGTGATTTCTACCAGCAATGCGAACCGGACTGCAACACCATCCCTCCAGCCCGATTATGCTGATCTTTATGCTGCTAGTCTTTCTCTTGTGGGTTGGATCCTGAACCTCAGGAGCCTGAACACTAGCCCAACTCAGCTAAGCTGTGGCCAACCTGTAGACTTGTCAGTATAAGGGACTGCCATTGCATAACCCAATTTGGAGTACTTTGTCAACTCAACATCAATGTGACAGTGGCTGACATCAATGACAAGTTTAGACTTTTTTTTTTCTTTTCTAAAAGCACTGGGGAGCCACTAAGGAATTTTATTCAAAGGAGAGATTAGCCTTACTATTCTAGAATGATCTTTGGCTTCAGCAGCCTTGTGGGGAGCTCAGCTTGGATGTCAGGATGTGACTGTGGGGAGTTATCCAAGCCCAGAGTAGCTGCTGGTCCAAAGATGCCAAGATCCAAGTAGAGCCTATGCGATCCCATAGCCGATGGTTCGAAGAATGGATTGAAACTGACGAGACGGTGCAGGGAGGCCATCAGGGAAACTTGCCATCACTTGGACTTGAACTTGAGGGGTAACAGTGGTAGGAAGGGAGTTCTCTAGGAGACAGAGTTGATTAGCGGTGGTGATTGGCTATGAAGCTGTGAAGATTAAGGGTGATTTATTTAAATTTTATTTTATTTTTTTTATAGTCTAATGCTGCTGCCTTCTCCTTCTCCTTCTCCTTCTCCTTCTCCTTCTCCTTCTCCTTCTCCTTCTCCTTCTCCTTCTCCTTCTCCTTCTCCTTCTCCTTCTCCTTCTCCTTCTCCTTCTCCTTCTCCTTCTCCTTCTCCTTCTCCTTCTCCTTCTCCTTCTCCTTCTCCTTCTCCTTCTCCTCCTCCTCCTCCTCCTCCTCCTCCTCCTCCTCCTCCTCCTTCTCCTTCTCCTCCTTCTTCTTTTTTGGTTTATTATTTATTTATTTATTTGAAATCCACAGGCAGAGAGGGGAAGATGCAGAGAGAGAGAGTGAGAATGGGCGCTCCAGGGCTTCCAGCCACTGCAAACGAACTCCAGCCGCATGCGCCCCCTTCTGCATCTGGCTAACGTGGGACCTGGGGAATCGAGCCTTGAGCCAGGGTCCTTAGGCTTCACAAGCAAGCTCTTAACCGCTAAGCCATCTCTCCAGCCCTAAATTTTATTTTTTAAAATAATTAAAAAAAATATTTTATTTGTTTATTTGAGAGAGAAAGAGGAAGAAGCAGAGAGAGAGAGAGAGAAAGAGAGAGAGAGAGAATGGGTGCGCCAGGGCCTCCAGCCACTGCAAACGAACTCCAGAGGCATGCGCCCCCTTGTGCATCTGGCTTACGCATGCCCTGGGGAATTGTACCGTGGTCCTTAGGCTTCGCAGGCAAACGCCTTAACCTCTAAGCCATTTCCCCAGTCCAAGGGTTGACGTCAACCCTGTTGATGATGGTACTTTTCACGGATGTTCTTCACGTACGAGAAGGAACCTATTAAGAGGGTAATTTCATGGGCACACAGCGCATCCATTTAGTCAAACAACAGCAGTAGCTTCTTAGAGCCTCTGATCTCCCAGGCTGAGGGCTTTTGACTAGGTTTTCAACACCTGCCATGAATTCTCTCCCATGGACCAGGCCTCAAATCCAGTCAAAGAGCAGTTGGTTACTCCCATAACAGGCATGACACTGTTGCACCAGAGCATCTCTTGACAGGTAATAGGTTGCTGGGTCCACTGCTGGGTCAGAGTGTTGTTGACTTTTCTCCTTCAGTAGCCGGCATAACACCCTCCAGTACTATGATAGCTAGTCTGTAGTGAGAAAACTCTCAGCTCAGTTTCTCCTTTGATTTCCCAGTGTCCTGCAACCAAAGTGAACGGCTTCTTCAGCAAGCACGGTTTTTACAATCTAGTTTAGCACTGGCAATAGCTTGTATTGCTTTGGGGGCCTGAGAAGTACTGGGGTTTCTCCTGTGGTTTCCAGGAACAGTATTAGTCACGTGTGCAAGATTCTTTTGTCCGAACTCTTGTTTTCCTTTCCAAGGTAGGGTCTCACTCTAGCCCAGGCTGACCTGGAATTCACTATGGAGTCTCAGGATGGCCTCGAACTCATGGCGGTCCTCCTACCTTTGTCTCCCGAGTGCTGGGATTAAAGGCGTGCTCCACGACACCTGGCTTTGTTTTTCTTTTCTCTCTTTTTTAAAAATATTTTTATTCATTTATTTGACACAGAGAGAGGGAGTTTAGGTGAACCAGGGTCTCTTGCCACTATGAATATCTCCAGATACATGCACCACTTTGTGCAACTGGCTTTACTGGGGTACTGGGGAATGGAACCCAGACTGTTGGGGTTTGCAAGCAAGGGCCTTTTTACCACTGAGCCATCTCCCTGGACTCCAAACTCTTTTAAAAAATATTTCATTATTTATTTATTTGAAAAGAGGAGAGATTGAAAATGGGTACACCAGGATCTCCAGCCACTGCAAATGAATTCCAGATACATGTGCCACCCTTTTTTTTTTTTTTGAGGTTGGGTCTCACTCTAGCCCAGGCTGAGCTGGAATTCACCCTATAGTCCCAGGGTAGCCTTGAATTTATGGTGATCCTCCTACCTCTGCCTCCCAAGTGCTGGGACTAAAGGCGTGCGCCACCACACTCAGCTTATGTACCACCTTTTGCATCTGGCTTACGTGGGTCCTGGGGAATTGAACCTGAGTCCTTCAGCTTTGCAAGTAAGTGCATTAGCCACTATGCCATCTCTCCAGCCCTCCAAACTCTTTTTAAAAAAATATTTATTTATTTATTTGAGAGAGAGTTGCAGAAATAGTCAGGAAGAGAGAGAGAGAGAATGGGCACATCAGAGACTCCAGCCACTGCAGATGACACATGCACCTCCTTGTGCATCGGGCTTACGTGGGTACTGGGGAATCAAACCTGGGTCCTTAGGCTTTGCAGGCAAGCACCTTAACCTCCAGGCCATCTCTCCAGCCCAATCCTAATTATCATTATAATGTGGTTTCACTGGCATGGCATGGGGGTAGGAACAGAGGTGAGATTACAGTGACCCAGGGAGCTGGAGAATTGGGAAAGCCACTGTAGAAAATTCTGTTGCCAGACCATGCAAGAGAGAGAGAGAGAGAAAGAGAGATAAAAATAAGGGACAATAACATGAAGAGAAGCTCAACGGACGACAGATAAAATAAACTTGGCCTGTTTATAAGCTGTGCAGACAGTTGTAAGAAAGGAAAGAGACTAATAATTGACTGAGCAGGAAGAAGAATTTCTCAGAAGAGAGAAATAGAATTCTGGAATGGGTGGTGGCGTAAGCTTTCAACTGGTAAACAAACAACTCCAGCCTCTCCAGTGGAAATGGAAGTAAGGTTGCCACAAGATAAGTACAGTAAGATAGCGAAATTTTTGTCATGGGTCAGATGAGCCAGGACAGGCTGCACCTCCAGAGATAAGCCTTAGACACTGGGCAGAACTCTGTAGAAGACTGTTTGCAGAGCTGAAGGTCACGGGTTAAGGGCAGGGGTTTGAATGCCTTCCTCGTATAAGAGGCAGGGCACAAGGTCACCGTCCCGAAGCAAGACACTGTGTGACCCTCGCGATGGCATCCCAATCCCTCAAGCCTTCAGCGAAGTTATAATAGTCCCTAAATCGTTATTGTAATAGGACATCCTGTGGAAAATGGTGATGGCTAAAATGAGCTGCCACGGACTCCTCTGGAGACAGAACACACGTGCTTGCACCAAGTAAGGCAGCATCCTCAGTTCCAGTCAAGTTACCCTGGTCAAGATGATTCTTTTTGTTTGTTTTTGTTTTTATCAAGGTAAAAGTCTCACTCTAGCCCAGGCGGACCTGGAATTCACTATGTAGTCTCAGGGTGGCCTCGAACTCACGGCGATCCTCCTCCTGCCTCTACCTCCCCAGGGCTAGGATTAAAGACGTGCACCACCACGCCCAGATATGACTACTCTTTCTTACCCTCCATGTGCAGTTAGTTTCACAAGTGCCAAGTCCATATTAATGTGTAAGGGGTGAAATAAAAAAACAACTCAATAGGTGAAATACAGCTTTTATCCCATTTTCCCACAACAATGTTATTTGTGTAAAGCACACCTTGGCCAAAAATTTACAGTAGGATTATATGCATATATAGAGATATTTATGCCACATCACGGGTGAAGAGATGGCTCAGCAGTTAAGGCACTTGCCTTCAAAGCCTAAGGACTGGAGTTCAATTCCCCAGTACCCACATAAAGCCAGATGCACAAAGTGGCACATGCGCCTGGAGTCTGTTTACAGTGGCTGGAGGCTCTGGGATGGCCATTCTCTCTGTCTCTCTTCTATCTCTCTTTCTTTGTATACACACACACACATATGATATTTAGGGCTATATATATATATGATATTTATTTGAGAGCGAGAAAGAGGCAGAGAGAAAGAAAGAGAGAGAGAATGGGCGCGCCAGGGCCTCCAGCCACTGCAAACGAACTCCACACACATGCGCCCCCTTGTGCATCTGGCTAACGTGGGTCCTGGAGAGTCGAACCAGGATCCTCTGGCTTTGTAGGCCAACGCCTTAACGGCTAAGCCATCCCTCCAGCCCCTGAATCACTTCTTTAGGGGGCCTTTGTATTCCAGCGCCTCCCCATTTCAGAGTATGTGGTGGAAATCATGTCAACTTCCACACAAGAACAGGGAGCAAATCTGTTCATATTTATGGAGCCCTTATATCATCCACATGCGACAGTGGGTGCTATAAATTATTAAAATGAAAATGTGCGGCGCACATTCCCGAACTTAAAAAAAAAATAATCCTATCATCTGGTCAGAAAGACCTAAACCTCAACACGTTAAAAGTTTACAGGAATATCAGAGATAAAGAAAGATTTGAGAAACAATGAAAATAGGAAAAATCCCAAGCTGTATGTGCCAGGAGCGTGAGCAGAAAACACGATACGCTGGAGATCAGGGGAAAGGAGAGATCAGAAGGGGCTGCGGTCGTTAGAGAAGACCGTCTGCAGGGATGGCCCCGAACGGACGCTGGGGACTGGACGGTGGACGGCGACTCATTCCTACTGTGCAACGAACCAGGGCTTGCATGCCGGGAGCAGCTCCGTAACTGCGGAACATTGCAAGTCGCCTGTTGCAGTCAGGTTCACATTGCTGATAGAAATCACCTAACCAGGGCTGGAGAGATGGCTTAGCGGTTAAGCGCTTGCCTGTGAAGCCTAAGGACCCCGGTTCGAGGCTCGGTTCCCCAGGTCCCACGTTAGCCAGATGCACAAGGGGGCGCACGTGTCTGGAGTTCGTTTGCAGAGGCTGGAGGCCCTGGCGCGCCCATTCTTTCTCTCTCCCTCTATCTGTCTTTCTCTCTGTGTCTGTCGCTCTCAAATAAATAAATAAAATTTAAAAAAAATTAAAAAAAAACAAAACAAAGAAATCACCTAACCAAAAGCAGCTTGTGGGGGTGGGGGAAAGAGGTTTGTTTTGGCTTACAGGCTCGAGGGGGAAGCTCCACGATGGCAGGGGAAAACGATGGCATGAGCAGAGGGTGGACATCACCCCCTGGCCAACATCAGGTGGCCAGTAACAACAGGAGAGTGTGCTAAACACTGGCAAGGGGAGACTGGCTAGAACACCCCTAAGCTTGTCTTCAACAATACTCTGCCTCCAGGAGGCTTTTATTCCCAACTCTATCAGCTGGGGACCTAGCATTCAGAACACCTAAGTTTATGGGGGACACCTGAATCAAACTGCCACCACCTCGCCCTTCAGGAGGACTCTTTCACATAACTCCCTTTTAAGCATCAAGAGGAAGAGGAGATGGGTGGGGAAAAGGCACAGATGGCTGCCTCTGGGGACAACTGGTTCTGGTTCTGCTATTAAGATTGTCCTTAGGAGTCCTGACTGCCCCAGCTCACAGCCGACCCCTTTAAGTTGTAAATCTCCCCGGTTGTGACAAGAGAGGGGTCTCCTGCTGATGACTGTGGTGGTTTCCATGTGAAGCATCCCCCATGGCCTCATACTAAGTCTGCAGCTGGTGGAGCCCGGGGAAGGCAGAGCTTTGCAGATGGTAGTGTGTCCCTGGCTTCCCATTGGGCGGTCAGCGTTCACTCGCTCTTGCTTCTCTCTCCCCTCTGCTGATGCAGGAAGGGGTGAACCCCTTGCTTTATTTGCTCTCGGCTTCTGCTTCCCTCTCTGTCCCGAAGCTAACCTTCAAAGCTGTAAGCTGGGCTGGAGACATGGCCTGGATTTGATTCCCCAGGACCCATGTGGAGTCAGATACACACAATGGCACATGTGTCTGGAGTTCCTTTGCAGTGGCTGGAGGTCCTGGTGGTCTCTCTCTCTCTCTCATAAATAAATATGTTAAGCCAGGCGTGGTGGCGCACACCTTTAATCCCAGCACTTGGGAGGCAGAGGTAGGATCACCCTGAGTTTGAGGCCACCCTCAGATTACATAGTTAATTCCAGGTCAGCCTGAGCTAGAGTGAGACCCTACCTCAAAAAAAAAAAAAAAAAAAAGAAAAAAGAAAAAAAGGCCTGGATATCCATGACCTCACAGTGCCTGACACTACCTACACAAGACCATCATAATGGGAGGAAAAGATCATGACATCAAAATAAAAGAGAGACTGATTGAGATGGGGAGGGAATATGATGGAGAATGGAGTTTCCAAGGGGAAACTGGGGGGAGGGAGGGAATTACCATGGGATATTTTTTTATAATCATGGAAGTTGTTAATAAAAATTTGAAAAAGAAAAGAAAAGAAAAACATTGTAAGCTTGAAATGCATGTTTTTCTCCCATAAACTGTTGAATGTTGGTTGAATGTTTTGTGTCAGTAATGAGTTATTCTGCTTTGCAACTCCTTAAAGTAAAAATTCTGTGTCCCCTGTCTTGCAAATTTCCCAGAATGCCCACTTCAGAGGTTTTCGATGCAATCTGTGAGATTGGCAACATTGTGGCCTGGATTACAGTCTTGGTGGAGTAGATAGTTACTGTCAATTCTTACTTAGAAATCTGGTAGGCAAAGGCTATGAGATGTAACTGTCTAGAGTCCTTGCTCATCTGAAATAGGCATTGGAAGAGGGTAGAAAGGCCACATAAGAGAAACCCTCACTACAGTCTCTGGATTCACTGGGTACCTTCCATATTGACTCCTTAGTTTTTTTTTTTTTGTTGTTGTTGTTGTTTTTTCCTATTTGGTTTTCAAGGCAGGGTCTCACTCGCTCAAGCCCAGGCTGACCCAGAATTCACTATGTAGTCTCAGGGTGGCCTCAAGCTCACGCAATCCTCCTACCTCTGCCTCCCAGGTGCTGGGATTAAAGGCGTGCACCACCATGCCCGGCTATGATGTCTTAATTTTTATATTCTCTAACAATAAGGTTACCTGACCTATACGAAGAACTTATTTGTTGACAAAATACAAACATTCAGCAATCCAAGGTTCTATAAAAAACGATTGATTTTTAACCTAATAGAATATCGGAAATCTACTTCCCACTCCAAACACCTAGGGTTTCTATACTAAAATACACTTGAAGAGCATAAAAATTTTCAGGTATCAGAGGTTGAGAGAATATACAGAGGTAAGCTGAAATTGAAGTCTCATGAACAACTCGTTACTTTCTGGTGTGGATTTTTTTTTTAATTTATTTATTTGAGAGCGACAGACATAGAGAGAAAGACAGATAGAGGGAGAGAGAGAATGGGTGCGCCAGGGCTTCCAGCCTCTGCAAACGAACTCCAGACGCGTGCGCCCCCTTGTGCATCTGGCTAACGTGGGACCTGGAGAACCGAGCCTCGAACCAGGGTCCTTAGGCTTCACAGGCAAGCGCTTAACCGCTAAGCCATCTCTCCAGCCCTCTGGTGTGGATTTTAACAAGTGCCACAGATGGTGGTGAAGTCATCAGGTCCCTACATATAAGATGATGTGACAGACTTTATACAGAGCAAGGTGAGGACACACATCATCCTTACCCGTGTACATGTTGGGCTATAAATGTCTAGAGTCAGCTTAGAAAATCCTTATCATATTCTACCTATGTAGGTCCAATACTCTTATATAAGCCATGAACCAAAACTCTAAATGAAATATTTATATGGAATTAGTGAATTCTACTGAACTCCTAACCAAGGTAGCCATAAAAGAAAGAAACAAAAAAACTTCACAAGCCATCTCCATCACTCAGGACTCAATGCAAAAGAAATTTTAAATGTGTGGAACAATGCTCAAATAAAGAGAGCAAAGGGGGGGGGGCTGGGGAGATAGCTTAGCAGTTATTTGGCCTGCAAAGCCAAAGGACCTCAGTTCAATTCCCCAGGACCCATGTAAGCCAGATGCGCAAGGGGGCACATGCGTCTGGAGTTTGTTTGCAGTGGTTGGAGGCTCTGGTGCACCCATTCTCTCTCTCTCTCTGCCTCTTTCTCTTGCTCTCTCAAATAAATAAATAAAAATTTAAGAAAAAGAAATAAAGAAAGAAAAGAATATAACCTGTGAAGTAAGAACAAGACTTTGATTTTTAAAAGAAATACTAGGGATGGAGGGATGGCTTATCGGTTAAGGCGCTTGTCCTCAAAGCCAAAGGACTGGGGTTCGATTCCCCAGGACCCACGTAAGCCAGATGCACAAGATAGGACATGCATCTGGAGTTTGTTTGCAGCAGCTGCAGGCCCTGGCATGCTCATTCTCATTCTCTCTCTCTCTCTCTCTCTCTCTCTCTCTCTCTCTCTCTCTCTCTATATATATATATATATATATATATATATATTAAGTAAATAAATAAATAAAAAGAAAAAATATCAATACAGTGAATTATGTCTTCCAAAGTTGTACCTTGTTGGCCACAACATATTTTTTCACTTGTTATGGTTTGGATATGAAGTGTCCCTCCAAAAAAGCTCACGTATTGAAGGGTTGCATCTCTACTTCAGGAGATTTTTTTTAGAAATGTGAGGGAGTTGCATATAGCTGGAGGAAGTAGGTCTGAAGGATATTGTCCTCTGTGTGCTTCCCACCCGCCAGGAGGTGACTAGCCTGCCATGTGGTCTTGCTGCCGCGATGTCTTATGTGGGCCCAGTATCAATGGAGCCCAGGGCTTTGGACTTTGAAACCTCTGAAACTATGAGCTTAACTAAGTCCTTCTTGCGATGGAGAGATGGCTCAGAGGTTAAGACACTTGCCTGGAAAGCCTAACGGCCCAGGTTTGATTTCCTAACGCCCATGTAAAGCACAAATGCACAAAGTGGCACATGCATTCTGGAATTCATTCTCTCCACCTGTTCCCCCCTGTGTGTAAATAAGTAAATAAACGGAGTAAGTCTTTCTTCTCTTCAGTTGTGTATGCCAGGTATTTTGTCATGGCAATGTAAAGTCCATCTCACGTGATTTTCTTACAGTGTGTCCTTCCGCTGAGAGGTCTGGCTTTATGTGTCCTCCTGTGAGGGATGTGAATATGATTCACATGGAATTAATAGAATGTGATAGCAATGACGCTGCATCCCTATTCATATCAGATCAGAGAAGCGGGGCGCTTCTTGCTCTGCTTATGGGACCACTTGGGCTGAAGCTGGAGCCTGCCTGAGAAGGGTCTCCTGGACTGCGGGGTGTCAGGCACCCAGGAGTCTGGAGAGGAGCCATGACTGGTGCTCTACTGGCGACCACTGTGAGAACGCAACTGCAAGCGACCCAGAATGGAGCGGGCGGCGAGAGCCTGGCCACGAACATCAGGAGCAAAGTGTTAGCGTCGTTTGAAGGTGTGGAATTTTGTGAGAATTTGTTGTGAAGCAATAAGCCCCTGGGGCAGATAGAAATCTTAGAAGTTAATGCACTGATATTATATGTAGAAAGCACACAATCCACAGATGAGAGAGAAAAGGCAAAAATGGAGAAATGTGGAGATTGAAATAACAGTTTCTACCATTCAGACTGGCGGGGAGTGTTGGCATGTCTATAATCCCAGCACTGGGGAGGAAGGTCAGAAATTTAAGATCACGCTTGGCTGCATAGCAAGTTTCAAGCCCTTCTGGCATTCATATCTTGTATAAAAAAATTATATCTCTAGAAGGAATTACAGAAAAAGAAAACATGGCGGGGGGCGGGGGGAGGAGACAAAATATTTGAAGTGATAGTGGATGAAAATTTCCAAAATTGAGAGACATGAGTTCTTTGGTCATAACAATGAATTAAGTCGTGTTCTGTGACTTTTCCTGGGGAGACATGAACAAATGTCTGTTCATCCCAGACAGGACATCAATGACAGACCAAAAATAACAATGCTATCCGAGTCCAACTTGGTGAACCAATTATTGGGTGTTACTTACAGCAGAGTGGTGGCCCCAAAACATTCTGCATTACCAGAAAGTCCCACGTGGGTGATGACCTCACCAGAGCTACCTCATGGAGTCCTGCCCACATTTCATTCTCCATCTCCTGTATAGTCAAGCACCCCCTAATAATGTTCAGCTGGACGGAGGGTGCTGTGGCTATCCCCGCTTCTCTCTCTGTTAGGCAGTGATAACTGCCACCATCTGGCCTGGATTCATGTCTTGCTCTGTTTATTTCAGTGTCATGACGATGACGCCATACATGTATATATACATTTGAATTCAGTGAGGATTCTGTGCTAGCTTGCATGTATGTCCTGCAGTAGACTCCAATGTTCTATTAAAGCTTGTAGCATATTTCCAGCTACCTGCCTGAAAGCAGAGTCACTGTGGACGGATCCTGCAGTCCAGCCCTGAGGTGTGGCAGATCTGTTTCCAGCCTAAAGGTCTGTTTCCAGCCTAAAGGTAAGCAGAGTGTTTGAGCTCTGCTGGGGTCCCTGCTGTTGATTTGGCACTTGGTCTTGGAGGTGCTGGCCCCGGTTTCTTCTCTGTCTGCCTGGACCTGTGAAAGCTAGCCCAGGTGCTTCCGCCACCATGGAACGTTCCTGGATCTGGAAGCTTCCACATTCCTTCCTCCCATAAACTGTGTCTGGTTTGGAGGTTCATCTCAGCGGTGTGGAGCGGTCGAGGACAGATTCCATTGTTCATCTTTCTTTTCTTTTTTTTTTTTTTTTTGGTCATTATTATTCAGCTTCATGGTTATTATTGAATATGATTTTGTTACATTGAGCAGAAGGTGTTTCAAATGATCAGCTGCTGGTGGGGTGGAACTTGCTTTGCCCTTCCAGCACTTGGGGAAGGCAGAAGCTGGATGATCAAGAAGAGCCCAGCACTTGGGAGGCAGAGGTAGGAGGATCACCATGAGTTTGAAGCCAGCCTGAGACTACACAGTGAATTCCAGGTCAGCCTGGGCTACAGGGAGACCCTACCTCAAAAAAAAAAAAAAAATAAAAATAAAAACAAAAAGATGTGCACTACCACACCTGACCAATAAATACTAATATTTTATTTATTTGAGACACAGAGAAAAAGCAGAAAAAGAGAGAATGGGTGCATCAGGATCCTCAGCCAATGCAAATGAACTCCAGACACATGCACCACCGTGCATCTGGCTTACGCTGGTCCTGGGGAATGGAACCTGAGTCTTTTGGCTTTTGCAGACAAACGCTTTGATCGCTAAGCCACCTCTACAGCCCCACTTAAAAAAAAAAAAGAGCATAATAGGAGAAAAAGATCATGACATCAAAATAAAAGAGACTGATTGGGAGGGGGAGGGGATATGATGGAGAGTGGAGTTTCATAGGGGAAAGTGGGGGGAGGGAGGGCATTACCATGGGATATTGTTTACAATCATGGAGGTTGTTATTAAAAAAAAAATTGAAAAGAAAAAAAGAGGGGGGCCTGGAGGGATGGCTTAGCAGTGAAGGCGTTTGCTTGCAAAGCCAAAGGACCCAGGTTTGATTCCCCAGGACTCATGTTAGCCAGATGCACAAGGGGGCGCATGTGTCTGGAGTTCGTTTGCAGTAGCTGGAGGCCCTGGCGCGCCCATTCTCTATCTCTTTCTCTCTCTCTCCCTCTTTCTCTGCCAATAAATAAATAAATAAATAAATACATAAATAATTTTTTTTGTTGTTGTTTTTCAAGGTAGGGTCACACTCTAGCCCAGGCCGACCTGGAATTCACTACGTAGTCTCAGGGTGGCCTCGAACTCAAAGCCCAGCTCTGATTTTTTTTTTAAGAGTTCAAGGTCATTCTTAGCTACACAGTGAGTTTTGGGGCAGCTTGTGATATCTGAGATCCTGCCTGTCTCCAACAAACAAAACAAACACACAAACATGGGCCCCCAGGGTCTGTCCTGATGTTGGGGGTCGGCAGCGGGTAGATTAATGCTTTCCAGAGTGGAGGGCCTGTTCCATGTCCTTGAACAAAGACGCCAAGAAGAAAGATAGTGACTTCGAGGTCCTAACTCATTGCAGGGAATGAGAAAGCACCCCTTTAACTCCAAAGATCATGGGGTGCCTGCAGTGATGAGGTGGGAAACAGAGGGGCTGGGGACATGGTGGCCCTGACTACTGCATACTGAGGACCCTGCACAGAGAAGGAACAGCAGCAGGCGACCCACAGCCACGGACCACATGACATTTTCATAACGGGGACGTTGATTAGACAGGACCAGAACCTGCCTAGGATCTCCGAGGAGAGGAAGAGGAAGCTGCGCGGTTTGGAGGGGAATCAAAGTCAAATATTATTCCACTTGTCATTCAAGCCTATAATTGCTGCGGAGGCAGATGTGGCTTCAGTAAATAAATCTCACCTCGGCTTGCAAGGGGCCCTCCCTGAGCGCAGCCCCGTGACATGAATCAACATTTTGAGAAGCACCTCATGGAAGATATTTTGTATTTCACACAGTGTGTGTCAGCCTATTAAGAAGGGATGCAAGGGAACTATCAGGACCAGGCATGGACTTAATTAAAAAGTTAATCAGTGGGGGCAGGGGGAGGGAGCGCTGGAGTAGATAGCTTAGCGGTTCAGGCGCTTACCTGCAAAGCCAAAGGATGTAGGTTCAATTCCCTAGGACCCATGCAAACCAGATGCACAAGGTGGCGCCTGCTTCTGGAGTTCATTTGCAGCGGCTGAGCGCCCTGGTGCGCCCATTCCCTCTATCTGCCTCTCTCCCCACCCCACCTCTCTCTCTTTCTTTCTGTCTCTCAAATAAATGAAATAATTTTTTTTTAAAGTTAGTGGGCTGAAGAGATGGCTTCATGGTTAAGGTGCTTTCCTACAAAGCCAAAGGACCTAGGTTCGATTCCTCAGACCCACGTAAGCCAGATGCACAAGGTGGCGCATGTGACTGGAGTTCGTTTTGCAGTGGCCTGTGGCCCTGGTGTGCCCATTCTCTCTATCTGTCTCTCTTTCAAATAAAACTTTTTGTTTTTGTTTTTGTTTTTTGTGTTTTTGAGGTAGGGTCTCACTCTAGCTCAGGCTGACCTGGAATTCACTATGGAGTCTCAGGGTGGCCTTGAACTCATAGCAGTCCTTCTACCTCTGCCTCCGAAGTGCTGGGATTAAAGGCATGTGCCACCATGCCCAGCTTTAAAATAAAGTAATTAAAAAAAAAAAAAGAAAAATGCTGGTAGAGCTTAACTGCTGTACCTAGCTTCACTCTGCTGCCTTTTGCCTCCATGGCATGCCCGCCTTCTTTTCACGACACCCAGAGTCACACTGGACTCCCTGAAGGATCATCTATGAAGATATCTTTGGCTGAGCATAGTGGCTCACACCTTTAATCCAAGCACTCGGGGGTGGGGGGACAAGGTAGGAGGATCACTGTGAGTTCGAGGCCATCCTGAGCTAGAGTAAGGCCTTGCCTCAAAAAATAAATATTTTTACCCTAGTAAAGGAAAGGTGGAGGGAGGGCTAATCAAAATCTAAGAGGATGCAAACAAATCATATGGAAGCCTCCAGTTTTGGACAATGAAACACTCAGGAGCCATAGATCATTGTTAGAAAATTTTCAGTGCCAGGGATGCCAGGGATACCTCCAGTGAGTTGTTGGCCAGGGAGGTCCCTGATGCCCCCAAAACATTATAGGCCATTGCTGAGGCCTTTGGTTTCCCACCCAGGAATAGATGGTAAGACCCTATTGCTGAAGACTTCACATACTTGGGCTGCAAGGTCACTGAGAAATCCTGCTGGAACTGAGCTGATAACCTCCTCCCTGTAGACCAGCTGACAGAAAGCTGGAAGAAGCCATTCTACATGTAGTTCAATAGGAGAAAGAGATACCACCAGTGAAGATACTCAACAGTGGACACTGCAAGCCTTATAATTGGCCAGCCAGGCCAAATGAGCCAATGGGTGCAATTGTGGCACATCTGTCATGGTGGAAACCAACTGCCCTCCAATTGGACTGGAGGCCCGCTCCATGGGGGGAAACACATCCCTGATACTGAAAACTTAAAACTGGGGTACTCATGAGCCCTAGGGGTGTAACATCTGCTGATGTCTGGAAAAATATATAGTATGCTTATCAAACTACCCAGTAAGCACTTCTCTTAATATTTGCATCCTTATATTATGATACTCTCACTTTTGGTAGAAAATCTTCTCTTTTCAGATGGCAGTGACTTTGGGATGACTCAGAAGGTATCATAGTGCTGGAAAGAAGTGACTGGGGTACTGAGTAACATCTTGATCACACCATCCAAGGCTCAGGGTCTAATGTGGAAGAGGTGGAGGAAAGAATGTAAGAGCCAAAGGAAGGGTAGGACTCCTTACAACATGCTTCCTCCAGACATCAAATGGCCTGGATATCCATGACCTCATAGTGCCTGATACTACCTACACAAGACCATCATAAGAGGAGGAAAAGGTCATGACATCAAAATAAAAGAGAGACTGATTGAGATGGGGAGGGCATATGATGGAGAACGGAATTTCAAAGGGGAAAGTCGGGGGGGGGGGAGGGCATTACCATGGGATACTTTTTATAATCATGGAAAATGTTAATAAAAATCGAGAAAAAAATTATAAAAGTATTTTACCCTAATGTCCGAAGGACTCATAAACATCCAAATGTGATTTCATGGGGTTTCTTCATTAAAAAAAAAAAAAAAAAAAAGGCATAATCTTAGGGCCAAAGAGGTGTCTTGGCCATTAAAGGCTCTTGCTTTCAAAGCCTGTTGGCCTGGGTTCAATTCTCTAGTACCCACATCAAGTTCGATGCACAAAGTGGCTCATGTGTCTGGAGTTTGTTTGTAGCAGGAAGAGTCCCTTCTCTTCATTCTTTCCCTCTCCCTTGCAAATGATTTGTATTTTAAAAAAATCATAATCGCCAGGCGTGGTAGTGCATGCCTTTACTCCCAGCACTCAGGAGGCAGAGGTAGGAGGATCACCATGAGTTCGAGGCCAGCCTGAGACTCCATAGTGAATTCCAGGTCAGCTTGGTTTGAGTGAGACCCTACCTTGAAAAACCAAAAGAAAAACAAAAACATAACCTTCTCAGTTAGTGATGGTTGCAGGTTCATAGTTAGAAGGAATAAAGCAGAGCCTCTACTGTTTCCTCAGTGATGGTGAAGGGCTACAGGACAAAATAACAACCAGTTAATTGACAATGATAGCCAAGGGACAGAGCACTTCAATTAACATAAACACCCCCAAAGTGGCCTCTAAGACTTCCTTCCCAGCCTGCCCCTTCTGTAACTCTCGGCAACCACGAAGCTTTTGTTCTATTTCTGTAATTGTTGTCATTGCAGAAACGCTCTAGTAGATAGCATTTCATGATGTATAACCTTTAGGGTTTTGAGGGCATTTTTTTCTTCCTTTCTTTCACTCAGTGTAATCCTCTGGGGATTCATCCAAGTTGATGCATTCATCCCTTTTTTAATTTGTTTTGTGTATTTATTTATTTTGGCTTTTCCCAAATTTTTTTTTTTTTTTAAATTTAATTTATTAGTTTTCTTTTCAGTAAATACAGGCAGTTAGGTACCATTATTTAGGCTCATCTGTGATCTACCCCCTCCCATTAGACCCTCCTTATTATTGAAAATGGGTCGTGCATTGTGGAGTTAGCCCCCAGTTATTAGTATGATAAATGTCTCTGAAAATCATGACCCAACATGTAACTCTGACATTCTTTCCGCCCCCTCTTCCGCAAGATTTCCCTGAGCCATGTTGGGTTCATTTTTGGTCTGCTTTTTCGAGGTAGGGTTTCACTCTAGCCCAGGCTGACCTGGAATTCACTATGGAGTCACAAGGTGGCCTCAAACGCATAGTGATCTTCCTACCTCTGCTGCTTCCCAAGTCCTGGGGTTAAAGACATGTGCCACCATGCCCGGCTGCATGTGACTTCAAAAACAATTTTAAATAGTTTTATTAGTTTGTGTGTGAGAGAGAGAGAGACAGAGAGAGAGAAAGAGAGAGAAAATGTGTGTTGTGAGCGTATCATGGCTGCAAATGAACCCCAGATGCATACGCAACTTTATGCATCTGGCTTTACAGGGGTACTGGGAAACTGAACCCGTAGCAGCAGGTGTTGCAAGCAAACAGCCTTAACCTCTGAGCCATCACTCTAGTTCCAGTTATTATTTTATTTATTTTTGTTCTTCAAAGTAGGGTCTCGCTCTAGACCGGGCTGACCTGGAATTCACTATGTAGTCTTAGGGTGACTTCGAACTCATGACAGCCCTATACTTGCCTCCCGAGTGCTGGGATTAAAAAGGCGTGCAGCGCCTTTCCTGGCCCGTTTTTTAAATTACTTTTTAAGAAATGGCAAAGTCATTTTTGTGCTATGTTTCATTGCCACTAATAATTCACATCCTCATCAGAATTCAATGGCGTTGCTTTTTTTTTTTTTTTTTTTTTGCTTTAGTCATTTCGAAAGCTTTGTAAAGATATCTCTCTGGTTTTAATATGCATTTCCCCGGTGGCTAATGAAGCAGGCATGATTCATATGTTCATATGCCGCCTACATGAACTGTGGAGAATTGCCTGTGTCTTTTGCCTATTTTTCTTTCTCCTTCCCTCCCTCTCTATCCCTCCTTCTTCCTCTTCCTTTGGTGCTCGGGAATGACCTAGGCAAGTGCTCTACCATGCAACACAGCCAATACCTCTTTTGCTCATTTTCTAACTAAAATTTTTGTAGTTCAATTATTTATTTATTATTATTACTATATTTTTATTTTTTTGGTTTTTCAAGGTAGGGTATCCCTCTAGCTCAGGCTGGCCTGGAATTTACTATGTAGTTTCAGGGTGGCCTCAAACTCACGGCGATCCTCCTACCTCTGCCTCCCGAGTGCTGGGATTAAAGGCGTGCGCCACCACACCTGGCTCTTATTTATTTATTTTTTTTTTGAGGCAAAGCCTCACTCTGAAGCCTCAAACTCATGGTAATCCTCCAGCCTCAGCCTTCTGAATGCTGGGATTATAGGCATAAGCCACTGCACTTTGTTTCCAGTTCCATTTTGAGAGTTCTTTGTGTAGTATAGACACTAGTCCCTTGTTTAACATTCCGTCTGCCAAGTAATTTCTCCCAGCCTATAGCTTGTCCTATTATCTTCTTAACATTGACAGTACAAGTTTTTATTTTTCTATGAAGTCAAATATATCAACCTTACCTTTAATATCGTGTACTTTGGGGGGAGCTAGTAGGAGCATGTTATTTTCTGAGGTATTTGGTTGCATTGGAGAAGCTATCTAAGAGTTTTCCAACTTGCCCATCCTTAGCTAGAAACAGCAGGCTTTTCCTGGGACCTTTTATGTCTGTGTTCATTGGCATTTTCATGTTGTCCTTTTCAGTACTGCACTTAGGATATGTGAAACAAAAGGAAAACTTCCCTGGTGTGGTGGCGCACGCCTTTAATCCCAGCACTTGGGAGGCCGAGGTAGGAGGATCGCCATGAGTTTGAAGCCAGCCTGAGACTGCATAGTCTCAGTGAATTCCAGGTCAGCGTGGGCTACCTCAAAAAACTAACCAAACAAAAAACTCACATCATTCTTTGTTCCTGAGGTCTGTATTTAGTCTACTTTTTCCTCTCTACCTCTTTATTTTATTATATTTTGGTTTTTAAAGCAGGGTTTCCCAGTAGCTCAGGCTGACCTGGAATTCACCATGTCGTCTCAGGGTGGCCTCGAACTCACGGTGATCCTCCTACCTCTGCCTCCCGAGTGCTGGGATTAAAGTCGTGTGCCACCACGCCTGGCCCCTCTACTTCTTTAAATTGTTGTGAGATCAGGTCTTACAATGTAGCTCAGGCTGACCTCCAGGGCTTACTCAGCCACATGAGATCACAGGTGTGTACCACAATTCCCAGTCCACTTAGAGTTCTTAGTTTCATATCTAACATCAGGGCAGTTCACTGTACTTAGCAGCAGGAATAGGGCCACACATGCCTACTCCATCTTCCTCAAAGCAGGAGTTCTAAAAATATTTTTCATTAGGGATTTGTGAATAAAGTTTGATGAAAATGTTGGACATTAGATTTTATTTTCAGTAGTAAAAGTCACTCCTGGTCAAGTGAAGAGTACGGTGCCTTTAAAGTCAAAGCAAGATCCACTGAGAAATAAAGAAGATTCCCAGGGCTAATTTAACACGTTGTCAAGCCTGATACGAGTAAGAAAGATCAGAGTAATTGCCTTTTAGAACAAGTTGAGTGAGCCAAGTTAAACGTGTAGTAATGGGGGAAGGCAGTGATCGGGAATGGTACCTAAAGGAAATTCTATTTCAGGAGTTGCTTTACAACATGGGATGAAGCTTTTGCCAATTGGACGGTTAAAAATAAATAAATAAAATCTGCCAGGTGTGGTGGCACACGCCTTTAATCCCAGCACTCGGGAGGCAGAGGTAGGAGGATCGCCGAGAGTTCGAGGCCACCCTGAGACTACCTAGTGAATTCCAGGTCTGCCTGGGTTAGAGTGAAACCCTACCTCAAAAACTCAATAAATAAATAAATAAAATTAACCTGCAGTGTATTTTTTTTTTTAATTTAATAATTTAAAGCAGGGCATGATGGCGCAGGTCTTTGATCCCAGCATTCTGCAGGCTAAACGTAGGAAGATGAGCCTGGGATTTCCAGGTCAGTCTGGGCTGGAGTAAAAGACCCTACTTCAAAAAAAAAAAAAAAAAAAAAAAAGAAAGAATCACAACAAACAAAAACTAATGATTTGGTTATAGTCTTTCTCTATAACCTTGGCTAGCTTAGTACTCACTCTAGAGCCCAGGCTAATCTCAGAGTTGAAGCAATCCTCCTGCCTCAAGCTCCCGTGTGCTGGGATGATGCACCATCACACCTGGTTGTGCAATGCTGTGGACTGTGAGAAGACCTCACACGTGCTAGGGAAGCATGCTACCAACTGTGTACAGCCCCAGACCCCCAGACCTCCCTTGATGTGTTTGTGAAGGATATAGACAAGTTCTTTTATAGAACTTACAACTGTCTCTCGGTTAGGGCTTCTTGTTTTCCACAGGTACATTCTTTCTTTCTTTTTCTTTTTTTTTTTTTGTTTATTTTATTTATTTGAGAGCAATGGAGAGAGAGAAGGAGTGGGAGAGAGAGAGAGAGAGAGAGAGAGAGAGAGAGAGAGAGAATGAATGGACGCGCCAGGGCTTCCAGCCACTGCAAACAAACTCCAGACGCGTGCGCCCCCTTGTGCATCTGGCTAACGTGGGTCCTGGGGAATCGAGCCTCGAACCAGGGTCCTTAGGCTTGGCAGCCAAGCGCTTAAGCCATCTCTCCAGCCGCACAGTTACATTCTCATGAGGCCAGAGTACTACACTAATGTGTCCTTTCTCAGCATGCCCCTTCAGGAAGCACTCTCTGTCAGTTTTCCAATTTCTGTCCTGATTTCTCTGATCACTTACATAAGGTGCCATCCGCTACATTTCTCAACCAATAACTAACCATTTTTATCTTTGTACTTAATGAATCATCATTTCTGGCACAATTTAGTCTCTAGCAAAAATGAGTATGTCTAAGACATTTCCTTTATTACTTTTCTGTATGAAAGATCTCCTGTAAATGAGTGGTCTCGGCTTTCTATAAAAGTACATTTCATGCTCATTTCTGAATGTACTTTTGTAGGCTAAGGAATCGTAAGTTTTCAGTTGTCTTTCATAAAGATCTCTTCACTTCTAGCTTCCGGTAAGAAATACGCAACAGTTCTTATCTCAGTTCCTCTCTGATGCCTTTTCTGAATTTAACTATTTTCTTTTTCTTTTTCGGTTTTTCGAGGTAGGGTCTCACTCTAGCCCAGGCTGACCTGGACTTCACTATGGAGTCTCAGGGTGGCCTCGAACTCATGGCAATCCTCCTACCTCTGCCTCCCGAGTGCTGGGATTAAAGGCATGCGCCACCACGCCCAGCTAACTATTTTCTTTAAGCCCACAGGTGTGGGGCTGGAGAGATGGCTTAGCGGTTAAGTGCTTGCCTGTGAAGCCTAAGGACCCCGGTTCGAGGCTCGGTTCCCCAGGTCCCACGTTAGCCAGATGCACGAGGGGCGCACGCGTCTGGAGTTCGTTTGCAGAGGCTGGAAGCCCTGGCGCGCCCGTTCTCTCTCTCTCCCTCTATCTGTCTTTCTCTCTGTGTCTGTCACTCTCAAATAAATAAAAAATAAAATAAAATAAAATAAAATAAAAAACCCACAGGTGTGTCTCCTAGGTGTGCCTAAATCCAGCTAACCTGACAATGAAGATAGACGATTACAGATGCTGTGGTGGTTTGAATGTACGCCCTCATAAGCTCACGCGTTTTTAGTTAATATTGAGCTTGCAACTTGAGTCTCCAGTGGCAGAGGGCTGCTGGAGAAGGGATGTGTCCCTGAGAGGTGTGTCACTGGGGGTGGATCTCATAGTGCAGCCCTAAGGTCTATTAAGAGCAGCTTGAGCTCAGGATATTCTTGCTTGCTGATTGTTTGACATTATCTCCTTGCTATGAACATCTGGAAGTGAGCCAGCGGCTGCCATTGCTGCTGTTTCCCCTGGATTCTTTTTTGTTTGTTTATTTATTTATGACCGAAAGAGCCAGAGAGAGACACAGAGAGAATGGTTACTCCAGGGCCTCCAGCTACTGAAAATGAACTCCAGATGCATGTGCCCCCATGTGTACCTGGCTTATGTGGATACTGGGGAATTGAACCTGGGTCCTTAGGCTTTCAAGGCAAGTACCTTAACTGTTAAGCCATCTCTCCAGCCCACCCCTGGATTCTTTTTTTTCTTTTCTTTTCTTTTTGCTTTGTTTTTTTTGAGGTGGGGTCTCACTCTAGCCCAGGCTGACCTGTAATGTACTCTGTATTCTCAGCGTGGCCTCGAGTTACAGAGATCCTTCCACCTCTGCCTTCCAAGTGCTAGGATTAGGGCTAGAGAGATGGCTTAGCGGTTAAGTGCTTGCCTGTGAGGCCTAAGGAAACCTGGTTCGAGGCTCGATTCCCCAGGACCCACATTAGCCAGATGCACAAGGTGGAGCACACGTCTGGAGTTCATTTGCAGTGGCTGGAAGCCCTGGCACACCCATTCTCTCTATATATCTGCCTCTTTCTCTCTGTCTGTCACTCTCAAATAAATAAATAAAAATAAACCAAGTGCTAGGATTAAAGGTGTGTGCCACCTCGCCTGGCTTCATTTATTTATTTTTGAAGTAGGGTTTCATTCTAGTCCAGGCTCACCTGGAATTCACTGTGAAATCACAGGGTGGCCTTGAACTCACTGCAATCCTCCTACTTCTGCCTCCCAAGTACTGCTTCTGTTTGGATGTTTGTCCAGCTGAGAGGGAGCCAGGCAGCTCAGTTAGGTAGTTTCGGGTGACTGGGCCCTGAGTGTCAAAAGCAGAAACGTTCCTAAGTCTGCCCTTGCGATCGCCACTTTAGAGATCAGAGGAGGGTCTCTCCTCTCCTAATCTTTTGACTAAAGGAGTTCCCTAGATCTGTTTGGCCACAAACAGCCTGAGCCCCTCATGGGAGGGAGTTCCCCTTTCCTAGAATTCAAACCTGATCCTGGCATTGTGGTTGGCTAAAACTCTGCCCCAGAACTTGGGGTCATGGCTGGCCCATTCTTGAGCCAGCCCCTAGCCCAGACCAGTCAGCTCTCCCTTCGGCTCACCTGAGAGGGGAAGGTAAAACTTGCCACCGAGAGGTTGTAAGCTGATGCTTACCAGGTGGGCAGCTGAACTTCCAGATTCTGGTAAGCCTTCCCATCCCTCCTCCCCCTTCTTGCCTTCCTCCTGATGGAGGCTCTTTTTCCTCTTCCTGTCTCTTAATCTCATAAAGTCTCTCTCACCTTACTCTCTGGTGTATAGATTTTAAGTCTTCAAACTCATAAGACAAGGACCCCAGGGTACCCTTAATTTATTGGTGTGTCGGCCTATTGGTATATTGTCAGGGAACCCCAAAATTCTCATTTCACAGGAACGTGAAGGTAATTGCAACAGATGCCATATTGGATTATGGGCTCACCCTATCCAGTGTGACCACATCTTGACTGCTTCTTCTGAAAGACCCCCAGAGGGAGACCTTCACTCAAGTCTCGAGATAGCACGCACCCAAAGACACACGGGAGACCAAACTTGCTGCAAAAGCATGAGGCTTTATTCGGGAAACCAGAGCTCTGGGGTCAACATGTATCTCATGCAGGAAACAGAGGAGTGGACCCTGAGCCCTATTGGGTGTTTCTTTTTATAAGGTTTTTAGCAAGGAAAGGAAAGGGGGGGGGTTCACAAGGGTATTTGCCAAGCTTGTACAGTTATGTCTACATATCTTATTTGTGCATAACCAGAGTTTAAGTCCTTGGTCAGGCTGTCTTGGGAAACTATTTTTTTTCCTCTTCCCAGGACATAAAGTTTAGGTTGACCCAACCAACCCATATCTTGGGCCACCCGCAGCCTATCTTTTAGCCTATTTTTGATTTACTCCTTTCTGAATATACAGTTCAGGCTGTCCCCTAGCTGTAGCAACCAGCTGTTTCTTCACTAAGTTTACTTTAAAATTTTCTATCCTGCCTTTCACTTCCCTAATCTTATTTCCAATAAGGTCATCTTCTGAAGTACTGGAACTCAAGACTTTAATGTATTTTTTTTTAGTTTATTTATTTATTTATTTATTTAGTTTTTCTTGAGGTAGGGTCTCACTCTAGCTCAGGCTGACCTAGAATTCACTATGTAGTCTCAGGGTGACCTCGAACTCATGGAAGTCCTCCTACCTCTGCCTCCCACGTGCTGGGACTAAAGGTGTGCGCCACTGCACCTGGCTTTTAATGTATTTTTTTGGAGGCAGTGGATGTGTCAATCCAAAATAATCATTCTTTTAAAAAATATTTATTTATTAGAGAGAGAGAGAATGGGCACGCCAGGGCCTCCAGCCACTGCAAACGAACTCCAGATGCGTGTGCCACTATGTGCATCTGGCTTATGTGGGTTCTGGGGAGTCAGCCTGGACCCTTAGGTTTAACTGCCTTAACTGGATCCTTAGCCTTAACTGCTGAGCCAAGCCCCAAAATACTCATTCTTACGGAGACTTAAATCACTTAGAAAAGTTTTTCTGGGCTGGAGAAATGGATCGGTGGTTAAAAGTTTTCTGCCTTGGGTGGAAGTGAAAGAAAATGAAGGACTGTGATTTAAAAGCACATTTTTGGCTGGAGGGATGGCTTAGCAGTTAAGGCACTTGCCTGCAAAGCCATAGAACCTTGGCTTGATTTCTCAGAACCCACGTAAGCCAGATGCACAAGGTGGTGCATATGTCTGGAGTTCATCTACAGAGGCTGGAGGCCCTGGCATGCCCATTCTCTCCCTCTGTCTCTCCACCTCTGCCTCTTTCTTTCTCTGTACCTCTCTCATATATGTAGATAATTTTTTTTTTAAAGTAAAGTGGGCATGGTGGTGCACTCCTTTAATCCCAGCACTTTGGAGACAGAGATAGGAGGAATGCTGTGAGTTCAAGGCCACCCTGAGACTCCATACTGAATTCCAGGGCAGCCTGGGCTAGAGTGAGACACTACTTCAAAAACCAAAACAAAAACAACGAACAAAAAACAAAAACAAAAAGAAAGGTACATATACTTTATGTAAGGCTGAGACATGTATTTAATTGTAGTGGAGTAACATGTTTATATTAATGGATGTGTGTCTTTTTGTTCTTTTTGAAAATATTTTAATATTTATTTGAGATAGAGGGTATGCGTGTGCCAGAGTCTCTGTGGCTGCAGATGAACTCGGGGTGCACGTGCCACTTTGTATCTGACTTTAGATGGGTACTGGGGAATTGGACCTGGGGCTGTTAGGTTTTTCAATGAAAAAGGGACAGATAGAGACCTAATGGGTGTACCAGGGCCTCTCACCACTGCAAACGAATTCCAGATGCAAGTGCCACCTTGGGCTACTACTGGCTTTGTGTGGCACTGGGGAATGGAGCTGGGGTCCTTAGGCTTTGCAGGCAAGTGCCTTAACCACTGAGCCATCTCTCCAGCCCCCCACCATGATTCATTTTAGTTATCCTATGGCCCTTCCCCCATGTTTTTTTTTTTTCTTCTTCTTCTTTTTTTTTTTTTTTTTTTTTTGGTTTGGCATCTTACAGTAACTCATGCCAGCCTAAAGTGATTCTCTTGTAGGCTCTGGGGTGCTGGGATTACAGACAGCATACCTTGGACAGTTCCTAACTCCTGACACATGAATTGCCCCAGGGAATGTTGTTATGGGGGAACCGGGAGAAATTTTGCCTTTTGTGTTTCAAAATTCTAAGTTGTGGGGGAAGAAGGCAAAGAGAGAGGCTGGGAATAACATTTGGTTAATTCAATCTCCTTCTAAAAGGAGAGAAAGTACCTGGGGGAAGGCCAAGCCCTTAGGGCATCCCCCAGGCCAGTTCTGTGAGGAAAATGGACTTTCCCTACATTCAAACTGGGCTTCAGAGAAACAGGAAGAATGTCTCTTACTTCCTGTGAGGTCATACAGTTTTCCCCTCCAAGGGAATAAAACCACAAGCAAGTGTTTTCTGAGCTTCCGAAGGTAGAGCCACCCACAGGGACCTAGTGATCAGGCCCAGGGTCGGGCTCAGCTGGAGGCCAGGGTCCCCTTCTTCTCCTGAGATGCTGTGTCTGAAACGCCAGTCAACCTCTAGGTTGGCTGAATGGACTCACTTGGGTTCACCTCATGTGGAACCAAGCTCGGAAAATAATGTTTGGTTATTTAAAAAATTAAGTTGGCCTAAAAAATTTAAAAAACATTAAAAAAGAGAGAGAGAGAGAGAGAGAGAGAGAGAGAGAGAGAGAGAGGGCTGGCTTGTTGGTTAAATGTTTGCCTGTGAAGCCTAAGGACCCTGGTTCGAGGCTCGATTTCCCAGGACCCACGTTAGCCAGATACACAAGGGGGCGCACGCGTCTGGAGTTCGTTTGCAGTGGCTGGAGGCCCTGGAGCACCAATTCTCTGCCTCTATATCTCTTGCTCTCTCTCTCAAATAATAAAAAAGAAATTTCCCTGGGGTGTGGTGGCGCACACCCTTAATTCCAGCACTTGGAAGGCAAGCGATAGAAGGGTCATCGTGAGTTTGAGGCCACCCTGAGTGAAACCTTACTTTGAAAAAAACAAAACAAAAAATTTGAAAATGTGATTTTGTTTTCAACCTTTCATTTCGGATCTGAGATTTGCAAGTTGTGTCTTACTCATTGGTCGGCTGGGGAACTGAAACTATCTTCTGGGCAGCCAGGTGTAACCTTGGGATTTTCCCATTGACAGAAAGGATCACTGAGCGCTCACTGACTGGGGTTTCGGGAAGGGGGGAACAGGAAGGGGAGAGGTGAGTGGGAATGGGGATCAATGACTACAGCACTTATGTTTTATTTTATTTATTTTTTTTTTCTGGGAAAAAGAGATTTATTTTGACTTACAGGCTCGAGGGGAAGCTCCACGATGGCAGGGGAAAACGATGGCATGAGCAGAGGGTGGACATCACCCCCCGGCCAACAGAAGGTGGACCACAGCAACAGGAGGGTGTGCCAAACACTGGCAAGGGGACACTGGCTATAACACCCATAAGCCCGCCCCCAACAATACACTCCCTCCAGGAGGCATTAATTCCCAAATCTCCATCAGCTGGGAACCTAGCCTCCAGAACACCTGAGTTTATGGGGGACACCTGAATCAAACCACCACACATGGGTACTGGGGAATCAGCACTTATGTTTTAAATATTGGATTTATTGTTCTGAAAGGAGTTGTGACCCTTTTGGAGGGGAGTTCTGTGAAGCTTTGAAACCCGAGGTTTCTGCAAAGAAATCTCAGTTGTTGCTAAGGAACATGTGCATGTGTGCACACGTGTGTCTGTGTACGTGTGTTCTGACATCTCCCTGTCACCAGAGCCTACTCAAATGGCACAAAATAAAGGAAAGATGCAGGGATGGAGAGATGGCTCTGTCGTTAAAGGCCCTCACATGGAAAGCCTGGTGAAGCGGGTTCAGTTCCCCAGTGGCTCATACATCTGGGCTAGAGGGGGCCCTGGCATGCCTACTCTTTCTTTCTCTCTCTCTCATAGATAAATAAAATAGTTTTACAATGAAGGCTGGAGAGATGGCTCAGCAATTAAAGGTGCTTTCTTGCAAACCCTGGCGACCTGCATCTATTCTCCAGGACCCACAGAAAACCAGATGCCATAAAGCGGTGTATGCATCTGGAGCTCATCTGAAGTGGCTGGAGGCCCTGGAGTGCTATGCTTCTCTCTGTGTGCTTGTTTCTCTCTCTCTCTCTCTCTCTCTCTCTGTCTCAAATACGTTAAAAAAAAAAAAGATATTAAAAAAGTGAATAAAGGCGTACCTTTAATCCCAGCACTCGGGAGGCAAAGGTAGGTTTGCTGTGAGTTCAAGGCCACCCTGAGACTACATACTGAATTCCAGGTCAGCTTGGAATGGAGTGAGACACTACTTCAGAAAACAAAACAAAACAAAACAAAAAAACAACAAAAAGAAAAAAAAAAACAAAACAAGAAAGAATAAAGGAAAGATGCAAAGTCATGGCAGGGGAAGGAACAGTTGAGTATTCTTTGAGAACAAATGGCCTCACATTTTGTTTATTTATTTATTTTCTAATTTTTTGTATAATTTTATTTATTTATTTGAGAGTGACAGACAGAGAGAGAAAGCAGCAGATAGAGAGAGAGAATGGGTGCACCAGGGCCTCGAGCCACTGCAAACGAACTCCAGACGCGTGCGCCCCCTTGTGCATCTGGCTAACGTGGGTCCTGGGGAATCGAGCCTTGAACCGGGGTCCTTAGGCTTCACAGGTAAGTGCTTAACCGCTAAGCCATCTCTCCGGCCCACATTTTGTTTATTTTCTTGGTTCTGAGGATGGAATGGAAGGAAGGCCTGCATATACTAGACAAGCGTTTTATCACTAAGCTACTACAGACTTGCCCCTCACACTTCTGGGTGTCTCAGAACTGATTCAATAAGGTAAATATGTCAGCTCTCAAATTCTCTCTCTCTCTTTTAAAGCTTTAAAAATATATCTATGTATTTGCAAGCAGAGAGGTACAGAGAAGAGTGACAGAGAGAGAGAGAGAATGGGTGCACCAGTACCTCTAGCCACTGCAATTAAACTCCAGATGCATGTGCCACCTTGTGCATCAGGCTTACGTGGGTCCTGGGGAATCGAACCTGGGTCCTGAGGCTTCACAGGTAAGTGCCTTAACCTCTAAGCTATTTCTTCAGCCCCGTCTCTCTCTTCGATGGAAGAGAAATGGGAAGAAAAGTAGAAAGCCAGATGAAGGAAAGAAAACAGAAGTCAACTTTCATAAATGGCCTACCTAATTAATCCAGGCATGGTGACACACCCTTGTAAGCCCAGCACTCAGGATGCTGAGGCAGGAGGAATGCTGTGAGGTACGAGACCAGCCTGGACTGCACAGTGAGCCTCTGTCTCCAAAACCAAACAAATCAAGCAAAAATATATCTAACTGAAGGACACTTGCCTGGAGAAGTCAGAATCAGAATGAACCTTTGGAATTAGACCAAGATTTGAACATTAGTTATTTTTGTTTGTTTGTTTTGTTTTTGTTTTTTGAGGAACGGTGTTGCTGTAGCCCAGGCTGACTTGGAATTCACTATGTAGTCTCAGGGTGGCCTCGAACTCATGATAATCCTCCTACTTCTGCTTTCTGAGAGCTGGGGCTAAAGGCGTGCGCCACCGCACTTGGCTGAACATTAATTTTTATCACTAAATAACGACTTTAGGAAAATAAATTTTAACTGCTCTATGTCTTGAGTTTCAAATCAGTAAAATGGGATAGGTTTTATAAGCCTTCATGAATTTTGCTATATTGCTTTCTTTCTTTTTTTTTTAAAATTTTATTTATTTATTTATTTGAGAGCGACAGACACAGAGAGAAAGACAGATAGAGGGAGAGAGAGAGAATGGGCGCGCCAGGGCTTCCAGCCTCTGCAAACGAACTCCAGACGCATGCGCCCCCTTGTGCATCTGGCTAACGTGGGACCTGGAGAACCGGGCCTAGAACCGGGGTCCTTAGGCTTCACAGGCAAGCGCTTAACCGCTAAGCCATCTCTCCAGCCCGCTTTCTTTCTTTTTAAAAAACATTTTAGTTGGGCGTGGTGGCACATGCCTTTAATCCCAGCACTCGAGAGGCAGAGGTAGGAGGATTGCTGAGAGTTCGAGGCCACCCTGAGACTACATAGTGAATTCCAGGTCAGCCTGAGCCAGAGTGAGACCCTACCTCGAAAAAACAAAACAAAAAAAAAAAAATCCAAAACAAACAAACAAAAAAATAAAAAAACATTTTATTTCTTTCTTTCTTTCTTTTTTTTTTTTTTTTTTTTTTTTTGGTTTTCAAGGTAGGGTTTCATTCTAGCCCAGGCTGACCTGGAATTCACTATGTAGTCTCAGGGTGGCCTTGAACTCACCGTGATTCTCCTACCTCTGCCTCCTGAGTGCTGGAATTAAAGGTGTGCACCACCATGCCCACCTTATTTATTTATTTATTTGACAGAGAAAGAGGAAGAGATAGAGAGAGAATGGGCATGCCAGGGCCTCCAGCCACTGTGTGAGCCCCCTTGTGCATCTGGCTAATGTGGGTCTGGGGAAATCGAACCTGGGTCCTTGGGCTTTGCAGGCAGATGGTTTAATCGTTAAGCCAGCCCTCCAGCCCTATTCCTTCCTTCCTTCCTTCCTTCCTTCCTTCCTTCCTCCCTCCCTCCCTCCCCTCCCCTCCCCTCCCCCCTCCCCCCTTCCCCCCTCCCTCCCTCCCTCCCTCCCTCCCTCTTCTTTCTTTCTTTCTTTCTTTCTTTCTTTCTTTCTTTCTTTCTTTCTTTCTTTCTTTCTTTCTTTCCCTCCCTCCTTTCCTCTTCTCTCTCTCTCTCATAGGGTCTATGCAGCCCTGTCTGGCTTTCATCATTTTTTCCTCTGCCTCTCAGGTGCTAGGGTCATAGGTATGTGCCACTACACCTGGCTCGACATTTTGGCTGTTAATATCTATTTCTGAATTGTGCAGGATTTATTTATGCTGATCTCTTTATTTCCTGGCATTCATGGGATTACGTAATCATTTCTCCTTATGGGGTGGGTTGGACTTAATGACTTGTTTCTAATAAATAGAATATGGCAGAAATAACGAGTTCGAATTCTCTATCAGATTATAAAATTGTTGCTCCTGTGTTTGGCTTAGTCCTTGTCTCTCACCCTCTCTGTCCCTTGGAGTCACATGTGCTGGGTGAATCAGAGCCATATGGTGTGCAGCTCTGTGGCAATACCCACAAAGTGTGGTGAGGGGCTGAGCTCTCAGACACACAGCTCAGAGAACTTAGAAGCTGCCAGCAGCCAGATGAGTGAATATGGACAGAGATCCTTCATTGCCAGTCAAGTCTGGAGATCACCGCAGCTCCAGGAAGCAGCATGAGAGGCCTTGAGCCTGCACCACCCAACTGAGCCCTTCCCAGCTTCCTGACCAGCAAGAAGCTAGTTGTTATCAAGCAATACTGAAGTCATATATGGTTCAGGCCCTTCTCACAGGCCCAGTGTGTCCCCAAGCCCATCCTGTGGTTACTTTGCCGGTTCCAGAGAATGCACAATTAAAATAGACATACTCAGCAGCTGGCAGCATTCCCACAGTGGTTCCCTGATGCATGGAACGGGGACTGTTATGGTTAAAAAAGACCAAGTGGAAGCCATTAGCATAGCCTCTCCTACGAAAACAGGAAACCAAAAGCAGAATCGCGTTCCTGAATGGATTGCTGGGATCGGTGCACCGAGTGAACGGACTGAGACGCTCTGCTGTGATTCCACCTCGGAGATGACAATTGATCAGCTCATGGCTCCGACTGTAGTTTGGATGTGGTTTTGTTGCTGGAGCAAATTCAACACGTATCTGATATGATTTTCTAAATTTTTTTTTATTAGAGACAGAGAGCAAAAAGGAGAGAGAGAGAGAGAGAGAGATAATGAGCGTGCCAAGGCCTCCCAGCCACTGCAAATACACTCCAGGCACACACGTCACCTTGTACATCTGGCTTATGTGGAACCTGGGGAATTGAACCTAGGTCCTTAAGGCTACATAGGCAAATGCCTTCACTGCAGACACAATGGGACCTGAAATATTAGTTGGCTCATGGGGATGCTATTGGGCAGGCTACTACTATACATGAATCACAGCACATCCTAAGAAGGTTTCAACAAATCATGCCACCTGCTAAGGATAACGAGTAACTTTTTTTGTTTTTTTGAGAGACAGAGAGAGAATGGGTGCACCAGGGCCTTCAGCTGCTGCAAACAGACTCCAGATGTATGCGCCCCCCCCCATGGTGCATGTGCGACATTGCATGCTTGCATCACTGTGCGTCTGATTGCATGGGACCTGGAAATTCGAACATGAGTTCTTGGCCTTTGCAGGCAAGCACCTCAGTCACTAAGTCATCTCAGAGAGTAACATCTCTTAAGAAACTGCTTTTGGCTTTCTGCTGTGTCTCAGAGGGTGAATGCTTGCCAAAGAGCTACCAAGTTACTATGTTGATAAGGGCTGCCCATTTGAAGTCTGACCTACCAAACCAGAAACTTTGCAGCGACTTCATTGAATGGCTTGGTAGATATGAGCTCAGACTGAAATAGGTCCTGAAGGCCCTGATCAGTTGCATGAGGGAGTAGCTGATCCCCCTGCCCCTCCCCCCCATTGCCCTCACGTATTCGCAACTATATCTGTAGCCCCTCCTGTGGTCAGCTGATGGAGATTCAAAGTGCTTCACTTACAAGTCCTTCTTCCTGTGGCATCTGAAAGACGGTTGCAGTTGAACATCCTCCCTGCCTTGGGGCAGCCCAGTCAGACAGCAATGAAAGAAAACCCTTCCTGCAGGCAGGATTTGGAACAGAGCACGTGGTTGTAGACTTTGCCTGGAATAGCAGGGGGCCAGGTGTTTTGGCTCACATCAGTCCATTGGCTTTGGCCAACAGCTTGTCTAGGTGACCAGGGAATTGATGGGCACACCATTGAAAAACTGGCATGTGGTACTTGGGCTGCAAGGCCACTGAGAAATCCTGCTGGAAATGAGCTGATAACCTCCTCCATGTAGACCAGCTGACAGAAAGCTGGAAGAAGCCATTCTACATGTAGTTCAATGGGAGAAAGAGATACCACCAGTGAAGATACTCAACAGTGGACACTGCAAGCCTTATAATTGGCCAGCCAGGCCAAATGAGCCAACGGGTGCAATCGTGGCACATCTGTCATGGTGGAAACCAACTGCCCTCTAATTGGACTGGAGGCCCGCTCCATGGAGGGAAACACATCCCTGATACTGAAAACTTAAAACTGGGGTACTCATGAGCCCCAGGGGTGTAACATCTGCTGATGTCTGGATAGATGTATATACTATGCTCATCAAACTGCCCAGTAAGCACTTCTCTTAATATTTATACCCTTATATTAACGCTACTCTCACTTTGGGTAGAGAATCTTCTCTTTTCAGATGGCAGTGACTTTGGGATGACTCAGAAGGTATCATAGTGCTGGAAAGAAGTGACTGGAGTACTGAGTAACATCTCAATCACACCATCCAAGGCTCAGGGTCTAATGCGGAAGAGGTGGCGGAAAGAATGTAAGAGCCAAAGGAAGTTTAGGACTCTTTACAACATGCTTCTTCCAGACATAAAATGGCCTGGATATCCATGACCTCACAGTGCCTGACACTACCTACACAAGACCATCATAAGAGGAGGAAAAGACCATGACATCAAAATAAAAGAGAGACTGATTGAGATGGGGAGGGGATATGATGGAGAATGGAATTTCAGTGGGGGGGGGAAGGGAGGGTATTACCATGGGATACTTTTTATAATCATGGAAAAATGTTAATAAAAATTGAGAAAAAAGAAAAGAAAAGAAAAACTGGCATGTGGGGGAGAAGCATTTGCACACACCTCTCCAAGTGAGCATACATTATGATGATACTTTTGTGTCTCGTATGAACGCTTAGCAAATCATGACTGCCAAGCTGGACTTTAACAATTGGATAAAGACATCCACAGAGCCATCCTTCTCCAGTCATTCTTGGTCTCATACAACGGGCTCGGGATCCAATGGTCATAGAGTCAGGGATGGAGGGTGACAATGGAGTCCATTATCACTGTGTGTCCCTGGTAAGCATTCCATCACCAGCGCGGAGCTAATTACGTTCATCTGCTTCCAGGGAATGGGACTGCACTTTGTTATTACTGGACACGGATTTGCCTTTTCTGGTTACAGTATTTTTTTTTTTTTTTTGGTTTTTCAAGGTAGGGTCTCACTCTAGTCTAGGCTGACCTGGAATTCATTATGTAATCTCAGGGTGGCCTCGAGCTCACGGCGATCCTCCTACCTCTGCCTCCCAAGTGCTGGGATTAAAGGCGTGCGCCACAACGCCCAGCTAGTTACAGTATTTCTGCTTCAACCTTCCCATGGCGGACTGTCGGGAAAGGTTACCTGAAAACATGGCATTTTATATACCATTGCTTGTGACCATAGAGTTCGCCACATGGCAAATGCAGTTCGAACCCATGCTCATGGGATTCACTGGGCTTCCCATAATTCTGGCACAACCACTGGACTGGAGCAGTGAAGCAGCCTTTTGATGGCTCAGTAGTGGCACCAGGTGGATGGCACCACATTGGGCTGCTAGGGCAAGAGCTTCAGCTTGTGGCACATGCACTAAACCAATATTAACCAATGTCCATGCTGTTCCTCCCAAAGCTGGGTTAAGAAGTCTAAGAGGGCTGGAGAGATGGCTTAGCAGTTAAGCACTTGCCTGTGAAGCCTAAGGACCCTGGTGCGAGGCTCGGTTCCCCAGGACCCACGTTAGCCAGATGCACAAGGGGGCGCTCGCGTCTGGAGTTCGTTTGCAGAGGCTGGAAGCCCTGGTGCACCCATTCTCTCTCCTTCCCTATATCTGTCTTTCTCTCTGTGTCTGTCGCTCTCAAATAAATAAATAAAAATTAAAAAAAAAAAGAAGTCTAAGAATCAAGAGGCAAGTAATGGAAGCTACTGCTCTCATTGCAGCCCATGGGTACAGCTTTTGTTTGCCATGTCCACAACCTTAGGCTGGAGTGTTCTCCCAGTCTTTGTTTGTAAGGAGGAAAATGCTTCCACAAGACGTCCCTGAACTGGAAACTGAGACTGTTTTGGGGGACCATATATCAGTGGCAAGAGAGGGGGTTACTAGGCTGGCTGTGGCAGTTACCGCCACTTGATGGGATTCTACAAGTGGAGCACAGGGCTAGAAAGATGGATTTGCAGTTAAGGCACCCGCCTGCGAAGCCTAAGGACCCATGTTCAACTCTCCAGATCCCGCGTAAGCCAGGCACACTAAAGTGAGGCACGCGCAAGGTCGCACATGGCCAGTAGGTGGCTCAAGCATCTGGAGTTCAATTTCAATGGCTGAGGCCCTGGTGCTCCAATTCTCTCTCTCTCAAATTAAAAAAAAATTAAAAATGCAGCCATCCTCTAGAGCAACTGTTGGTGTATATACAGTGTACATAATATATTCTGTGATTATTAAAAAGTCAGTGGACGGGCTGGAGAGATGGCTTAGTGGTTAAGCACTTGCCTGTGAAGCCTAAGGACCCTGGTTCGAGGCTCGATTCCCCAGGACCCACGTTAGCCAGATGCACAAGGGGGTGCACGCGTCTGGAGTTCGTTTGCAGAGGCTGGAAGCCCTGGCGCGCCCATTCTCTCTTTCTGTGCCTCTTTCTCTCTCTGTCACTCTCAAATAAATAAGTAAAATAAACCAAAAAAAGTTTTTTTTTAAATTTATTTTAAAAAGTCAATGGAAATCAATTCAAGTAGTATTCTTTTTAAAATAATGTATTTATTTATTTGTGTGTGTGTGCATGCATGTATGCATGCATGTGTGTATGGGCATGCCAAAGTCCCTCATTGCTACAAACAGTTGCCTGTCCTGGCTTTATGGGGGTCGCTAGGGAATTGAACTCAGGCTGGCAGACTTTGCAAGCAAGTGCCTGTGACTGCTAAGCCATCTCCCCAGTATCTCAAGTAAAACTTGCAGCAATCCACCTACTTCTGCCTCCCCAGTTCTGGTACTAAAGGTGTGCACCACCACATCCAGCTTTCGAGTAAAACTTATTATTATTATTTTTTTAGTTTTCCGAGGTAGGGTCTCACTCAAGCTCAGGCTGACCTGAAATTCGCTATGTAATGTCAGGGTGGCCTCGATCTTACGGCAATCCTCCCACCTTTGCCTCTGAAGTGCTGGGATTAAAAGCGTGTACCACCACACCCTGCCTAGAACACTTTTAAAAATATTTTATTTTTATTTATTTATTTGTGAGAGAGAAGCAGCAACAGTGTGAGAGAGAGATATACAGTAAGAGAGAAAAGAGACAGACAGATAGAGATAATGGGTATGCCAGGGCCTCTAGCTATTGCAAATAAACTTCAGATGTATGTGCCTCTTGTGCATTTGAGTTATGTGGGCACTGGGGAATCGAACCTGGGTCCTTCGACTTTGCAGGCAAGTGCCTTAACCGCTAAGCCATCTCTCCAGCCCAAGTGAAACTCTTAATGGCTCAATCTCAGTAATAAAGATTTAGAAACAGACAAGTTGAAGGTCTCAGTAAAGGAATATAAACAAGTGCTGGGACAAAGTCGCGTCAGATGCGGAAGAGAGGACTGTCATAGACTTTCCCCCCCTTATCTTGATATGTGCATATATTTGTACATGACAACAGTTTTTCCATTTTCTTCCTTCTTCCTTGTATCCTTGTCTAATATATATGATTGCTAAGCTAACTTTATATGTCAATATTTAAGCTGCAGGATGTTAAAGGGTAACGTGAATCTGCTAGGAAAGGAAAAAAGATTGCCTAAACATAAAGGAGGACTTCTTTAGTCTCTTCTGCCAAAAGAGGGATCAGAAAAACTATGGCTTGAGGGCTGGCTATCGGTTTCTGGAAATAGGGTTTCCCTGGAAAGCAGCCACGCGCGTTTGTTTACGTACTGTCTTGTGGCTGCTCTGATGCTTCGGCGCAAGCATTGGGCAGTTGCAAAAGAAACCATGCAGCCTGTAAAAGCTAAAACACTTACTGCTCGGCCCTTCAAGAAAAAGTTTCTAGGGCTGGAGAGATGGCTTAGTGGTTAAGGCATTTCGATTCCCTAAGTTTGATTCCCCAGGACCCATGTTAGCCAGATGCACACGGTGGGGGGGGGGGACTCATACATCTGGAGTCCGTTTGCAGTAGCTGGAGGCCCTGGCTCTCCTGTGTCAAATAAATAAATTAAATATTAAGAAAAAGTTTCTAGGAGGGAATACATCCCTGATACTGAAAACTTAAAACAGGAGTAGTCATGAGCCCTAGGGGTGTAACATCTGCTGATGTCTGGAAAAATGTATATACTATGCGCATCAAACTGCCCAGTAAGCACTTCTCTTAATATTTATAGTCATATTAATGCTACTCTCACTTGGGGTAGAGAATCTTCTCTTTTCAGATGGCAGTGACCTTGGGATGACTCAGAAGGTATGGTGCTGGAAAGAAGTGACCGCAGTGCTCAGTACTGTAATATCTCTATCACACCATCCATGGCTCAGGGTCTAATGTGGAAGAGGTGGCAGAAAGAATGTAAGAGCCAAAGGAAGGGTAGGACTCCTTACAACGTGCTCCCTCCAGACACGAAATGGCCTGGATATCCATGACCTCACAGTGCCTGACACTACCTACACAAGACCATCATAAGAGGAGGAAAAGATCATGACATCAAAATAAAAGAGAGACTGATTGAGAGGGGGAGGGGATATAATGGGGAATGGAGTTTCAAAGGGGAAAGTGGGGGGAAAGAGGGTATTACCATGGGATATTTTTTATAGTCATGGAAGTTGTTAATAAAAATTTGAAAAAATATTTCAGCAGGGCGTGGTGGCGCACGCCTTTCATCCCAGCACTCGGGAGGCAGAGGTAGGAGGATCACCACGACTTCGAGGCCACCCTGAGACTACGTAGTAAATTCTAGGTCCACCTGTACTAGAGTGAGACCCTACCTCAAAAAAAAAAAAAAAAAAAGTTTCTGATTGCTGGGTCACTTGCACAATTTCAGGCAGAAGCACAACCTTTATTATTATTAATTACTATTATTTGGAGATGGGATACACAGATATGGGTAGTTGTCAAGCTGACAAGGGCTGGATTGTGGTGGTCATATAACATGCCACCTCTGCCAGTGTGAACCAAATTCCCAGAGTTCCTTTATCAGGGGCAACGTGTAAAGCATAAGTGAGATGCCCATATCTCTCATATATGGCCTGCTGGCTCTGCCTGTTGCTGTGTGGTTGGGCCCAGAGTGAGTTCCAGGTCAGCCTGGACTAGAGTGAGACCCTGCCTCAAACAAACAACAAACAAAAAGAGCCCACCTCAAAATGATAATAATATAATAATAATAATAAAAATCATGGGCTGGAGAGATGGCTTAGCGGTTAAGTGCTTGCCTGTAAGCCCAAGGACCCCGGTTCGAGGCTCGGTTCCCCAGGTCCCACGTTAGCCAGATGCACAAGGGGACGCACGCGTCTGGAGTTCGTTTGCAGAGGCTGGAAGCCCTGGCGCGCCCATTCTCTCTCCTTCCCTCTATCTGTCTTTCTCTCTGTGTCTGTCGCTCTCAAATAAATAAATAAATAATTTTAAAAAATCATGAAGTATGGGGATGAACCATGGGAAAGAATTGTGGGGCTATTTCTTATGAAACTTACAAATAACTTTTTTTCTGAGAATGTTGTCGGATGCTTTTTCTGCTAAATTCTTGACTTGAAACTTGTCTTGCCTTGCAGTTCATCTTATACACGGTGTGATTCCCCTGCTTCAAGCCATGGCTTTTTTTGTTTTGTTTTTTTTTTTTTTTTTTTTTTTGGTTTCCTCTGTTTTGGTGTACCATTGTCCTGAACCAACACTGACAAGGATCTGCTTAGACATGCTGACTGATCTTAAGCTCTGCTCTTTGTCCAACTTTCTCTGTGACCTGGTTCTACCCCGGACCCCAGAGCAAGCGCGCGTGTGGAGAAGGGCTACCATAGGGTTGTACACAACATGACAAGTAATGAATTGCCCACAGAATTGCCACAGATCCATCGAAGGCAACAGATGGGCTACGTGTAACTACATTTGTAGATAGGGTGTGTGTGTTCTGGATCAAGAGAGCCCAACAGTTCATACCCTTAAATACCTTCCTTGAACAGATGTTTAAAAGCTTAGTCAACATACAGAAAGCCTTGCCCTGGCTGGAGAGATTGCTTAGAGGTTAAGGTGCTTGCCTGCAAAGCCTAAGAACCCATGTTTTTTTTTTGGCTTTGTTTTTATTTATTTATTTGAGAGCAGCAGACAGAGAGAGAAAGAGGCAGAGAGAGAGAGAAAGAGAGAGAGAGAGAATAGGTGTGCCAGGGCCTCCAGCCACTGCAAACGAACTCCAGATGCGTGCACCATCTTGTGCATCTGGCTTACATGGGTCCTGGGGAATGGAGCCTCAAACCGGGGTCCTTAGGCTTCACAGGCAAGCGTTTAACCACTAAACCATCTCTCCAGCCCAAGAACCGCGTTTGACTCTCCAAGACCCATGTAAGCCAGACCTGCAAAGGTGAGGCAAGTGCAAGGCTGCACATGCCCACTAGGTGGCACAAGCATCTGGGGTTCAGTTTCAGTGGCTGAGGCCCTGGTGTGCCAATTCTTTTTTAAAAAATATTTTTTCTTTATTTATTTGACAGCGGGAGAGAAGTAGGCCGGGAGAGAGAGAATGGGTGCTCCAGGGCCTCCAACCACTGTAAATGAACTCCAGATGCATGTGCCCCTCTTGTGCACCTGGCTTACAAGGGACCTGGGGAATCGAACCTGGGTCCTTCGGCTTTGTAGGAAAGAGCCTTAGCCACTAAGCCATTTCTCCAGCCCTAAAGTTTTCCTTTCTTTCTTTCTTTTTTTCATGTTTTATTTTTCTTTACAATTCTGTCTCGCTCTAAAAAAATAAAAAATAAAAATAAAATAAAATTCTTGCTCTTTTGCCCATGCAATGTTCAACGTGTTCACATATGACTGTGTTTTGGCTGTTCAACAGAAACACCAGTGAGTGCCTGACAGTGGAAACTACAGCTACAGAAACCTCACAGAATGGCATCAGCAGAGGCAGCAGGCTCACCCTTGGTTTAAGCAACTCCAACAGTCAGTTTCCCTTTGTTCAGACTCTCTTCTAAAAAGCAGCTAGGGGCTGGAGAGATGGCTTAGTGGTTAAGCGCTTGCCTGTGAAGCTTAAGGACCCAGGTTCAAGGCTCGGTTCCCCAGGTCCCACGTTAGCCAGATGCACAAGGGGGTGCACGCGTCTGGAGTTCGTTTGCAGAGGCTGGAAGCCCTGGCGCGCCCATTCTCTCTCTCTCCCACTATCTGTCTTTCTCTCTGTGTCTGTCGCTCTCAAATAAATAAATAAAATAAAATAAAATAAAAATTAAAAAGCAGCTAGTCCCCTCTTGGGCAAACAAATCCAAGAGTTAGTTTCTATAATTCCAGGGGAGTGTCCCCTGGCCCCTATAATATTTTATGCTATTATTAATTATATGCTTAGTTAATTTTGTTTATTTGATCTAGCTTAGAAAAAAAAGGGTAACTTCTTTTTTAATTTTTTTATTTTATTTTTATTTAGTTATTTGAGAAAGAGAGAGAAAGAGGCAGAGAGAGGGAGAGAGAATGGGCGAGCCAGGGCATTCAGCCACTGCAAATGAACTCCAGACGCAGGCGCTAGTTTGTGCATCTGGCTTACATGGTTCCTGGGGAATCGAACCAAGGTCCTTTGGCTGTGTAGGTAAACACCTTAACTGCTAAGCCATCTCTCCAGCCCCAAGTGTAACTTCTAATAATATTTCAGATAGTGACTCTGTTGAAGGCTCCTTGTAAAAAAAAAATATATGGGGAGCAATTTTGCTTTATTTAGTTTTCTCTTTTAATTTTTTGAGATAGGGTCTCACTCTAGCCCAGGCTGACCTGGAATTCACTATGGAGTCTCAGGGTGGCCTCGAACTCACGGTGCTCCTCCTACCTCTGCCTCCCGAGTGCTGGGATTAAAGGTGTGCGCCACCATTCCCGGCTTGCTTTATGTAGTTTTGAAACTGTGGGGTTAAGTGGATAAAAGTACGTGACTGGGGTTAGGGAGATGGTTCAGCAGTTAATGGTGCTTGCTTGCAAAGCAGCGCCTGCATCTGTGATCCCAGCTTTTCTACGACAATGGGAGGCAGAGCCAGGAGATCCCAGAGTTCACAGGCCAGCTAGAGTGGCGGTGGGTGGCCGCCGCAAGGGACTCTGTCTCACAAGAGGGCAAAGGAGAGAGCAGACATCTCAGGGTTGTTCCCTCACCTTCACCCTCACACCTTAGCATGTTCACACCCTCCCCCAACGCAACACACATAATATACACTTGTGCATGCAAAGAAATACATTTTTTAAATATTTTATTTTTATTTATTTATTTCAGAGAGAGAGATACACAGAAATAGGCAGGTAGACAGAGAGAATGGGCGCGCCAGGGCCTCCAGCCACTGAAAACGAACTCCAGACGCGTGCGCCCCCTTGTGCATCTGGCTAACATGGGACCTGGGGAACCGAGCCTCGAACCGGGGGCCTTAGGCTTCACAGGCAAGCGCTTAACTTGGGCTGGAGAGATGGCTTAGTGGTTAAGCGCTTGCCTGTGAAGCCTAAGGACCCCGGTTCGAGGCTCGGTTCCCCAGGTCCCACGTTAGCCAGATGCACAAGGGGGCGCACGCGTCTGGAGTTCGTTTGCAGAGGCTGGAGGCCCTGGCGCGCCCATTCTCTCTCTCTCCCTCTATCTGTCTTTCTCTCTGTGTCTGTCGCTCTCAAATAAATAAATAAATAAATAAATAAATAAAGTTAAAAAAATTAAAAAAAAAAAGAAATACATTTTTGTTGTATGATTTTTTAAAAATTTTTTTCTGGATGCAGGATTTTACTGTAGCTCAGGGTGACTTGGAACTCACTCTGACGGCCCTGGGCTGGTCTTGAAATCACAGCGGTCCTCCTACCTCTCTGCCTTAGCCTCCCAAGTGCTGGGATTAATGGCATGCCCAGACTATAAGTACAATTTTTTTTTTTTTTTGGTTGCTTTTGAGGTAGGGTCTTGCTCTAGTCCAGGCTGACCTGGAATTCTCTATTGCAGTCTCAGGTTAGCTTCGAACTCACGGAGATCCTCCTACCTTGCCTCCCAAGTGCTGGGATTAAAGGTGTGTGCCACCCGGATTTATATTTACTTTTTTTAAAAGTTCATGACTGATAAAGATAATTTTTTTGGCATATTGTATGTTTTATCAACACGAAATACTCATTTTTATGTCTTTTACGGTTTCTATATACTGCATTAATATTTCCTATTGCCATTAATGATTGAGATTATATGTAAAGTACTTGGTTTCATGTCTGACAATAGTAAACAGGCAATAAATAATAGATTTTGTTATTGTCAATATTGCTATCATCACCATTATTGTTAAGGGCCCCACTGTATGTGGGTGGGTTGGTTTGTCTGTCACGGAAATAAAAAGAGGCAAAGAAAGAACTGAAAACTCTAGAGTTAAAAAAAAAAAAAAAGGGGTGGGGAGCACTGGAGAGGTGGCTTAGCAGTTAAGCGCTTGCCTGTGAAGCCTAAGGACCCCAATTTGAGGCTCGATTCCCCAGGACCCACGTTAGCCAGATTACAAAGGGGCGCACGCGTCTGCAGTTCATTTGCAGTGGCTGGAGGCCCTGGTGTGCCCATTCTCTCTCTCTCTCTCTCTCTCTCTGCCTTTTTCTCTCTGTCACTCTCAAATAAATAAATAAAAATAAACCCAAAAAAAATTTTTAAACAAATGGGGCTGAGCTGTCACTCAGCCGCAGAGTGTTGGCGCAGCATGCTCAGTTCCTGGGTTTGAGCCCTCGGTCCACAAACAATTAAACGTCAGAAGAAAATGACCTCTTGGGCACTTCACAGTGATGTTCAGAGTTTCTTCTTCTTCTTCAAACAAGGTGATGGAAACTCCAGAAAAGAGAGGCCCCAGGCTTGGACAGATCATCAGAAAGCTTGCCAAAAGGAGTCTCTCAGGAAGCCAAGATAGTACAACAGAAACAGATTTCTTGTTGGATGTTGGCCTTCATGCTTTTGAGGCCAAGGCGAGATGAGGAAGAGAAAGAGCAAAACAAGGTCAGGTCCACTAGCGGCTATCTCCCTGTGGTTAGAAGGCTGGAAGGATCTCTCCGGAGGTCCCTCGGGTTTTGGCTCTTGACCATGACGGTGGCGGGGTCGTGAGCCCAGCGGTGACAACTTTGTGCTCCAGGTGGAATTCTCAGCTCTGCCAACCCTGGATGCACTTGAACATTCTCGTCTCTCTCCTCACTCCCCGCCCCTCAGCCCACAGTGCACCCTGTCACTGGGCCCCTTTCGGGTTTTTGGATATCCTCCTTCCAGTTGCAATGCTCACTACCGACGGTTAGCGCACACTCAGCGTGCGTGTGTGTATACGCACGCCTGTGTGTGTGTGTGTGTGTATGCATGTGCATGTGTGTCTCCATGCCTGCCTCTGGACTCCAAAATCATAGCGGTCTTACTAATTGACCACTTGATTGCTTAAAATCACTTGGCCAACAACGCCTTCCTTTGCTTGGAAATTTGTTTCTCTTGGCCTTGCTGCCTGCAATTCAGAGTCATGGAAAGTTAAGGGCGTCTTAGCCAGGGGCAGGAGTGGCTCAGTGGATAAATCACTCGCTGATCAAGCCTGAGTACTGAACTTGACCTTCAGACACCACTCAAAAAACAAAAAGAAAAAAGAAGAAGAAGAAGAAAAAAAAGTAGGTCTGGAGAGATAACTTAGAGGTGAAAAGCGTTTGCTTGCTTGCAAGGCCCGTCGGCCCGGGATCAAGTCCTCGGTACCCATAGAAAGCCGGATGCACAAAGTGGAGCATTGAGCCTGCAGTTCATTTGCAGTGCCCTGGCATGCCCATCTTCTTTCCCTCTCTCTCCAGTAAAAAAAAAAAAAAAAAAAAATAGTGGGGGCTGGAGAGATGGCTCAGTGGTTAAAGGCGCTTGCTTGTAAAACCTGACAACCTGGGTTCGACTCCCCAGTGCCAAAGAACCTCAGTTTGATTCCTCAGGACCCACGTAAGCCAGATGCACAAGGTCTCGCATGCATCAGGAGTTCGTTTGCAGTGGCCACAGGCCCTGGCATGCCCGTTCTCCCTTTGTCTGTCTGTCCATCTGTCTCTCTCAAATAAATAAATAAATAATATTAAAAAAAAATATTTTTGAAAAAGACTTCCATTTTTCTTTAAAAAATAAATAGCAAAAAGCCAGAAGTTATGGCAGGTTTCTGAGATGGGGGGGCAGAAACAGGAGACTTTTCTGGAAGAAAATGCAGCGAAAAGAACAACAGCAGAATGAGAGAGAAACCCTGCTTCAGGTGAAGTTGAAGGGCGAGGGTGCTCTGTGACTTTTACATGCGTGTCATGGCACACACGTGACCTCACATTCACAAGAGCATATGCATGTGCACATATGAATAAATATCTGCTAAGAGATGCCTGAGAGATAAACTAGTCCAAGCTCCTCATTAAAAATATGCATATATTAAATATATTTTATTTATTTATTTGAGAGAGAGAGGGAGAGAATGGACGTGCCAGGGCCTCCAGCCACTGCAAATGAGCTCCAGACGCATGTGCCCCGTTGTGCATCTGGCTTATGTGGGTCCTAGAGAATCGAACTGGGATCCTTTGACTTTGCAGGCAAATGCCTTAGCCGCTAAGCCATCTCTCCAGCCCTTAAAAATATTTTAATTTAATTTTTTCAGAGAGAGTGAGAGTAATAGAGAGACACAGAGACAGAATTGGTGCACCAGGGCCTCAGCCACTGAAATAGCACTCCAGATGCTTGCGCCACCTAGTGGGCATGTGCGACCTTGTGCTTGCCTCACCTTTGTGCATCTGGCTTATGTGGGACCTGGAGAGTCGAATATGGGCCCTCAGGCTTCTCAGGCAAGTGCCTTAACCGCTAAGCCATCTCTCCAGCCCTAAGCTCCTCATTTTCCTAAAGATGGATGTAATGTCCAAAAAGGTGAAGTGACTTGCCTCAAGTCACAGAACTGTTGGTGGTGACAGACCGGAGGACAGCTCAGCGCTAGGAAAGGAGATTCAACTGTGAGGTGGTAGCAAGGACTTGGAGCGATTTGGGAATCTAGGTGCTGGATGTGAGGATGAGCCAGATAGGCAACCCAAAGAGGTTACTTTGGGTAACTCACATGTAGCATGAAGTATGAGGTGTCATGCAATGGTGACTTTGTAGGTACCAAACACTCGAGGCTTTGCTGTTCTGGCCCTATCACACAAAGTACTCTGGAACATGAGCCCTAAGTACATCATACTGCACCAATGTCAACTTCAGATTTGTGTTACAAGATTCTTTCTAGTCGGGTGTGGTGGGGCACGCCTTTAGTCCCAGCACTCGGGAGGCAGGGGTAGGAGGATCGCTGTGAGTTCGAGGCCATCCTGAGGCTACAGAGTGAATTCCAGGTTAGCCTAGACCAGAGTGAGACCCTACCTCAAAAACAAACAAAAAAACAAACAACAACAAAAAAAAACAAATAGAAATCTTTCCACGTATCTTCTAAGCTAGCACACCATGAAAGGTTGCTATTAGCACCAATACCAGTCTAATGAACAGGAAAATACGTGAAAAAAAAAAAACCTAAATGTACTCCTGGGAGAGTGCTAGATGACGTTGCTTGCCAACTCATTGCTGCCTCCTCTTCCTCCATCATAAGGTGTTGAAGTTAACTTTCAGTTGCTGAGATAAAACACCGGACTGAAAGCAGCTTGTGGGAAGAAAGGGTTAATTTTGGCTTACAGGCTCCAGGGGAAGCTCCATGATGGTGGTGGTGGGGGACATGAACAGAGGCTGGCCATCACCTCTTGGACAACATCAGGTGGACACCAGCAGCAGAAGAGCGTGCCAAACACATACAAGGAGAAACTGGCTATAACACCCATAAGTCCGTCCCCCACAACACGCCCCCAATAAGGTTTCAATTTCCAAATTACCTTCAGCTGGGGAATCAAGCATTCAGAACACGTGAGTTTATGGGGACACCTAATTCACACCATTACATTCTGCTCCTGATCCTCATAAAATGATAACCATACAATGCAATACATTTAGTCCAACTTTGTAAGTCCCCATGGTTTTTATTAATCCCAATATTCTTCAAAATATCCCCATATTCTAAGGTCTATTAACTGTTAGCTGTAAAACCAAAAATGTATATATATGTGTGTGTGTACATATGGCATATATAATATATATAACATATATATATAATTTATATATAGCATATATACATACACACACACACACACACATATACATACATATATATATGGAGAGAGAGAGAGAGAGAGAGAGAGAGAGAGAGCACATCACCTATGGTCATTTCCAAAAAACAAAACCACATTGCAAATCCAGTGGCCCATTCTTTCCTGCACTTGTTATACCCCATAGTACCAGGTGGGCTGCCAACTTGTTAATCCAGAGTAAGACACCCCTTCACCATTCAGGCCCCTGCTTTCAAAACAGTCAGCATTCTTTGCACTGTCTCAGTGCAGATCAGCTGGTCCAATCTCAACAGGTGTACTCTCTCAAAAGCTACAGATGAATGGGTGCTGTCTCTAGCCTTAAACCTTAATTTCTTTCAGTGCCCTCACTAACTGCTCACACGAGTCCATTTCTACACAATGCAGCCCTACACAAATTCTCAGGGCAGCGACAGGGCGAATGCAGCAAGCCCCTCACACAAACTGCTTCTAGACCAGTTCCTACAAAGTTCTTTCTTCTCCTTATAAGTCAAACCTCACAGTCCATAGTTCTTGCTGCATTCAGATCTTTCAACTCTGACCAGAATGGTCCATCAGATTCTGCCTTCAACACTGCAAGGTGTCTCTTAGACCAAGGTTTCAAATCCTTCCACATTCCCCCTGCAAATCAGTTCCAAAACACCAAAAGCCACACAGTCAGGTTTCTAGCAGTAATGACCTCACTTCTTGGTACCAATTTTACTATTGCAGTCAGCTTCACATTGTTGGTGCAAAACATATGACCAAAAGCAGTTTATTTTTGGCTTACAAACTCAAGGGGAAGCTCCCTGATGGCGGGGGAAACTGTGGCATGAGCAGAGACTGGACATCACCTCCTGGCCAACATCAAGTGGACAACAGCAGCAGAAGAGTGAGCCAAACACTGGCAAAGGGAAGCTGGTTATAACACCCATAAGCCCACCCTCAAGACAACACCTTTGTGCAATAGTAGCACGTCTATCCTGGTGGAAACCAACTGCCATCTAGTTGGACTGGAGGCCCTCTCCATGGGAGGGAATACATCCCTGATACTGAAAACTTAAAACAGGGGTAGTCATGAGTCCTAGGGGTGTAACATCTGCTGCTGTCTGGCTACATGTATATACTATGCTTATCAAGCTTCCCAGTAAGCACTTCTCTTAATGTTCACACCCTTATATTAATGCTACTCTCACTTTTGGTAGAGAATCTTCTCTTTTCAGATGTCAGTGACCTTGGGACAACTCAGAAGGTATCATGGTGATGGAGAGAAATGACTGCAGTGCTCAGTACTGCAATATCTCTATCACACCTTCCAAAGCTCAGGGTCTAATGCAGAAGAGGTTGTGGAAAGAATGTAAGAGCCAAAGGAAGGTTAGGACTCCTTACAACGTGCTCCTCCAGACACAAAATGGCCTGGATATCCATGCCCTCACAGTGCCCGACACTACCTACACAAGAGGAGGAAAAGATCAAAATAAAAGAGAGACTGATTGAGATGGGGAGGGGATATGATGGAGAATGGAGTTTCAAAGGGGAAAGTGGGGGTGGGGGAGGAAGGGTATTACCATGGGATATTTTTTATAATCAGGGCAGTTGTTAATACAAATTTGAAAAAAAAAAAAAAACATCTTTAACAAAGTTCCAAGTTCTAATTGCCATCAGCTGAGGATCAAGAATTCAGAATGCATGAGTTTATGGGGGACACCACATAAAGACACCAAGGCTTTCTCATTTTTCTCTGCTTCCACCCTGCCCTGGTTAGGTGACCATGCCTCCAGTTTTTAGAGACTAGGCAGTTCTGACTGTAACAAGCCCAAGAGGCAAGGCAGCTTCAGAAGGAAGCTGGCAGAAGAGAGAGAAGATCAGGGAAATAGAAGACTGGATCTTCTAGGCGCTTGTTGAGTTGATGGAGCAGTCAGCCCTAGAGCTGCCTTGCTTTTGAACTTGACCTTAAGTGAGGCAATAAGTCTCCCATAGGGAGTAGTTCAAGGACGGCTCACATCGCCTGTAGCTGAAAGCATCCTACAGCAGAGACGGAGAGGGCTGAAGCTCTGCAGGAATACTGGAATACTTACATGCTCTACTCCTCAATAAAATGAAGAGGCTGGGAAAATAGGGGATATTTTTCTTTTTCTTCTTTCTTCTCTCTCTCTCTCTTTCTTTCTTTTGTTCTTTCTTTCTGACAGGGTCTCATATAGCCCAGGCTAGTCTAGAACTTCGTATGCAGCTGAGGCTGGCCTTGAACTCTTGCTTCTCCTGTCTCTAGTAACCAAGTGCTGGGGACACAGGCATCACCACATCTGGTTGTATTTTTCTTTCTTTCTTTTTTTGAGTATTTTATTTATTTATTTGAGATGAGAGAGAGAGAGAGAGAGAGAGAGGGAGGGAGGGAGGGAGGGAGGGAGGGAGAGGAAGAGAGAGAAAGAGAGAGGGAGAGAAAGAGAATAGGCATGCCAAGACCTCTAGCCACTGCAAATGAACTCCAGAAACATGCACCCTCTTGTCCTTAAGTGGGTCCCAGCAAGTGGAAAATGCCATTTTCTTTTCTTTTTTTTTTTTTGTTTACTTTTATTTATTTATTTGAGAGAAACAGACAGACAGACAAAGAGGGAGAGAGAGAGAGAATGGGTACATCAGGGCCTCTAGCCACTACAAACAAACTCCAGATGCATGTGCCCACTTGTGCATCTGGTTTACGTGGGTCCTGGTCCTTAGGCTTCACAGGCAGGAGCTTAACCACTAGGCAATCTCTCCAGTCCCCACTAAGCCATTTTCTGAACCCATGTTTGTTTGTTTGTTTTTTAATTTCCACTAAACACTCAGAGTAAGCATTACTGTATGCCTTGTCATGGATACCAGCTTTGAACCAGACGTCATTTAAATCCTGACTCTATCATTTGACTTTAGAAAAGTCAGCTAGCTCCTCTGTGCCTAAGCTTTCTCATCCATATTACTGGACTAATAAAAATACTTGAGAGGCTGGGCGTGGTGGCGCACACGTTTAATCCCAGCACTGAGGAGGCAGAGGTAGGAGGATCATCGCCACCCTGAGACTACGTTGTAAATTCCAGGTCAGCCTGAACTAAAGTGACACTCTACCTCAAAACACTAAATAAAATAAATAAAATAATAAAATAAAAGTATAGAAGTATGTCTTAAAGGAGAAAACATTTTAGTTATATTAAGGAATAAAATGAACAAAGGCACTGAATAATAATGCAGTTATCAATACTATACTTATCAATGTATTATCTTGTGTGCCGGGCATCTGGCTAGGCCATGTATATATATTTTCTCTAATTCTAATAATAACCTTTGGCAGTTGGCTTGCTGTGGTGTTCATACAGACAAGCGGTGTGGCCAAGATCACCCAGCCAGCAGCGGGATTTAAACCTAGGCGTAGTTCCCAAACCCACCCTTCTGCCTTGGGTTGGCGGCGGGGGGCGGGGAGGAATGGGTTGTGAAGTCAGAAGCAAAATTTCCAGCCAGAAATAAGTCTAGGATAGAATGAAGTGTAAGTCACATTCAAAGAGACATGTTTAGAAACATTGGGAAACGTCTTAGGCCCGTTTTGAAGCTGATCTCTGGACTTTGTGTCCTCTGAATGGACAGGGTAAGGATGGAGCTGCTGAGTACAGCCGCACAGCTCTGAGAGGAAGAAGTGCACCAGGGCTTTGTTTTTAATTTATTTTTTTATTTGTTTATTTGACAGAGAAAGAGAGAGAGAATGAATGGGTGTGCCAGGGTCTCCAGCCACTGCAAATGAACTCCGGATGCAAGAGCCTCCTTGTGCACCTGGCTTATGTGGGTCCTGTGGAATTGAATGGAGGTCCTTTGGCTTTGCAGGCAAGTGCCTTAACCACTAAGACATTTCTCCAGCCCTTCCTTTTTTGGGAGGAGGGTTCAAGGTAGGGTCTCACTCTAGCCCAGGCTGACCTGGAATTCACTATGGAGTCTCAGGGTGGCCTCGAACTCATGGTGATCCTCCTACCTCTGCCCCCCCAAGTGCTGGGATTAAAGGTGTGCACCACCACGCCTGGCTCAACAGAAATCTTTGTGTGTGTGTGTTTTCTTTTTTTTTTTGTTGTTTTGAGGTAGGGTCCCACTGCAGCCCAGGCTGACCTGGCATTTACTATGTAGTCTCAGGGTGGCCTCGAACTCACGGCGATCCTCCTACCTCTGCCTCCCGAGTGCTGGGGTTAAAGGCGTGTGCAAATTTTTGAAGGTGGTTAATTGTGAGATTCCTGGGATTGTGACAGGCTGCTGGCTAACACCCTGTTTGACTTCCAGGTTTTAAAATGAGAAGTTTGGTGAGTAAGAGATTGATGTGCAACGCCCACGTAATGAGTCACAGCACTCCACATGATTTCTAGACCTGGAGGAATCCATAATACTGAGTTGCCTTTTAAAAAATTTTTCTGGGCTGGAGAGATGGCTTAGCGGTTAAGTGCTTGCCTGTGAAGCCTAAGGACCCCGGTTCGAGGCTCGGTTCCCCAGGTCCCACGTTAGCCAGATGCACAAGGGGGCGCACGCGTCTGGAGTTCGTTTGCAGAGGCTGGAAGCCCTGGCGCGCCCACTCTCTCTCTCTCCCTCTATCTGTCTTTCTCTCTGTGTCTGTCGCTCTCAAATAAATAAATAAATAAATAATTTAAAAAAAAATTAAAAAAAAATTTTCTTATTTTAATTTTTTTTGGTGGGGATGGAACCTAGGGCCTTGCAAATGCTAACTCAGCAAATGCTCTACTTTGGAGCTACATTCCCAGTACAATGCAGAACTCTTTAAAAAAATTTTAAAACATTTTGTTGATTTGCTTATTTTGACAGAATGCAAGAGGCAGAGAAAGAGAAAGAGGGAGAGAATGGGTGCACCAGGGCCTCCAGCCACTGCAAACAAACTCCTGACGCATGCGCCACCTTGTGCATCTGGCTTACGTGGGTCCTAGATAATCGAACCTGGGTCCTTTGGCTTTGTAGGCAAATGCCTTAGCCATTTAAGCCATCCCTCCAGCCCCGATGCAGAATTCTTTGAAGGACTAGCCAATTACACCTGGCAAGCAGCTTACACCAACATTTATAGGAACACATATGAATCTTCCTCCTCATCTTCCTCAAGCGCTCTGAGGCCACTCAGTGGGTACATGTGAGTCAGAAGAAGGGAACTGTTCACAGGAACTTACAGACTCTGATTGTGCACTTAACATGAACCTCTGCCGGCCCAGAACAACGGTAGTATTGAGATTTATAAGCATCAAGTAGTTTTGTTTGTTTGTTTGTTTTGTTTTGCGAGGTAGGGTCTCACTCTAACCCAGGCTGACTTGGAATTCACTATGAAGCCTCAGGATGGCCTCGAACTCACGGTGATCATGGTGATCCTCCTACCCCTGCCTCCTGAGTGCTGGGATTAAAGGCATGCGCCACCACACCTGGCTTCAAGTAGAATTTTGACCCAGTGTATCTCATTGCAGGTCCCTGTGAAACCCAGCCTCTTATCCACTGGAGACTTTTCCGTTACCTAAGGATACTGACAGAACTAGACAGACGGAGCAATCAAAAGGACCGTCACACATCACATTGATGCTGACTTGGGAAGTTTGGGCTAATACCATAGGAAGGGACAATGCAAGTTCTTGGATCACCTCCTCATGAGTAACGTAATTACAGAGAAGCCTCCTGGTGCCTATGACACCTAGCAATATAATGTAGAATTGTTTGGTGTGTGTGGAGGGATAATCTGCTTCCCTCCCTGGAATGCAATCTCTCTGAGAGCGAATACCTTGTCTGCCCTGTTTGTTCACTTCTCTGTCTCTAAAGCTGAGAAAGTAGCTAGCGCATCACAGATACTCAATAAATATTTATTGAACAGGCAGGTAAATAATTTCTAGGGAAAGCTTCAGAAATCAGTACCATCTCAAAGACTTAAAAGACATAGGTTGGGGGCTGGAGAGATGGCTTAGTGGTTAAGCGCCTGCCTGTGAAGCCTAAGGACCCCGGTTCGAGACTCGATTCCCCAGAACCCACGTTAGCCTGATGCACAAGGGGGCGCACGTGTCTGGAGTTTGTTTGCAGTGGCTGGAGGCCCTGGCTCGCCAATTCTCTCTCTCTATCTGCCTCTCTCTCTGTCACTCTCAAATAAATAAGTAAAAATGAACAAAAAAAATTTTAAAAAAAAGACATAGGTGGGGTTAGGAAGGTAGCTCACAGCTATGAAAGCTTCATGCTTGCGAAGCCCCTTGGTTAGGGTTCAATTCCCCTGTACCCACATAAAGCCAGGCACACCAAGTGGTACATGCATCTGGAGTTCATTTGCAGTGGCAAGAGGCCCTGCCACACCCATTTTTTTCTCTCTCTCTCTCTCTCAAATAAATAAATTGCATGGGGGTGCACTCCTTTAATGCCAGCATTAGGGAGGAAGAGGTAGGAGGATCACCATGAGTTTGAGGTCATTCTGAGACTACATAGTGAATATCAGGTCAGCCTGGGCTAGAGTGTGACCCTACCTCGAAACCCCCCCCAAAAAAAACCCAAAATTAATTAATTAATTAATTAGAAAAAAATTTTTACGATGTAGATGTGAGCTGGTTGTAGAGACACATGCTGCAATGCTAGCAATTGAGAGGCTGAGGCAGGAGAATTGCTACAAATTTGAGGCCAACCTTGGTTTCATGGTGAGACTGTCTCAACAAAACAAACGAGGGCTGGAAATGACCTAGTGGTTAAAGCGCTTGCCTGAGAAGCCTAAGGACCCAGGTTCCATTTCCAAGCACACATGTAAGCCATATACAAAGTGGCACATGTGTCTGAAATTTGTCTACACTGGCTAGAGGCCCTGGCATGCCCATTTTTTCACTCCATCTGCCTCTCTCTTCCTCTCAAATAAATAAATAAATTGTAAAAATGTATGTTTAAGGGCTGAAGAGATGGCTTAGTCATTAAGATGCTTGCCTGTGAAGCTTAAGGTCCCAGGTTCAATTCCCCAGTACCCATGTTAGCCAGCTGCACAAAGTGGCACATGCATCTGGAGCTCGTTTGCAGTGGCTGGAGGCCCTGGTGTGCCCATTCCCTCTCTCTCTCTCTCAAATAAATAAATATATTTTAAAAAAAAGAATTAAAATTAAGATGTAGGCGAGGCAACTTCTATCACATTCCTTTTTCATTTGGGGCTAAGTATTAAAGAAGGCTATTGTATTAGTCAGGGTTCTGTAGAGGAACAGAACTGCTTGAATGAATTATTTCAAAAAGGGAATTTGTTGAATTAGCTTACGGTAGTCCAATAGCAGTTGCAGGCTGGAGAATCCAGGAACCTGGTAGCTGGTTGGTCCATGTGGCCAGATGCCTCAGCAGTCCTGACCCGGGCACTGCAGATGGCACCAGGAGGCCTGGAGGCTTCCTGAGGAGCCGCTGGGTTTCGATCCACATGGGTCTGCAGTTGATGCGGGTCTTCAGTCCACGCTGGAAGGCAGCGAGCAGCTCTGGCAGCCAAGAGGGAAGAGGGAAGGAAGGGCTCTCTTCACCCAGAGCCTCCTTATATAAAATCCCCCTCTGAGAGGGGTGCCTGCTCTGGGGGAGGGGCTCACCCTGGGGGAAGGGACTTTCTCCTTCAGTGAATCCTTGCTGGAAGCAATTTCAGGGACCCACTGGAAAGGGATTTCTGTGGATTACTAAACAGATCAAGTTGACATCACCTTAGCTATCACAAGTCAGCCCCTTGTCAACTTGGCACCAAACCATTCTCCTTACATCATACTTAATGTCCAAATGAAAACAGTAGCAAGCTCATAATTGCATCTAACATGGTCTAACTATCCCACGTACAACTGGAAGCACAAAAATCTTCCCCCCAACACAAAGCTTAGTTTCTAATAATAATAGGTCTAATATAAATTCAACTGTTAGCTAGTGATATAATCCTAATATTGGTGTAGATATGTGCAAACACTCTGTTATCAAGGCAGGACAGAAACATTGCAATTACAGTCCTCATTTCTGTAACTGGTCACGTGGCCTTAGCTGGTATTTGTAACTGCCTTCTTCTACTCCCCATTCTGTATTTCCTCCACCTTTAGCAAGCACCTCAGCAGGTCTTGGTTCTTTATCTGGAGGGGTGGCCCATACCTTCATTGCTGAAGGATCTGGGCCATTTATCAGGCTACTTCTATTGGGTTGTTGCAATCGTCCATTGACTTTGGTAACAGGCCTTGGTAACACTAAGAGACGCCCTGAAGGATCTCCTGCACTCCGGGCATACTCTTCCTTACCGCCATTGGGAGGAGCAGTCCAATTTCCCCCTGGTTATCTGGATCAATCGCCCCTGCTGTCATGGTAACTCCTTTCTCAGCCTGTTCACTCAGGGGCATCAGGAGCCCAAAGTGACCAGGGGAAATCTTAGCTCCCAGTTCAGTGGAATGTTCTTCATGTCTCCTGGAAAAAGCACTGCCCCTCTTGGACCAAGATTTGTAGGCCAGCAGAACATAAGCTTGCGGGAAGAGGAAGCAGAAACTTAGCTAATGGGTCACTTGGGGTGATGGTAAGTGGGACCATTCCCATTTCCACCCCTTGATTCCTGGACCCGTGAATCGGGGCTATAGGAGAAACAGCACCATATATAGGACGCTGATTCAGAGCATATACAGCCTGCTGGAGGACACTCCCCCAGCCCTCCAAGCTATTGCCACCTAGTTGGCGCTGTAGCTGTTTCTTCAAAAGGCCATTCCACCATTCTATCAAGCCAGCTGCTTCAGGGTGGAGGGGCACATGGTAAGACCAGTGAATTCCATGATCATGAGCCCACTGCCGTACTTCCTTGGCGGTGAAGGGAGTTCCTTGGTCAGGAGCAATGCTGTGTGGAATGCCATGACAGTGGATAAGGCATTCTGTAAGCCCACGGATGGGAGTTTTGGCAGAAGCGCTACGTGCAGGAAAGGCAAATGCATACCCAGAATAAGTGTCTATTCCACTAAGGACAATACGCCTCCTTCCCGTGATGGAAGAGGTCTAATGTAGTCAACCTGCCACCAGGTTGCTGGCTGGTCACCCCGAGGAATACTACCATATCGGGGGCTCAGAGTCGGCCTCTGCTGTTGGCAAATTTGGTACTCAGCAGTAGCCATAGCCAGGTCAGCCTTAGTTAGTGGAAGTCCATGTTGTTGGGCCCATGCATAGCCTGCATCTCTGCCACCATGGCCACTTTGTTCATGGGCCCAATGGGCAATGACAGGGGTGGCTGAGGAAGGAGGTTGACCACTATCCACAGAACGGGTCAGCTTATCTACTTGATTATTAAAGTCATCCTCCAGTGAGGTCACCTTCTGCTGAACACTGACATGGGACAAAAGTATCTTTACATCCTTTGCCCATCCACAGAGTTCTATCCACATATACCTTCCCCAAATGTCCTTCTCACCAATTTTCCAATTGTGCTCCTTCCAAGTCCCAGACCATCCAGCAAAACCATTGGCCACAGCCTATGAATCAGTGTATAGCTGCATATTTGGCCATTTTTCTTTCTTTCTTTTTTTTTTTCTTTTTTTTTTTTGGCCATTTTTCTTTCCAAGCGAAACACACAACCATGTGCACTGCCTGAAGTTCTTGAGGGCTTCCCTTCACCACAATCCTTCAGAGTTGTCCCAGAAAGAGGCTGTAATGCTGCAGCTGTCCACTTCTGGGAGGTGCCCGCACAATGTGCTGAACCACCTGCAAACCATGCCCTTGTCCTTTCCTCCTCAACTGATCATAGGGCACACCCCAAGATGCCACAGGTGCATGCTTGGGGACAGGCATTGTAATGGGAGTAGAAACCATAGGCATTTGGGCAACTTCCTCATGTAACTTACTCGTATCTTCAGGGCCTGCTTGAGCCCGATCACGTATATACCACTTCCACTTGATGATGGACTGCTGCTGTGTGCATCCAACTTTATGGCCTGGTGGGTCAGACAACACCCAGCTCATAATGGGCAGCTCAGGTCTCATAGTAAGCTGATGGCCCATTGTCAAATGTTCAGTTTCCACTAAGGCCCAATAGCAGGCCAAGAGCTGTCTCTCAAATGGAGAATAATTGTCTGCAGACGATGGCAGGGCCTTGCTCCAAAATCCCAAGGGCCTCCGCTGTGATTCACCTATGGGAGCCTGCCAAAGGCTCCAAACAGTGTCCCTGTCTGCCACTGACACTTCAAGTACCAGCGGATCTGCTGGATCATATGGTGCAAGGGGCAGAGCAGGCTGGACCTGTGGAAGAGCCTTCTCTTGTTCTGGGCCCCACTGAAAACTAGTAGCTTCCCGAGTCACTGGCATATGGGTTAGAGAGGCACAAGGTGGGTATATGGACCATTTGGGGAGCCTTCCTGGAGCCCACATGGAGAGGTGATAGCAGGCAGTAATGGAGGTAAGAGACCAGTTAGGAAGGTAACTGACTGCTGATCACAGAACCAAGGAATTCTATCTAAAACCTGGAACTTTCCATGGTGATGGTCAATGGTGAGTGAGGAAGGGTAGATTTTGTATCTGCTTTACACATGGGATTTCAGTGACCTGTGTGTTATCCAAGCAGGAGTTGAAAAGGGGCTGGAGAAATTGCCTAGTGGTTAAGGTGCTCGCCTGCAAAGCCAAAGGACCCAGGTTTGATTCCCCAGGAGCCACGCAAGCCAGATGCACAAGGTGGCACATGAGTCTGGAGTTCGTTTGCAGTGGCTGGAGGCCCTGGCATGCCCATTCTTCTCTTTCTCTCTCTCTATCTATATGTCTCTTTCTCTCTCTCAAATAAATAAAAACCATATATATATATATATTTTTTTTTATTTTTTATTTTTTATTTTTTTTTTTTTTTGAGGTAGGGTTTCACTCTAGCTCAGACTGACCTGGAATTCACAATGTAATCTCAGGGTGGCCTTGAACTCATGACGATCCTCCTACCTCTGCCTCCTGAGTGCTGGGATTAAAGGAGTGTGCTACCACTCTGGGCTCAAAAAAAAAACATTTTTTGAAAAACAATTGAAAAGATCTGGGGCTCAAAGGGCGGGCTAGGCCCTAAGAGCAGAGAGTCAGGACACACACAGCTCAGACAGTTGAAGCTCCTGGATGGGAAGATCCCTAGGCAGCAAGTGTTCCTGAGAGGCAGCGGTAGAGGAGAGGAGAAAGTCACAGCAAGTGGGGCCTCGCTGAGCCAAGGGAGTGCTGCCTGGGGAGGAAGCAGTAAACGGGAGTACCATCTTAATGAGGGTAATTATAATCTCATATGACTCTAGGAAGGATCAAATGAGATAACATATATAAAAACTTGGTAAGGGCTGGAGAGATGGTTTAGAGGTTAAGGCACTTGCCTGCGAAGCCTAAGGACCCAGGTTCGATTCTCCAGATCCTACGTAAGCCAGATACACAAGGTGGCACATGCATCTGGAGTTCGTTTGCAGTGGCTAGAGGCCCTGGCGTGCCCAATCTCTGTCTGTCTGTCTCTCTCTCAGATTCTCTCTCTAATAAAAATATAAAAATAATAAAACATTTTTTAAACTTGGTATTTCATAGAAACTTGTCATTTTGGGGTGGGCTGTTTGGCAGATTCTAAAGTCTTTTTTTTTCAGGAAGATGTTCAAAACTATTTCTTCCACAACAAGGTAAACACCTGGGGCAGCTAGAAAATTCAGTACATATATACATAAAGTTCTATTTATTTATTTTTTATAATTTATTTATTTATTTGAGAGAGAGAAAGAAGCTGAGAGAGAGAGAGAGAGCACTTCAGGGCTTCCAGCCACTGCAAACGAACTCCAGATGCGTGCGCCCCTTGTACATCTGGCTAACGTGGGTCCTGGGGAATTGAACCTGGGTCCTTTGGCTTTGCAGGCAAGCACCTTAACGGCTACACCATATCTCCAGCCCTTATTTTTTATTTTATTTTAGACTTCAGGGAAACACTCCTAGCTAGGCTGGAGGAGAAGGGGTGGAGAGGTTTCGCCACTGATGGGGAGGAGGCAGAGCAAACTGGAGATACCTAAGGCAAGTTTCTCAGACTTCTCGGTTTCACAATTTTGCTTCAGGCAGGAGCTGTTTATTTTAACGTTTTTTTTCCAGGAAGGGGAAAAAGAAAAAAAAAAAAAAACAACTTTCATGCAAATGTACATGGTGGTGTTCATCCCTGTGTTTCCTGCCAGACTTAGCAAACTCTGCAGTTCTTTCTACCAGGAGCTCCAAGGCAACTGAATGGCTAGAATCAAATTACAACAGGTCCCCACCTTATTCCCTTCGTGAAGGCGGGCTCCTGGGGGTTCCCCGTGTTGAACCAGCGTGGGAATCGCTAACCTGCGACTTTGGGAATGGTGCACCTGTGGCAGTGGCCTTGGGAAACTGACCTCGTTGGTCACTTTCCCAGTAAGTAACTCGGGCTTTGGAAGCCTGGCAGCCTCTCTGCTGGGCTGGGTGGCATCACTGCGCGCCAACATTAGGTCTGTCGCTGAGCACCGGGGGCCGAGGCAGAGGGGCTGGTGGGATGCTGGGTCTCTGCCACGTCGCCAGGGTCACGAACCTATCTGCGTCACTCACTGTCATCCTTTAGTATATGGAAGTGTTTTTCTTCTCGGAGAACCGGCTATGCCCTTGCAATGCAGAAAACCTACAACGTTAACATGAGTTACTTTGTCATTGTGGGCACAAAAGTACCCAACCAGAACGCAATTTGTGGAAGGACAAAGATTTGACTTGGCCGATAGTTTCAAGGTCAAGTTCACCACCTTGATTTGGGGAAACAAGGCACAACCAGAGACAGTATATAACATTTCCAGGCCTGTCCGCTGTGACACATTTCCTTTAGCAAGACTCCACCTTCTAAAGTTTCCACAACCTTCCCAAATGGCCCTGGCCCGAGGGTTGAAATGCATAAATCTTATGGGCAGCTTTTCACATTCCACCCCCCTCAGGAGCTGTGTGTGACAATGCAATTCTGAATAATTAACTGTAGGCACCTCTCTAAGGCAAGCGCCGCAGCCTTAAGTGCTGAGCCATCTCTCCAGACCCAAGGCAGCCCTTTGACTCGGCCTCCTGGATTGGGTCTTCACTAAAGCACCCACTGTGTGCAACCGCGCTTGAAGTCAGAGGGCTTGAAGTCCTCCCCACGACAATTCCCTTGGGAGCTGTCAGGCTCAACAAGGTGGCCCCTCTCCCAAGGCCACAGTTGTTTCCTCTCTCTCCGCTGCCCACCCACAGTTCCACAGCCTGGAGGCAGAGCTGTTGAGGTTCCAGGAAGTCTCAGGACCCCACAGGTCCAGGCTGTTGGCCTATTCTTTGGTAGCCCTAGAGCCCATTCTGGTAGCCAGATACTGCCATTCTATTCTCAGTTCCTCAGTAGTGCCTGCTTTAAATGTTGTCTAGTCTGTGCAGGAAAACCTCTCACTTTTCCCTTGTCAGGAGCAATGCCATCAGCTCTCCAATCCACTCTGGGGGGAGCTCCACCCACCCTATGAGCATCAACCTCGTCCTTGGCTCAGCTTTCCCCGCAGACTGAATTTTCAGCCTCTGTAGCCAGGTCTAAAACACATAGGAGGGCTGGCTTAGCGGTTAAGGCGTTTGCCTGCAAAGCCAAAGGATCCCGGTTTGATTCTCCAGAACCCACGTAAGCCAGATGCACAAGAAGCACATCTGTCTGGAGTTCATTTGCAGCGGCTGGAGGTCCTGGCATGCCCATTCTATCCCTCCCTCCCTCCCTCTCTCTCACATTCTGTCTGTTTCTTTCCGTCTCTCAAATAAATAAAATATACTTTTAAAAAATTAAAACACATAGTATATGTTCCTATGCCTGTTGCCTCCAGTTCTCTGGTACATGAACCTAATTCTAGAATCTTCTGTCTTCATCATTACAGTTATCCCATTCCAGTTAACCTAGATGTGCAGGTGTTTCTTGATTTAAGCTCAACAAAGAAGTAAGAAAAGAGGGCTGGAGAGATGGCCAAGCGGTTAAGGTGCTTGCCTGAGAAGCCCTAAGGACCCAGGTTTGACTCTCCAGAGCCCGCATAGGCCAGAGATGCATATGAACAAGGTGGCGCCTGCTTGGGGCATTTGATTGCAGTGGCTGGAGGCCGTCATGTGCCAATTCTCTCTCCCACTCTCATAAAAAAAAAAATAGGAGAGGGAGAACTTGAGACAGGAGACAAAAGAAGATGGTGGGAGAACACTAAATGACCAGGGTCCATTGTGCGTGCGTGCGTGCGTGCGTGTGTGTGTGTGTGTGTGTGTGTGTGTATGAAAGTTGTCAATAAGGTTTAAAAAAGTAGTAAGAGAAGCAAAAGCGTGACAACATGTATTCTAGCGTGCAAAGGTGTGGTGCAAGGAAGACTTCAAAATGAGAAGGCAATGAGTGTTCTGCTGCACCCGACCTCTGTCACATAGACGAATTCATCCACCACGCACGACGGGATGTTGTTTCTCAAGAAAACGAGAAGGAGCCGGGCGTGGTGGCGCACGCCTTTAATCCCAGCACTTGGGAGGCAGAGGTAGGAGGATCACCGTGAGTTCGAGGCCACCCTGAGACTCCATAGTGAATTCTAGGCCAGCCTGAGCCAGAGTGAGACAGTGAGACCTTACCTCAAAAAATAAAGAAAGAAAGAAGAAGAAAGAAAACAAGAAGGAAAGACCCAGCCTCAAACGAAATAGGCTGGCAAGCTATGCCTTCCCAACATGTTCTGGTGCCTGGGCTCTGGGTACTAAGGTTCCAGCCGATCACAGGTCATCCCACGTCACGAATGCAGGCTTGGAAAGTAGCCGATGGGTTGGCAGTGCTGGCCAGAGAGGGAGTGTGCCACGTGCGTGAAGCACTTCCTTTTGAAGACTGGCACTGGCTGCTTCTATAGCATTCTACACTGGGGGGCCCCGGGTGGGGGCATCATGGCACCTAGAAGGCCCAGGTATGCAATGAGCAGGATGTGTCCCTGGGAAATCCAATTGTCTCCTTCTTCCCCAGACCCTGCATCCAACCAGTCAAGACAGAGACCCGACTGTGTCTTCATTTCTCCTATCTCTGGTCCATTCCCAATTTTTTTTTAAATTTTTATTCATTTATTTATTTGAGAGTGACAGACACAGAGAGAAAGACAGATAGAGGGAGATAGAGAGAATGGGCGCGCCAGGGCTTCCAGCCTCTGCAAACGAACTCCAGACGCGTGCGCCCCCTTGTGCATCTGGCTAACGTGGGACCTGGGGAACCGAGCCTCGAACCGGGGTCCTTAGGCTTCACGGGCAAGCGCTTAACTGCTAAGCCATCTCTCCAGCCCCATTCCCACTTTTACTTAGTTCAGTCCTAAACTCTTTGAATTGCAGCCAAGCATTTTGACAGCCTAGTCGCCCCTCCACCTTTACACCCCAGGTGCCTCTCACCCTCTCGGTCTGTGCATTACAGCAACATCAGTGTGTCCTCCTCTCCTGGGCTGCGACGGCAGAGGGTAGTTTCCATACCTCACATTTCCTTATATGCTCAGGAATCTTATAATCCTAACACGAAATAAGTACTTAATAAACGAAAACAAATAAGTGAAGACCTGTAGATATTCCCTCACACATTACGTTATCGCCGTCACATCATTTATGTATGTGAGTAAACACAGTGTATGCTTTTCAACTAAGGTCTCCCCCAAACCAGGGGTATCGATCACGTGTCAACACATCACGGATCCTGGGTGGTAACAGTGGGGAAATTTTGTTATCAGGTTAATGCATTTTCCCCCTTTAACTCCATCCCAGCCTGTTTGGTTTATCAAATAATTTGGATGGTTCGGTTTTTGTAACTCATAAGCTTTGCATATCCATTTTCTGTGAGAAACTTGGAGAACATATTTTCAAATGGAAAACATTGTTCCATTTTTGTTTTTTTTTTCCCCTCCTGCAGAACATGAAGAAACTAACTGTTCTAACAAACTCAGTAGGTTTTTTTTTTTTTGCTTTGCTGTTTTGCCCAATATTTACCTTCAGCAATTTCACTGCAGTTCCTTTTTATTTTTTCACACAAAGAAAAGCATCTCTTCACATTTAAGAGGCACAAGGAGTTGATCTTGCTTTTTAGAAGAGAGACGGTCTTGCCAAATTTAGTTAAGACACTTCCTGGCTGCCAAGGTGTGTCAGAGCTTGCCTCGGCTGCACAAGAAATGTTTCTCTTTTCCTTAGGCAAAGAAGAAAAAGCAAAACCCCTTGAATCATTTAAGTGCCTTTCAGTTTCATTGAGAGGCCAAGGGAGGCAGGTATGTGAGACTATGGAAGCTTGGAGTGAAGGCTTGCAACTCAACTACCAAATGCTGTATGTGGATTCTGGGCCCGCATCCTTTTCAGAATGGTGAAGGGACCTGAACTTTATGGTCTTTGGGAACTATTCTGGTCCTCAAGTTTTATCAATGCATGATTCCTGTTTTTGCTTCCTAATTGTGGTGTGTGAATGTTCTCTTTATGTGTGGCAGCCCATGTGCTAATGTCTGAAGTGACCATGGACGCTGGGGATGTACCATGAGAGAATGGTGTGAGGGATGAGAGGCGGCTAGTACTGGAGCATAAGCGAAGCCATCTTGGATGTAGGAGGGACGAACTCTCTCTCGCCTCCTGGCGTCTAAATGGTCGCTCACAGAAGAGGTCTGCTTTGAGGCATATTTTGTAGCTACTGAGGAAGCTCTACTGCTTGGTCACAGGGTTGCACAGTACTCTGAGGCAGGGAATAATTTGGGGGCACATAAATATTTCCTAAAGATCTTTAACGTCAATGGATAGGGGGCAGAGCAAGATGTTCTCATCCTCCCTGTATCCTCAGAGACCGCTACCAACTTGGCAATAAGCCTCATCTCCAATGGACTTTTTTTTTTTTTTAAATACTTCTTGGGGCTGGGGAAATGGCTTAGCCTGTTTGCCTGCTAAGCCTAAAGGCCCTGGTTCGATTCCCTGGGACCCACGTAGGCCAGATGCACAAGGGGGTGCATGTGTCTAGAGTTTGTTTGCAGAGGCTGGAGGCCCTGGAGTGCCCATTCTCTCTATCTGCCTCGCTCTCTCTGTACCACCACCTTGTACATCTGGCTTATGTGGGTACCGGGCAGTCAAACCTGGCTCCTTAGGCTCCACAGACAAGCGTCTTAACCGCTAAGCCATCTCTTCAGCCCCCAATGGGCTCTAGTATGCACAAAACCAGCCAGTGCTCAGTCTTTTCACTTTATCTCTCTCCTCCTCTTTGCCTCCATTTTATTATTTTATTTTATTTTTGCAGCCCTGGGGCTTGAATCTAGGGCTTCATGTACGCTAGGCAAGTGCTCTACTGCTGAACTACATCCCTAGCCCCATTTCTTTTAAGGAGCAATTCCAACGGACTCTGTTTTCAGCAATGCTGCAGGGCAGAAATGCCAGGATGCTATAAGTAGAGAATGACTTCTTTTGGCAAACGGAATGGCTTTCAGTGATCTGTGTAACCACACAAGGGCTTCTTGAGAACGTCACAGGCAGGAAACTCTGTGATAGGAGAATGGATTCCCGATTCTTGGCAGTGTTTTACTGATTTGATTAGGGAGAGAAATATCATCTTCTTTGGAGCCTCAAGCGGGTGAAGTAGATATTTCATTTATAACATATTCCTCAGTTTTTTCCCCAACGATAACACTTACTAAATGCTCGTGAACTTAATGAATGAAATGAATAAAAGTGACATCCAATATCAACTGGGAATAAAGAAGTTCTGTTGGCCTCTTGACTTACCCTCTAAGGACACATTTAACAATGGACAGCATTTCCAAAATATAGGTAAGAATTGAGCCATTTCTTCAATAGGTTTTCATTTTATTCTCTTGTTTCTAGTTGCCAAACAATCTGAAACATCCTCTTCATTTCCGTTTGTCCTTCCCCCAGGACATTCTTTCTACTCTCTGTAGCCTTATTGTTTCAATTTTTTTTGTCTTTTAAAAAATATTTTATTTATGGGCTGGAGAGATGGCTTAGCGGTTAAGCGCTTGCCTGTGAAGCCTAAGGACCCCGGTTCGAGGCTCAGTTCCCCAGGTCCCACGTTAGCCAGATGCACAAGGGGGCGCACGCGTCTGGAGTTCGTTTGCAGAGGCTGGAAGCCCTGGCGCACCCATTCTCTCTCTCTCTCTCTCTCTCTCTCTGTGTCTGTCGCTCTCAGATAAATAAATAAACAAAAGTATTTTATTTATTTATTTGAGAGAAGAAGAGATACAGAAATAGGCAGGTACAGAGAGAAAGAGAGAGAGAGAGAGAGAGAGAGAGAGAGAGAGAGAATGGGCACATCAGGAACTCTAGCCACTGCAAACAAACTCCGGACGCGTGTTGCCCCTTGTGCATCTGGCTTACGTGAGTTTTAGGGAGTCGAAACTGGGTCCTTTGGCTTCTCAGACAAGCGCCTTAACCGCTAAGCCATCTCTCCAGCCCACAGTCTGACCTGGAACTCCGTAGCTCCAGGCTGGCCTTGCATTTAGGGTGATCCCCCTACCTACCTCTGCTTCCTGCGTGCTAAGATGAGAGGCATGTGCCACCACACCCGGCGCTGACCCCCACTGGTGACTGAAGGTGACTAACTGACAGGTCTGGGAACCCACCTCCGCAGGTTCTCATAAAAACCCACCCGGAGTTTCAGACAGTGAGCAGTCACAACAGGCCCAAGATATGCCAAATCTGGGCCCAATAAAGTATTCAAGGTACTGAGTCATTTCAAGTTCTAAGGTTATGTGGGCCTTCCACAAAAAGAAATTCCAAGTATAGACTTTTACTTCTGGGTAATTTGGTGTTGTGTAGAAAAACAACAACAACAAAAAAAACCACTATAAAATGCAGCATCTTGAAACAATAGCGATTTATATAGCTCACTATTTGGGAGTCAAACATCCATCTGCTCTTGGACGGGTGACTCTTCTGTCGCACTTGAGGCTGTCCACGGTTGTCCAGTGGTATCCAGCTGCAGCTGGTCTCACACACCCGGCTCCTTAAGGAGAGTGACCCTGGCTGGACAGGTGGCCTCACTGGCTCTACTTTCCCTCCATGTAGCTTCATGACACCCCCACGCGCCATCTTCCCGGATGAGAACAGCCAGACTCAGGGCTCCAGAAGAGCAAGGAAGGAGCTGCCCATTTCTTCAAGGCTAGAAGCAGCGTGGTTTCCCCTCCGCTGTGCTCTAGTGGGTGGGCTCAGGACCAAGGGGAAGGGAAATGGAGCTCGCTTCTGCACCGGCAGGGCGGCAAAGAATTGGTAGCCATCTTAACCCATCTGTAGGGTTTGCAGACACACACAACTGAAATTGCCTTCTGCCGGTGATCAAGAGGTCGGTGGTGGTACAGGGTGGCTGGGAAGGGGGCGGCGGATCTACTTCTCTGTATTCCAACAGCTATCTGGCATGGAAACATCTGGGTTCACTGATTAAAAGTTCTGATTGCTGGGCTGGAGAGATGGCTTAGCGGTTAAGCGCTTGCCTGTGAAGCCTAAGGACCCCGGTTCGAGGCTCGATTCCCCAGGTCCCACGTTAGCCAGATGCACAAGGGGGTGCACGCGTCTGGAGTTCATTTGCAGTGGCTGGAGGCCCTGGCACACCCATTCTCTCTCTCTCTCTCTCTCAATCTCCATCTCTCTCTCTCTCTCTGACTCTCTGCCTGTCGATCTCAAATAAATAAATAAATAATTAAAAAAAATTCTGATTGCTGCCAGGCGTGGTGGCACACACCTTAATCCCAGCACTTGGGAGGCAGAGGTAGGAGGATTTCCGTGAGTTCGAGGCTGCCCAGAGACTACATAGTGAATTCCAGGTCAGCCTAGGTTAGAGTGAGACCCTACCTCAGGAAAAAAAAAAAAAAATTCTGATGGTCTTTCCTGATGGGATGGAACAGTGGTTATAAGCCAGTAGACATTTCCCTGACATCTACAGAAGGTTCTGGTTTTTATTTTTATTTTTTCTTTTCTTTTCTTTTCTTTTTTTATTTTAGAGTGACAAAGACAGAGAGACAGAGGGAGAGAGAATTAGCGCACCAGGGCCTCAGCCCCTGCAATCGAACTCCAGATGCTTGCGCCACCTAGTGGGCATGTGTGACCTTGAACCACTTGCCTCACCTTTGTGGGTCTGGCTAATGTGGGACCTGGAGAATCAAACATGGGTCCTTAGGCTTTGCAGGCAAGTGCTTTAACCGCTGAGCCATCTCTCCAGCCCCTGTTCTGATTTTAATAGCTGAAGAAGTTCAGAATAGTTTTTAGTGCAATCCCTAGCATGGGGCCATTTTGAGGATCTTTTTATTTTATCTTATTTTTTTTTGAGGTAGGTTCTCACTCTAGCTCAGGCCCACTTGGAATTCACTCTGTAGTCTCAGGGTGGTCTCGAACCTACGGAGATCCTCCTAACTCTGCCTCCTGAGTGCTTGGATTTTAAGGCGGGTGCCATCGCACCTGGCTGTGATCTTCATTTTGATCCCTGAACACTTTTCATCTTCTTGGCAGACACAGAGACGGCACTGCACCCTTAGACTAAAGCTCTTTTCAGCGGGCCCTTGACTCTCATTTTATACTGCGAAGCTGATCTCAGCTTCAGAAAATAAAAGACGAACAGGAATGAAGTCCTATCATGGTACTCTGTATGTAATGTCTAGTCCCCCTGGTAACAGTGCAAGCTCCATATGCTTGATTCTAACCGGCTAGGGAACATCAGCTCAGAAAGGTCAAAAACGAGTTCAAGGGCTGGAGAGATGGCTTAGTGGTTAAGCGCTTGCCTGTGAAGCCTAAGGACCCTGGTTCAAAGCTCGATTCCCCAGGACCCACGTTAGCCAGATGCACAAGGGGGCACATGCATCTGGAATTCGTCTGCAGTGGCTGGAAGCCCTGGTGCACCCATTCTCTATCTCTCTCTGCCTCTTTCTCTGTCTGTCACTCTCAAATAAATAAATAAAAATAAACCAAAAAAAAATTAAAAAGAAAAGAGTTCAAGCTTACAGAAAGGTTGGTACACATGAAACTTTTGTTTGTTTGTTGTTTCTTCAAGGTAGGGTCTCACTTTAGCCCAGGCTGACCTGGAATTCACTACATAGTCTCAGGGTGTCCTTGAACTCACGGCGATCCTCCTACGTCTGCATCCTACCTCTACCTCCTACGTCTACCTCCTACCTTTGCATCCCTAGTCGCTGGGATTAAAGGCTCACTTGAAATGTACCAAGACCTGCTTAGTTCCAAAACTCTTTCCACTACCCCAGGTGATCTTTGGAAAGTCACAGGATCTTCAAAAACATCTCTTAGTGTACTGTCTGAGAAAGCACAGAGCCAAGGACACTTGGAATGAGGGTGCACAGCTCAGTGATGGACTCCCAAAGTTCCAGTCAAGTTGACATAAAATCAGCCGTCACAGCCTGCTGTGCACAGAGTGCGCTCTGCAAACCCTCCCAGGACCCATTGCTTCAGGACGCCGTCCCTTGCAGTTCCTAGTGCATGAATTGAGTTCAGAGTTCATTTCACTTCAGCCTTCCCTGGGGGACCAGGGACAGAAACCTTCACTTGGGAACAGCACCAAAAGTAAGTGGGACAAGCCCAGCGTGGTGATGCATGCCTTTAATCCCAGCACTCGGGAGGCAGAGGTTGGGGGATCGCTGTGAGTTCGAGGCCACCTTGAGACTACATAGTGAGTTCCAGGTCAGCCTGGGCTAGAGTGAGACCCTACACCACCACCCCCCAAAAAGTAACTGGGACTGTCAATAGCCAAAGCAGGAAATCCATCTTCCCTCTGAAAGCTGCTCCGAGTTGAGGACCGGTCTTCAAGCTCTCTCTATGCTGATGGTCAAAGCAGCCAAGGAGTCAGGATAAAACTCAAGCCAAGGAAACAGCTTTCGGGAAATGAAGATGAGGTGGCGCTCGTGAGGGGTGCAGAATGCCCGTGCACTTTCCCGTGCAAGTTCCACACTTGTGCACGCTGGACCGTCTCGACAAGTCGTAGGAGTAAGAAGAGAAGACAGAACAAGAGAAAACACGTGCCAGCGTGACCCTCACCTCCACGCTTTGATCCATGCATGCACTTTTCCTCCCACCCGCAAGGTAGGAGCTTTTCTCACTCTAGTCTGGGCTGGCCTCGAACTCGCGGAGATCCTCCTACCACAGCCTCCCCAGACACCGCACCCTCCGATGCCTGCACCTCTACAGAGATTCCCTCAGTCTTTCTGACTTTTTTTTTTTTTTTTTTTGGTCTTTTCTCAGCTCAGTTCAGGCCTCTTTCCCTACCAAGAGATTACTGGCTGCACCCAGTAATCTGCACCCATCCATCTGCAGGAGCTCATGCGCATTTGGCATGTCCGTGTCGCCATTGTGTTGGAAGAATTCAGTCTACTTTCAGATCACATTCACTCCGTGGGCGTTTCTTTACTGCTGACCCGGCCACGGCCAATAAATCAAACATGTTTGTCTTCATTTGTATCTGTCAAAGGGAGTGTGGGCTCCCCTGCTGACCACCCTTAGAGCACTGCCAATGCCAGACCCCCCCCCAGCTCCCCTTCCTCTTCATACTAATGCCAGCACAGCTTTTTTAACATACCGCACTATGATTTGATATCATACCCCAAACAGCTGTTTCTAATTTTTTTTCATCCCCCCCCCTTTTTTTGGTTTCTAATTTTCTAATAAATGAGAGTTGACCGAGGGATGGTTCAAAGAAATTCTTACCAAAACTGATGCAGAGATTTTTTTTTTTTTTTTTTTTGAGGTATGGTCTCACAATAGTCCAGACTGACCTGGAATTCACTATGTTGTCTCAGGGTGGCCTTGAACTCACGGTGAGCCTCCTACCTCTGCCTCCCCAGTGCTGGGATTAAAGGGGTGCACCACCACTCCTCGCTAATTTTTTTTTTTTTTTTTTTGGTAGGGGTTGGGTGGGGTTTAAGGTAGGGACTCACTCTAGCTCAGGCTGACCTGGAATTCCCTCTGTAGTCTCAGGGTGACCTCAAACTCACTGAGATCCTCCTACCTTGGCCTCCAGAGTGCTGGGATTAAAGACGTGAGATTTTTTTTTTTTAATGTAATTTATGGAAGAAATTGACAAGTGTAACCATGAACTGCTTAGGTTCCAGTCTCAACAAATTACTAATCTTAAGCCTCTGGAAGAAATGATTGCTTTGCCCCTTAATTCATCCAAGGGAAAAATCTTCCTTCCTATTTTATGAAGCCAACACAGTCTTGGCTCCAAAAATTCACAGATCACATATACATCACATGTTGCACACAAGTACTGCCCCGCCCCACATATGCACAGCACACATTTCACCGAATCACATAAATATATACTGGAGACACATACTGCAGACCATTTATAGACACACGTATCACACACGCATTCTATACAAATAGATACATGCACACATCACACATACATCATACCATATAGATCCATGCTACACCACACACATACACATCACATACTGAACAAATAAAATCATGCCATGCACACACACAGCCTGCATCCTTCTACACACATGCCAGAGTGATCGTCTTTTAAAATATGATACCAGGGCTGGAGAGATGGCTTAGTGGTTAAGCAGTCGCCTGTGAAGCCTATGGACCCTGGTTCAAGGCTTGGTTCCCCAGGTCCCACGTTAGCCAGATGCACAAGGGGGCGCACGCGTCTGGAGTTCGTTTGCAGAGGCTGGAAGCCCTGGCACGCCCATTCTCTCTCTCTCTCCCTCTATCTGTCTTTCTCTCTATGTCTGTCGCTCTCAAGTAAATAAATAAAAAAATGAACAAAAAAATATTTTAAAATATGATACCAAAACCTAATCAAAATATTAATAAATAGAATCCAGGCATCCATGAAAAAATATACTATGAAGCTGGGCATGGTGGTGCATGCCTTTAATCCCAGCACTTGGGAGGAAAATCTCTAGTTTGAGATATATGTATATATATAGATATATATAGTGACAAAATGGGACTCACTCTAGGGTGATTCAATTTTAGAAAATCTATTAGTATGAAGAATCCAGAGGAGCCGAGCATGGTGGCACATGCCTTCAATCCCAGCACTGGGGAGGCAGAGGTAGGAGGATCGCCATGTGTTCGAGGCCATCCTGAGACTACAGAGTGAATTCCAGATCAGCCTGGGCTAGAGTGAGGCCCTACCAAAGAAAAGAAAAGAAAATGAAAGAAAAGAAAATCTATTAGTGTAATTCACTGTATGAAGAGTCCAAGGGAGCCGGGTGGGGCGGCATACGCCTTTAATCCCAGCACTGGGGAGGCAGAGGTAGGAGGATCAGCATGAGTTCAAGGCCACCCTGAGAATACAGAGTAAATTCCAGGACAGCCTGGGCTAGAGCGAGACCCTACCTTGAAACCCCCTCGCAAACAGAGTTGGGGGTGGAGGGACCATGATTGCCTTCAAAACAATATGAAAAGAACGTAATAAATGGGAGCATTCATCCACAGTAGAGCAATAACACTGAGGAGGCATTTATTTTGCTTTTGTTATGTAATGTACTCTGTCATGCTTTGTATGCAGTCACTCGCTTAGCCCTTCCCATTACCTATGAGGGAGTCCAGTGTATCATCCTATTTTATTTTATTTTATTTGGTTTGGTTTGGTTTGGTTTGGTTTACCAAGGTAGGGTCTTGCTCCAGCATAGGCTGACCTGGAATTCACTATGTAGTCTCAGGGTGGCCTCGAACTCATGGTGATCCTCCTACCTCTGCCTCCCGAGTGCTGGGATTAAAGGCGTTTGCTGCCCCGCCCGGGTCATCCTCATTTTAATAGATGAGGATACTGAAACCTAGCAAGGTTAAGAGTTTTCCCTCAAGTCACATATCTTGGAAGTGAGTTCATATTGCTATTCAGTGACATGTTCTGTTTTATTTTTTAAAAAATATTTATTTGCTTGAGAGAGAGAATGAGCATGCCAGGGCCTCCGGCCACTGCAAATAAACTGCAGATGTGTGTGCCACCTTGTGTATCTGGTTTACGTGGGTCCTGGGGAATCGAGCCTGGGTCCTTTGGCTTCGTAGGCAAGCACCTTAACTGCTGAGTCATTTCTCCAGTCTCAGATTTTTGTTTATTTTTTTTATTTTATTTTTTGTTTATTTTTAAGTATTTATTTGATAACGACAGACAGATAGAGAAAGAGGCAGAGAGAGAGAGAGAGAGAGAGAGAGAGAGAGAGAGAGAGAGAGAGAGAGAATGGGTGTGCCAGGGCCTCCAGCCACTGAAACGAACTCCAGATGCGTGCATCTGGCTAACATGGGTCCTGGGGAATGGATCCTTGAACCAGGGTCCTTAGGCTTCACAGGCAAGTGCTTAACCGCTAAGCCATTTCTCCAGCCCAATTTTGTTTTTTTTTTTTTAAGGTGTGGGCATGTTCTTAATGCCTTTTGCAGAAATAGGAATATTATAATACTTCCATCATTTCATAGATACATCCCAAGTCATGACTCAACACCATTATTAACAGAAAAACAATAGAAATATTGCATTAAAATCATCAATTGGGGAAATTAGTAGTTAGAGCAGTTGCCTACAATGCCAAAGGATCCAGGTTCAACTCCCCAGGACCCACATAAGCCAGATGCGCTAGATGTCACATGCATCTGGAATTTCTTTGCAGTGGCTGGAGGCTCTGGTGTGCCCATTCTCTTTCTTTCTCTGCCCCTTTCTCTCTATCTCTCTCTTTCTGAAATAAATAAAATATAAAAAATGTTTTTTTAAAAAATCATCAATTAGCCTTTTGGCTAAGATCAAGTATGAAACAAGACTGGTGTTATTTTTTTCTTTTTTACAAGAAAAAAAAAAAAGTAACCAATGCAATTAGACGAGAGAACTAACCAAACGCTGGGTGCAATGATAGGTGTGGGCAGTCCCAGCTGCTCAGCAGGCTAAGACAAAGGGTATTCAAGACCAGCCTGGGCAGCACAGAGAGACCCTGTCTTTACTAAAGAGAAGGAGAATGGGTGGGAGAACTACTCAAAGAAATAACTATTGTAAAAGAGGGGGCAAAGCCGGCGTGGTGGCACACACCTTTATTCCCAGCAGAGGTAGGAGGATCGCCGTGAGTTCGAGGCCAGCCTTAGACTACATAGTGAATTCCAGGTCAGCCTGGACTAGAGTGAGACCCTACCTTGAAAAACAAAAACCAAAAAAAATAAGGAGAAGAAGAAAAGAAAGAAAGACACAGAGAGAAAACAAAGTGTATTTTTATTTTTTTATTTTAAAATATTTTATTTATTTATTTATTTATTTGGCAGAGAGAGAGAGAGGGAGAGAGAAACGAACCCCAGACACATGTGCCCCCTTGTGCATCTGGCTAACGTGGGTCCTGGGGAATTGAACCTGGGTCCTTTGGCTTTGCAGGCTTAGCCGTTAAGCCATCCCTCCAGCCCCAAAGTGTGTACTTTAAAAGACAGATTCCCAGTGAACAACTTTTCAAACTAGGTCTCACCTCTTGTCCCATTTATCTATGAACTCCTTCATGAGTTAACCCATTCATGAAGTCAGCACCTTCATGAACCGGTCCTTTCAATGTACCACCAAGGGAACTAAGCGTTCAACATTTGAGCCTGTTGGATGGTAGTCACTTCCTATCCAAACAGGGAAAAAAAAGTATCCTATTCACAATGGTAATCAAAATACATAAGAATAAGGTATGACTTTATATAACTATACCATATGAAGAAAAAGGCAAATTATGAAGAGACAGCAAAGGTTTCAATTCATGGAGGGACTGCTCTAGTTTGGAGTCAATAAAAATGTATGACGTGCCAGTTCTCTCCTCATTATAAACTTAATGCAACTCCATCAAAAGTATTAATATTTTGGAAAATATTTTATTCATTTATTTGCAAGCAGAGAGAGAAACAGACAGAAAGAATGGGCGTGCCGGGGCCTCCAGCCACTGCAAACAAGCTCCAGATGCGTGCGCCACCTTGTGCATTGGACTTTACATGGGTGCTGGGGAATTGAACTCTGGTCATTGGGCTTTGCAGGCAAGCACCTTAACCCCTGAGCCATGTCGCTAACCCGCCCAAATAGTAACGTTTTTAAAGAACGTGGCAAAACTTACACCTACTGTGGGAGGAATAATCCTGTGAGATTTACCAGGAAAACTATTACAAGTGTAGGTGGAAAAGAACTTGCAGAGACACTGCGGAGGGCTGGAGAGATGGCTTAGTGGTTAAGCACTTGCCTGTGAAGCCTAAGGACCCCGGTTCGAGGCTCGGTTCCCCAGGACCCACGTTAGCCAGATGCACAAGGGGGCGCACATGTCTGGAGTTCGTTTGCAGTGGCTGGAAGCCCTGGCGTGCCCATTCTCTCTCTCTCTCTCTCTCTGTCTCTCTCTGCCTCCTTCTCTTTGTCGCTCTCAAATAAATAAATAAACAAAAAAAATTTAAAAAAAAAGAGACACTGCGGAGTATTCCATAGTTATAGTCAGTGGCGCTGTTCTTCCAGCTCAGCGGGAGACTGGTGGGACAATGGAAAAGGGAGGTGACATAGAAATGCGCTCTCAAACATATGGCAAGAGGGGAGGAAATCAACCAATAAGCGTAAACGTGACAACTGATAACCACTGGGGAAAAGAAAAATATCGAATCATCTCCTTGCCCCTTGCCCTAAAGTCCATGCGCAGGCTGAAGAGATAGCTCGGTGGCTAAAGGCACTTGCTTGCAAAGCCTGCTGGCTTGGGTTTGATCCCTCAGCACCCATGTAAAGCCATATGCGAACTTGTAGCAGCAAGAGACCCCCAACACTCAAATAAATAAAAATATTTAATCAAATAAAGTACATTTGAAAGAGGTTAAAAAAAAAAGTTAAATGTACAAATGAAACAGAAATTGAATTAGAAGAAAATGTGGTTATTTTTATAATCCTGGAGTGGATAGGGCCTAAGCATGAAAATTCCTTCATTCTGGAAAGAGAAAGGTATGTACGTGAAACAATAGCTTCTCTGTAGCAAAAACAGAAATCGAGGACAATATATATGTAACGAGCAAACAATGTATATGACACGTAAATGGCATAAACAAAGAGTTTGATTACTCCTGTAAATAAAAACACTTAAGGATGAAGAGATGGCTTAGCGGTTAAGCGCTTGCCTGTGAAGCCTAAGGACCCCGGTTCGAGGCTCAGTTCCCCAGGTCCCACGTTAGCCAGATGCACAAGGGGGCGCACACGTCTGGAGTTCGTTTGCAGAGGCTGGAAGCCCTGGTGCGCCCATTCTCCCCCCCCCCCCAACTGCCTCTTTCTTTCTCTGTCTGTTGCTCTCAAATAAATAAACAAAAAAAATTTTTTTAAAAACCACTTGGAAATCACTAACAAGTCCTCGAGAGATGTCTCACTAGGTAAAGTTGCTTGCTGTGTGAGCATGAAGACCTGAGTTTGAATCCCCAGCGCCCATGTAAACCAGGCATAGTAGTTTGTGTGTATAATCCCAGAGCTGGGGAAGCAGAGACAGGGGGATTCCTAAGGCGAGCTGAGTCTGTGAGCTTCACATTCAGTGAGAGATACTGTCTCAATAAAGTGGAGAGCAATCGAGGGAGACACGCAACACTGACCTCTGGCCTGCACATGTACTTACACACATGCCCATACACCTGTACACACACATTGTGCATCCATACATATGGTGAACACACACACACACATACTTATGTGCATGGACACACACACACAATCTCAATCAATAAGCAAATGATAAGCACTGTGCACCAGAACCTTGAATACGCTAGAGTTAAGTCAGGAAAAAAAAAAAAAATCATAAACAGGAGAAAATTTATGCTCAGTAATAATTCAGCGAAATAAAACAATGAGTTATCTATGTGAATCTGTCAGACTAGAAAAGAAGTTGATAATATACGGTGTGAATGAGAAGAGGAGACAACAGCCCTCATAGATCGTAGAGGAGGACGTAAATTGGCATGATATTTTTGGAAGAAAATTCAGCAATATCTAGTGGAAGTATGAAAGCTTTTACCTTTGACGTTGTTGTGAAGGTCTGTATGAAGTGTCCTCCAGAAAAGACTCACGTGGTAAGGTTTTTGTGACGTGATTGAGTCTTTTCTTTTAAAAAATTGTATACAATTTTTTCTTTATTTGTAAGCAGAGAAAGATAGAGAGAAGAGAGACAGACAGAAACAATGAGAATTGGCATGCCAGGGCCTCCAGACACTGCAAAGAAACTCCAGATTCACGTGCCACTTTGTATATCTGGCTTTTGTGGGTACTGGGGAATTGAACCTAGGTCTTTAGGCTTTGCAGGCAAGCACCTTAATCGCTGAGCCATCTCTCTAGCCCAAGGGATTGGGTCTTGAAGGTATTGATCGAATCATCTATTAATCCATCAATGGACTCATAATTGGATGGACTATTGGGAGGTAGTGGAAACTGTTGAAGGTGGGGCCTGATTGAAGGAGATGGGTCACTGTGGGCAGGCCTTTGAAGGGTCTTCTTTGTCCCTGGTCTCTTCCATCTGTCTGTCTGCCTGCCTGTCTCTGTCTCTTGTCTGCCGTGACGTAAGACACTTTACCACATGATCACCACCATGAGGTTCTGATACTGTGAGTCAAAACAAACCCTTCTTCCTTTAAGTTGTTTCTTTGGGTATTAAATAAGAAAAAAAGCTGGAAAGATTGCTTAGTGGTTAAGGTGCTTGTCTGTGAAGCCTAAGGATGGACCCAGGCTCAACACCCCAGGACCCACATAAGCCAGACGCACAAAGGTGAAGCAAGCGCAAGGTTGCACATATATGTGTGTGTGTGTGTGTGTGTGTGTGTGTGTGTGTGTATACACATATATCTTTTTTTAAATTTATTTATTTATTTGACAGCGACAGACACAGAGAGAAAGACAGATAGAGGGAGAGAGAGATAATGGGCGCTCCAGGGCCTCCAGCCTGTGCAAACGAACTCCAGACGCGTGCGCCCCCTTGTGCATCTGGCTAACATGGGTCCTGGGGAACCGAGCCTCGAACCGGGGTCCTTAGGCTTCACAGGCAAGCGCTTAACCGCTAAGCCATCTCTCCAGCCCCATATATCTTTTTTCTAAAGTCACACAATGATGAAAACTGACACACTTGCTATGGGTTGAAGGATATTTTGCTTTTCTTTTTTTCCTCCCTGCTCCTTATGCAGAAAAATAAATAAGTAAATAAACAAATAAATAAATAAGCTTTGACTCCAGGGCCTCAGCTCGTGGTGTTATTTGGAAATGAACCTGTGGCAGATGTGCTGAGGTGAGATGGAGTCATATTGGAACGGGGTGGCTCCATAATCCTGGGTGATGGAATGCCAAGGTATATGGATAAAGGGAACCACGCTGCGCTACTGTCTCCACGCGTAATGACCACTGCCTTCATCTGAGCAGCTAGGACCACTCCCAAGAGACCCTCAACACCGGGCCCCTTGATGTTCCCTCAGAGAAAGAAGGAGTGAGGAGGGTCATTGGGTACTTACCTGAGATCTCGGCGACGCCCTCCTCCACCTCTCTGCTGGCTGAATGTCATTCTGCCCCAAGAGCTCACGGGCTCACGGTCTCAGCGCGTTGAAGGTCATGGAGAACTCCACCGATGCAGCTGTGCGCGCTGGGCTGAGACGTTTTTCGGTGATGTGCCTGCTCCGAAACACCCGCACTCCTGTAAGTCAGTCCTCCCTCGTGCGCTGTGGGTGAGCCCAATAAACTCACTGGCTCACCAAGTTGAACACACTGGTGGATCGGTCCCTTCGGCCCACTGTTGGTGCCCCGTGAAGCGGGGACTAGGCATTTGTTTTGTGACTTCTCAGAGAAGTTCGTGCGGCATGAGCAAAGTAACTAAGCATGGACCACTTTGGGCTGGAGTGATGGCTTAGAAGTTAAGGAGCTTGCCTGAGAAGCCTGAGGACCCAGGTTTGATTCTCCAGATCGGCGTAAGCCAGACGTACAGGGTGAGGCAAGCATTCAAGATCGCACGTGTGCACAAGGTGGCGCACATGTCTGGAGTTCGATTGTAGGGGATAGAAGCCCTGACATGCCAATTCTCTCTCTCTCTCTCTCTCATACACACACACACACACACACACAAAATACAAAGGAAAATGGACCCAATTTATAAAATATTTAAAATATATTAGTAACTTGAAAGATTAAGTTGTAAGGCATAGGTAGATGCTAAATTTTTGCTTTAAAAAGTCATAACATGGGGCTGGAGAGATTGCTCAGTGGCTAAAGGCATTTGTAAATGCTGAAGGCCTAGGTTCCCTTCCCCAGTACCCATGTAAAGCCAGATGCACAAAGTGGCACATGCCTATGGAATTCATTTACAGTGGCAAGAGGATCTGTTATGCCCATATTCATTTTCATTCTCTCTCTCTCTCCTTTAATTATTTATTTTTTTCCAAGGTAGGGTCTCACTCTAGCCCAGGCTGACCTGAAATTCACTATATGCTCTCAGGGTGGCCTTGAACTCACAGCAATCCTCCTACCTCTGCCTCCCAAGTGCTGGGATTAAAAGGCGTGTACCATCACGCCCGACCCTCTCTCCTTTAATTTTTAGATTTAAATTTTAAATTTAAAAAGTCATAACATGCTAATATGGGAATAGCAAACACACTGATGCTTTTCATGGGTAGTTATTTGGGATGGCAAAGGGAGGGGAGAATACAAAGGATTTTTTTTTCAATATTGTGTATAGAATATTTGGTTATTAAAAAGTGACATGTAGCCGGGCATGGTGGTGCATGCCTTTAATCCCAGCACTTGGAAGGCAGAGGTAGGAGGATCTCTGTGAGTTTGAGGCTACCTTGAGACTACATAGTGATTTCCAGGTCAGCCTGGACTAGAAGAGTGAAACCCTACCTCAAAAGAAACCCCAAAAAACAACAAAAAAAACTGAGATGTATTACTTTCCTTATCAGAAGTAGAAAACATTATAAATAGTATCTCACCTTAGTATCTTACCTACTACCATTTTGTTCAATGGTGCTGGGTTGAACCCAGGATCTCAGGTACGCCAGTCAAGCATTCTACCACTGAGCTACACCCAACCCCGACTTTTGAGGTTTTTAAAAATATATATATATTATTTTTATTTATTTATTTGAGAAAGAGAGGGAGAGAGAAAGAGGCAGAGAGAGAGAGAGGATGGGCAAATCAAGGCCTCCAGCCGCTGCAAAGGAACTCCAGATGCATGCGCCACCTTGTGCACCCGGCTTACGTGGGTCCTGGGGAATCGAACCTGGGTCCTTTGGTTTTGCAGGCAAGTGCCTTAACCACTAAGCCATCTCTCCAGCCCTTCTTCTGAGTTTTTGACTTGACTTTATTGGAACAGCTGCAGTAATTCTCTCAGCTTTCCAAAATTTAGCTTTCTGGCAAACCCTCTTTACAGAAAGGTGGGAAGGATACAAAAGTTTGGTAGGGCACACACGAATGCTATGTGATGGCTCTTACGCCTTCCCTCAGACACTGTTTTACACCCACCATGCTCAACCTAGTTATTCTAGTTTTGGTGGTGGTCACAGCTTAGAATCTGGAAGTGGGAGGACTAGTGGAAGATACACTGATAACAGTGAGGAAGGTTTTCAGAAAAATTATAAAAATCACTGCAAGTTATATCTAGGTCACTTAATATTAAAAATAAATCATGTCACATATTTCAGCGACCCAGAGGTCGTCTTTCTATTACAAGTCAGAGTGATAAACCATGGTTTGAAAAAGCCAGTGTCGAAATTTTTGAATTATGTCCATTGTTTAAGAACTCGGGGGAGAGTATGATTCATTCGATTTACGTTTCCAATTTGAAATGGTTAAAACTAAAAAGTTTAGGGCTCAAAGAAAAACAATGGCAGTTATCTGGGCAATTTCCATGGACAGACTCACTATCCAAGGGTTCTGGATAATCAAGATGTTTCTCGCTGTTCTTTTCTTCCTGGAATGTTTAATCAAGACCACCCACAGCCCAGAGCTTCAGGAGTCCTCACTTGAGTGTTTTACTCACCAGGAAAGTCAAGTTGGAGCAGACCAGCCTGGGGGAGCTAGGTGTGGCTTCATTGGCAGCCCCACTCCTGAGATCTAGAAAGGAGTAAGGGGCTCCCCATAGAAACCTCAGACTCTCCTTCCCCAGCTAAGCCCAGAAATGACTGACAGGGTCATAAAATAAATAATGCCCGTCAAGTCCAATTACCATGTGGCACAAAGCAATTGTGCAAATCATGAAGAGTCAGATGGACTCTGCTGCAAAGGCTTCTTAATTTCAGGAATGGTTTCACAATTCATTGTTTTCTAGCAAACTGGGCTGCTTTAACCACTTCCCATTAGGGAGGAGAGAAGGGGGGGAGGAGGAAGGAGGGAGGGAAGAAAAGAGAGAGAGAGAGGGCAAGGGAGAAGAGAAGTGGGAGGAGAAGATGAGCATACTCCCTAAGTACAGTTTTTAGCAGACCAGATCCTCACAGCGCAGTATGGCTACAGTCACTATATCCGGCCAAAATATTTGGTTCCTACTCCTTACTCTGTCCTTCTAGAACTAGAGCTGAGATCTGAGTCACGCTGTAACTTGATGCACAACTTAATTTTTGCACTCTCTATTTCTCCCTCCTCTTCCACGCCCCCTCCCTTTTTAAAAAAAAAAAAAAAGCTGGTAACCAGCATTAAAGACATTGTGGTTGGTATCCTTATAACTAAAATATAGCTTCGTTCTGCTCATGGAAATATGTAGTCAATTAGCCATAATGTGGTCCAGACTCCCTTTGATATTCTAAAATAAAAACATTCCAAGTTATTTACTCGAGCAGAGTCGTTTCTAAGCACGCCCAGTAGCTGCTGTTTTTAATAATGCTGCTTTTAAATGGGTGTGGGGCATTCTGGGTGGGAGAGGTATGTGGCTCAGAGGTCTGAATTATTATCACTGGGTTTAGAAATAATAACCACGAGAGCTAACATTTAGATATAGCTAGTACTGAAGTTCATTCATGAATATTTAACAATTCTATGTATTCCTTTCTCTTTTCTGGCCGGAGGAGAGGGGAGTAGAGAGAAACCATGTTCAGACAGCAGGCAGGGAGACCGTCTAGGAGAACGCCTTGCCTTGGACGGAGAGGAGGGAGTTGTCCTTTATGTGGCCTTGTCTAAGAGGCGCTTCTCCAATCCTCGTTCTTGGACAAGGTGGGGCTGGATGCTCACGAACGTCCTGGGGAACACAGATTACAAAGCCCATGCGGAGCAACTGCTGCTGTCTCCACGTTGATTGAAAGGGTAACGTGAGGTGCTGAAGGGGCGATGACTCTTAGCCCAGCAGATTAGCATCTTAGTCTCTTTAATGTCGCTGTCATAGGACATCTGAGACTGGTCAATTTGTGATGGATAGAGATTTCTTTCTTACAGTCCTGGAGGCTGGGACACACAAGGTTGAAGGGCCTGCATCCGCCAAAGGCTTTCTTGCTGACTCATCACATAGTCAAGGAAGAAGGCAAGGGAGTGTGTGCAGTTGTGCATAAAAGACAGAGACAAAGGCCAGGGTGTGTGTGTGCAGGTGTGTATTTAAGACAGAGACGAAGGGAGAGAAAAAGGGGCTGTTGCAGTCAGGTTTGCCTTGCTGGCAAACCTCACGAAGAGCAGCTGTGGGGAACAAAAAAAGGTTTATTTTGGCTTACAGACTTGGGGAGAAGCTCCATGATGACAGGGGAAAACGATGGCATGAGCAGAGGGTGGACATCACCCCCTGGCCAATCAGGTGGAGAGAGAGCCAAATACTGGCAAGGGGAAACTGGCTATAACACCCGTAAGTCCACCCCCAACAATACACTGCCTCCTGGAGGCATTAATTCACAAATCTCCTTTAGCTGGGGACCTAGCATTCAGAACACCAGAGTTTATGGGGGACACCTGAATCCAACCACCACAGAGGCCAAACTCATGCTTTTATCAGGAATCAACTCTCATAATGAATGGCACTAACCCATTCACATGAAGGCACAGCCCTCATGACCTAATTACCTCTTCTTTTAAGAATTATTGGTCTAGGGCTGGAGAGATGGCTTAGTGGTTAAGGTGCCTGCCTGCAAAGCCAAAGGACCCAGGCTCAATTCCCCAGGATCCATATAAGCCAGATGCCCAAAGTGGTGCATGCATCTGGAGTTTGTTTGCAGTGGTTGGAGGCCTTGGTGCACCCATCCTCTCTCCCTCTTTCTCTATCTGCCTCTCAAATAAATCAATAAATATTGAAATATGTCCTTTAAAAAATTATTGGTCTAGGAGCTGGAGAGATGGTTTAGTGGTTAAGGCGCTTGCCTAAGGACCGAGGTTTGATTCCCCAGTAACCATGTAAGCCAGATGGACATGGTGGCACATGCGTCTGGAGTTCGTTTGCAGTGGCTAGAGACTCTGGTGCACCCATTGTCTTTCTCTCTACCCCTCTCTTCCTCTCTCTCTCTGTAATAAATTTTAAAAAATTAAAAAACAATTATTGATCTATTTTTTATTTTGAGGTAGTCTCACTCTAGCCTAGGCTGACTTTGAGCTGGCTCTATAGCATAGGTTGCCCTCAGACTCATGACGATTCTGCTATCTTAGACTCCCTAGTGCTGAGATTGTCTGCATAAACCACCACACCTGGCTTCTAATCACTTTATAAAACTTTTTTTTGAGAAATTAGATATATTTTAAAGTTATTGTTATTATTTTTTTTTGTAAGCAGAGAGAAATAAAGAGAAGAAAGGGGAAGGAGAAAGGGAGAGAGGGATAGAAAGTGCAACAGGGCCTCAGCCTCTGCAAATTTACTCCAGGTACATGCACAACTGTGCATCTGGCTTTATGTGGATACTGGAGCATCAAACCTGGGTTGTTAGGCTATGCAGGCAAGTGTCTTAATCACTGAGCCATCTCTCCAGCCCCTCTAACCACTTTTTAAATATATATTTTATTTATTTGACAGAGAAAGAGGAGGGGAGAGAGAGAGAGAGAAAGATGGGCATGCCAGGGCCTCTAGCCACTGTAAAGGAACTCCAGGCACATGCGCTTCCTTGTGTATTTGGCTTACATAGGTCATGGGGAATAGAACTTGGGTCCTTTGACTTTAACCACTAAGCCATCTATCCAGCCCTCTAATCACTTTTTAATAGACCCACCTCTCACCCCATGAAGCCATAAGGACTGAGTTTCCAATGTAGGAAAGTGGGGGACATACTCAAACCATGGCAGATTGTAACCACTGATTCTGAAAGCTTGACTTCTCATTTGCAGTTAGATCTTTAGAGCTCTCTGGTAATGTCCTGTTGTGTGACCTCAAATAAATCAACTCTTCCAAGCCATACATTGACCATTTATAAAGCATGCATCACTATGCCTTACCCTAAAACAATGACGCTATCATACTCTAAGTAAGTCCCACCTCAAAAGAGTGTCTTTAAAATCAAATGAGATTAGAGATGTGTTGCAGTCTGGTTCTCATTGCTGGTAGAAATCACCCAACAAAGAACAGCTTCTGGGAAAAAGAGATTTATTTTGGCTCACAGGCTCGAGGGGAAGCTCCAGGATGGCAGGGGAAAACGATGGCATGAGCAGAGAAAGGACATCACCCCCTAGCCAACATAAGGTGGAAAATAGCAACAGGAGAGTGTGCCAAACACTGGCAAGGGGAAATTGGTTATAATACCCATAAGCCCACCCCCAACAATACACTCTCTCCAGGAGGTATTAATTCCCAAATATCCATCAGCTGTGAACCTAGCATTCACAACACCTAAGTTTATGGGGGACACCTGAATCAAACCACCACAGCATGTAAAAGTATCTATCAGGGCTACAGCATGGCTAAGCCATCCACGTGCTTGCTTGTAAATTCTGATGGCCTGGATTTGCTTCCCCAGTACCCATGTAAAGTCAGATGCACAAAGTGGCTCACGCATCTGGGGTTTGAATATGGTGGCAGGAGGCCCTAGTGTACCCATACTCACACACACTCCTTCTCTTCTTATAAATAAATAAATAAATAATGCTTTTTGAAACATATTTATCAATGCTTCACGTGCTGTATGATTTTAGCTAAGATGCATATTTAAAACTTAATAACATTTGTGCTAAATGTCAAGGAAAACATAAAAAAGCCATACTCTACCTGCCATGTTTACATCTACTTGAGAGATAAGGTACAAAGGAAATGGCACAAGAACTACCTGTAACAAGCTAAGCCGCTACAAAGCAATTTTAGTGTGCACAATGGGCTCTATGTTTCAGTAGAATATGTGGGTGGTAAAGAAGTACAATGTATAACATGGATATTATTCTGAAGTGACTTTTGGTTTTTGGCTTTTTGAGGTGGGGTCTAACTCAAACCTAGGCTGACCTGGAATCCACTCTGTAGTCTCAGGGTGACCTCAAACTCATGGTGACCCTCCTACCTCTTCCTCCTGAGCTCTGGGATCAAAGGTGTACACCACTGCATCCAGCTTGGGTGGAATCTTTAAAAGAGCAAATAACACAAAGACTACATCCTCAAAGTTACTGTGAAATTTTATGATACAACTCCAAAAAACTTACTGAAGGAGGCTCTAAAATTAAAAAAAAAAAAAAGGAACTGTAATAATGTAGGAAAAGCGGAAATGTTAGCTGAGCCTGGGAGTTAAAATAGAAGAGTAGAAAGAAAGAAAGAAACTCAGAGATCAGAGGAACAGCTTAGGCCAACCAAAGAGGTGGGATAGACATGATAAATGGATGCTGCTCAGGAGACTGGATTGGTTAGAATGGCGAGGCAGATAACAGAGGGCCTTAAAAGCTCAGCTGAGAGCTTAGCCTCACTACATCTATCCATATTTTGTACAAGTTTGACAAGAGTACCAGAGAGGGGATAGGTTAGACCCATACCCTTGATATGTTGAAACTGTGATTTCCAATATGATAGAACCCAGTGGGCCTATGTGAAGAAACCAGTGAGAAAATTAAACAATGCCTAGCATCAAATTAAAATGAAAGCATAATTTACCATAATCTTTGGGAGACAGCCAACTCAATTCTAAGAGTAAAGATTATAGATATTAGTGCTTACATTTAAAAAGTCATGGGTGGGGCTGGAGGGATGGCTTAGTGGTTAAAGCGTTTGCCTGCAAAGCCAAAGGACCCAGGTTCAGTTCCCCAGGACCCACATAAGCCAGATGCACAAGGGGGCACATGTGTCTGCAGTTGTTTGCAGTAGCTTGAGGCCCTGACACGCCCATTTCTCTCTCTCTCCCTCTGACTCTCTCAAATAAATAAATAAATAAATAAAAACTTTTTAAAAATTCATGGGCTAGGGAGATGGCTCAGCAGTTAAAGGGAAAGTAGATCAACTCCCCAGGTCCAATTCCCCAGTATCCATGTAAAGCCAGATGCACAAAGTGGTGCATGTGTTTGAAGTTCATTTGCACTATCAAAAAGCCCTGAGAAGCCTATACATACCTTCTCTCTCTTTCTCTTTCTCTCCCTCTCACACACATATACACACACACAAACAAATTAAAATATATTTTAAAATATTTATTCACTTATTAGCAGGAGAGAGAGAGAATAGGTGCACCAGGGCGTCTAAGCACTGCAAATGAACTCCAGAAGCAGGTGCCAACATGTGTGCCTGGCCTACGTGGGACTTGGAGAGTTGAACCTGGGTCCTTAGGCTTTGCAGGTATGTGCCTTAACTGCTAAGCCATCTCTCCAGCCCCACATTAAGATTAAAAATTTATTTAGATTTATTTATTTATTTGAAAGAGAGAGAGGGAGAAAGAGAAAGGGAGAAAATGGGCACACCAGGGCCTCCAACCACTGCAAATGAACTCCAGACATATGCACTACCTTGTGCATCTGGCTTATGTGGGTCCTGAGGAATCAAATTATGATCCTTTGGCTTTGCAGACAAGAGCCTTAATCTCTAAGACAACTATCCAGCCCAAATTAAAATATTTTTTTAAAAAAATTACATCTTAGGCTAGAGAGATGGCTTAGCAGATAAGGTGCTTGCCTGCAAAGCAAAAGGACCCATGTTCGACTCCACAGGACCTATGTAAGCCAGATGCACAAGGTGGAGCATGTGTCTGGAGTTAATTTGCAGTGGTTAGAGGCCCTGGTATGCCCATTCTCTCTCTCTCTTTCTCTCTCCCTTTCTCTGTCAAATAAGTAAATAATTTAAAAAATTAGATCTTAAATAAATACCCCAATGTTTTATTTCAAGATCTAAGAAAAGCAAGAACAATCAAACCCAAAAATATAAGTGACTAGAAATAATAGAGGTCAATGCAGACTTCATCGTCTGCTGCCTGTGCTTCCTTGTGATCCCAGTACTTGAGAGGCAGTGGCAAGAGGCTGACCACAAATTCAATATAGTGAGACATTGTCTTAAATTAAAAAAAAAAAAAAGGAACAACACATAGAATCAATCAAAGAGTTTGTTCTTTGGAAAAAGTAAATAAGATTGACAGCTCTTCCAGTCAAACTAACCAAAAGAGAGACGATCCAAACTATATATAAAATTATATATGAAAAAGGGGAAGTCACTAGAGGTTCCAGTGAGAACTAACAAATCATTAGGGAATACTTTGAAAACTTATATTTTGTGGATAGCTTCCACAAGTGTAGACAATAAGTCATGATGACTCCCTTGCCCACTCCATTCTCCCTCTCTGAAATCCACCCTCCAACGAATCCCCTGCCCCTTCCAATCCGTCTTTCTTTTGTTTTGATGTCATCATATTTTCCTCTTATTATAAAGGTCTTGTGTGGTTAGTGCCAGACACTGTGGGATCATGAATAGCAAGGCCACTTTGTGTTTGGAAGACTGCATTGAAAATAAGCAGCCCTATCCCTCACACAAGTGCCATAGCGGCGCACAGCCATGGTGGGAAACCAGCTGCTCTTGATTCGGCTAACTGATCCCCTCAGTGGTACGGGACCCATAGCCGGAGCTGGGAAACAAGTTAGAACCATGTCCAAACATAAGCCTGCTCTCCACTATCAAGCAGCCACCAATCGTGGGCTACAAGAGGGCCTACACCTATTAAATTCTCTATAAAAAAGGAAGGGTTATCTCATTTGTCTGGTGCTAACTCCCTCTCCGTTGGAGAATCTGCTTCTCTTTTTCAGATAGATGTAGATCCTAAGGAGAGAGTCACCCCATCATAACTCAAAAGGGCCCTGGCTGAAACTAAGAACAGTTGGTGAAACAAGCAAGAGTGCTGTTTTCTTGGTGAACTGGGTACCAGCACAAGGGTGAAGGAGATCAACACAGACAAAAATCAACTCCTACCAAATCAGAGATCCAGAGATCCAGAGGCCCCCAACACCTTATCACTGAACCAGACCAAAAAATATATTTTATATATTTGCAAGAAGAGAGAGAGAGAGAGAGAGAGAAGAGAGAAGAGAGATAAAAAGAATGAGAATGGGCACACCAGGGCCTCGAGCTGCTGCAACAAATTCTAGACACATGTGCCACCCTGTGCATCTGGCTTATGAGGATACTGGGGAATCAAACCTGGGTCCTTAGGCTTCATAGGCAAGTACCTTAACCACTAGGCAATCTCTCTAGCCCTGGTTCTTACATTCTTGAAAAGTTTTTTTTCATGCTCAAGAATTGCAAGAATTAATGTTGTGAAGATGACAGTATTATACTGAAAGTTATCTACAGATTCAATGCCATCCCCACCAAAAGCCCAATGTCATTCTTCACAGAACTAGAACAAACAACCCAAAAACTCACCTGGAAGCACAAAGGTTCTCCAAATACCCAAGGCAGTCCTTAGCATAATGATCAATGCTGACAGCCATCACAATATCTAATCCGAACTATATCGTTGAACCATACTAACAAAATTAGCAAGCTACTAACACAAAAACAAACATGTAAATCACTGGAACAGAATGAAAGACCTGGAAATAAATTCACACAGTTACAGCTGCCTGATTTTTGACAAAGTTGTCAAAAATTTACATTGCAGAAGACAGCCTCTTTAGCAAATGTTTGCTGGGGAAACTGGATTTCCACGTGTAAAAGAATGAAACTAGATCCACTGCTCTTACCCAATTCAAAAAGGAATTGAAGGGACTGGAGAGATGGTTTAGCAGTTAAGCACTTGCCTGTGAAGCCTAAGGACCCTGGTTCAAGGCTCGAGTCCCCAGGACCCATGTTAGCTAGATGCAAAGGGGCACACACGTCTGGAGTTCGTTTGCAGGGTCTGGAGGCCCTGGCGTGCCCATTCTCTCTCTCTCTCTTTCTCTCTCGCTCTCTCTGTCTTTTTCTCTCTCTGTCACTCTCAACCAAATAAATAAAACTTAACAAAAAAATTTAAATTAAAACAGGAACTGAAGATGGATCAAAGACATTGATATAAGACCTGAAACTCTGAAACTGCTGGAGGAAAGTGTAGCGAAAACACTTCAAGATATAGGCATAGGCAAGGACTTTCAGGAGAAGACTCCGAGAATTGACTAATGGAACCACATGAAAGTAAAACGCTTCTGCACAGCAAAGAACACAATTAATAGTGAAGAAAATGTCTACAAAATAGGAGAAAAGTCTTTGCCATGTACATGTCAGCAAGAGATTAATAGCTACAATATATGAAGAATTACAAAAATTGGCTACAGTGAGACCTCAGGAGGAAAAAAAAAAGAATTACAAAAATTGCCAAGTGTGGTAGAGCACACAGAGGTAGGAGGATTGCCATGAGTTCGGGGCCAACCCAGGACTAAAGAGGGAGTGCCAGGTCAGCCTGGGCTAGAGTGAGAACTTACCTCAAAAGAGAAACCAAAAGTTGGACATGGTGGCGCACACCTTTAATCCCAGCACTTGGGAGGCAGAGGTAGGAGGACTGCAGTGAGTTCGAGGCCACCCTGAGACTACAGAGTTAATTCCAGGTCAGCCTGGGCCAGAGTGAGACCCTGCCTCGAAAAAAAAAAAAAAAAAGGATTACAAAAATTAAACACACACACATCGACAAATGGGCTAATGAACAGTTCTCAAAAGAAGAAATATGCATGGACAATAAATACTTGAAACCTCCATCTCTAACCATTAGAGAAATTAAAAAAGTGTTTTGAGTCGTGAAAAAAAAAAAAAAAGAAAAAACAAAACAAAATAAAAAACGGGGCTGGTGATGTAGCTTGGCGGTAAAGTGCTTGCATAGTTTGTGGGTTCAATTATCAGCACCACCAAAATGCTGGCAAGGATGTGGGGAAAGATGAACCCGTAGATACTGCTGGTGGTTCATGTAGAGATTTTAGGCAGTCATCACAACTGTGACACTGTCCCCCAGGGGCCGGGGGAGCAGTCTGAGCTCACCTGGGTATGGAGGAGGCCACAGAGCTCGGCACAGTGCCTTGGTGCCACATTGTCACATGGTCAGCAAAGGGGGGGCAGACACACCAACATAGATAAGACCGTTCAAATGAACCGGCAAGTTATGTGGGACACCGAAAGGCTTTCCAGCCTTAGTAAGAGAACTGATGAAACTTGGTATAAAAACGGTTATTGAGGGAGGGCGCGGGTGGCTAGAGGGATGGCTTAGATGTTAAGGTGTCTGTCTACAAAGTCTAAGGACCCAGGTTCGATTCCCCAGGACCCACGTTAGCCAGATGCACAAGGGGGCGCACACATCTGGAGTTTGTTTGCAGTGGCCAGAGGCCCCTGGCATGCCCATTCTCTCTCTCTTTCTCTCTCTCTCTCTCTCTCCATCCCTTCTTCCTCTCTCCCCTCCCTACCTCTTTCTGTCAAATAAATAAAAGTAAAACATTTTTAAAAAAATAGTTATTTGTTAATTCTGTCTTTTGGTTCTGAACTTGATGTCCCTAATCTGCCAAATCTGAAGACTTGAAAGGTTACTGAAATAGTTTTTAGATCAACCTTGGCTCCAATTCTCATTTAATCTAACTTGTATCTTTTTCTTTCTTTCTTTCTTTCTTTCTTTCTTTCTTTCTTTCTTTCTTTCTTTCTTTCTTTCTTTCTTTTTTCTTTTTGCCACTAGGAATGGTTAAAAACAAGCATGCTGAAATATATATTGGAAGTAAAAATGGCTTGGGTGTCAGTTAGATATTCCCAGAATGTTTTTTCTTAAATGGGCAAGTACTATACTCACTCTGTATCTATATATGTTTATACTGTATAGAATAGAGAGACTCTAATATGTTTATGTGTTTTCAACAAATTACATATATGCATCTTGCTCAGAGTATTTGACTTAAATAAAAAACCTTGACATTTGCATATTAAAAACAAAAAAGGTTCAATGGAAATCAATATGGAGTGTCTCAAAAAAAAAAAAAAAAATCAAAGGTACAGCTGCCATATGATCCAGGTATACCACTCTTGGGAATATATTTGAAGAACTGTAAGTTAATATACCACAGAGATAGTTGCTCATCCATGTTTATTGCTGCACTATTCACAATAACCTGGAAATAGAACCAACATAGATATTAACTAATGGATGGATTAAAAAAAAATGTGGCACATATACCCAAAAGGACTTTATTTAGCCGTAAAGAAAACTGAAGTCATGACTTTTTTTTAGGAAAATGGATGGCACTGGAAATCATTATGTTGGGCCAAAATAAACCAGAGTTAGAAAGACAAATGCCACATGTTTTCTCTCATATGTGAACCTGGTTTAATCGCGTGTGTATGTGTGTGTGTGTGTTTAGATCAGGAAACTAGAAAAGAGATGAGGTGAGGAGAAGACATCTTGGAGGAAGAGTGTAATGGAATACATGTGATTCTCTGCTAACTCCACCAGACCTAAAGTCATTTCTTGTAAACTCACTAGCATTTGTCAGGAGTGGATTTCTTGGAAAAACCAGCAAAGAGATTGAACATTGCCCAGGGGTTAGTCTAGGGAGAAGCAAGCCGGATCGTCCAAGGCCCAGCCAGACCTCAAAACATAAGTCGTTCTGTTCCATCTTACATTAGGGAGCGAGGAGGAGAAAGCGAAAACGAGAACGAAGGGAAAATATCGAATTGGAGCTCGGAAACATGCGAGGGAACTGGTTCAGCTGGCCCTGCCCTCTGGTTCTGGTCAGGCCTGCTCAAAGGCAAGCCCCTGGCTTTGGTGCTGTTTTAAGGAACTGTCTCCCAGGGAAAAATGCCTGGATTTCCCCAAAGCTCTTTACTGCATCTTAAAAAAAAAAAAAAAAAAACTGAACTAAAACGTGGGTGTTTTGCTTTTGGTAGAGCCCCTGTTGGCTCAAAGGCGGTAACAATGAAGGATAAAGGAGTCTACATTAGAGCTGCTTTCAGATCCACGATCACAGGAGGGAGCCAGGGAAAAATGGGAGGGCAGGGATCACGACACTTGCTCTCCTGTTCTTTGACTCATCTCTTCGTTTTGGAATGAGTCGGTTTCTGGAGTTCAGCTGAGCATTAAGAATTTATTTATTTATTTTTCCTGTTTCTCTTTGGGCTCCATGTGTTAACTGAGGGTTCCCACATAGACGGCCTCATGTCTTGAGCCAGCTCCATGGTTGGCAGAGGATTTCTACCTGGCTTTAGAACAAGAAGGGGGACCTCAGAAAGGGGAGGCCTCCTCACCAGAGGATCTAGGGTATACTCAATGAAGCACTGTCTGTCTAAATTGACCAGAAAAGATGTGTTTACTCCAGCAAGCATCACCTTGGCAGCCAGGATAGGCAACAAAGTCTTGGTGGTTTTTTTAAAAATATATTTTATTCATTTATTTAGTTGAGAGAGAGAGAAAGAAGGAGAGAGACAGAATGGGCACATCAGGGCTTCCAGCCACTGCAAACCAACTCCAAATGCATGCACCCCCTGTGCATCTGGCTTACAGGGGTCCTGGAGAATTGAACCAGGTTCCTTTGGCTTTGCAGGCAAACACCTTAACCACTAAGCTATCTCTGCAGCCCTGTTTTATTTATTTATTTATTTTTGGTCATTTTCATTTATTTATTTGAGAGCAACAGATAGAGAGAAAGAGGCAGAGAGAGAGAGAGAGAGAGAAAAAATGGGTGCTCCAGAGCCTCCAGCCACTGCAAACTAACTCCAGATGCGTGCGCCCCCTTGTGCATCTGGCTAACGTGGGTCCTGGAGAATCGAGCCTTGAACTGGGGTCCTTAGGCTTTGCAGGCAAGCACTTAACCGCTAAGCCATCTCTCCAGCCCCCTGTTTTTTTTTTTTTAAGTTTAATTTTTGTATGTGTTTATGTGTGATGAGCAAGCAAACACGCGTGTTTGTCGTTGTGGAGATGCCGTAGGTGTGAAGAGGTGCTTGCGCACTCGTGAACAGGTGCATGTTGGGGCTGGAGGTTGACGTTAGGCACGCACTTCAATTGCTCTCCGCTTTATTGTTCTGATAGGATCTCCGGATGACCCTAGAGCTCACCGCTTGGGTTAGATTAGCTGGACAGTGAGCCCCAGTCTCAAGTCTGTTTTTTAGGAATGTGTTGAAACAAACTTGAAGATACATACATAGGAATTATTACATGCATGCATGTACCTACAGATAATGCTGCCTATATTTTTTTTCCTCCATGTGTACATAGCCCTACTAATTTTCACGTTAAATAAAAAGTCTTATTATCTGGGGGCTGGAGAGATGGCTTAGCGGTTAAGGCATTTGCCTGCAAAGCCAAAGGACCTTGGTTCGATTCCCCAGGACCCACGTAAGCCAGATGCAAAAGGGGGCACATGTGTCTGGAGTTCATTTGCAGTGGTTGGAGGCCTTGGTGCTCCCATTCTCTCTCTCCCTTTCTCTGCCTCTTTCTCTCTCTCTCTCTCTTAAACAAATAAATAAATAAATAAAGTTTTTTGGGGGAAAAGCCATAGATCTGAAGCGGTGAAGCTTCTCAGCTTCTCTGTTGGTGACTGGTGTGGTAACCATGTGCAGGGCAGCAGTGAACATGGATTTGACAATTTGGCTCCTTAGCGTGGTGGCGGTAGTGGTGGTGATGGTTTTCAAGTGACAGAACCTTCCTGAGATCCCGATAGACCCAGAGTCTTCAGCTCATCAAGTCAACCAGATACAGATCTCTCAAGATGATTAATTTGCAGCATTTCCAATTACCAGCCTCACTGATATTCTTTTTTTTTAAATGAATTCTTTTATTTTTATTCATTTACTAGACAGACAAGGACAGAGAGAGAGGGAGAAAGGGAAGAATGGGCATGCCAGGGTCTCTAACAAACTCCAGATGCATGTGCCACCTTGTACATCTGGCCAACCGAACTTGGGTCCTTTGGCATTGCAGGCAAGCACCTTAATTGCTAAGCTATCTCTTGAGCCTGATATTCTTTTTTCAAATATTTAATTAATTTATTTGACAGAGAAAGGAGGGGGAGAGAGAGAGAGAGAGAGAGAGAGAGAGAGAGAGAGAGAGAGAGAATGGACATGCCAGGGCCTCCAGCCACTGTAAACGAGCCCCAGATGTGTGTGTCCCCTTGTGCATCTGGCTAACATGGGTCCTGAAGAATCAAACCTAGGTCGTTTGGCTTTGCAGACAAATGCCTTAACCTCTAAGCCGTCCCTCCAGCCCCTCACTGATATTCTTTTTTTTTTAATTTTTTTTTTTTTTTATTTGAGAGCGACAGACAGAGAGAAAGACAGATAGAGGGAGAGAGAGAGAATGGCCGCGCCAGGGCTTCCAGCCTCTGCAAACGAACTCCAGACGCGTGCGCCCCCTTGTGCATCTGGCTAACGTGGGTCCTGGGGAACCGAGCCTCGAACCGGGGTCCTTAGGCTTCACAGGCAAGTGCTTAACCGCTAGGCCATCTCTCCAGCCCCCCTCACTGATATTCTTAAACAGCAATTACCAATAGGAGAAGGAAGTAGATTGAGAAATACTATGAATTCCAGGAAATTCTTTGTCAAGCCCAGGTCAGGACTAAAAGGAAGTGAGTTGCCCCAAGATATAAATTACCTGTTCATTTGTATTGATTTATTTATATGCTGCATACCCCAGGCTGGTCTCAAACGTTCCATTCTCCTGTCTCAGCCTCCTGAGTGCTGATCACAGATGTGTACCGCTGTATCCGGAATGCTTAGCTCTCATATCCTTTGTGGTCTGCTGCTGATCTGCGAATCAAAAACAACACGGGACATTCACGTTAGGGTATTTTGACCTTGGTTAGTGCAGGACTTGGCAGCTGATGCTCACTTTAAAGTCTCTCTGGTCTGTTGATTACATGCTACAAGGAATGTCTATCCCAATCCTAGGCAATATTCCCTGGGGGGGGGGGGATCAGAAAGCCTGGTCACACCCACTGTCCAGCCCTGATCCAAACTCCTTAGCTTCTGTGTCGCTGGTGATGAGATAGGAAACTTCCCTCTTACCCAGGAATCCAGTTAAGAGGCAGAAACTAGCCCCAGTGTGATATGGGGTTTGTGGGGTGTCTTGAAGAGTGACAGGACTTCTCTCAGCTCAGGGTTGGGGTGCCAGCAGCTTCACGGCGGAAAACTTCACCGAGTCAGGGGCCTCTAGGTTCTTGTCTTAGGGATCTCAACAAATGAATTTCACAGACTGTATAGGGTAAAGTTTAGACCGGTTTAAAATGTTTTGTTGTTTATTTTTATTTATTTATTTGAGAGCCACAGAGAAAGAGGCGGAGAGGGGGAAAGAGAGAGAGAGGGCTCATCAGGGCCTCCAGCCACTGCAAACGAACTCCAAATGCATGTGCCGCCACCTTGTGCATTTGGCTTTTGTGGGACCTGGGGAATGGAGCCTCAAACTGGGGTCCTTAGGCTTCACAGGAAAGTGCTTAACCACTAAGCCATCTCTTCAGCCCCTAGAATGGTTTTACTGCAGATTCCCAAGCTAATGAGAAGAAAAGAAGGCAGAGCTCCTGTCTAGGAGGCAGGAGGGGTTGGGGATGGGGTTCCAGGATATGGGAAAGTTCACCTGGTGACTCTGATTGGGGATATATATAATTTGAGAGAGAGAGAGAGAGAGAAGCAGGGATAAGGAGAATGGGCATGCCAGGGCCTCCAGCCTCTGCAGACAAATGCATATGCTGCTTAGGTGGTTCCTAAGGAATCGAACCTAGGTCCTTTGGCTTTGCAGGCAAGCACCTTAAATGCTAAGCCATTTCCCCACCCCCCCCTTTTATTTTGAGGTAGGGTCTCACTCTAGCCCAGGCTGACCTGGAGTTCACTCTGTAGTCTCAGGGTGGCCTCGATCTCACGGCGATCCTCCTACCTCTGCCTCCCCAGTGCTGGGATTAAAGGTGTGAGCCACCACGCCCGGCACTAGATTGAAGTCTCTTATGGCAATTTACTGTTTGGGGGCTGAGTTAGCGGAGCTCCTGCCTCAGGTGTCTCGGTACTACCAGGTTTCCAGGGACGTGAATAATCTTTAACTTTTCTCAGACGAAAGAGAGAAGGAAGACCAGATCCTATGCCATATGTTCCGGCTCCTGGTAATCTTATTCTCATCCTCCTGACAGATTCAAGGACACTTCCCACTTCTAGCCAAGGAATTCTTTGTTCACTTTGGAGGCCCTGCCATGCTAAGCTGCCTAGGCAATTTCTATGTCCGATTCTTTATCATCTCCTATTATCTTTATTTCCTATTCAAGGTCCAGATACGTAGAGCTCACCTGACCCTGAGGCTGCACTAATATACCAAGGCCCTCCTTGCATCATTTAAGAGTCTAGGACAGGCCAGGCGTGGTGGCACACGCCTTTAATCCCAGCACTCGGGAGGCAGAGGTAGGAGGAGCGCTGTGAGTTCGAGGCCACCCTGAGAATACAGAATGAATTCCAGGTCAGCCTGGACTAACCCTCGAAAAACCAAAAAATTAAAAACTAAAAATAAAAAAGAGTCTAAGACAGAGTAACAGACCACAGCAGCCTACCAGTGAGGTAGAGAGAGGAAGGAACACGGAGCAAGCTTCACTATGTAGTCTCAGGGTGACCTCGAACTCATAGCTACCCCTGCCTCCCGAGTGCTGGAATTAAAGGCGTGCACCACCACGCCTGGCTTGCAGGAGGACATTCTGAGAAAACTCCTCTCTCGATGATTCCCCACACCAGGAAAAAAAAAGATAACAGCAGTTTATCCCTGCCAGAGTAATTTAAATTCCTTGGTGTGCAATATAGCAACAATAGCCCAAACCAAGGTTAATTATTAAACAGATTCACCAGCCCTCCTACATAGGAGCTTCACAAAGAAAAGATGCCTAGGCTTTCTTCCTTCCCTCTCGCTTTCTCTCTCTCTCACTCACTCGCTTGCTGAGGTAGGATCTTCCTGTGCATCACAAGCTGACCTGTAACTTACAAGAGTCTTAACCATGTATCTGCAGCTGGCCTCGAACTCATGATCCAACTGAGTGCTGAGATTCTGGGTGTAGGTCACTATGCTCACCAAGTGTGTCCATTTATAGGAGTGAATACTGTTTACAGCAGTTCTTTTTAATTGTTTTACCACACTGTCCAGCATTCATTAACAAAAATTTGGTAACTACACACACACACACACACACACACACACGAAAACCAAACTTGTTAAAAGACAAAACAATCAGCTTTACTATTTGGGATGACTCAAATGTTAGAATTACAAGGCATTTGGCTTTGAAATAACTATGAGTACAAAAGTAAGGAATGTAGTAAAATTGGTAGATAAGAACTATAAATAGAGAATGTCGGAACACAGACGAAGACTGTAAACACAGTCAAATGGAGGAGGGGCTGGAAAGATGGCTCAGTAGCTAAACGCTTTTGCTTCAAAGCCTGCTAGCCCAAGTTCAATTCCCAAGGCCTCCTGAGTAAGCTGGATGCAAAAAGTGATGCAAGCGTTCATTTGTGCTGGTCTGCAGTGGCAAGAGGTCCTGGAACACGTGTGCAACACACACACACACACACACCTAAACAAATAAATACTTATTTTAAAAGAGTCAAATGGGATTGCTAGAATAAAAAGCACACCATAACAAATAAAGAACTCCTTCAACAGGCCTCTCGGCAGACTGTCGTAGCACAAAGAATTAATAAATAAAAATAGTTAAGCTAGGGCTGGAGAGATGGCTTAGCGGTTAAGCGCTTGCCTGTGAAGCCTAAGGACCCCGGTTCGAGGCTCGGTTCCCCAGGTCCCACGTTAACTAGATGCACAAGGGGGCGCATGCGTCTGGAGTTCGTTTGCAGAGGCTGGAAGCCCTGGCGCGCCCATTCTCTCTCTCTCTCCCTCTATCTGTCTTTCTCTCTGTGTCTGTCGCTCTCAAATAAATAAAAAAAAAAAATTAAAAAAATTAAAAAAAAATACTTAAGCTGGGCATGGTTGCACACGCCTTTAATCCCAGCACTTGGGAGGCAGATGTAGGAAGGTCGCTGTGAGTTTGAGGCCACCCTGAGACTACCTAGTGAATTCCAGGTCAGCCTGGACTAGAGAGAGAGAGAGAGACAAAGAATTGGTGCGCCAGGGCCACAGCCATTGACATTGAACTCCAGATGCTTGCACCACCTAGTGGTCATGTGTGACCTTGCACTTGCCTCACCTTTGTGTGTCTGGTTTACATGGGATCTGGAGAGTAGAACATGGGTCCTTGCCTTAACTGCTAAGACATCTCTCCAGCACCTCCCCTATTTATTTTTTTAAAGACAACCAGTTGTTGTTAGGAAGGTACCTGGCTATGGTAAACAGAGCAACAGGGCCTGTTGTTGAGGATTGAACGTATTTTATCTAACTTGGGGTAGGGACAGCTGAGTTTCTCAACTTGCATTAGCATACATGTTTATTTGGCTTTTCTGTCATAAACATTCTTGGCTCAAGGTGCTTTTGCACATCAAGCATGCTGTCAGCACATTTAGACATGACAGTGGTCTCCAACAATTCAATGCTCATGAACAATAATATTAAAAAAGTAAAGTAGGGGGCTGGAGAGATGGCTTAGCGGTTAAGCGCTTGCCTGTGAAGCCTAAGGACCCCGGTTCGAGGCTCGGTTCCCCAGGTCCCACGTTAGCCAGATGCACAAGGGGGTGCACGCGTCTGGAGTTCGTTTGCAGAGGCTGGAAGCCCTGGCGCGCCCATTCTCTCTCTCTCCCTCTGTCTTTCTCTCTGTGTCTGTCATTCTCAAATAAATAAATAAATAAAATTTAAAAAAAAAAAACAAAAAAAAAAAAAGTAAAGTAGGGATGTAGAGAATTGTATTTGTGTAATGCATCTTAAAAACCTTCCAGTGATGCCTACATGTAATGGAAAGGTTGAAAATTACATTCTAAAATTAAGAAAAATGTAATTCCATTTTTTCAAGTCTCTCATCATCCCTTATTCATTATTGTTTTAGAAATCTTAACCAACTTACTGCTATAGGTAGGAAGATGTCAGCCAGTTTGGAGGTCATTGAAGGAGGAACCCCAACCGTCAACTCTGTGAAATGAAAGGGAGGAAGGTGGAGGTATAAGAGCTATGGTATACCCAAGGGATCTAGAGATTTCTCAGGGGTTAAGGGCATTTACTTGCAAAACCTGATGTCTGATGGCCCAGGTCTGATTTTCCAATACTCATGTAAAACCTGATGCATCAAGTGGTGCATGTATCTAGAATTCATGTTCGTAGCAGCAGGAGGCCCTGGCAAACCCATCCTCTCTTTGTCTTTTAAATATATATATAAATATAAATATATATATATATGTATATATATACATACATATATATATTTAATATATATATATAATATATAAATATATATATATTAGAGTTAATTCAGGGCTGGGAAGATGGCTTAGTTATTAAAGGTGCTTACTTACAAAGCCTACTGGCCTGCCTACATTCAATTCAATTCCTAAGATAACTATGTAAGCCATATGCCAAAAAAAAAAATCTGGTATTTGTTTACAGAGACAAGGGTCTCTAGGGTAAGCATGTGCACACACACACACACACACACACACACAAATATTTTTTTTTTATTTTTATTTAGAGAGCAAGAGAGAGAGAGAACAGGCACACCAGGGCCTCCAGTCACTGCAAACAAATTCCAGACGCATGCCCCCCCTTGTGTATCTGGCTAACGTGGGTCCTGGGGAACCGAGCCTCGAACCGGGGTCCTTAGGCTTCACAGGCAAGTGCTTAACCACTAAGCCATCTCTCCAGCCCGTCATACAACTATTTTTTTTTAAAAAAAGAGTTAATCCAGTGCTGGAGAGAGAGAGAGCTTAGTGGTTAAGGTACTTGCCTGAGAAGCCTAAGGATGCAGGTTCTATTCCCCAGGACCCATGTAAGCCAGATATGCATAGTGTGGCACATGTATCTGGAGTTCAGTTGCAGTGGCTGGAGGCCCTGGTGCACTTATTCTTTCTCTTTCTACCCCCACTCTCTCTCTCTCTCTCAAATAAATAAATAATTTTTTTAAAAAAGAGATAATTTGGGTAAGGCACTTGCCTGCCAAGCCAAAGGACCCAGGTTCAATTCCCCAGGACTCATGTAAGCCAGATGTACAAGGGAACACATGCATCTGGAGTTCATTTGTAGTGGCTGGAGGCCATGGAGTGCCCATTGTTTCTCTCTGTCCCTCTCTCTCTCAAATAAATAATTTTTTTTTTTTTAAAAAAAGAGTTCATCCAATGGGGACTGTCAATCACACACTTGGTCAAGAGACTACCCATCACTTAAAAACATGCTGAGAAGGAGGGGGAATAGTTATCCTTTTTTTTTTTTTAATTAATTAATTTATTTGAGAGCGACAGACACAGAGAGAAAGGCAGATAGAAGGAGAGAGAGAGAATGGGCGCGCCAGGGCTTCCAGCCTCTGCAAACGAACTCCAGATGCGTGCGCCCCCTTGTGCATCTGGCTAACGTGGGACCTGGGGAACCGAGCCTCGAACCGGGGTCCTTAGGCTTCACAGGCAAGCGCTTAACCGCTAAGCCATCTCTCCAGCTCTAGTTATCCTTTTAATGACATAATGTGCTCTACTTCAAAACCCTCTCCCTCAGTGTTGCTGTTCACAAACTCTTACTGCTGAGCCTGACTGGGCTCTCAGCATAACTGTTTGTCCCTGCCCACCAGCCCCCCCTCTTCATTCCCTTCTTTGTATGCTAGCCCAAATCCTAAACACATTTGCTCTGACACTTTGGGGCATTTTCAACTTTTTCTCAAGAACTCTTTCTTGCCTTACTCTTTCCTTGTCATCTGTGAGCCTGAGTTTCTGTGGTCACGAGACCAGGGACTCGACGGTATTAATATCTGCAGCAATGCCAAAGCAAGGAAAACGTGTAAAACGGACAAGGGCTGGGGAGACAGATACAATCCTGTCATTATTTGTAAAAGGTAATTTTAAAATGTAGAAGACCCAATAAAAATATTTTTCAAACTTTATTTTTACTTATGAGAGTAAAAGAGAGAAAGGTAGACAGACAGAGAGAGAGAGAATGGGCGCTCCAGGGCATCAGCGGCTACAAAAGAACTCCAGACACATGCGCCACCTTGTGCATCTGGCTAACCTGGGTCTTGGGGAATGGAACCTGGATCCTTTGGCTTTACAGGCAAGCACCTTAACTGTCAGGCCATCCCTCCAGCCCCCAAAAATATTTTTAATGATTAGAATAGGTACAAATTTAGTAAGATTCCTGGCTACAAAATAAACTATTACTTATTTCTGTTTTTTGTTTTTAATTTTTATTTATTTATTTGAGAGCAACAGACACAGAGAGAAAGACAGATGGAGAGAGAGAGAATGGGCGCGCCAGAGCTTCCAGCCTCTGCAAACGAACTCCAGACGCGTGCGCCCCCTTGTGCATCTGGCTAACGTGGGACCTGGGGAACCGAGCCTCGAACCGGGGTCCTTAGGCTTCACAGGCAAGCGCTTAACCGCTAAGCCATCTCCCCAGCCCACTTATTTCTTTTTTAAAACAAATTTATTATTTTATTTATTTGACAGAGAAAGAGGGAGAGTGAGAGAGAGAATTGGTGTGCCAGGACCTCCAGCCACTGCAGACAAACTCCAGATGTGTGCGCCCCTTGTGCATCTGGCTAACATGGGTCCTGGGGAATTGAACCTGGGTCCTTTGGCTTTGCAGGCAAACGCCTTAACCACTAAGCCATCCCTCCAGCACCTGTTACTTATTTCTGGAAAACAAGTCACCCATAATTTTCCATATTTCCATTTCACAAACTTAATACTGGGAGCATCACATACGTGACAAACGCAGGCAGACAGGAGAGTGTTGGGAAGAAGGCAGACTAGTTTTGGACCTCGGGACCGAGCGACAACACCGTACTGAGGTCACATAGCTTTATTTCTCTTATGAGCCAGGTTGGGTGTCAGAGAAGCTGGCCACCAGCGATGTAAATAAGTTCTGAAAAAAATCCAACAGATAAACAAAACAAAACAAGCGCCTGCAAAAAGAAAAAAAATATATATATATAACCACATTTGTGTGAGACTAGGTCTCGTGGGAGCCGAGGCTGGCCTCAAACATGCTGTGGAGCTGAGGATGACGTGTGTGTGTGTGTGTGTGTGTGTGTAGATCAGGGGACAACCTTGGGTATTATTCACAGGAACATCACCCATCTCCTTTGGGACAGGGTCTCTCATTGGTGCAGAGATACAAATTAAGCAAGTCTGGCCGGCCAGTGAACCCCAAAGGTCTTCCTGTCTCTGCTTCCCCCCGGGACTGCGAGAGTGTTCCACTATACTTGGCATTTGCACACGGGTGTCGGGAACAGAATTCAGGTCCTCACGTTTGCATGGCAAGTGCTTCACAGACTGAGCCATCGCCCCCTACGTCCCCAGCCTTGATTTGTTGTTGTTTTGAAGTAAGAGAGCCTTGCACCTCGCTAGGTAGCCAGGTCTGGTCTCAAATTTCTGAATACAGGGATTTACAGCTGTGTTCCACCATGCCCAGTTCTAAGAAAAAAAGAAAAAGAAAATCTTGATAGTAGTGAAAGAAAAATGATATCTCATCTATAGGGGGGAAAAAAAACCCAAAAACCTAATTTCAGTGACAGAAGATGTCGTCTCAGAAATTATGGAGGCCAAAGGAAAGTGACACAGTAATTTTCAAGTATGGAAAGATAAGTATATCATCATCAACTTAGAATCCAATATGCCAGTGAGAATATTATCTAGGAACAAAGGGGGGAGGGATTAATTGAATCTCAGATGAAGGAAAACAGAAGTAAATTAATAATCAGACACTGGCCCTCTAGATGTAGAGCAAGGAAATTCTCTAAGCAGAAAATAATGGCAGAATGAACAGAACTACCAGGAAGGAGGAAGCACTATGAGTAACAGACATATGGATCAATATACTAGAATTTTCCTTTTGTTTTCTCATTTTTAAAAAGTTGGTCTTTTAAAATATTTTATTTATTTATTTCTTAAAAGTTTTTTATTTATTTATTTGAGAGCCACAGACAGAGAGAGAAAGAGGCAGAGAGAGAGAGAGAGAGAGAGAGAGAATGGGCGTGCCAGGGCTTCCAGCCACTGCTAAAAAACTCCAGACGCGTGCGCCCCTTTGTGCATCTGGCTAACGTGGGTCCTGGAGAGTCGAGCCTCGAACCGGGGTTCTTAGGCTTCCCAGGCAAGCACTTAACCGCTAAGCCATCTCTTCAGCCCTCATTTATTTCTTTATTGAAGAGAGAGAGACAGAATGGGCAGCCACTGCAAATGAACTCCGGACTCATGCACCACGTTGCGCATCTGGCTCACATGGGTCCTGGGGAATCGAACCTGGGTCCTTAGGCTTCACAGGCTAACACCTTAACTGCTAAGCCATCTCTCCAGCCTAGTTTTCTTGACTTATCTCAATTATGTTCCAAACTGAGGCAGGAAATGCTCGCACTGTCTCACGTCCCTCCATTGTAGGCAGAGAAAATATCTTAAGACAAATTATGTTATAATTGGGAGGGGGTAAAGGGAATTAATAGTAGCATACTTCACTTAAGGGATATAAAGCACATATCAAACTAGGCTGGGAGTGTAGTTCCCTGGGAACATGCTTGTCTAGATAGTCTGGCTTGAATCCTGGCACTGGCAGGAAGGAAGCATGAAACTGGATGAAAGTATGAGTATCGAAACAGTTTAATCACTATTACTAAGAGAATTAGTATTCATTGCACCTCGCATATATTGGCAAACAGAAAAGGTCTCTCAAATCAATAATCTGAGCTCCCATATTAATACCCAGACAAAAAAGCAAAACAAACTCAAAGCAAGAAGTAACAAATAATAATAATAATATTAAAACTAGAAAGCAATGAAGTTAACACATGAAAATAGAGAAAATCGGGAAAAGAGCTGGATCCTTGAAAAGATAAAGTGGACAGACTGCTAGCGGGAATAACAAAGGAAACAGGAGAGAAGACCGGAATTAGCATTGTCAAGAATGAAATGGGGGGCTGGAGAGGTGGCTTAGCGGTTAAGCGCTTGGCTGTGAAACCTAAGGACCCTGGTTCAAGGCTCGATTCCCCAGGACCCACATTAGCCAGATGCACAAGGGGGCGCATGCATCTGGAGTTTGTTTGCAGTGGCTGGAGGCCCTGGCGTGCCCATTCTCTCTCTCTCTCTCTCTCTCTCTCTATCTGCCTCTGTCTCTTTCTGTCTGTTGCTTTCAAATAAACAAAAAAAATAATAATTTTTTAAAAAATTTAAAAAAGGAATGAAATGGGGCTGGAGAGATGGCTTAGCGGTTAAGGCGCTTGCCTGAGAAGCCTAAGGACCCATGTTCGACTCTCCAGATCCCAAGTAAGCCAGACGCACAAAGGTGAGGCAAGCGCAAGGTCGCATATGCCAACTAGGTGGCGCAAGCGTCTGGAGCACAATAACAGTGGATGAGGCCTTAAAAAAGAATGAAATGGGCTAAGGATATAGCCCAGTGGTAGAACACTCAGCAAGCACGTGTGAGGCTCTAGATTCAACCTCCAGTACCACAAGATAACCAATAAATAAATAACTAAATATATTAATTACTTAACTAACAGTGGATTGAGAAAGCCAGGCATGGGGTACACATTTGTAATCTCTATACTTGGCAAGGAGACGCCTCAGTTCAAATCCTGTCAGGACTGCATAGTGAGACACTACCTCAAATACTACCCCTTCCAAAAAAAGAAAGAAAAAAAAAGGAATGAAATGCGATACTACTGCAAGATGATAAGAAAACAAGAACCTCTACACATATGAATTTAACAATTTTGGAGTTTGCCAATTCCTAGAGCATTACCAATTATAACCAACCTGATAGGAAGATCATATTTTAGAAATATTTATATATTTGAGAGAGGGAAGGAGGCAGAGAAAGAAGCGGGGGAGAGAATGGGTGTGCCAGGGCCTCCAGCCACTGCAAACGAATGCCAGACACATGCGCCACTTTGTGCATATGGCTTACAGGAGTACTGGGGAATCGAACCTGGGTCTTGGGCTTTGCAGGGAGGTGCCTTAACCACTAAGTCATCCCTCCAGCCCCCAAACATATCTTGAATAGACCTATAAAGTATTAAGAAAATTTAAGCTGGCCTCAAACTCACAGTGATCCTCTTACCTCTTTTTTTAATATTTTATTTTTATTTTTATTTATTTATTTGACAGATAAAGAGAGAGAGAGAGAATGGGCATGCCAGGGCCTCCATCCACTGCTAACAAACTCCAGATGCATGCACCTCCTTGTGCATCTGGCTAACGTGGATCTTGGGGAAATCAAACCTGGGTCCTTTGGCTTTGCAGGCAAATTCCTTAACCACTAAGCCATTCCTCCAGCTCTCCTCCTACCTCTGGCCTCCTGAGTACTGGTATTAAAAGTGTGCACTACCATACCTGGTAAAATTTAGTTTTAAAATTTAAAACTCAGCTTCCCAGCATAGTGGTACATGTTTTTAATCCCAGCACTGAAGAGGTTGAGGTTGAAGATTTGCTGTGAGTTTGAGGCCAGCCTGGGCTAGAGTGAGACCTTACCTCGGAAAATCAAAAAAAAAAAAATTAAACTCTTCAGAAACAAATCCATGTCTAATGATTTCACTGGAGAATTCTACCATATGTAAAAAAAAGAAAAAAATTGACACAAGTTAAGTGTAACATATTCCAGAAAGAAGGGAAGGAAGCACTTTCTCAATCATGGTATGAAATTGACACTTTCCCAATCCCAAATATAAAAGCAATCAAGAAAATGAAAGAAAACTACAGGCTCAATATTCTCACAAATATAGACTTAAATATCTTTTGATAATACCAGCAAATAGAATTCATCAATTTTTAAAAGATATTTTTAAAACTTTATTTATTTATTTAGTTATTTATTTGAGAGAGAAAGAAAGAGGCAGAGAGAGGGAGAGAGAGAATGTGTGCACCAGGGCCTTCAGCCACTGCAAATAAACTCCAGACACATGTGCCCCCTTGTGCATCTGGTTTACGTGGGTCCTGGGGAATCGAACCAGGGTCCTTTGGCTTTGCAGGCAAATGCCTTAACCACTAAACCATCTCTCCAGCCCAATTTTTTTTTTAAATATACACCACTAAGCTGGGCATGCTGGCAAGCGTCTTTAATCACCCCAGCACTCAGGCAGAGGTAGGAGAATTGCCATAGGTTTGAGGCCACTCTGAGATTACATAGTGGATTCCACGTCAGCCTGAGCTAGAATGAGATCCTACCTTGAAAAACGAAACCTATATATATATATCTATATTACTAAGGTAATTAGTATTCATGTCACCTAGCATATATTGGCCAACAGAAAAAGTCTCAAATCAATAATCTAAGCTTCTATATTAATTTCCAGACAAAAAGCAAAACAATCTGCAAGCAGTTAAGATGTTTCCCTGCAAAGCCTAACAATGGGGGTTGGATTGCCTAGGGCCCATGTAAAGCCAGATGTACAAAGTGGCAAAGTGGTTCATGCAAGTGGAGCTCCTTTGCAATGGCTGGAGGCCTTGGCACAACCATTCTCCACCCACCTCTCCTTGTAAATAGATAAATAAATAAATATTTTTTAAAAAGCAAAATAAACTCAAAGCAAGAAGAAACAAAGAAAAAAATAGAAAGCAATGAAACTAACACATGAAAATTGACATAAATATTTATATAAATATATTTATATAAAAATAATTTATAAATAAATAAATATATATATATATTTACTGCATACCATAATCAAGGGGGATTATTCCAGGAATACAAAGTTGATTTAATTTTTGAAAATCAAGTAATATAATTCAACATGTTAATAGGCTAAGAAAGAAAGTGACAAAATCATATTAGTTGACACAGAAATGTATTTTATAAAATCTACAGATATTCTTTTAGGAAAATAGGAGAGGAATGGAACTTCTCTGCTTGACAGAGAGCAGCTATGGGAACCTTATAGCAGAAGCATGTTGAAGTAAAATAGTGAATATTCTCCTATAATGTGAGAGAACATGACTGGGATATCCACATTCACTTCGTAAAGTGCTAAAAATTTTAGCTAGTGCAAGTATTTGACTGAGAGAGAGAATGGGCGCACCAGAGCCTCTGGTCGTTGAAAATGAACTCCAGAGCATGCACTACCTTGTGCATCTGGCTTATGTGGGTCCTGGGGAATTGAACCTGGGTCCTTAGGCTTCACAGGCAAGTGCCTCACTGCTAAGCCATCTCTCCAGCCCTGATTTTATTTTTTTTAAGAGCAACACATGTGACCAACTCAGAACCAATGATACTCTAGTCTTTTGCCAACATTCTTAGAATTGATGTCTCTTTCTTCTTTCCTCCATGACTCTTTCCCACTCCAGAATGGGCTGAGCTTGGGTAATGGTAATTCTTTCTCCACTGGCTGGTCTATTCCAGTCTAGCATGGTCTGCACCAATGAACTTGATTATGAAAGTCATCTGCGGACCATCCACCTACCTTGCTGCCTACCTCTGGTCAGCTCTTGCTATGGTTTGGATGTGACCCCTCTCCCCAAAGGCTGTGTGCTGAAGGTAGAGTTTAGCTGGTGGGTATAATCATCTAGAAGTCATTAAATCCGGAAGGGTCTGGTCTCATCAATGGATGGAACCACTCACTGTTGCGATGCTAAATTGATGGCATTATTGGAAGGTGTTGGAAACTGTGCTCATTTAATTCAGGTGACCCCCATAAACTTGGTTGTTCTGAATGCCATGTCCCCAGCTGATAGAGATTTGGGGATTAACACCTCCTGGAGGCAAATGTATTGTTGGGGGTAGGCTAATGGGTGTTGTAGCCAGTTTCCTCTTGCCAGTGTTTGGCACACTCTCCTGCTGATGTTGTGCACCTGATGTTGTCGGGAGGTGATGTCCATCCTCTGCTCATGCCATCGTTTTCCCTGCCATCATAAAACTTCCCCCTTGAGTCTATAAGACAAAATAAATCCCTTTCCCCACAAGCTGCTCTTGGTTAAGTGTTTTCCCCCAGCAATGCAAACCTGACTGCAACAGTAAAGTTGGTACCAAGGAATGGGAACATTACTAGTAGAAACCTGACTCTGTGGCTTTGACCTTTTTGGAACTTCTTTGCAAGAGGATGTGGATGAATTTAAAAACATGGCCTAAGAGACACCTTGCAGTGCTGTAAGTACAGCTTGATGGACCACACTGGTCAGCGTTGAAAGACCCGAATGTAGGTAGAACTACGGACTGTGAGATTTGGCTTGTGAGGGTGAGAAAGAGCTTTGCCTGGACTGGGCTAGAAGCAGTTTGTGTGAGACACTTGCTGTTATGCTCATGTCCTGGGAACTTGTGCAGAGTTGCTTTGCGTGGAAATGGACTGCTGTGAGCAGAGAGCTGTGGCACAGAAAAAAATGAAATCTTTGGGCCAAAACTTCTGCCCTTTCAGCTGCAATTGTTTGAGAAATTAACAACCATTGAGATTGGGTAAGCTAATCTGCATTGGGACAACAGGAAGAACACAGAGTCTTTGGGAGAGGTCAGAATGCTAAAGGAATTTGCTGTTCTTCAAAGTCTGCTTTATTCCCCCCTGGAGCAACAAATTGGTAGCCCACCTGGTATTATGGAGGATAACGAATGCAGGAAAGAGGGGGTCATTGAATTTGCAACACAGTTTTGTGTCTTGGAAACAGCCATGGGCAGTGTGAATCAAACTTGTTGGATTACCTGAACGGCGCCCCAGTGGACCATGAGGGTAACCGTGGGTTGCAGTGGAGATCCAGTGGAGATGTCAGGACCATGAGAGGGCTGCCAAGGAAAACTACCAACACCAGATGAAGTTTTCTGGGACTGTGAGTAGCCTAGCTGGAAGGGTGGAATTGGAACTCCAGACACTTGTCACTGGTTAGAATTATGGGACTTGGAGACATGTCACTGACAAGAGTTGTTGGACTCAGAGCAACAGAATCTGCTGTTTGCCCTTGTTTTAAATCTTGTATTGGATGAATATTTCTTTGCTATGCCCAATGCCATCTTTTACAGAATGCTTATTCTATACCATTAGGGTGTTTTTTGGATGTTTTGTTATTATGGCTCAGTTAAAAGACCTTGGATTATGGGTATGTTTGAACATCATTGGGATTGATAAAAATTATGAGGACTTTTGAAGTTGGACTGAATGCATTGTATTTTAAATCATGGATGGTTATCAGTTTATGGGGAGACAGGGGAGGAATGTGGTGGTTTGGTTCAGGTGTCCCCCATAAACTTAGATGTTCTGAATGCCATGTCCCCAGCTGACGGCAATTTGGGAATCAAACCCTATTGGAGGCAGCATATGTTGGGGTGGGCTTATAGGTGCTACAGCCAGCTTCCCCTTGTTAATGGTTGGCACACTGTCCTGCTGATGTTGTCCACCTGATGTTGGCCAGGTGGTGATGTCCATCCTCTGCTCATGCCATCATTTCCCCTGCCATCATGGAGCTTCCCCTCGAGTCTGTAAGCCAAAATAAACCCTTTCTTCCCACAAGCTGCTCTTGGTCAGGTGTTTTCTGCCAGCAACAGAAACTAAGTCGTGGGGGTTGGTTGTAGGGGGTAGGTCTCTTTGATTGTAACCTGTGTGGCTTTAAAAAAAATGACACATATTTTGTTTCAAATGTATTAATATATTGATTTAAAACACAGTGGGGTTCATTGTGACATATTCATACATGTATGTAACACAGTTGGATCATATTTGGCCCTGTTGGCCTCTCTTATATCCCCTCCCTCCCGCCCATGGTCCATTTCCTCTTTCCTGAAAGTCACTTTCTACTATCACACAGACAACCATCGATTCCACACGTGAAAGAAGGCATACAACACGTGTCTGTCCACTTTCACACCCCAACCACCGATTCCATGTTTGAAAGAAAGCGCACAACACGTGTCTTTCTGAGGCTGGCTTACTTATCTTAAAATTATGATCCTTAGTTCCTCTTCCCGCCTCACTGTTTTGTTGGTTTGTTTTTTGTTTTTTTTTGCAAACATGATTTAACTCTTCATCGTAAATGAATCATTCTCTACCATGCATATAAACCACATTTTCTTTATCCATTTCATCACTGAGGCATACCTAGAATGGCTATTTTAAAAATATATTTTTATTGATTTATGAGAGAAAAAGAAAGGTCACACCAGGGCATCTTGCTAATGCAGATGAACTCCAGATGCATGCATGGTGTTTTTGTTTTTGCTTGCTTGCCTTCTTTCTTTCTTTCTTTCTTTCTTTCTTTCGTTTTTTTTTTTTTTTTTTTTTTTTTGAGATAGGGTCTCACTGTAGCTCAGGCTGACCCGGAATTCACTATGGAGTCTCAGGGTGGCCTCGAACTCACGGCGATCCTCCTACCTCTGCCTCCCGAGTGCTGGGATTAAAGGCGTGCGCCACCACACCCGGCTATTGGCTTTACATAGGAACTGAGGGATGAAACCTAGACCAGAAAGTTTTGCAAGCAAGAGCCTTTGGCCATTGAGCCATCTCCTCAGGCCCCTAGACTGACTATAATTTTGCTACTGTGAATAATGAAGTGATAAACATGGACATGTAGGTGTTTCTACTCTATACTGTGGTTCCTTTGGTCATCCACCTGAGTGACACATGGACCAGTGGTAGTTTCTGAAGGACCTCTGTACAGATGTCTGTCATGGCCGCACTACATTCTCACTAGTGATCCACAAGGGTTTCTTTCTCCCCTATCCTCACCTGCATTGACTTTACAATATACATATTTTAGCTGGCATGGTGGCACACACCTTTAATTTCAGCACTCAGGAGGCAGAGGTAGGAGGATTGCCATGAGTTCAAGGCTACCCTGAGTCTACATAGTGAATTCCAAGTCAGCCTGGGCTAGAGTGAGACCCTGCCTTAAAACTATGTATATATTTATTTATTAGAAAGAGAGAGAGAGAGAGAGAAAGAGAGAGAGAGAGACAGAATGGACACACCAGGGTCTCTAGCCACTGCAAACGAACTCCAGACACATGTGCCACCATATGCATCTGGCTTATGTGGGTCCTGGGCAGTTGACCCTGGGTCCTTAGGCTTTGCAGGAAAGTGCTTTAACCAGTAAGCTGTCTCTCCACCCTGCATTGACTTTTTATTTTTAAATTTGAGAGAGGGAAAGAGGCATAGTGAGAGAGAGAGAGAAAGAGAATGGGCACACCAGGGCTTCCAGCCACTGCAAACGAACTCTAGATGCATGTGCCACCTTGTGCATCTGGGGAATAGAACCGAGATCCTTTGGCTTTGCAGGCAAGTGTCTTAACCACTAAGCCATCTCTCCAGCCTGACTTTTTTGTAATGGAAGTCTTTTGACTGGCATGAGATGGAATCTCAATGTACTTCTTTCAAAAATATTTATTTATTTGCAAGGAGAGAGAGAGAGAAAGAATGCACGCACTAGGGCCTCCAGTCACTGCAAATGAAGTCCAGACACTTGTGTCACCTTGTGCATCTGGCTTTACATGGGTACTAGGGAATCAAACCTGGGTCCTCTGGCTTTGCTGGCAAGTGCCTTAACTGCTAAGACATCTCTCTGGCCCTTCAATGTAGTTTTGATTTATATTTTCCTGGTGGCTAAAGATGTTGAACTCATATATTATTTTCAGTTGAATTTCTTTTGAAGTGTCTGTCAGTTCACTTGCTCATTTGTCGATTGAAGTTGTTATTTAGGTGTTTAATTTGGGAGGACATTTTTGTGTTCCAAATATGAACCTTCTGTTGTATGAACAGTTGACAAAGATTTCCTCCTGTCCTACATGCTTCTCTTCACGGTTGTTTTCCTTTGCTGTGCAAGAAGCTTTTCAATTTCTTGCAATCACATTTGTCAATTTTGCTATTATTTCCCGAGCTTTGGGACTCTTATGCAGGACGTCACTGCTTATGCCTGTATCTTGAAGGGCTTCTCCTCTGTTTTCCAAAATTCAGATTTTATATGAAGGCCTTTGATCCATGTTGAGTGGATTTTTATTTAAAAAAATAAGGGATAAGCTGGGGAGATGTCTTAGTGGTTAAGGTGTTTGCCTGCAAAGTCAAAGGACCCGGGTTCAATTCCCTAGGACCCATGTATGCCAGATACTCAAGGTGGCACATGAATCTGGAGTTCGTTTGCAGTGACTGGAGGCCCTGGTGTGCCCATTCTCTCTTTCTCTCTCTCTTTTTCTCTCTCTCCCTCTTTCTCTCTGCTTCTTTCTTGCTCTCAAATAAACAAATAAAATAAAAAGATGAGGGATAGGATTGAAGCTTCAGTCTTGCCCATGTAGATATTCACTTTTTCCAGCACCTAGCATGTGGTTTTAGTGCCATTAGCAAGAACCAGAGGCTGTGTTGGGGCAGGGACATGGCTTGGTGACTTAGTGGACGTATGGTGTAAGCATGAGGTCCTGAGTTCAGCCCTCAGCACCAACATCAAAAGCTGAGTGGGGGCTGGAGAGATGGCTTGGTGGTTAAGGCGTTTGCCTGCAAAGCCAAATTACCCCAGGTTCGATTCCCCAGGACCCATATTAGCCAGATACACAAAGTGGCACATGAATCTGGAGTTTTTTTTGCAGTGGCTGGAGGTCCTGGCATGCCCATCCTCTCTCTCAAATAAGTAAATTAAAATAAGATTTTTCTTTTTTTAAAAAAAGTGCCTTAACTACTGAGTCATCTCCAGTCCATATATATATATTTCTCTCTTATCCCTTGCCCGTGCTCCTATTACCCTGGAGGCCCTCCTTGGTGGGGTTATAATATTTCCTGTGGGGTCATGAAGTCCTCAGTCAGTTCCTGTGGGGTAGTGGGAGGTGATCTGTGCCCCGGGGTATTCCTACCCACTCTGTGGCTCTTACATTCTGTCTGCCCCCTCTTCTGCCACATTCCCTGAGACATGGAAGGCCTGTTGGGCAGTCTTATCTAGTGTGGAGTTCTCCATAGCATCTGGATTTCTGCTTTGATAGGTTTTGACTGATCACCATGTCTGTCACCACCACCTGGAGCTGGTTGTCAGGCTAGTGGTCAGAGCAGTATTCATGTCGTCAGTTCCTCTACAGTTTCTCCTGGGCCCTGGCAGATGTAGTAGAGGTGGCACGTCTCATCAAGAGCAGTCAACTATCCTCTTGTCTCATTGATGGATCTTGACTCTCCTTCATTTTCTCTGCCATCTGTAAAATAAAGAAGAGTCTCCAGTCAAGAGCGAAAGCTGCTTGGGTTAAAGTGGCTTTACAAACTTATTTGAGAGATATTTTCGGTATATAAGCTCACTCTTCTCAGAGAAGAGTGGGGCTTTTTTTTTTTTTTTTGGTGTTTCGAGGTAGGGTCTCACTCTAGCTCAGGCTCTCCTGGAATTCACTATGTAGTCTCAGGGTGGTCTCGAACTCACGGTGATCCTCCTACCTCTGCCTCCCGAGTGCACGCCATGCCCGGCTTAGGTCTGGGATTTCTGACCATGGGATTCTGACTTGATTTCCTGTACCAGACATGAGTTTTCTCCCACTGAGTGGGCCTCATGTCTAACCAGAGAATGGTTGGTTCCCTGCAGAGGCTGAAGGGCCGCTATTGTACGGGTGTGTACTTCATGGACTGGCTGATTTCCTAGTCTGCAGGGTGCCCTGGTCACCCAGGCTGTTGGCGGCAGCTCTCTTCCGGCAGCTCCCAAAGGACTTTGCAGCGCTAGGAGAGCTAGCCAGGTGGGGGCTGGTTTCCCTTTTGGTTCCAGCATAGTCCGCCTTTATTTTCTTAAACAGTTAAATATATATATTTATTGATTTGCAAGGGAGGGAGAGAGACAGTGAGAATGGGCAAGCCAGGACTTCTTGTTGCTGCAAATGAACTCGAGATGCATGGGTCCTTTTGCCCATCTGGCTTTATGTGGGTACTGGACAACTGAACCCAGGCAGTCAGGTTTTGCAAGCAACCACCTCTAACCACTGAGCCATCTCTCCATCCCCTTGTTTTTTTATTTTTTTTTTATGAATGAGCTGGAGAGAATTGGGGAAGACAGGGCCTCCAGCCATTGCAATCCAACTCCAGACGCTCGCGCCACCTAGTGGGCATGTGCGACCCTGTGCTTGCCTCACCTTTGTGCGTCTGGCTTTTGTGGGATCTGGAGAGTAGAACGTGGGTCCTTGGGTTTGGCAGGCAAGCGCCTTAACCACGAAGCTATCTCTGCAGCTCCCCCCCCCTTATCTTTTGAGGGAGGGTCCCTCACTGATCTTGGAACTCACTGATTCAGCTAGATGAGCTGGCCAGCAAGCCTCAGATATCTTCCCTCTCCACCTCTCAGACTTACAAGCACATGAGCCTCAGTTCTTCATCCTAGCACAACAAGCTCCTGGCCGACTGAGCCATCTCTCCAGCTCTAAGTTTTCTTTATTGGCTGTGCCCATATCTGGTTTTAGTACTGAGGTAACATTGGCTTCACGGGATGAGTTTTGAAGTGTTTTTCTCCCTTTCCATTTATGGAGTAGTCTGAGGAACACTGGTGTTCATTCTTGCAGAGTTCATTCAGCAGCAGCTGCTATCTGCCTCGTCCTGAGCTTCTCTTTGTTGGGGATTTTTTATATAAAAAAAAAAAAAGCTTAAAAATTTTATTTATTTATTTGAGAGCGACAGACAGAGAGAAAGACAGATAGAGGGAAAGAGAGAGAATGGGCGCGCCAGGGCTTCCAGCCTCTGCAAACGAACTCCAGACGTGTGCGCCATCTTATGCATCTGGCTAACGTGGGACCTGGGGAATCGAGCCTCGAACCGGGGTCCTTAGGCTTCACAGGCAAGTGCTTAACCGCTAAGCCATCTCTCCAGCCCTGTTGGGAGATTTTTGATTCTTTGTCTTTCTTCCTTCCTTCCTTTCCTTCCTTCCTTCCTTTCTTTCTGTTTTGTTTGTTTGTTTTTCAAGGTAAGGTCTCACTCTAGCTCAGCCTGACCCAGAATTCACTTTGTAGTCTCAGGGTGGCCTGGAACCCATGTCAATCCTCCTACCTCTGCCTCCCAAGTGCTGGGATTAAAGGCGTGCACCACCATGCCCGGCTCACCTGGCTCACTTTGTACCTCAAGCTGGTTTCAAATGTTTGCTCCTCCAGCTCAGCCTAGCCAGTGCTGGGTGCAGGCGAGTGCTACCCTGAGCCCGGAAACCATCACTGCTTCACTCTAGCTACCGCATACTGTTCTGTTTACGCTCTCATCTTCTCTGGCTCAATTCTTCTAGGTCATATGTATCTAGAAATTTAACCCTTCCAGCTTGCCAACTTCCTACAGCATAGGTTTTCAAAATAATTCTCATGGGGGCCTGGAAAGATGGCTCAGCGATTAAGGCGCTTGTCTGTGAAGCCTAGGGACCCACATTCGACTCTCCAGATCCCTCATAAGCCAGACGCACATAGGTGAGGCAAGCGCAAGGCCGCACATGCCCACTAGGTGGCGAAAGTGTCTAGAATTCGATTGCAGTGGTGGAGGTCCTGGCACGCCAATTCACTCCCTCCTTCTCTCTCTCTCTCTCTCTCTCTCTCTCTCTCTCTCCCCCTAAAATAATAAAAAAAAATTTAAATCCTCATGGATCTCCTGGATTTAGTGATACCTATTATTAAGATTTCCCTATTCATTTCTAAATTTATTAATTTGAGGCTTCTCTTTCTTTTTGTTAGTTTGTCTACAGGTTGGTTAATCTCGTTAAAAATAAAACAATTCTGGGCTGGGAAAATGCTTAGTGGTCTCTGCCTCTCTTCTCACCCACAAAACAGGGCTTAGCAGTTAAGGTGTTTGCCTGCAAAGCCAAAGGACCCACTTTTGATTCTCCAGGACCCATGTTAGCCAGATGCATGAGGGGGGCACACATCTGGAGTTCTTTAGCAGTGTGGCTGGAGGCCCTGCTGTGCCCATTCTCTCTCTCTCTCTCTCCCCTTTATCCTCTGTTAAATAAATAAATAAATAAATAAATAAATTAATTAAAACCACCACAGCTTCCAGCTTTTACATTGGGTCTGGGGATTTGAACTTGGGTACTCAGAGTTGCAAAGCAAGTGCCTTATCCACTGAGCCATCTACCCAGCCCCTGGAATCTGCTTTCTACCTTTCACTTTTCCTATGTACATGACTTTGCCAGTGAGGTATGTTTGTTTGTTTTAGTAGGCAGCACAACTGGATTCGTGATTTTTTTTTTTTTTCAATCCAGTTGCCATCTTTTAATTAGAGAATTGCGTTCATCTCCACTAAGGGTTATAACTGATAAAGCGTCAACTAATTCTTGCCGTTTTGCTCTCTTTCTCATGTGTGAGTCTTTGCTACCAGTTGCTTTTCTAATCTCCCACTGGCTCCATGACTGTATTTATCTTTTTCTTCTATGTGTGTCATATACTCCCCCTCCCCAAATAAAGTTGCTGTCTTGAGTATCAATCTTAAACAAAAGATACATACACCAAAATGATCAGAGAGTCACTAAGGAAGGGATAATTGTGTTGCATTCACTCGATGGAATGTCGAATGCTATGGGAAAACGTGAATGAACACTGACAGAAGTCAAGGGAAAACAAGCAGGTACTGTGTGTGTTGTGTTGTGTATCAAGTTTTTAAATTAATGCGTACTTTAAAAAAAATTCTTTATTTTTATTTATTTGAGAGAGACAGACAGAGAAAGAGGCAGAGAGACAGACAGAATGGGCAAGCCAGGGCCTCCAGTCACTACAAACAAACTCCAGATGCATGTGCCACCTTGTGCATCTGGCTTACATGGGTCCTAGAGAGTTGAGCCTTGAACCAGGGTCCTTAGGCTTCACAAGCAAGTGCTTAACCGCTAAGCCATCTCTCCAGCCCTTAATGTGTACTTTTAGGTTTCCAGATGGTGTGAGTCCTGGACAGGGATGAGGCGAACGACTGAAAGCTGCCAGGTGGGTGCTTGGGATATTCTGCTCTTTGTCTGGAAGCTGCTGTGCGTAGTGTGAAAACTCAAGGCACTTGACCACGTGTGCAAGGTTAATGAAAACTGGTTTTTAATATTGACTTACACTTGTCTAACAATGTACAAGTAACAAAGCATGCTCAAATGGCTTGTAACATATGCACTGAATCTCTCAATTTTCTAGATGGGGAAATGGAGATTTAGAAAAATAACACATTATCATATGCTTGTCAAAAAAAACTAAACAAAACAAAGCTGAGAGAGCCATGTGTGGTGGCCCATGCCTTTAACCCCAGCAGTTGGGAGCAGAGGTAGGAGGATCGATGTGAGTTCAAGGACACCCTCAGAATACATAGTGAATTCCAGGTCAGCCTGAGCTGCCTTGAAAAACAAGACAAGACAAAACAAACAAAAAAAGCTGAGCTGGGTGTGGTGGTGCACACTTTTAATCCCAGCACCCAGGAAGCAGAGGTAGGAGGATCACTGTGAGTTTGAGGCCAGCCTGGGCAAGAGTAAGACCCTTCATAAAAAAAAAAAAAAAAAAAAAAAAAAAAAAAAAAAAAAAAAAAAAAAAAAAAAAAAACCCAGACAGACAGGGATGGAGAGATGGCTCAGCAGTTAAGGCACTTGCCTGCAAAGCCGAAGGACGCAGCTTCAATTCCCCAGAACCCACAAGCAGCCATGTAAGCCAGATGCACATGGCCGTGCATGCCTTCCTGAGTTCATTTGCAGTGGCTAGAGGTCCTGGCACGCCCATTCTCTCCCTCTCGCTCCCCCCCATAAATAAATAAGTAAAAATAAAAATATTAAAACATGGCTGAAGGGATAGTTTAGCAGTTAAGGTGCTTGCCTCTGAAAAATAAATAAATAAATAAATTTTGTTTTGTTTTGTTTTTCGAGGTAGGGTCTCACTTAAGTCCAGGCTGATCTGGAACTCGCTATGTAGTCTCAGGATGGCCTCGAACTCACGGCTATCCACCTACCTCTTGCCTCCCAAGTGCTGGGATAAATAAAATATATATTTTTTAATATTAAAACAAACCAAAAAAAATAAATAAATTAAAGAAAAAAGAAAACCAGAGTGTGTGGGCTCCAAGTTCTGCTCCAGCAGCTGCGGGTTATTTCTTTAGGCGGCCTTACAAGGTCTTTTCAGCGTGTCCGTGTTTTTTTTTCCCAGGAGCAGAGCTGGAGTGGGTAGTAGGAGCCAGCTCCTGAGTGGGGGAAAGGCACGCGGCTGAAAAAAAAAAAAAAAAAATGTTGGGCTGGAGAGATGGCTTAGCGGTTAAGCGCTTGCCTGTGAAGCCTAAGGACCCCGGTTCGAGGCTCGGTTCCCCAGGTCCCACGTTAGCCAGATGCACAAGGGGGCGCACGCGTCTGGAGTTCGTTTGCAGAGGCTGGAAGCCCTGGCGCGCCCATTCTCTCTCTCTCCCTCTACCTGTCTTTCTCTCTGTGTCTGTCGCTCTCAAATAAATAAATAAATAAAACGCTGAGGGGCACACAGGTGTGGGGGGGGGGTCTGCAGCAGATACCGCCCACCCCTGCACCTGTGACCCAGGTGAGCGCCACGGGCACGCGCCCTTTGTCTCCACCCGCGCGGCAAAGCCGGGGAGGGCGAGGGCGGCGTGGAAGGCAGGCTTCCCGGGTCTGGGTGGGAATCCCGCGGAGATCAGGGAGGTGAAGACACGAGTGTGGCAGAGCCAAGACGGTGGAGGGAGAGACACCCAAGGTGGGAAGCGGGGTCCCCGGTGCCCGCCCCGCGCGTCCTTCTTGCTGGTCCTGTCTGAGCCAGCTTGCGCAGTAGGCACTGACTCCTGCTCACGTCCCAGGCAGCCTGGCTCTGAGCTCCCCAGACTCTTAGAAGGGGTTTTTGTTTTGTTTTAAGGTTTGAAAGCCCGGCGTTGTCCCTTTACCCACAGGGATTCCCAAGATTTTCTCTCCTTACTGCCAGGCTTAGATTTTACATCGTCGCAGCGACACCTAGTGGTCGCAGTGGAAAGTCCAATCTGCCCCCACCAAGAGGAGGAGGAAAAGGAGGAGGGGAGGAGGGAAAGGAGGAGGGGAGGAGGAGGGAAAGGAGGAGGGAGGAGGAGGAAAAGGAGGAGGGAGGGGGAGGAAAAGGAGGAGGGGAGGAGGAGGAAAAGGAGGAGGGAGGAGGAGGAAAAGGAGGAGGGGAGGAGGAGGAAAAGGAGGAGGGGAGGAGGAGGAAAAGGAGGAGGGGAGGAGGAGGAAAAGGAGGAGGGAGGAGGAGGAAAAGGAGGAGGGAGGAGGAGGAAAAGGAGGAGGGGAGGAGGAGTAAAAGGAGGAGGAGGGGAGGAGGAAAAGGAGGAGGGAGAAGGAGGAGGTGAGGAGGAGGAAAAGGAGGAGGAGGGGAGGAGGAAAAGGAGGAGGGAGGAGGAGGAAAAGGAGGAGGGGAGGAGGAAGAAAAGGAGGAGGGAGGAGGAGGAAAAGGAGGAGGGGAGGAGGAGGGAAAGGAGGAGGGGAGGAGGAGGGAAAGGAGGGGGGAGGAGGAGGGAGGAGGAGGAAAAGGAGGGGGGAGGAGCAGGGAAAGGAGGAGGGGAGGAGGAGGTTTTGCAAACTCTCCCAGCTTCGCACACAGCTCCCAGGCATTGTGATGGTTGCGGCCAAGTCCTCACAACTCAGCCCTTAATCGCATCCTGTCCTGAGTTGCTTTATTTCATTTGCAAACACTTAAAATCGCTTTCCGCAATGAGACCAAGGTGACTCCGTGAGAGTCACGGAAATCCCAAGTCTTTAGACTTGGGTGGGAATTTGGGGCCCTCTTATCTGACCACTTTGTTTGCTGTTTTTCAGATGGAGATGCCAACAGCTGAAGCAATTGCCCAGCCACGGAAAAGAGGGATTTGTGTCTGAGCCCCACATTTCCACAATGTCCTCAGCCCAGGGCTCTCCACCGCTCCAGCCTGTTTCTATGTGACGTCCACAGTAGGGCTGGGCACACAGTAGGTCCTCCCGTAGCTGCTTCCTGACTGGTAGACTGCTGCCTCGCTGAAGGGAATTTCCATCTGTGATGTCTCCATCTCGCACTTCTGCTCTGGTCAGAGGTCCCAAGCCACGGACTTTTCGATGGTGGGCGGCTGTCTTTTCAATGAGAAAGCACATAGTGGATTCAAGGGAAGAGGAAATGAAAGAGTACAAAAATCAAGGGAGGGCTGGAGGGATAGTTTAGTAGTTAAGGCGTTTGCTTGCAAAGCCAAAGGACCCAGGTTCTATTCCCCAGGACTCACATTAACCAGATGCACAAGAGGGCCCACGCGTCTGGAGTTCATTTGCAGTGGCCGGAGGCCCTGGTGCACCCATTCTCTCTCTCCCTCCCTCCCTCTTTATCAAATAAATAAATAATTAATTTTTTTTTTTTTTAAATCAAGGAACTCTGGCAGCTTCTAGCCAGCATAAGTACTCAGCTACAGTGGTACAGTGGTATTTCCTCTGATCCAGCCTTAGACTTTGACCAGCACCCAAGTCTCCAGGGAATTTGGTGAGAATACATGTTTGTTTGTTTGTTTGTTTTTAGTTTCTCGAGGTAAGGTTTCACTCTAGCCCAGGCTGACCTGGAATTCACTACGGAGTCTCAGGGTGGCCTCGAACTCACAGCGATCCTCCTACCTCTGCCTCCCAAGTGCTGGGATTAAAGGCATGTGCCACCATGCCCGGCTTGTTTTGTTTTTTTAAAACACATATTCTGATTCAGCAGGTCTGTCTGGGGCAGGACTGAGTTTCTACATGCTCCTGGATGTTGGCCCTGCCGTCAAAGCTGGAAACTTCCCTCTGAGGAGCAAGGATGCAGGTCTACCCCCACCTGGCCCTCCACCCAACCTGTGCCCCTGGCCCTTCACCTCACAGTCCTCTGTCTGAGCTTGGCTGTAGAGGAAAAGGAAAGCTATTTAAGCAACTGTGACCCCTTGGAGAGTCAACCAGGTTCCTTTTCTCATCCTGTCCCCCACTTCCCACCCTCAGGCAGGCTGAAGAGGAAGGGAAGATTGCTCTTGATCTACACAGTGCAGAAAAGGGAAGACAAGACTTGCTGTTGATTGAAGTTTTTCTGAGCAACAGCCCGGAGTCCTCTGCTATTCCTATAAGCCACAGGGGTCTCTTTGCAATTAGGTGAAAAATTAGGGTCTGGAGAGACGGCTTAGCAGTAAAGGCACTTGCCTGCAAAGCTGAAGGACCCAGGTTCGATTCCCCAGGACCCATGTAAGCCAGATGCACAAGGGGGCGCACGCGTCTGGAGTTTGTTTGCAGTGGCTGGAAGCCCTGGCACACACATTCTCTCTCTATCTCTCTGCCTCTTTCTCTTTCAATAAATAAAATTTTAAAAATTAATTCATATGGGTAAGTTGTAAGATATATGTATGTGTTATACATTTTCACTTGTATGATTTTTTTTGTCACTGAGCATACGAAAAGAATGCTCATGAATGTTAAATTTATTATTATTATCTTAAGGAAATGGGTGTCACTAAGTGACCAGAACTGAGATGAGCTCTTTCCCATATGTTACCCTTACAATGACCCTGGAAGGTGGTGGCGTCACCACGTTTTACCATGAGAAGCCTTAAGCTCAGAGAGTTTGGGATCACCTTAAAGGGACAGGAGTTCAGATACGTTTGACTAAAGTTTATTTCATGAGCTGGGCGTGGGTAGCACATGCCAGTAACCCAGCACTTGGGGTGGAGGCAGGAGGAATTGAGGTTTGAGGCTGGCCTGGGCCACATGCAAGAAGCCGTCTTAAAAGAAAGTTTCTTTCCACCGCAATGGTAAGAAATGCTAACATTTGCCTTGTGTTTACAATGGGCCAGCGTGAATGTCAGTACACGTATCAGTTCGTATGACCTTGCATCACACAAAGGCTCAGTGACCGTTTAGTATTACATAGCTCATAAGTGGAAGAGCTGGGATTTCTTTTTTAAATATTATTATTATTGGGCTGGAGAGATGGCTTAGTGGTTGAGTGCTTGCCTGTGAAGCCTAAGGACCCCGGTTCAAGGCTCCATTGCCCAGGTCCCACATTAGCCAGATGCACAAGGGGACGCATGTGTCTAGAGTTCATTTGCAGTGGCTGGAGGCCCTAGCGCGCCCATTCTCTCTCTCTATCTGCCTCTTTCTGTCTATGCCTGTCGCTCTCAAATAAATAAATAAAAATACACAAAAAATATTTTTAAAAAATTATTATTATTAACAACATATTTCGTGTGGCTACATCATGTGTTGGTACCCCATTTTCCCTCGTCCCTGCTCCCATTCTATTGGGGAACCCCTCAGTGGGGTTGCAGGTATTGCCCATAGGGTTGTGGTTTGTGTTGGGGGAGCAGTAGTCAATTGTTTTTTTGGGGGGGAGGGGAATACCTCTGGACTTGATGTTTCAACCTGTGGCTCTTACAGTTTTCCTGCCCCCTCTTCCACAAAATTCTCTGAGCTGTGGTGGGTTGAGATTTCTTTTCTTTGTTTTGTGCATGTGCATGTGTGTGTGTGTGTGTGTGTGTGTGTGTTTGTGTACACACGCGTGTGCAGAAGCCGGAAGAAACCATCAAATCTCTTGTCATAGTTCACCCACTTATGAGTATTTCTTTTTTGTTAATATATGGTAGGGTCTCTTTCTGGTCCAGGCTGACCTAGAATTAACTATGTAGTCTCAGAGTGGCCTCGAACTCATGGAGATCCACCTACCTCTGTCTCTCGAGTGCTGGGATCAAAAGCGTGCACCACCACAACTGGCTTTAAAATATTTTATATTTATTTATTAAAGAGAGAGAGAGGGAAAGATGCAGGTTAAGAGAAAGAGAAAGAATGGGCGCACCAGGGCCTCTAGCCATTGCAAATGAACTCCAGATGCATGCGCCACCTTATGCAGCTGACTGACGTGGGTCCTAGGGAATCAAATCGGGGTTCTTTGGCTTTGCAGGCAAACGCCTTAACCGCTAAGCCATCCCTCCAGCCGAGTATTTCTTTCCTTGAGATGCGGTCTCTCCATCTGTCTGGAGCTGTAGTTCCTCAGTGGTTCTCTGGCCTCCAATCCCCTCCCTTACTCCTCTCTGGGATCACAGACATGTGCACCCAGCTTTTGTTGGTGTTTTATTATTTTGAGGTAGGGTCTCACTCTAGCCCAGGCTGACCTGGAATTCACTATGTAGTCTCAGGGTGGCCTCGAACTCACGGCGATCCCCTTACCTCTGCCTCCCAAGTGCTGGGATTAAAGGCGTGCGCCACCATGCCCGGCCCCTGTGTTTGTTATTTTTAACTCTTCATTTCCTATTTACATTTCATACCTCTAGGTCTCCTTTTCCCACCTAAAGGGTTCTAGAGGGTGAAGGGGGCCTTGGATTTCTGAGCGCTCAGGTGCTGAAGTCTCCTACAGCTTTCCCAGGCCCCTTGCTACTTAAGCCAGGGTGGGCAATATGGGAACTGGGAGAGAATCTACTGCCAAGCCTTGCTGTGTAGGAATGAGCTTAACATGCACACAGCCACTTATTTGTATAGATACATCCCTTCCGAACGAATGAATTAATGAGTGGATAAACAGGAAGACTAAAAAGTCTAGCTTGATTTCCCTAAACCACCGAGCAACTTCCTTAAAAGTGTGCATCTAATGAATGAGATACTTGTCTTGAAAAGTCAACAGTTATCCAAATCAAGTACATCTGGTTTACTGACGATAGTATCCTTACTTCAAAAAAAAAAAAAAAAAAAAAAAAGGAGGGCTGGGCTGGAGAGATGGCTCAGTGGTTATAATGCTTGCCTGCAAAGCCTAATGATCTTCGTTCGATTACCCCAGTGCCCACATAAAGCCAGATGCACAAAGTGACACATGCATCTGGAGTTTATATGTGGTGGCTGGAGACCCTGGCGTGCCCATTCTCTCTCTCTCTCTCTCTCCTTGTGATAAATAATTTTTTAAAAGGTTCATTGTTTAAAAGAACTTGCTTGCAGAGCCTAACTGCCCAGGGTTCAATTCCCCAATACTCATATAAAGCCAGACACACAAGGTGGCGCCTGGGTCTGGAGTGCATTTGCATTGACAAGAGCCCCCTTTTTTTTCCACTCCCCTCTCTCTATCAAATAAATAAATGAAACCCATTAAAAAAATAATAAATAAAGGAGTATATTAAATACATTTTAACAAAATGCAGTATACATGCTAAGTAATGATACTTCGACTTGTAAAAATAAAATAAATTACAATTAAAATCGTCCATGCACTGGACATAATGAGCTCGATGTAATGACTCATCAGGTTGAAAACTTCTCTGACTGGATTTCCAATGTGATTACAGTGGGTCATAAAAGTGGATGAGAGAAACTAGTTTCTCAAGTCAAGGTTACCGTCTACCAGAATCCATGACACTTCGCAGCAAGGCGGTAATCAGCCAGGAAGAAATAAACACTGCTGTTGACTCATTTAGTCCATGCACTCTGCACTAATTACAGCGCCTCAGTTTCCCCATTTCAGAAAACGAAGTTGTCACCTGCCCGCCGCTCTGTTGTGTTTGGAAAGTCCAGGGAGATAATAAGTGTATGGGGTACTTTGAAAATATAGAATGCATCATGAATGCTAAATAATAATAACAATAATAATGGGGAGACTTTAATGACAGGGGTCCCTTAATAATAATACTCATCTCCTATAATAACATCACCAACCAGTAGGAACAAGACAGAGTGCGTCTCTGCCTTCTTAATCATTACTTTGTCTCATGGGAAATTGGTGGGGGATTTGGGATTTGGCGCCTCCCAGGGGTTTGGGAGGCAGCGCTCTTCCCTCCCTCCATCTCCCCCTCCCACGGTTTGCCAATCCCATCACCCATCACCTGTGGGCCCTCTGGCAGGCATGTGTTTGCCTTTAGGAAGACGAGTCGTGCAATTGGGAGAGGCGTGGGGCAGGGAAATCACAATTCAATCCCTCAATCCCCCCCCCCCCAAATATATATATGTGTATATATAGTTTTAAAGTTCCAGTTTCTGCTGGACGTGGTGATGCACGACTTTCATCCCAGCACTCGGGAGGCAGAGGTAGGAGGATCGCCGTGAGTTCGAGGCCACCCTGAGACTCCATAGTGAATTCCAGGTCGGCCTGGGCCAGAGTGAGACCCTCCGTTGAAAAGCTAAATAAAAATAAATAAATTCAAGTTCCTAGCTGAGTGGGAAGGTTTGGGAACCAAAGAAAGGGGTGGGTGGGCTCCCTGCTGGGGCGGTGGGCCGGTGTGACCCCCACTCCCGCCACTAGATGGCGACAATCCAAGCTGGAAACGCCTGCGGGGCGGCCCCGCGGGGAAAGGACTTCTTGCAGCCGCACAAAGACAGAGGGTCTGCGGGGCGTCGCGGTCTCACGGGCGGGGCAATCGTGACCGAGGCTGCCCCCGAGAGGTGGGCAGCTTCCTTCTCACTCTGTGGCCTTCCTCTTCCAGGGGCTGAAATCCGTGCATGGTGTGTGAGTGTGTGTGGGAGTATGTGGTGGTGGTGATGGGGGGGGGGGGAAGGATTTCGTGCAAAATCACACCGGGAGAAATTCCAGATTGCACCCCAGTGTGCTATCCAGGGGCCGGCCCGAGGCTTCGCGGGCGCTGGCATCCCCAGGATAACGGCCGGGGCGGGGGACGGGGGGAGGGAGTGGATGTTCCCGAAGAACCCCATCAGCTTCATTCCACCCCCCCCCACACACACACCCACACCCGCCTTTGGGGTTCGGGAGCTTGGACCCATCCGGAGCTGGGGGTTCAGACAGCAGACACCCCGCCGTGCGCTCCATCCCCTAGTCCCCCACAACCTTGGGGTTTGGGAGCTTGGACCCATCCGGAGCTGGGGGTGCAGGCAGCAGACACCCCGCCGTGCCCTCCATCCCCCTAGACCCCCAAGCCTTTGGGGTTTGAGAGCTTGGACCCATCCGGAGCTGGGGGTGCAGGCAGCAGACACCCCGCCGTGCCCTCCATCCCCCTAGACCCCCAAGCCTTTGGGGTTTGGGAGCTTGGACCCATCCGGAGCTGGGGGTGCACGCAACAGACATCCCGCCGTGCCCTCCATCCCCCTAGACCCCCAAGCCTTTGGGGTTTGGGAGCTTGGACCCATCCGGAGCTGGGGTGCAGGCAACAGACACCCCGCCGTGCCCTCCATACCCCTAGACCCCCAAGCCTTTGGGGTTCGGGAGCTTGGACCCATCCGGAGCTGGGGGTGCACGCAGCAGACACCCCGCCGTGCCCTCCATACCCCTAGACCCCCAAGCCTTTGGGGTTCGGGAGCTTGGACCCATCTGGAGCTGGGGGTGCACGCAGCAGACACCCCGCCGTGCCCTCCATCCCCCTAGACCCCCAAGCCTTTGGGGTTCGGGAGCTTGGACCCATCCGGAGCTGGGGGTGCAGGCATCAGCCGTTCCACCGCGCCCTCCCCCTCTGCACCCCAGGAGCCTGGGAAAAGTCCGGAGCTGTGTGCGTGGCTTGTGGGGGGGGGGGGGAGCGGTGAGGCGGAGGCTCGCTTTGGGTTCTTTTGTTTGCTTTTGAAAGTAAGGAACCGCCACACCCTCGGCTGTTTGTGGCCCGAGAGCCAATTTACTTTGACACGGAGCGATTAGGAAACTCTCAGGATTCCCATCGGGGTTCCTAGAGTGGTTGTAGGACCCCCCCCCGGGGGGGGGGGCTGCAGAGACTGGGCGCCACCCCTTCCCTGACCAGTCAGCCTGGCCACCATTGTCCAGCCTTGGGCCTGACTGGCAGCTCTGGACATGTGGTCAGTGCTGGGGAGCAGGGGAGAGAAGGCCAGGGCACTGACACACACTGCCCCCCCGCCCACCTCGACCACTTATGTGGGGTATGGGCCAGGAGAAGATTGGCCAGATAAGCCTCAAACACCATGATCATCTCCATTTTACAGACAAGGGGACCAAGGTTTCGCGATGCTGGGCGATTTGCGCAGCCCTTACATAGCTGCGGTTCCAATCCTGGTCTCATTTCTCCAAACCCGTAGGCTGTTCTGCTCCCTAGGACACTTCCACCGCCCCACAGTGAGGCAAACTGGTTGAAGTATCAGGAAATAACTGATGCTAGATGTGACCTTAGACGCCGACCCAGACAGCGAAAGTTTGGATTCGCCTCGCTCGCCTTTCTGTGTCGATGACTGCAGACCAGGGCTCGTCTCATTGCCTTCTGTTCTTCCTGCAACAAATGTTAATTATGTGCATTTTATGAGACTAGAAGTTCCCAGGTGACTAGGAGACCACACTTACTAGATTGCAGCTGTGCCCAGTCACTTAACGTACCCTCTACCCACGCTCATATCGCGAGCCCTTCACTTCGAGCTTTTGTCCCGTCCTCCAGTATCTCTATAGCCAGTGTTGTGCTGGGAAATGCTTAAAAGGAAAGAAACAAAACTACTTTTTTTTTTAGTTTTTTTTTTGTTTGTTTTAATTTTTATTTATTTAAGAGAGAGAGAGAAAAAGAGAGAATGGGCGCGCCAGGGCCTCCAGCCACTGCAAAACGAACTCCAGACGCATGCGCCCCCCTTTTGCAACTGGCTTACGTGGATCCTGGGGAATCGAACCTGGGTCCTTTGGCTTTGCAGGCAAATGCCTTAACCGCTAAGCCATCTCTCCAGCCCGAAACCTAAAAAAAAAAAAAAAAAAAAACTTTAAAAATATATTTTTTTAATTTACTTATTTGCAAGCAGGGAGAGAGAGAGAGAGAGAGAGGCAAGAGAGAGTATGGGCATGTCAGAGCCACTACCTGCTGCAAATGAACTCCAGATGCATGTACCACTTTGTGCATCCAGCTTTATGTGGGTACTGGGGAACTGAACTCAGGTCGTTAGATTTTGCAGGAAAACACCTTTAAGTGCTGAGCCACCTTTCCAGCTCCCAGATATCCAATTTTTTTTTCTTTTTTTTTTTGAGGTAGGGTCTCACTCTAGCTCAGGCTGACCTGGAATTCACTATATAGTCTCAGGGTGGCCTCGAACTCATGGCTATCCTCCTACCTCTGCCTCCCAAATGCTGGAATTAAAGGTGTGCGCCACCACACCCTGCTCAGATATCCAATTTTTTGAAAAAAAATAGTTACTTATTTATTTGAGAGAAACAACGAATATGAATGAATATGCTGGGGTCTCCTGCCACCAACATAAAACAGATGCATACGCTACTTACTAGAGAACCAGCTCCGGGTCATCAAGCTTTTTTTTTTTTTTCCTGCCTCTAGCCCAGGCTGACCTGGAATTCACTATGTAGTCTCTGGGTGGCCTTTAACTCATGGCAATCCTCCTACCTCTGCCTTCCGAGTGCTGGGATTAAAGGCGTGTGCTACCAGGCCCAGCAACAATCAAGCTTTTTTTTTGTTTTTAAATATTTTTTGTTTATTTTATTTGTTTATTTGGGAGCTAGAGAGAGAGAGAGAGAGAGAATGGATGCGCCAGGGCCTCCAGCCACTGCAAACGAACTCCAGACGCGTGCGCCCCCTCGTGCATCTGGCTAACGTGGGACCTGGGGAACCGAGCCTCGAACCGGGGTCCTTAGGCTTCACAGGCAAGCGCTTAACCGCTAAGCCATCTCTCCAGCCCAAGAAACCTAATTTATAATGCTTCATAATACCCATCACTCACTGTAGACCCCTTTCAACTACCACCATATTCTCTCTCCACTTTGCCAGCAGTTTATGAGCGAATCCAGGACGCAAACGCCTGCAGCCGATCCCCCCCAGGAAAATGTACTGAAATACCCGCTTCAGCTCCTGTGTTCACTATTGCGCCCTGACTAAATAACACGGAAGCTTTCCAACAATCTTTTTTTTTTTTTTTTTGGCTATAAAATGGAATTACCACCATTTCTTCCAGCTTGACAGGCTTGTTGGGATGGTATGATGTCATGTAAATAAAATACTCTGAAAACGACTTGAAAATCAAGGGCTAGGGCTATAACATAGTTGTAACATAGTTGGAAGAGCTGGACAATGGAAGTAGGCAGAGCATTTTAATGATGGCTCACGGAGGTGTCCAGGGATACTTGCAACTCAGGATGACCTCAGATCAGGGGTGGAACCCGTGACTCAGAACGGGAGAAGCAGTCATGTCCGTGACTGGGTTATGATATCACAGTGAGTATGTAAATATCTTGTTCTTTAAGCCTTTTGAGGCTAAATATTGTGCAAGCCAACAAATCACAACAGACCCAAGTGGCACCGCCTTCGCGTGTGGCATCCAGAGAGCCCCACCCAGTGTGCACAGGGCATGGTGAATTTTTGCACATTCCACTGCCATGTACAGAGAAAACTTTACTTTTCCATAAGTGACTTACTTCTCCCCCTTCTAGGTCCCACGGAGAAAAAAAAATAGTCTGTAAATTTGCAAATTACTAGGATTTCCATTTCTGCCATTTAAATCACCCATTTTTGAATGACCCAAAGTTTGCATAAATGCTTAGTCCCTCCGTTTCCTGTTTCTGCTTTTACCTAGAAGACCTGCGGGGTGTGTGGGAATAGGTATACTACCCTGGCAGAGGAAAAAGGCTTTGTGCCCTCTGCACCACACATCTCCTTTCTTGTCTTCAGCCTGGCGCCTGAACTAAGGTTTTGTTTTGTTTTCCGAGGTAGGATCTCACTCTAGCTCTGGAATTCACTCTGTCATCTCAGGCTGGCCTCAAACTCATGGTGATCCATCCTCCTACCTCTGCCTCCCAAGTGCTGGGATTAGAGGCGTGCGCCACCACGCCTGGCTGACATGAATCTTTGATTTTAACGAAGTGAACAAAGTAAGGAGGCAAGGAGAAGGAAAAGAAGGAGAAAAAGAAAAGAGGAGAAGAAGGAAGAAGAGGAAAAGAGAAGAGAATAAAGGAGAAGAGAAGGGAAAATGGGAGAGGAGAGCTTCATTCTGAACACAGATTTTTTAAAAAATATTTATTTTATTTTTGGAGGAAGAGAGAGAGAATTGGCACACCAGGGCCACAGCCACTGCAATCAAACTGCAGACACTTGCGCCACCTAGTGGGCAAGTGCGACCTTGCGCTTGCCTCACATTTGTGTGTCTGGCTTATGTGGGATCTGGAGTCAAACATGGGTCCTTAGGCTTTGCAGGCAAGCGCCCCAACTGCTAAGCCATTTCTCCAGCCCTGGACACAGATTTTTTAAACAACATTTTATTTGAGATATATATCTCATATATATGGAGAGAGTTGGGGGGGAGAGAGAGAGAATGGGTGCAAGGGACCTCTAATTTCCATAAAGAACAAATTCCATTCCCATGCACCACTTTGTGCCTCTGGCTTACGTGGGTGCTGAGGAACTGAACCAGGGCCCTTAGGCTTTTTTTGCAGGCAAGTGCCTAAACTGCTGAGCCACCTTGGCCAGCCCTGAACACAGATTTTGACAGGCCCTCACCTATTTCTCTCATCTTATTGCAGCTTGGGAACTTCTGGGGTCTCAGTGCCATACCCAGGTTGTCAGGAGCCTGGCATGCTGCCCCCGCTCCTGCCTCATCTGAGGTCACATGACCACTGTCCCTCACTGGTGGGTAGAATTGAAGCTAAAACAGGAAAAGCCACCAAATCCAATTAACTTAGGGGCCCCATTGCCTAAATGGGTGGTTCTCCAACTTCCTCCCCTAAGAGCTGATGTGGGAAGGGGGCGGGGCTAGATCCTGATTGACATCTGACTGACTCTGGATCTACCTTTGCATTCCTTTCCCACACTGCTGCCTCTTCAGAAGAAGCCATCCTTACCATCGCTTCCGTTTTCCTAGAAGCAGCAGGCTGAATGGATGGAGCACCCCTCCCCACCCCCGTGGAAGAATGCTTGTCTGTTGTACAACTGGGAACTATGGATTACAGAGAAAGCGTCCCCTCAAAATACTGTCAATCAGGCCCGGCGTGGTGGCGCATCGCCTTTAATCCCAGCACTTGGGAGGCAGAGGTAGGAGAATCACCATGAGTTCAAGTCCACCCTGAGACTACATAGTGAATTCCAAGTCAGCCTGAGCTACAGTAAGTGAGACCCTACCTCAAAAAATAAAAAGAACAACAAAAAAACCCAGAACACAACAAAATGTATATTATTTGTATATGTTTACTTACCATTTAGTGGTGTTGAGGATTGAACCTAGGGCCTTAAACATTCTAGACAAAAACTCTGCCACAAGGCTATATCCTTAGCCCAAGGTTTGTTTTTTTTTTTTGTTGCTGTTCATTATTTATTTATTTATTTGAGAGCGATAGACACAGGGAGAAAGACAGATAGAGGGAGAGAGAGAGAATGGGCGCGCCAGGGCTTCCAGCCTCTGCAAACGAACTCCAGACGCGTGCGCCCCCTTGTGCATCTGGCTAACGTGGGACCTGGGGAACCGAGCCTCGAACCGGGGTCCTTAGGCTTCACAGGCAAGCGCTTAACCGCTAAGCCATCTCTCCAGCCCCCAAGGTTTTTTTTTGAGGTAGGGTCTCTCTCTAGCCCAGGCTGACCTGGAATTCACTATGGAGTCTCAGGGTGGCCTCAAACTCATGGCAATCCTCCTACCTCTGCCTCCCGAGTGCTGGGATGGAAGGCGTGAGCCACCACACTGGGCTCAGGTGTGTTTTTATATGGTTAAAAATGATAACTTAAGCTGGATATGGTCACGCACTCTATAATCCCAGCACTTGAGAGGCAGAGGCCAGAGCATCACCCACAACTGAAAACGCTGGTTGACCCAGGCCAGGGCTCCACAGGGAGACCCTTTCTCACTAGCAACAGCAATAATGACAATTAGTTCCTCTGTTTATTAGCCGCATGTAAACTTATAAAATATGATGACCTGAAAAAAAAAAAAAGTTCTACAAGCCCAGTGGAGAGCTGCGAGCTTTTCGGTTCTCTTGCTTTGGTCAATAGCATCCGGCTGACGAAGGGTTTCTTCCAAATGTGCTGGGTCCCTTCACAGGGACAAGTGAAGCATTATTCCTGGATTTGACTCTGGTTTGACTGGGCATGCTCCTCGGTGTGGGAGGCTGTTTATAAAGCAGGGTGCCCCTTTTCTGTTTCAACATGCCAGGAGTAAGATGACTCACTGGGCCCTACCTAGTCTAATGTCAGTGTTTTTTGGAACAGTAGGTGCTTCTTGTTCCTTTCTCCTGTTTGACTTATCAAACAGCCCCACGTGGTGGTGAACATCTTGTGTACCCCCTGTAAGGGAGGAAGGGCTATAGTGGTGGTAATGACTGTCTCAGCCTAACAGGAAGTACAAGGGAGAAAGAGAACCACACCCAGTCTCATTGTCATCCCAGAACACTTTTCTCTCCCGACCGCATTTGACCCCAGAATGCAAATGAGGAAGACCCAGCTAACTCCCCCTTCAATCTCTTCCTAAGACAGTATCTTCCACATTTGCCTCTTTGCTCCCAAAGCCGGAGAGTAAGTGCAGAAATCACAGTAACTAAATACCCAAGGTACTGGAGGCAAAGAAAACTGCTTAGAGGTGAAGGCACCTGCCTGTCAAGCCAAAGGACCCTGGTTCGATTCCCCAGGACCCATGTAAGCCAGAGGCACAAGGTGGCGCATATGTCTGGAGTTCGTTTGTAGCCACTGATGCCCTGGCTTGCCCATTCTCTCTCTCTCTCCCTCTCTTTCCCTCTCTGTCTCCTTCTCTCTCAAATAAATAAATAAATAGAAGTGAAATAAAAAAAAAAAACAAGACTGGGGCTGTAGAGATGGCTTAGCCAATAAGGCACTTGCCTACAAAGATAAGGACCCATGTTCAACTCTCCAGATCCCACATAAGCCAGATGTGCAAAGGTGAGGCAAGTGTAAGGTCGCACATGCCCAGTAGGTGGCGCAAGCATCTTGCGTTCAATTTCAGTGGCTGCGGCCCGGGTGTGCTAATTCTCGCTCTCTGTCTAACATAAAATAAAAATAAATTAATTAATTTAAAAACTCTATACCCAAATCACTCACATATAAAAGCCATGCTGTGTTTGAGGAACACAAACTGAGTCAGAGCTCAAGATTGTGCAGACGAAGCCAAGGTCAGATTATGAAGGATCTCCTAGCCACAGTGGTGGTGATCTGATTCCTCAAGAATAATCAGTCCCCCCGCCCCCCGTCCCCCGCAACCTTACACACACATTAGAACCTTATGCACCCCTGCCCTGTTGAATTCATATATGGCCGTGTGAACTTGTTTTGGGCTATGCGTTGGCTTGGTAGCTGGTATAAGAAAGAGGTAGGCTGGTGAGAGGAAGGGAATTGCCAATAATTATGAAAGTTGTCAATAAAAAAAAATCAATTAAAAAAAGAAAGAGGTAAGTCATAATGGATTAAGAAAGAGAAGAAAGGTCTAGACTAGACATTGTGATTTAACTGGTTCATTCCCTCAATTGTTCACCAAATAAGAGTGCATTGAGTTTTTTTTTTACTTGTATTTAATATTATTATTATTATTATTGTATTTAATATTATTCCAGGAAGCCTGGGGAATGCATGCCACTTTTTTTTGTGTGTGTTTTGGCAGTCCTAGAACTCACTCTGTAGCCCCTGGCTGGCCTCATGACAGCAATCCTCCGACCTTATCATCCCAAGTGCTGGAATTAAGAGTGTATGCTGCCATTGCCCAGACCTGGGAAATGTAAAAACAAAACCAAACAAAATTTCTTCCAAGGGGAGATCCCATGAGACAGAAAGATTGGGTGAACATACGAGAAACAGAGAACAATACCAAGTCGCCTGTGTCCAAATGCAGAGTTCACTGATGGTCCTGATGGTCGGCGCAGTGGGGATGGGACAGGCGTGGATCAGAAGAACCAGTGTGATGGATGGGAGTGTAAAATGATGCAGCTGCTATGGAAACAGTACACGGAACCCTGAAACTTAACAGAACAGAATTACCATACAATCCAGCAAGTCTACTTTTGGGTATATATCCAAAAAATTGTAATTAAAAATAGTCTTGAAGAGATAGTTATATACTTATTTTTTTTTCACTTTTAATTTTATGTATCTTAAATATATACCATGTTATATTCTATTATCCCCTCACTTCTGCTCCCATTACCCTAGACGCCCTCCTCAGTGGGGCTATGGTATTCACTGTGGGGTCACAAAGGCCTCAGTCATACCCTGTGGTGTGCGTGTGGGGGGGACCATGCCTCTGGGTATTCCTAAGCTCTCTGGGGTTCTTACAATCTTTCTGCCCACTTTTCTGCAATGTTTCCTGAGCCAGGCCTGTTGGGAGTCTGATTTTAGTGTTGAGGTCTCTGTATCCTCAGGATTTCTGCTTTGATAGGTTTTGATTGATCACCGTACCTGTCACCATCACCCTGGAGCTGGTTGTCAGATGAGCATTAAGAGCAGTATTCATGTCACCACTCCCTGTGCAACTTCTCCTGGGCCCCGGCAGAGACAGTAGAAGTGGCATGTCTAGTGGTGAGCAGTTGTCTATCTTCTTGTCTGTTTTTTTTTTTTCAAAGTAGGATTTTATTCTAGCCTAGACTGACCTGAAATTCACTCTGTAGTCTTAGGCTGGCCTCAAACTCACAGCGAGTCTCCTACCTCTGCCTCCGGAGTGCTGGGATTAAAGGCGTGCGCCACTACACCTGGCTATCTTCTTGCCTTATCAATGGATCATAATTCTCCTCCATCTTCTCTGCCATATGCAAAATGAAACAGATTCTCCGACCAAGAGTGAGAGCACGGGCTTGAGAGATGGCTTAGCAGGTAAGCACTTGCCTATGAAGCCTAAGGACCCCGGTTCGAGGCTCGATTCCCCAGGACCCACGTTAGCCAGATACACAAGGGGGCGCACGCGTCTGGAGTTCATTTGCAGTGGCTGGAGGCCCTGGCATGCCCATTCTCTCTCTCTCTCTCTCTCTCTCTCTCTCTCTCTCTCTCTCTCTCTCTCAATCTCTCTCTCTGCCTCTTTCTCTCTCTGCTGTTGCTCTCAAATAAATAAATAAAAATAACAACAACAAAAATAAAAAAAAAAGAGAGCAGCTTGGGCTAAAGGGGGTATGCAAAGTTATTTGAGATCCTACTTTTCTTCTCTAGAGATCAATGGGGGCTTCTTTTTGAGGTCCGAGTTTCCCGACTATGGGGTTCTGGTTTGGTTTCCAGAACCAGATATGAATTGTCTCCCGCTGAGCAGGCCCCAAGTCCAATCAGGGAACAGCTGGTTCCCAGAATGTTGCACACGTGTGTACTTCTTGTCCAGCCGGTTGATCTTTGTAGACTTCTGGGTCTCCTGCTTAGTCACACTGTTGGTGACGATTGTCCTCCAGCGGCTCCAAGAGGGTACTGCCCCGCTGGCCTCAAACTCACAGCGATCCTCTGACCTTACCCTCCCAAGTGCTGGGATTAAGGGACTACACCTCCGTGTCTAGACCTGGCAAATGTGAGTATTGTGACTAGCCAGGAAGGAGCTAGTTTTCCCTTTTGGTTCCAGCATGATATTGCAATGTCCTGTGACCACAGCCTGTGGCGTCTTTAGCGATAGGGCCTTACTTTTGAGCACTGGCTCAAAAGTGTTTTGTTAATGGCCTACATTGTTTTGGGGACCTCATGGGTCTCCCTGGCCGATAGCTTGCTGTGAGAGGGGAGGGGGCAATCCAATTCTGGGCCTCTATAGGGAGACTGAAGCCAGCCTGACCTACGTGAGACCCTGTGCAACCCGCCCCCTGCAAATCCTCCGTGACATGTCACTCAAAGTGGTTCTTTTTTTTTTGTTTGTTTTTTGGCTCTTACATTTAAAAAAATTTTTATTTGCAACTTCTATCCTCATAGACAACAATAAACTATGGTGTTTCTGTCCCTCACCCATTTTCCCCTTTACAACACCACTCTCCATCATATCCCCTGCCTCCCTCCATTAGTCTCTCTTTTATTTTGATGTCATTTCTTTTTCTCCTATTATGAGGGTCTTGTGAAGGTATTGCTAGGCACTGTGAAGTCTTGGGTATTGAGGCCAGTTTCTGTTTGGACAGTTGCATTGTAAGGAGTGATACCCTTCCTTTGGTTCTTACATTCTTTAGGCCAGAAATTATTATTGTTTTGGTTTTTCAAGGCAGGATTTCACTCTAGCTCAGGAGGACCTGGAATTCACTACGTAGTCTCGGTGGCCTCAAACTGATGGCGTTTCTCCTACCTCTGCCTCCCGAGTGCTGGGATTAAAGGCGTGCACCACCATGCCTGACAGAAATTTAAAAAAAAAAAAAAAATTGAAAGTATTTTGAATCAACTTTGAAAAATAACATAGATCAGCAAGCTGAGTAAATACTGGTCAAGGCTGAAAAATCCAAGATTATAATAAAGAATATAATTCATAACTGAGGTCTGAACATCATAAAAAAAAAATGTGTGTTGTGTGTGGGGGGGGGGGCTGGGCAGATGGCTTAGCAGTTAAGATGCTTGTCTTTGAAGCCTATGGATCCAGGTTAGATTTCCCAGATCCCATGTAAGCCAAATGCCCATGATGGTGCATGTGTTTGGGGTTTGTCTGCAGTGGCTAGAAGCCTTGGTGTGCCCATATCCTCTCTGTGTCTAATAAATAAATAAATAAAAATAACTTTTTTTGTTGGTTTTTTCAATGTAGGGTCTCACTCTAGCCCAGGCTGACCTGGAATTCACTCTGTAGTCTCAGGGTGGCCTTGAACTCACGGCAATCCTCCTACCTCTGCCTCCCGAGTGCTGGTATTACAGGCGTGTGCCACCGTGCCCAGCTTAAAAATATATATATATATTTTTTTGGTTTTCCAAGGTAGGGTCTCACTGTAGCCCAGGCTGACCTGGAATTCACTATGGAGTCTCAGGGTGGCCTCGATCTCATGGCAATCCTCCTACCTCTGCCTCCCAAGTGCTGGAATTAAAGGCGTGCGCCACCACGCCCGGCAAAAAATAAAATATTTTTAAAAAATTGTGTGCGTTATGTGGAGGGGTGTGTGTGTGGTTTATGCTTGTGTGTGCGCGCACATGCATGTGCCCTAGAGCACACAATGTGGAGGTCAGGAGAGGAGGTCGGGTGTCCCCTACCAGTCAGTCTTCAGCTTTATTTCCATGAGATAGTCCCTGGGGCGTCCCAGCAATCCCCTTGTCTCCACTCACCCCCTTCAGCGCTGGGGTGACAGGCAGGCTTGGCCACGCACCGCCTTTCACACGGGGGCCGGGGGATCAAACTCGGGCCTTCGCGTGAACGCAGCCAACAATCATTGTATCATTGCCCCAGCACCCTCGAGTTTTTTTGACTGGGGACTATTTGCAAGGCCAGTATTCACTTGGATGCCCGTTCCAGTGTTTGCTGGCAGCCTTCTGATTTCTTTGTTCAGAGACAGTACCACTACCTGCTGCTTTTACAGAAGGATGGTGTGACCCCACAGCACGGTGACAGAACACAGTCAAGTTACAGGCTGTCCAAGTGGTGTTGCGGTCAGGTTTGCATTGCTGGTAGAAATCACCCAACCAAGAGCAGCCTGTGGGGGGAACAAAAAGAGGTTTATTTTGGCTCAAGGGCATGAATAATATTTCTTTTTTGTTTAATTAAATTAATTAATTTATTTGAGAGTGACAGAGAAAGAAAGAGAGAGAGAGAGAGAGAGAGAGAGAGAGAGAGAGAGAGAGAGAGAATGGGCACACCAGGGTCTCCAGCCACTGCAAACGAACTCCAGATGCGTGTGCCTCCTTGTGCATCTGGCTACCGTGGGTTCTAAGGAATCGAGCTTTGAACTTGGGTCCTTAGGCTTCACAGGCAAGCACTTAACCACTAAGCCATCTCTCCAGCCCAGTATTTCTTAATATAGAAAGCAACATCAAAAACAGTGCTTAGGCTGGATGTGATGGCACACACCTTTAATCTCAGCACTCTGGAGGCAGAGATAGGAGGATCACCATGAATTCAAGGCCACCCTGAGACTCCATCATGAATTCCAGGTTAGCCTAGGCTAGAGCAAAACCCTACCTTGAAAAGCCAAACCAAACCAAACAAACACAAGAAAACCCAGTTCTTAGAAACGAGTAAGTTATAGGGCTGGGGAGATTGCTTAGTGGTTAGGGCACTTGCGTGCAAAGCCGAAGGACCCATGTTCGAGTCCCCAGGAATCACATAAGCCAGATGGACAAGGTGGCACAAACATCTGGTGTTTATTTGCAGTGGCTGGAGACCCTGATGTGCCCATTCTCTCTCTCTCTCAAAAAAATAAAGAAAACAGAAAGAAGGAAGGAAGAAAGGAAGGAAGGAAGGAAGGAAGGAAGGAAGGAAGGAAGGAAGGAAGGAAGGAAGGAAGGAAGGAAGGTAGGAAACAAAGAAAAAAAGAAGGAAAGGAAAATTACTAAGGTATATATGCCTTGCTGGGCTCAGCTTTCAACACAACTAGAAGAGAATCTATCTGGAGAAACAAAATATTTTTTTTTAAAAAGAACTTGAGTGGGCAGGACCAAGAGCCGCGTGCATTGAGGTGTGGCGGCTGCAAGGGAGAGACCCAGCTGGGAAGAGTAGGCAAGCTTTTTCCATTGGAACCATTTCCCAAGACCGAGAACATAGGAGGAAGGGGAAAGAGGAGGCGGCGCCATGAAGGGGGCGGGCGTCAGGACTCTGGTGTGGGACGTGGTGAATCTGAGGTACCTTGGGAGCATGCCTGCTGTAGGCAGGAAGATCTGGAACCCTGGAGACTGATGGTGACTAATCAACACAGACACAAATGCCATGCCAAAGAATGGAGGGCAGGGGTAAAATGAGAAAGAAAAGAGCAGAGGAAGAACTCCAAAAATAGCTTATCTCTGGGTATGTTGAAATAAAAGCAATTTTTTTGTTTGCTTTTTGAGGTAGGTTTTCACTACAGCTCATGCTGACTTGGAATTCACTATGGAGTCTCTGGGTGGCCTTGAACTCACGGCGATCCTCCTACCTCTGCCTCCTGAGTGCTGGGACTAAAGGCGTGCGCCACCATTCCTGGCTTAAAAGCAAATTTTTTTTTAAAAAAGAACTTATCATTGGGCTGAAGAGATGGCTTAGCAGTTAAGCGCTTGCCTGTGAAGCCTAAGGACCTCGGTTCGAGGCTCAATTCCCCAGGATCCACATAAGCCAGATGCACAAGGTGGTGCACATGTCTGGAGTTCATTTGTAGTGGCTGGAGGCCCTGGAGCACCCATTCTCTCTTTCTATCTGCCTCTTTCTCTCTCTCTTTCTCTCTGTTGCTCTCAAACAAATAAAAACAAAACAAAAAATTTAAAAAACTTATTATTGATAACTTCCATACATATAAACAATATACCATGATCATAATCCTACCCTCACTTTTATGCCTCCCAATGCCCCCTCTACTGAATTCCTTCTTTCCAACTAGTGTCTCTTCTTTTTAAAAAGTTATGTATTTTTTAAATTTTTATTAACATTTTCCATGATTATAAAATATAATCCCATGGTAATTCCCTCCCAAGTTATGTATTTTTAAAAACTATTTTTATTTCTTTATTTGACAGAGACAGACAGAAAGAGGTAGAGTGAGAGAGAGAGAGAGCATGGGTGTGCCAAGGCTTCATGCCACTGCAGATGCATGCGCCACTTTGTGCATCTGGCTTTACTGGGAAATTGAACCCAGGCCTTTAGGCATTGCAAGCAAGTGCCTTTAACCACTGAGTCATCTCTCCAGCTCATCTTCTATTTTCCTGTCTTTTTAAAATTTTAATTGAGAGAGAGAGAGAGAGAAAGGTGCACACCAGGGCCTCCAGCCACTGCAAATGAATTCCAGATGCATGCGTGCCCTTGTGCATCTGGTTACGTAGGTACTGGCAAATCGAACTTGGGTCCTTAGGCTTTGCAGGCAAGTGTCTTAACTGCTGAGCTATCTCTTTAACTTACATCTTCTTTTTTGATGTCATCACTTTTCCCTGCTATTATGCAGGGCTTGTGTAGGAAGCAGCCACTGTGAGGTCATGAATATTATGTTTACTTTGTGTTTGAAAGGCACATAAATAAAGTATTTACTGATAATAAATCATAAAGAAATTTATTTTAGGTAAATACTCTGCCACCTTTTTTTGTAGTTGGGGATTGAACCCAGGGCCTTGTGTACTCTAGGCAAACACTCTACCACTGAGCTACATACCAGACCAACAAATTTACTTTAAAACAGTTCTTTGATATGCATATAACTTTATTATTTATTAAAGACAGAAGCAATTTGCACATGAATGTCATGGGAAATGCTTGCTTATTTTTACATAAAGGATTAGATGCTAGTTGAATATTGATCCTGCAGGACGTGAGCTTCTGTGGTGCTTTTCCAGTTGGTCCATATTCTGATCTTATACCTGTCAATACTTTGCATAATAAATACATAGAACAAAATGTCAGAAATATATTCAGTGACATCTGAATTGAAAATTGTGTCCTAATCCCATGCTTCAAAATTCATTTCATGAGATTTTTTTTTGGTTTTTCGAGGTGGGGTCTCACTCTAGCTCATGCTGACCTGGCATTCACTATGGAGTCTTAGGGTGGCCTTGAACTCACGGCAATCCTCCTACCTCTGCCTCCCCAAGTGCTGGGATTAAAGGCGTGCACCACCATGCCCAGCGACATGATTTTTTTTTTAAAGATTTATTTTTATTAGAGACAGAGAGAGAGGGAGAGGGAGAGAAAAAGAGGAAGAGAGATAGAGAGAGAAAGAGGATGGGCTCACCAGGGCCTGTAGCCACTTGAAACAAACTCCAGACACATACTCCACCTTGTGCATCTAGCTTACATGGGACCTGGAGAATTGAACCTGGGTCCTTAGACTTCACAGGCAAACACCTTAACCATTAAACCATCTCTCCATCCCCCACCTTTTTTTTTAAATGAAATTTTTATTTATTTATTTGAGAGCGACAGAGAGAAAAAGGTAGGTAGAGAGAGAGAGAGAATGAGAGAGAGAGAATGGGCACGCCAGGGCCTCCAGCTACTACAAAGGAACTCCAGATGCGTGCGCCCCCTTGTGCATCTGGCTAACATGGATACTGGGGAACTGAGCCTCGAACTGGGGTCCTTAGGCTTTCACAGGCAAGCACTTAACCGCTAAGCCATCTCTCCAGCCCCAGCGCCCTTTTATTAATTAAACACAAATCAGCACCTCAAACAGAAATTTTAAGAATCCAATAGTCTCACACAATAAACTCCAAGGATATACTATTTGATCCATGCTGTGGAATGACAGGAAAACATTAAAAGCAGAAACCTTTGTGTACAGTCAAGAAACTAAAATTTATAATGTACCTGGAGCCAAGGTGTTTGCACGCAGCCTGCGGTGGCTTTGCACAGAGCAAAGGGTGAAGGTTGTTAGGTCAGGACCGGGGCTTTCAGTGAAGTCATGTGATGTAGCACAGACAAGGGCTGCCAGCAATACCCAGGGTCCTTTTTATTATTTGATTTGGAATTATTTTCTGGTTGCTGCACATCTAGAAATCTTTTACTGTGGCCAGATTAGTCATGACCCCCCACACATTCAGTGACTCGCAGTTCTAGAGTCTGGAACTGAGAGGGGCAGAAGATTAGAGCCAGCACAGAAAGCTATGAAGGTGTGATTGCAGAGGCAGGAATCCCAGCCAGGTGGAGCCATCCAAGTAAAGAGAAGAAAGGAGTCAAGATGGAAGGGGTAACTCAGCAGGAGCCAACTTTTCCAAGAAGTTTACATTAAGAACGGAATTAACTGGGACTCTGTCGTAGGCAATAAAAACCAACTTGAGGGCTGGAGAGGTGGCTTAGAGGTTAAGACACTTGCCTGCGAAGCCTAAGGACCCATGTTCAACTCTCCAAGTCCCACATAAGCCAGACACACAAAGGTGAGGCAGGTGCAAGGTTGCACATGCTCACTAGGTGGCGCAAGCATCTGGTGTTTGATTGCAGTGGTTGAGGCCCTGGTGTACCGATTCTCTCTCTCATATGCTGTCTAAAAATTTTAAAAAGGAGTAAAAACTGGGCTGGAGAGATGGCTTAGCAGTTAAGCGCTTGCTTTGTGAAGCCTAAGGACCCTGGTTTGAGGCTCGATTCCCCAGGACCCACGTTAGCCAGATGCACAAGGGGGCGCACGCATCTGGAGTTCATCTGCCGTGGCTGGAGGCCCTGGCGTGCCCATTCTCTCTCTCTCTCTCTCTCTCTCTCTCTCTCTCTCTCTCTCTTTCTGCCTCTTTCTCTCTCTATTTGTCACTGTCAAATAAGTAAATATGAATAAAAAAATTTTTAAAGAGTAAAAACCAACTTTGAGTGAGCTTATGAAAATGAGGAGACAGATTTTTCTTTTCATCAACTTTTTCTCCTGTTATGAGGGTCTTGCGAAGGAATTGCTGGGTCATGGATATCAAGGCCAATCTCTGTGAGGAGACAGATTTTAAGAGCATAGGAGTCTTTCATGGTCCCAAGAGTGCAAAGGATTTTAAGCAAGAATACACAACATTCTGGAAGCCTAGGCTGAGGTAGGAGGGTGTTCAGTTAAAGGCCACCCTGGAGCATCTCATAGCATTAGCAAGATGTATCATCAAAAAAGGAAAGAGATCAAATCTCTTAGCACCTTGGAGTTCTGACATGTCTGCCACATTCTCAGCTCTGTGCATACAGCTCACAGGGCTATAATGGAACTGGAAGATGGTCCCCCGTGTTTTGGAGGTATGGCTTTTTTTGGGGGGAGGGGGCTAAAATACTTGCCCAAACCAAACTATAATCCAAATTCCTGAGAGAGTAGGAAAAAGAAGGAGAGAGAGAGAAGATGGAGGGAAAAAGACATGAGGAAACAAGGTAGGGGCAAGGTAGAGAGACAGAAAAAGGAAGGGAATGGAAGATAAAGAGAAAGAAAAATGGCTTCCCCTAGAATAGATTCAAGTGACTACCCGAATAAGTCAGAGGGGAGGATTTCAAAGTATCAATTGGCTACTAAAGGTTCATCTTGATGGGAAACAGGGTACCTAAAGAAGCTACCATGAAAGGGGCCAATACCTCCAATTAAAGTTTCTGCTATAAGGGGCTAAAGAGACAGCTTAGCCCTTAAGGCATTTGCCTGTGAAGCCCAAGGACCCGTGTTCAATTCTCCAGATCCCACGTTAGCCAGACGCACAAAGGCCAGGCAAGGGCAAGGTCACACATGCTCACTAGGTGTTGCAAGTGTCTGGAATTCGATTGCAGTGGCTGAGGCCCTGGTGCTCCAATTCTCTCTCTCTCTTTCTCTGTCTTGCCCTCTAAAATAAAAATAAACAAATAAACTAAAATTTAAAAATGTTTCTGTTTTAAGAATTAAAAGATATCCCTGGGAGTTTAGACTAAAATATACATGTTGGGCTGGAGAGATGGCTTAGCGGTTAAGCGCTTGCCTGTGAAACCTAAGGACCCCGGTTCGAGGCTCGGTTCCCCAGGTCCCACGTTAGCCAGATGCACAAGGGGGCGCACGCGTCTGGAGTTCGTTTGCAGAGGCTGGAAGCCCTGGCGCGCCCATTCTCTCTCTCCCTCTATCTGTCTTTCTCTCTGTGTCTGTTGCTCTCAAATAAATAAATAAAAATTTTTTTAAAAAAAATAAAATAAAATATACATGTTGATCTTGCTGAGAGCAGAGCTTTTATTTTTATTTTTGTTTTTTTTTACTTGCTTATTTTGAGACACGGTTGTCTTGATACATAACCCAGGCTGGTCTCTGACTTGCCACGTGTGGGCTGCTTTTGAACTTGGACTCTTCGCCACACCAGGCGCAAGGGGGTGTTTATGCAATGCTGTCTGCTAAAGTCTGGTTGCAGAGGGCGCTGAGCTGAACGGAGAAGGGGAGAGAGCATGCAGTGGTTGGATGGTCTGTTGTAATCAAAGCCTGTTCCTCAGGGTGGAGGTGAAACCTTGGGGAGGTGAGGTCTAGTGAGTGCTCCTTAGGTCACTGGGAACATGGGTTGTTTAATAAATGACTTATGGGGTAGTTTTCACATGACTCTTTAGTAATTCTTTTTTTTTTATTTATTTTTTGTTTTTATTCTTTTTTATTTATTTGAGAGCGACAGACAGACAAAAAGAAAGAGGCAGAGAGAGAGAAAGAGAGAATGGGCACACCAGGGCCTCCAGCCACTGCAAACGAACTCCAGACGCGTGCGCCCCCTTGTGCATCTGGCTAACATGGGTCCTGGGGAATCGAGCCTCGAACCGGGGTCCTTAGGCTTCACAGGCAAGCGCTTAACCGCTAGGCCATCTCTCCAGCCCACTCTTTAGTAATTCTTTAGAGGATTTTTGTAACAAGTAAACCTGACTCTGCCCATTCTCTTCTCTCTGCTCATGGTTCAAAGTGTGACAGGTTGCCTTACACCTTGTTCTTTTAAAATTTTTATTTATTTATTTGAGAGAGAGAAATAGCAAACCAGGGCCTCGGGCCACTGCAAACGAACTCCAGACACATGCGCCACCTTGTGCATCTGGTTTACCGGGTACTGGGGAATTGAACCTGGGTCCCTAGGATTTTGAGAAAAGTGCCTTAACAGTTAAGCCATCTCTCCAGCTCAAAGGTTTTTCTTTTTTAGCTAATTTTTGTTGTTGTTGTTGTTTGAGGTAGGGTCTCACTCTAGCTCAGGCTGACCTGGAACACACATTGTATCCCCAGGGTGGCCTTGAACTCACAGAGCTCCTTTTATGCCCTGTTGAAGGCAGGTTCTTTTGCTTTTTGTTCATGGCTGAGTTCATCAGGATAGCTGGCCTGCAATCTTCTGGGAGATTTTCTGATTACTGTGTCCCTTCTTGAGTAAGTGTACTAGATTCTCAGACACCTGTGCTTCCATATTTGCTTTACATAGGTTATGGGGATTCAAACTGTGGTGGTTTGAATATAGACTCAGGTGGGTTTTTTGTTGTTGTTGTTGTTTATTTATTTTGTTGTTTGAGGTAGGGTCTCGCTTTGGCTCAGGCTGACCTGGAATGCACTATGTAGTCTCAGGGTAGCCTCAAACTCGTGGCGATCCTCTTACCTCTGCCTCCCGAGTGCTGGGATTAAGGCATGTACCACCACACCTGGCTGTTTTGTTTTTTTTTTTGAAATATTTTACTTATTTATTTGAGGGGGGGGGAAGGCAGATAGAGAGAGGGAGAGAATGGGTATGCCAGGGCCTCTAGCCACTGCAAATGAACTCCAGATGTATGCGCCACCATGTGCCTCTGGCTTTACATGGGTACTGGGGAATCAAACCTGGGTCCCTTGGCTGTATAGGCAAGCAACTTAACCACTAAGCCATCTCTCAGACTCAGGGTTTTGTTTTGTTTTGGTTTTTCCAGGTAGGATCTCACTCTAGCCCAGGCTGACCTGGAATTCACTATGTAGTCTAAGGGTGGCCTTGAATTCACAGTGATTCTCCTACCTCTGCCTCCCGAGTACTGGGATTAAAGCGTGCGCCACCACACCCAGCCTAGACTCAGGTGTTCTTGATGAAGAATTGAGCTTGTAACTTCGGTCCCCAGCAGCCTGGCTGAAGGAGGTGTCACTGGGGACAGAACTTGGAGTCCAGTCCTAATGTGTGCTTGGGAGCAAATCTTTAGTCCCATCCTAAGGTATGTGGAGAGCAGTTGTAGCTCTGGCTATTTTGGGGTGCTGGCTGTTTTGAAGATGTCTCTCTGCTTGGATCTATGGAGTGAGCCAACTTCTTCCTCCTTGATGATGTTTCCCATGGATCCTGTAAGCCTGAAATAAACCCTTTCCTCCTGTAAGCTGCTCCTGGACGGGTGTTTGTCCAGCAATGCAAACGTAACTGCAACATAAGCTCAGGTTCTTACGCTTGTGTGGTAAGCACTCTAATTTTTTTAAAAAATTTTTGTTCATTTTTATTTATTTATTTGAGAGTGACAGAGAGAGAGAGACAGAGAAAGAGGCAGAGAGAGAGAGAATGGGCGCACCAGGGCCTCCAGCCACTGCAAACGAACTCCAGACGCGTGCGCCCCCTTGTGCAACTGGCTAACGTGGGTCCTGGGGAATCGAGCCTCGAACCGGGGTCCTTAGGCTTCACAGGCAAGTGCTTAACTGCTAAGCCATCTCTCCAGCCACCCCCCCCCCCATCCTTTAAAGCAGAACACTGTCTTTGGGAATGGGGAGCTGGAATCCCAGAAGAAGGTGATGGAGGGACTCTCTGCTAGTTTCCTTTTCTGCACACCTGAAACTTTGATGAATTCTATGGCCTAGAGATCACCAAGTCTATCTTTCATCTAAAGTCCTAAGTCTTTACCCATGGGCTGGAGACATGGCTTAGTGAATAAAGCGCTTGCCTGCAAAGCCTAAGATCCCAGGTTCGATTCCCCGCAAAGGTGCTTGCTTGCAAAGCCTTATGAGCCTGGGTTCAATTTCTCAGGCTCCCATGTGAAGCCAGATGGGAATTCATTAGCAGCAGCAAGAGACCCTGGTATGCACATATACACCCTCACGCAAAGGAAGAAAAACAAACAACAAACTTTACCCTCAAGGAAGGAGATGTTCTAGGACGCTTTCATGTGTCTTATCCACATGGGACATTTCACGCAAGGAATGCGGTTGTTCACAGTAGGTGGTGGGGACTCAGTGGTCAAAGTGCTTGCCCAGCACAATCTAGGTTCTACTTTTTGCCTCCAGCATGTGTTTTGGGTCCTTTCCCCGTGGTTTCAGTGAGGAATTTTGCCTGTCTCAGAGGTGAGGAAAACAACAAAAAAACAAAAAAAAAAACACAAAAAAAACAAAACTGAGTTGTACAAGATCACAGTAGAATTGAAATGGTATAGTTAGCCTTTTTGCTGTCAGCATAATTTTCAAAAATTCAGGTGCTTTTTTTTTCCCCCCTTTCCTGGGGGGAGAAATTGGTTTTAGATACACATATACAGAGAGTGGAGGGGATCGGGAATTCGGAGCAAGATGTTTGTCATTCCATTTGTTTCAAGAAGTAACTCAGAGGCTGTGGAGAAAATGAGCCATACATAAATAGTAGAAAACAGACTGCATCCTGTTGCTACGGCAACGCCCTACTTATATCACATGAAGCTGATTCATGTCTTTTCTCACCTCACTGTTGATAAATTACAGAGGCTTGAAGAGCTAGCATGGGTGAGATGCATATTAATTTGTCATGCAATTGCAGGTGTCTCATTACCCTTTTTTTTTTAAAAAGAAATAAAAGAGGGTAACCGACTTTTATTAAATCGTGTGTTTTAAAAATTAATTTTATTATCTTTTCCTCAAACCATGTTGACAGAAGTCTTGGGTTTAGATCCTGATAGGTTCCTGGCTGCTGCTTCCAAGCAATGCCTGTGGGCCGTGAGCTCAGAACTTGGAAAGTTTCCTTTCCTCTTTTCTTCTTGTCTTGTCTCCTTCAGTTTTTCCTTCTGTGTTCTGCCTTTTTCGGCTGTTTTAATTTATATATAGTATGCTACCACACACGCAGAGAGAGACATAGCAACAATATTAAGGCACAAACAAAAGGCTGGGTTAGAAGATATACCAAAGCCCAGGTGTGGTGACGTGCGCGTATCATCCCAGCAGAGGAAGAGCGAGGCAGGAGGATTGTGGGCAACGTAGCGAGACGCTGATTCAAAAATTTCTGCGAGGGCTGGAGAGATGGCTTAGCGGTTAAGCGCTTGCCTGTGAAGCCTAAGGACCCCGGTTCAAGGCTCGGTTCCCCAGGTCCCACGTTAGCCAGATGCACAAGGGGGTGCACACGTCTGGAGTTCGTTTGCAGAGGCTGGAAGCCCTGGCGCGCCCATTCTCTCTCTCTCCCTCTATCTGTCTTTCTCTCTGTATCTGTCGCTCTCAAATAAATAAATAAATAAATAAAATTTAAAAAAAAAATTTCTGCGAACCAAGGAAAATATTGGCAACACATGCAATCAGAAATGACTACTTTCACGAACACACATACAGTCAAAAGCCAAATTGGGCATGGTAGAAAACCAGTAATCCCAACATCCAGGAAGCTGATCTCTGTGAACTCTAGGCCAGCTGGGCTTAGACAGTGAGTTTCAGGCTAGCTTAAGCTACAGAGTGACACCCCCCAGTCTTGAAAAATCAAAAACTAAACAAAAACCACAACAAAACAATCTAAAACAAAACAGCAACAACATGGGCCAGGGAAATGGCTTAGTGGTTAAGGCGCTTGCCTGCAAAACCTAAGGACCCTGGTTCAATTCCCCAGGGCCCATGTAAGCCAGATGCACGGGGCAGGGGTGCATGTGTCTGGAGTTCGTTTGCGGTGGCTGGAGGCCCTGGTGCGTCCATTCTCTCTTTTTCTCTATCTGCCTCATTTTCTGTCTCTCTAACACAAAATAAATAAATAAAATATTAAGAACAACAACAACAAAAAAAACCCTAAAAGGCACAACAGCCTCTTATAAATCAAAGGAAAACTCACACAAACTAACCAGTGTCTAACATATTAGTAGTGGTCAGACATATGTAAACTTGTTGCAAAAGTGAGACCAATGGTCAGTGAACAAATATCTGAAAGTTGATCATTTTCAAACTATTACACAAATTAAAATAGCAAACAGTTGTAAATTTCCTCTACTAGATGAGGAAGCAGTAAGAGGCTCTATGATCTGGATATGAAATACAATTGGATAAAATGGAAAAAAAATAGGCCTCTGAGACATTATTTATAGTGGTATTATTTGAAATAACTCTCATGGAAATAATATGGCTGTACATATCAGACTTTTTTTTTGAGGTAGGGTTTCACTCTAGCCCAGGCTGACCTAGAATTCACTCTGTAGTCTCAGGGTGGCCTTGAACTCATAGCGATCCTCCTACCTCTGCCTCCTGAGTGCTGGGATTAAAGGTGTGCACCACTATGCCTGATTGCCTTGCTTTTTTACATGAAGATCATTTGGTTACTTTCATGATGGAGGAAGAAAGGGAGGGAGAGGGAGGAAGAGAGAGATCTTCATCATCACAAAGAATTAGAAGGCATATGACAGTTCTGCTCACCGCCTGGTTCAGAAAATGTAAATGTGAGAAGAGCTAGTAAGTCATCAAAGAAATGTCTTATAGCAGATGTCAATTTAATGCCAATGATTGGCACCTACCGTGTTATATTCTAGGAGGGAAGAAAAGGAAAAGCCTGTATCAGTTACTTTCTTGTTTCTGGGACAAAATGCCTGACCAGCGGCATCTTAAAGAAAGAAAGGGTTTAGTTTTGACTTACAGTTTCAAGGGAAAGTGTCTACCGTGGCAGGGAAGGGCATGGCAGGCCAGATCAGGAAGCACGTGTCACGTCTTCACATCTGCCGGGAGAAAGCAGTGAGCGTAAGTAGGCTGGGTTGTAACCCCTCATGTCCCACTCCTGGTGACACACTTCCTCTACCAAGGTTCCGCCTCCTAAAGGTTCCTAACTTCCCAGAACAGTGCCACTGACCCCGGGGGGATTAAGTATTTAAGCACATGGGTTATGGAGGGCATTGTACACTCAAGCCATCACAGTCCATGTGGCTGCAGTACAAAGGACAAGGGCATCTGCCAGCATTTGGGGACAAAACTCCCCAAGGCTTCACAAAGAGAAGTTCCTTTTGCTGATAAGACAGCCCAATCTTGTAGATAATGGGACAAGGCCCACGGTGAGTCTTCCCTGGATACCAGTCGTTTAAAGCATGCCAGGAGCTCTGTCTGCTCTGCCTTTGATAGCTCCCTGCCTATTGGCAGTAAAAGTGCTGATGGGTCATTTCTGTTAGGAAATGTAAACGCCTTCATAAGACAGAGAAAATGCTTCATAATTAGCATTGACCTTGGAAGACAAGAACCTGGCCTCTTACCATGGGCCCAGGTGTTTGAACCTCTTGTTGTTGGGAAATATCCATTACTGAGAAGCTAAGAACGGAGGTTAAAAGGATAAACTATTGAGTCACACTTACTGCATATAAATCTTGGGTCAACATAGGAAATAAGAAAATAATGACAATGACTTATCAATACTAATGCTGGAAATCAGAAGGAAAAAAATAGGAGTAATGCCTACAAACTAACTTCCATTTGGAATGATGTGCCACAGCAAATTGAGTATGAGGACATAAAGGTATTTCCAGATATGTGACATCTCAAAGCATTTTGGGGCTGTAGAGATTGCTCAGTGGTTAAGGTGCTTGCTTACAAAGCCCAATGACCAGGGTTCAATTCCACAGCCACATAAAACCAGTTGCACACAGTGGTACATGCATCTGGAGTTCATTTGCAGTGGCTAGAGGCCCTGGCATTTCCATATTCTCTATCTCTCTCTCTGTCTCTATCTGTCTATATCTCTCTGCTTGCAAGTAAATAAATAAAATATTTTTAAATATTAAAAAAAAGTTTCCCTCTGAGTGCCTTTCTCCAGAAAGCTACTAATGTATGTACTCCATCAAAACCAGAGACTGATAGCCAGGCGTGGTGGCATGCACCTTTAATCCCAGCACTCAGGAGGCAGAGGTAGGAGGATTGCTGTGAGTTCGAGGCCAGCCTGAGACTCCATAGTGAATTCCACGTCAGCCTAGGCTAGAGTGAAACCCTACCTTGAAAAACCAAAACAAAAAAACAAAAAAACGGACTGGACTAGAGAGATGGCTCAGTGGATAACATGCTTGCCTACGAAGCCTGAGGACCCAGGTTCAATTCCCCAGTACCCACATAAGCCAGATGCACATGGTGGCACATGCATTTGGAGTCTGTTTGTGGTGGCTGGAGGCCCTGGTGCACCCATTCTCTCTCTGTCTCTCAAATAAATAAATAAAATATGAAACAAAAAATCATGGGGACTAAGGCTGGAGATGGCTTCAGTGGATAAAATGCTTGCTGAGCAAATGTTAGGACCTGGCTTGGATCCCCAGCACCCAAGTAAACCCAATGATGTACAATGGGCATCTGTAATACCAGTAGTCCTACAGAGAGAAGGGTGGCAGAGAACTCCCCTCCCCCCCAGCCGTGTGGTCCAGCTAATCCGACAAACTCAGTGATGAACAAGAGAAGCTCCCTCAAATAAGGTTTAAGGCAAGGGCCAGCAGCTGGCATTGTCTGCTGACCTGTACACATACGCTGTCACACACACCCACACTCACATACCTGTGCGCGCACACACAGACACACCAGGAACCAGATCAAGAAAGGAAACAAGGGGCTGGAGACATGGCTTAGCGGTTAAGGCGTTTGCCTGCAACGCCAAAGGACCCAGGTTCCATTCTCCAAGACCCACGTAAACCAGATGCACAAGGGGGCGCACGCGTCTGGAGTTCGTTTGCAACGCCTGGAGGCCCTGGCGCACCCATTCTCTCCCTCGCTTCTCTCGCTCTCCTTGCAAATAAATAAGTTAAACATTAAAAGAAGAAGGAGGGCGGGGGGGGGGGTTGGAGAGATGGCTTGGCGGTTAAGCGCTTGCCTGTGAAGCCTAAGGACCCCGGTTCGAGGCTCGGTTCCCCAGGTCCCACGTTAGCCAGATGCACAAGGGGGCGCACGCGTCTGGAGTTCGTTTGCAGAGGCTGGAAGCCCTGGCGCGCCCATTCTCTCTCTCTATCTGCCTCTTTCTCTTTCTCTCTCTCTCTCTGTCACTCTCAAGTAAATAAAAATAAACAAAAAAAATTTTTTTAAAAAAAAAAGAAGGAGGAGGAGGAGAAAGGAAACAAGAATTGTGAAAACAAGGCATCTGGCGCAGGAAGGCAGTGAAGAGCTAGTCCCTAGGCAAGAGCTCTGCTGCAGGCCAAGCAAGCTCTGAGATCCACATTTGAACTCAGGAACGTGAGGGTTTCCAGTGGGTTTGACTGGAGAAACTGTGCTGAGAGGCACTGCTCAATGCACGCAGAGAGACTTAGGAAGGGGTTCAGGAAAACCTAAGTAAATGAGAAAACACACACACACACACACACACACACACACACACACACACACACACACACACAATATCCTGTAGGAAAGAAAATGCAATTAGAGCATGCCACCAAGCTGAGCAGGGTGCAGGGCAGGATTTGTTGACCACCTCAGGAACTGTGGGCTAGGGAGAGAGCTCAGTAGCAAACTGCTTGCCCAGCACGTGTGAGGTCCTAGGTTCGGTTCCCAGCACTGTGAAGGCTTGGTGGCATACACGTATAACCCTAGCACTTGGGAAGTGGAGGTAGGGCATTTACCAGTGTGATGCTAGCCCTGGCTACATCATGGATTCCAGGCCAGGCTGGGATACGTGAGATCCTGTGGCTGTCCTCCCCTCAAATCTGAAGAAAAGAAAAAAAAATAAAAGACTTATGAAAAACACTGTCGCTATTTTCAGACAATTAAGAGAATAGTAGAAAGTATTTCAAACTTAAAATTTTGTCAGCACCTCATCGTAGTTGAGGGAAGGATCCATGAGATTCCACATGTCCCTGAAGAAATAGTGGTGACGGATGATTGCTGGGGTGTGTTGGGGGGATCATGAGTTTCAGGGGTGCAGCCACTGGTGTATTGCCATTCTCCAGTAAATAACCTCCCAACCACAATCATGCAAGCAACCCCGATTTAACTCAGTGGGTCACAACAAACAAACAAAAACTAGTGATCCCGTGGTGGCGCACGCCTTTAATCCCAGCACTCGGGAGGCAGAGGTAGGAGGATCGCCGTGAGTTCGAGGCCACCTTGAGACTACAGAGTGAATTCCAGTTCAGCCTGAGCCAGAGTGAGACCCTACCTCGAAAAACCAAAAACAAAATAAAAAAATTAAAAAAAAATAGTGATCCATAATAGTAGAATGGGGGGGGGGGTTAGAGAGATGGCTCAGCCATTAAGGCACTTGCCTATCATGCCTAATGACCTGGGTTTGAATCCACAGCTCCCACATAAAGCCAAATGCACAACGTGGCGCCCACATCCCAAGTTTGTTCGTAGTGGCTGGAGGCTGTGGCGCTCCCATTCTTTCTCTGGCTGTCTCTCTGTCTCTCGCTCTCTGCAGACAAACACACAAACAAATAAATAAACTCACACCAATCCTCCTGCCTCAGGCTCCGGAGTCTGGGGTTATGACCTTAGAAGTGGCCCTGTGAGTCATTAAAAAAAAAAAAAGAAAGTCGAACAAAAATCTCAGGGGGAGAAGGGTTTAATTGTGGGAAGTGGGGAGGAGAAAAGGGGGGGCAGCTGGGGAGATGGGACCAAGATGCATTGTATACAAGTATGACAGTGTCAAAAACAATAAAAATAAACACTTAAGGGCTGGAGGGATGGCTTAGCGGTTAAGGCGTTAACCTACAAAGCCAAAGGACCCTGGTTCTATTCCCCAGGACCCACGTTAGCCAAATGCACTAGGGGCACATGCATCTGAAGTTTGTTTGCAGTGGCTGGATGGAGGCCCTGGCACACCCTTTCTCTCTCCCTCTCTCTCTCAAATAAATAAAACTTAAATAAAATTTAAAAAAAAAGAAAAAATAAAAGAGAAAAAGTATTCCCAAACTAAAAAAAGAACATTCCGGATAAAACACACTCATACAGTATCAGACAGAATTCAGAAAAGAAAGAAACAAACCTGACCACATCTTGGTGAAATTTATACAAGTCAAGGATTGAAAAGGAGATCTTATAAGCTTTTCCTTTTTCTTTTTGGTTCTTTGAGGTAAGGTCTTGCTCTAGCCCAGACTGGCTTCGAACTCATGGCAATCCTCCTACCTCTGGTATTAAAGGCGTGCGCCACCACGCCCGGCCCAAGATCTTATAAGCATTAACACAGATGTAAATGCCCAAACAAAAATGAGAACGTAATGAAGCCAAGTTCATATTTCCCATCTGCAATACTTGACTCTAGACAGAGTGGAACAACATTTACAGATGTTTGAAAGACAAAGACCACAAATCAAGCCCAACATTCTGAGCCAAATTATCATTTTATTTATATAAAAACAAAAGGCAAGCTTTTTTTCAGACACATAATAACGCAGAATAAACAAAAAACCGTATAGCCATATGCTCTTTCTGAATTGGTTGGGAATTACCTCAGTGGATAAAAATTAAGTTCGGAACAAGGATCTCAAAATAGCATAAGACAGAAACCATGGACGAGGCTGTGATAAGCCCTAAGTTAAGCACAATTCATAGTTGGATCTGGATAAATGATGCCGGTGTGTTTGCAAACTGGCATGTGGCATTGAAGAAAGTTCCTGTCGAGGAGCTGTTTCACACAGAAACATGGGGAAATCATCTGGATCTCAATTTTTGGTACTTTAACAAGGAAACAAACAACAAAACCCCGAAGGGATGAGCAACGGGGAGGAGCGTGGGGAAGAAACCAGTCGGGATGTAGCTCAGTTGGTAGAGTGCTTGCCTAGCAAGTGTGGAGGTAGAGGCAGGAGGATCAGAAGTTCAAGGCCATCCTTGGCTACTTGGGGAGTCTGAGTTCAGCCTGGGTTATATGAGGCCCTGTCCAGGAGGAAAAAAAAAAAAATAATAAAGGAAGAAAGGAAGGAGGAAGGGAGGGGGAAGGTAAAGGGGGGAGAAAGAAAATGGAAGAAACAAATAGTGTTTAAAGTCAGGCACCGTGTTTCATGCCCACAGACCCAGCACCCGAGAGTGTTTAAAGCTGGGCACCGTGGTTCATGTCCGTTGACCCCAGCATGCGAGAGGCTGAGGCCGAAGAATATTGGCTTCTATACCAGCCTGCTCTGTATAGTGAGACCGTGTCTCAACAACAACAAAATAAAACAAAACGGAAAACACCATTTCTTTCCTCCCGTCCCTTTCAGATGTAATCAAGCTAAGTGAGGGTGGGGCTTAATACATCACCCTGGTCTGCTTATAAAAAGATGAAATTTTGCTGGGCCTGGCCATGCACGCCTTTAATCCCAGCACTTGGGAGGCAGAGGTAGGAGGATTGCTGTAAATTTGAGGCCACCCTGAGACTACATAGTGAATTCCAGGTCAGTCTAGGCTAGAGCGAGACCCTACCTTAAAAAAACAAAATACAAAAAAACAAAAAACAACCAAAAATAAAAAGGAAGAAAGATGAAACTTGACATTTTGGGGATTTGATGCAGGTGTCCCCCATAAACGCAGGTGTTCTGAATGCTAGGTTTCCAGCTGATGGAGATGTGGGAATTAACGCCTCCTGGAGGGAGTGTATTGGGGGCGGGCTTATGGGTATTATAGCCAGTTTCCCCATGCCAGTGTTTGGCACGCTCTCTTGTTCCTGTTGTCCACCTTATGTTGGCCAGGGGGTGATGTCCACCCTCTGCTCATGCCATCATTTCCCCCTGACATCATGGAGCTTCCTCTCAAGTCTCTATGCCAAAATAAACCCTCTTTCTTCCCCCCACAAGCTGCTCTTGGTGTGGTGATTTCTTCTCTCTCTCTCTCTCTTTGGGTTTTGTTTTTCAAAGTAGGGTCTCTCTCTAGCCCAGGCTAACCTAGAACTCACCATGTAGTCTCAGGGTGGCCTTGAGCTCATGGTGATCCTCCTACCTCTGCCTCCTGCTGGGATTAAAGGTGTGTGCCACCATGCCTGGCTCAGTCTGGTGATTTCTGCTAGCTATGTAAACCTGACTGCAACAGAAATATTGGTACTGAGGAATGGTGTTAATTGCTGCTAGACACCCAACTGTGTGGCTTTGGCCTTTTGGAGCTAATTTTCTGGAGAAATGTGGAAGGATTTGAAACCTTGGCCTGGGAGATGCCTTGCAGTGCTGTAAGTACAGCTTGATAGACTATTCTGGCCAGAGTTGAAAGACCTAAATGCAGGAAGAACTATGATTTGGCTTGTGAGGGTGAGAAAGAGCTTTGCCTGGACTGGGCTAGAAGCAGTTTGTGTGAGGCTTGCTGTTATGCCTGTGTCCTGAGAACTTGTGCAGGGTTGCTTTGCATGGAAATGGACTGATGTGAACAAAGGAATAAGGCACAGAAAAAAATGAAATTTTTGGGCTTAAACTGCTGCCCTTTTACCTGCAATTGTTTGAGAAATTGCAACCATTGAGATTGGGCCAGCTGACCTGCACTGGGCAATGGGAAGAATGTAGACTCTTTTGAAGGGACCTGAAAACTCAAGGAGTGTTCTATTTTTCAAAGTCTGCTTTATTCCCTGCCCCCCAGATTAACAAATTGGCACCCTACCTGGTCTTGTGGGGTATAAGAAATGCAGGAAAAAGAGAGTCATTGAGTTTGCAACACTGTGTTGTGTTTTGGAAATGGCCATGGGCAGTGTGAAGCAGGTTTGCTGGATGCCTGCATGGAGACCCGATGGAGCTGTGAGGATGAGCCGTGGCTTGCAGTGGAGACCCAGTGTATTTGCCAGGACCACGACATGGCTGCTAAGGAGCTGTGGGCCTCAATTAAGTTTTCCAGAACTGGGGCTGGAGAGATGGCTTAGTGGTTAAGCACTTGCCTGTGAAGCCTAAGGACCCCGGTTTGAGGCTCAATTCCCCAGGACCCACGTTAGCCAAATGCACAAGGGGGCGCACGCGTCTGGAGTTCTTTTGCAGTGGCTGGAAGCCCTGGAGCGCCCATTCTCTCTCTCACAAATAAATAAAAATGAACAAAAAAATTATTTTAAACTTTTCCAGAACTGTGAGAAGCCTAGCTGAAGGGGCAGAATTGCAACGCCAGAGACTTGTTGCTGGTTAGAATTAATCGGACTTGGAGATTTGTCACTGGCTAGAGTTGTTGGACTTGAAGCTACAGAGTTTGATGTTTGCCCTGGTTGTTTTAAATCTTGCATTGGCTGAGTATTTCTTTGCTATGCCCAATGCCATCTTTTGCAGTGGGAATGTTTATTCTGTGCCATTAAGGGTTTGGGGGGGATTTTCTGGTATTATGGCTCAGTTAAAAGACCTTGTACTATGGGGGTGTATGAACATCACTACAATTGATCATATATATATATATGGATTTTAGCCAGGAGTGGTGGCGCACACCTTTAATCCCAGCACATGGGAGGCAGAGGTAGGAGGATTGCCATGAGTTTAAGGCCACCCTGAGACTCCATAGTGAATTCCAGGTCAGCCTGGGCTACAGAGAGCCCCTACCTTGAAAAACCAAAAAAAAAAAAAAAAAAAAAAGCATATACATACATAGGGACTTTTAAAGTTGAATGAACATATTGCGTCTTACATTATAAATGGTTATCAGTTTATGGGCTCCAGGGGCGGAATGTGGTGGTTTGATTCAGATGTCCCCCCATAAACTCAGGTGTTCTGAATGCTAGGTTCCCAGCTGATGGAGATTTGGGACTTGACATCTCCTGGAGGCAGCGTATTGTTGGGAGCAGGCTTATGGGTGTTATAGCCAGTTTCCCCTTGCCAGGGTTTGGCACACTCTCCTGTTGCTGTTGTCCACCTTATGTTGGCCAGGGAGTGATGTCCACCCTCGGCTCATGCCATTGTTTTCCCCTGCTATCATGAAGCTTCCCTTCGAGTCTATAAGCCAAAAGAAACCCTCTTTCCCCAAAAGCTGCTCTCGGTCGGGTGATTTCTGCCAGCAATGTGAACCTGACTGCAATCATGATAAAGGCACACACAGGTACGGTGGAAGATGACCACATCACTAGAATGACAGATCTTTAAAACACACTTTTTTTTCCCAGATATACAATAGTGCAGAATAAGCAATCTAAGGTCACCGAGGATGCCACCGCACACCAGAAGGCACAGTAGACAAGGAAGTGTCCTCCATTTGAGCCATCAGAGTGAGCAGGCGGGTGCCCACTGGTACCTTCAATTCAGAGCCCAGCCCCCAGAGCTGTTTTAAATCACCTCACCTGATCATACAGACCTCAAGGCCACAGGCATTAAATGTGACAGGAAGGCACATTTCTATAAGGGCAAAGAAGAAGCCACTGAGGAAAATAGAATATTACTTTGGTTTCAGACATCAGCACAGTAAAACACGTATGACAAAAATGCTCAGAAAACTGAAGGTGATAAAGGTTCTTTCATATATGAAGGTTGCGGGGGAGGAAAGGTTGATCTTTCAGAATCTGGCCGCGGGAATTGCTAAAAAGCAGAGCAGAGGAACTGGAGAGGCAGTTCAGCAGTTAAGGCACTGGCCTGCAGAGCCTAACGACCCAGGTTTGGTTCCACAGTACCCACGTAAAGCCAGATGCCCTCAGAGTTATCTCGAGTTCCTTTGCAGTGGCTGGAGGCCCTGGCTCACCCATTCTTTCTCTCTCTCTCACAGACACACACATTCTCTCTCTGCGTGCATATAAATAAATAAAAATATTTGAGGGCTGGAGAGATGGCTTAGCAATTACGCGCTTGCCTGTGAAGCCTAAGGACCCCAGTTCGAGGCTCGATTCCCCAGGACCCACGTTAGCCAGATGCACAAGGGGACGCACGCATCTGGAGTTCATTTGCAGTGGCTGGAGGCCCTGGAGCGCCCATTCTCTCTGTCTCTCTGCCTCTTTCTCTATCTGTCGCTCTCAAATAAAAAAATTAAAATATATATATTTGAAAGGAAAAAAAGCAGAGAAGAGATAAATAGGACTTGTAAGATAAGCTACCATGGTGATGAAAGTCACAGGTTGTGAATGAAAGTTGCATATTTGAATCTACAGATCGACGCACAAGAGGAGATGTCTGTTACTCTGTCGTGACAACCTCACCTTTCTCCTGATCGGGAGTAGCATTTGTCCAGCTTGTCTCCTTTGGTCACAAAATAAACTGTGTTGCACATTTCTTCTCCCTGCTCCTCATGTGGCCACCTGGTTAGGTGACAGTCCATGCCTGGTGATTTTGTGGTCCCTTCTTTTGGCTCAGTGTTCCTGCTTAGAATCTGGAAGGTTCTGGGTCCTTTTAGACTGCTGTAACCAAACACCTTACCCTGGGTGGCTCATAGACAACAGGAACCTATTTCTCATGCTTCCAGAGGTTGGTAAGTCCAACAGATCTGATGTCTGGTAAGGGGCTGATTTCTGGCTCATAGATAGTATCTGTGTCTTCATAATGTTGGAAAAGGTTAAAAGAAAAACAAAACCTCCCTTGAGTCTATTTCCAAAGGGTACTGTTCTCCTTCACGAAGGCTTCCCCCTCAATGACCTTCAATATGACCTAGCACCCTTACCTTGGGGTCAAGGTTCTAACATGTGAGCCGGGGCCACGGACCACAGAAGCCTTTGTGGTGCAGTCATCTCAGCCCTCGCTATGGAAGCCTCCAGCCCGAGGGCGTGGGGGAGCTTGACTCCCCCCAGAGGGGGAGACTCAGGCTCACTCCTGATCCTCCTATTTCATCTTACAATTCATCGTGAATATAGCTCTAGCCTGCCTGATGCAGACGCCCCAAGAGCTCTCAATGGAGAGTCAAGAACATCTCACACTGCTTCCAGTTTTCCTGACATTCTAGTACTTGGAACCACCAGGTCCATTACCAGAACCACTATCACCCCCAAATCACACACCCTCCCCCCCAGACATCAGCCTGAAGAAAGGCGCTCAGAAAACACTTTCCTCTTCCAATATGGAAGACAAGACTAAGACAAAAAAGTGAACTTTATGCCTTTAATCCCAGCACTTGGGAGGCAGAGGTAGGAGGACTGCTGTGAGTTCAAGGCCACCCTGAGACTACATAGTGAATTCCAGGTCAGCCTAGGCTACAGTGAGACCCTACCTCGAAAAACAAACAAACAAGAAACAACAAAAGTACTTTTTTAAATAACTTAGCTGGATGTGGCAGCACACACTTTTAATCCCAGCACTTGAGGGGCAGAGGTAGGAGGATCGCCGAGAGTTCGAGGCCACCCTGAAACTCCATAGTGAATTCCAGGTCAGCCTGAGCCAGAGTGAGACCCTCCCTCAGAAAATACACAAACAACAGAAAGAATTTACACGTGTAGTTAGTTAGGGTCCTTTATATGGGTCAAGCATCCAGCGTGTAAGGAGGGACCTGATTGGTTGGTAGACTCAAGAGCTGATTTAGGAGGGGCCAGCTCACTCAGGTGTCCAAAACCGAGTAAGAAACAGGCAGTTGTTGCTGTGGGGGGAAGAGGGGTGTTGCTTGTAGCCATCTTGGATGAGACTCGATCAGACATAGGTCCTAGTCTTGACAAGTTAGGCATGGTGGCATGAGTCCCTGGCTGTCTGCCCATAAAAAGCTCTTTTGTCCTGTTTCTCCTTCATTAGGAGGCTAACTCAAAAGGATTATGATGAGTTCAAGGCCATTCTGGATACACAGTGAAAACCTGTCTCATAAGCAAGTAATTCTATTCTGGTGATTAAAAAAAAAAAATCTGGCCATAGGGCTGGAAGGATGGATAAGTGGTTAAGGCACTTGCCTGCAGAGCCAAAGGACCCAGGTTCGATCCCCCAGGACCCACGTTAGCCAGATGCACAAGGGGGGCACACATGTCTGGAGTTCATTTTCAGCGGCTGGCGATCCGGGTGTGCCCATTCTCTCTCTCTCTGTCAAATAAATAAATAAATAAAAATAAAATATATATATTTTTATAAAGTTGGCCATAAGCTCCCATTATTTTCTTATTCTCACTGCCTTAACTACCTAAATTCCTATCACAAGGCAATAGGTTACTAAGGAATAGAAGCAGATTATTTAACCCATATGGAAGTATCAAAAAAAAAAAGCACATTTCTTTAAACCAGAGATGTTCCCCTTGTTTATACAGATTTCTGTAAACAGAGAAAGTACATTATTTTCAATTGCTTATGGGGTATTCATAAAAATGATCATGAACTTGGACCAAATAATACTTACATAAATCTCAGATCATAAAGATTTTATAAACCACATTCTTCTTTGCTCATGCCCACAACTCAATTAAGCTAGAAATCAACAAGAGAGTATGAAAACATAACCAAAGTAGAAACACAACCACTTCAAAATTAAAGCATGATTTTCAAGATAGTCCCTGAATCAAAAAAGAAAATAAAACCGTACTTAATTTATGCACTAAAAAAGGAGAACAATTTATAGCAAAAACTACAGGAAATGGCTATAAGGTAATCACAGGAAAATGCACAAACATTCCTTAAGTATTTTATAAAAGAAAAACAAAAATAAGTGGACTGGCCCTCTTTCTTCAGCATTATAATTGTCTAGGTATTTCCTAGCTTCTTGAATATTCCTGAGTGATTTAGATAGGAGGAAGGCTGAAATGCAAAATGAAATGAATTTTACAACTTACTCATAGAAAACATTTAACAGGGAATTGGGGCTGTAGCTCAGTTGGTAGAGTACTTGCCTAGCGTGCATGAAGCCCTGGGTTCCGTCCTCAGCACTATAAAACTGGTGGTGATGCATCTGTAATCCCGCCACTTGGGAGGTAGAGGCAGGAAGATCAGAAGTACAAGGTGGAGCTGGAGAGATGGCTTAGTGGTTAAGGCGCTTGCCTGCCAAGCCTAAGGACCCACGTTTGACGCTCCAGATCCCACGTAAGCCAGATGCACAAAGGTGAGGCAACTGCAAGGTCGCACATGTCCACTAGGTGGCGCAAGCGTCTGGCGTTCAATTGCAGTGGCTGAGGCCCTGGCGTGGCAATTCTCTCGCATTCTCTGTCTCTGTCTTGCTCACTCTCTCTAAAATAAAATGTTAAAAAAATATTTTTAATAAAGAAGTACACAGTGATCCTCAGTTATGTGAGACCCTGTCTCCCAAAAAAAAAAAAAAAAAAAAAAATCGAAAGGAACTGAGGAACTCAGATGCCATTGACACATATTTGCCTCCAGTTTGATTTTTACATTTTGTGGATGCCAGGGATAAAAGACAAATTTTCAATTTTCTCTAAAGTAAAGAGTTATCTCAGGCATGGATTATTCACATATTTCTTTAAAAACAAACCTTTTGGGCTGGGGAAATGGCTTAGTGATTAAAGTGTTGGCCTGCGAAGCCTAAGGACCCCGGTTCGATTCCCCAAGACCCATGTAAGCCAGATGCACCAGGGGGCGCATGCATCTGGAATTCGTTTGCAGTGGCTAGAGGCCCTGGTATGCCCATTCTCTCTTTCTCTCTATCTGCCTCTTCCATTCTCTCTCTCTCTCTCAAATAAATAAATAAAATATTTTTTTAAAAAAACTTTTGGGCTGGGGAGATTGCTTAGCTGTTAAGTGCTTGCCTGTGAAGCCTAAGGACCTCAGTTCGAGGCTCAATTCCCCAGGACCCACATTAGCCAGATGCACAAGGGGGCACATGTGTCTGGAGTTCATTTGCAGTGGCTGGAGTCCCTGGAGTGCCCATTCTCTCTCTGTCTTTCTCTCTCTCTCTGCCTCTTTCTCTCTCTATCATTCTCAAATAAATAAATAAAAATAAGCAAAAAAATTTAAATAAAAACCTTTTATTTATTTGAGAGAAAGAGAAAAAGAGGCAGAGAGAGAGAATGGGAACGCCAGGGCCTTCAGCCCCTACAAGTGAACTCCAGACATATGCGCCACCATGTGCATCTGGCTTATGTGGGCCCTGGGAAATTGAACCTGGGTCCTTTGACTTTGCAGGCAAGCGCCTTAACCATTAAGCCATCCCTCCAGCCCCGTTCACATATTTCTAAGAAGGAACTGGCCATTGACCAGCTCTTAGAAGGCAAGCTCAGAAAATCCTGCCTGGCCAGGGTCCTTGGATACCTGGGTTATTATGGCCAATGCTCAGCAGCCTAAGCACTTGTTAAACTTCACTGAACGCGGGTAACCAGAAGCTTGCACCTGGCTTCTCCCGGACATTGGCTGTGGTCGTTGGAAGGGATGGCCCCCAATATATAGGATTTTATTGATGTTTGTCATTTAGATCTGCAGCCACCTGGCTGGAGGAGGTGTCACTGTGGGTGGATCCTAGGGTCCAACCCTGATGTGTGGGGGTGGATCTGGAATTCCAAAGATGTACAAAGGGCCTGAGCTTTGCCTGGAGTTTCTGAGGTGTGCTTGCTTGCTTTATGGTGTTGGTGGCTTGTGGCTTCTCTCTCTCCTCTCTGTTTGGACCTTTGAAAGCATGTATGGTGATCCAGGCCAGCACCTGGGAGGCTGAGGCAGGAGGATTGCAAGTTGGAAGACTACGTTGAGCTACATAGTGAGTTTCAGGCCAGCCTGAACTATGTAATGAGACCTCATAAATGGCTTAGCGGTTAAGCGCTTGCCTGTGAAGCCTAAGGACCCCGGTTCGAGGCTCGGTTCCCCAGGTCCCACGTTAGCCAGATGCACAAGGGGGCGCACGCGTCTGGAGTTCGTTTGCAGTGGCTGGAAGCCCTGGCGCGCCCATTCTCTCTCTCTTCCTCTATCTGTCTTTCTCTCTGTGTCTGTCGCTCTCAAATAAATAAATAAAAAAAAAAATTTAAAAAAAAAAGTAAATGAATGAATGAATGAATACATTAATTAATTTAAGTTAAGATTAAAAAACGAACAGGGCATTGCTGCTCACACCTATAATCCTAGCACTTGGGAGAATCACACAGGAGGATTGCCAAAAGTTTGAGACCAAACTGAATTATATATTGGTTTCCAGGTCAACCTGGTCTATGGTGTGAGGCACTGATCTCAAAAAATAAAAAATAAATAAATAAACAAACAAATTCTAGAGTAATAAAATAATTGGGCTCTAGAACACGGAGAAAAAAAATGGGATAGAATGGAATGCATGAGAAAAGAACCCACACATACATGGTAGAAACTGGGTTTTTGAGCAAAGCTGGACTTACAGTGTCTAAAGAAAGGACACACTTCTCACTACAGGCTCCTCAAGTCCCATCAGGGGACAGCTGGTTACCCGCAGAGGCTGTGTGCCACCATTTCACAGACGTGTACTTCTTGCCCGGCTGGTTGATTTCGTAAGCACACCCAACGTTTTCACATAGGCCATGTTCACAGCCCTGGGGCCCATGCCTCACATGGGTTCCTTCTGCATGAAAGGAAGGTCACCCAGAGCCACTTTCCTGTTAACATCACATCATGCAACCTGTACCTTTGTGTGTTTCCATTGCATCTCTAACATTGCCTGGCACTTCCTAGAAGTGAATACCTCTCTCTAAGTCCCGTTTCTTTCTTTTTTTCTTTTTTATTTTTTTGCCCATTTTTATTTATTTAGTTGAGAGTGACAGAGAGAGAGAATGGGTGCGCCAGGGCCTCCAGCCACTGCAAACGAACTCCAGATGCGTGCGTCACGATGTGCATCTGGCTAACGTGGGTCCTGGGGAATTGAGCCTTGAACCAGGGTCCTTAGGCTTCACAGGCAAGTGCTTAACCGCTAAGCCATCTCTCCAGCCCTCGAAGTCCCGTTTCTGTAAAGGAGAGCTATGCCCAGTGCATTATTTCCTCAACCACTAGCTGTTAAGGCATGTTACTGAAGTTGTCTTTTTGTTTGGGTGTGTGTTGGGGGGGGGGGATGGATGTTAAGGATCGAATTCAGTACCTCACCTTGAATTTCTGATCCTCCTGCCTCCACCTCCCAAGTTGTGAATTATAGGAAATACCGCCATGCTTGCTTTACATGATGCTGGGGAGCAAACCTTGGGCTTTATACAAGACAGGCAAGCTGTCTACCACTTGAGCCACCCTTCCAGCCTCCGTGTTCTTCTTGATGTGGCTCTTTTCACAGAATGGTGGAGGGTCAGGGCACTTCTTGCGACCTTCTGCAGGTCCAGCTCTCAGAGAGCAGCAAGATTCACGTTGCAGTCAGGTTCGCATTGCTGGTAGAAATCACCCAACCAAAAGCAGCTTCGGGGGGAGGGGAAAGAGGTTTATTTGGGTTTTGGGTTTACAGGCTCAAGGAAGAAGCTCCACGATGACAGGGGAAAACGATGGCATGAGCAGAGGGTGGGCATCACCCACTGGCCCACATAAGGTGGACAACAGCAACAGGAGAGTATGCCAAACGCTGGAAAGGGGGCACTGGCTATAACAACCAAAAGCCTGCCCTCCAAAATACACTGCCTCCAGGAGGCGTTAATTCCCAAGTCTCCATCCGCTGGGAACCTAATGGTTCTGCATATGTTAATAATATTTGCATTTGAAACTGATGTGATATAATGATGAATGACTGATTTTTCATTCATGTTTTTGGCCTGGATTTTAAAAAATTTGTTTATGAAAGCCAGAGAGAGAGAGAGAGCAAGAGTGAACATGGGTGCATCAGGGCCTTCAGCCATTGCAGACGAACTCTAGATGTGTGCGCCCCCTTGTGCATCTGGCTAACATGGGTCCTGGGGAACTGAACCTGGGTCCTTTGGCTTTGCAGGCAAATGCCTTAGCCGCTAAGCCATCCCTCCAGCCCTGATTTTCTTTTTCTTTTTCTTTTTCTTTTTTTAATTTGAGAGCGACAGACACAGAGAGAAAGACAGATAGCGGGAGAGAGAGAGAATGGGCGCGCCAGGGCTTCCAGCCTCTGGAAACAAACTCCAGACGCGTGCGCCCCCTTGTGCATCTGGCTAACGTGGGACCTGGGGAACCGAGCCTCGAACCGGGGTCCTTAGTCTTCACAGGCAAGCGCTTAACCACTAAGTCATCTCTCCAGCCCCCCAATTTTCTTTTTTCTTTTAATCTTTTTTTTTTTTTCAGGCAAGACATCATGTAGACCAGGCTGGCTTCAAACTTGCTACGTAGTCACAGCTGACCTTGAACCTCTTGCTTGTGCCTCTCAAGTGCTGGGATTACAGGCATGTGCCGCCAAGCATAGCTCTATGTGTTAGCTAATCTTTGTTGTTTTTTGTTTGTTTGTTTGTTTGTTTGTTTTTGAGATGAGGGTCTTGTGGCGTAGCCCTGGCTGGATAAACTTCCTATGTAGGTAGACCTGGCTGGTCTCGAACCTGCTCTGATTCTTCTGCCTCTGTCCCCCCCCAACACACACACATGCCCGTTGTTGCAGCTCAATGAGTGGTGGGTCTTTTCTGCTTTATGAACAGGGAGGGGGCGTTTCACTGCCCCTGCCCCTGGCAAGCTCTAGAGATGCACTGGAAAACAAGGCGAAGGCTCCTTTGGGAGTATGAAATCAGTAAAATTGTCAAATCTCCTTTTTCTTTCTTTTTTTAAAAAATATATTTAATTAATTAACTTTAAAAATATTCATTTGAGACAGAGAGAGAGAGAGAATGAGCACTCCAGGGCCTCTAGCCATTGCAAATGAACTCCAGATGCATGTGCCACCCTGTGCATATGGCTTATATAGGGCCTGGAGAATCGAACCTGGGTCCTTAGGCTTCACAGGCAAGTGCCTTAACTGCTAAGCCATCTCTCCAGCCCTCTTTTCACTTTTTTTTTTTTTTTTTCTGGTTATTTGAGGTAGGGTCTCACTCTAGCTCAGGCTGACCTGGAATTCACTATGGAGTCTCAGGGTGGCCTCGAACTCACGGCGATCCTCCTACCTCTGCCTCCCTAGTGCTGGGATTAAAGGCGCACGCCACCATGCCCAGCTATCTCTCTGTTTTCATTTGGTACAATAAAATCAGATTCCGGGCCTGCCCCAGGGTGGACACGTGTGGCAAATGCAGTGAGCCTCACAGACCTCTGCCCTGGCCAGAATGTGGCTCCGTGTGGTCCAGTGGCTTCTGCTCCCATGCCAGGCTCTTGCGCCTCCCGTGGAAACCTCTGCGTGAGCACACACAACATTTCCCCTCCAGGTCAGCCAGCACTGAAGCACAGACCCTTTGTCCTTTTATCGGGGCAGCCTCCAACCTTTGATCTCTTGACCACATCTAATTCTGGAAGAAATCACTTCCCACCCTCTTTGACTTAACAGCCATTTAGGCACTTTGCAAAGTCTCTTCAAGTCACTGAGACCCTCACAAAAGACTGGAAGAGCCCTTGTCTTTAAAGCCATAGCAGCTCTCCTCAAGTTTCTCTTGTCATCTCTCTTCTCTTTCAGAAGTCACTGGAAAACTGTTCTGTGGACAAGACTCTCCCCTTCCCCACTGCCCAATGTTCTTTGCTCTTGTGGGGGTCCAACTTTTCTTTTCTTTTCTTTTCTTTTCTTTTCTTTTCTTTTCCTTTCTTTTCTCCTTCCTTCCTTCCTTCCTTCCTTCCTTCCTTCCTTCCTTCCTTCCTTCCTTCCTTCCTTCCTTTCTTCCTTTCTTTCTTTCTTTCTTTCTTTCTTTCTTTCTTTCTTTCTTTCTTTTTGTAATAGCACATTGATTTCAATGGGGTTCCAGGTAGGGAAAGAAATAAGTTAATCATTTTACCGTCAGAGATTTGCAAGGCTGAAAGTGTAGTTTACTGTTAGAGCACTTGCCAGTAGTAGGGTGAATCACGAAAGATGGGTGGCTGGGCAGACATCAGGCTCAGAGGTCACCAGAGGCCAGACCCAACTTCCCGTTTCCCTGGTAACATCAGAAAGGGAGACAATCACAGTTGCCCTTCATAGGGTTGCAAGTGCCCATCTGAAAGGGGGGGAGGGGGGGATGCAACAGGGCTTTTGTTGAGAGAAAGCTAGTTTGAATTTTACCTGTGACTCCGGTTGGGGCCTTGGTAGTCTAGGCTTCCCGAAACACAAGATTATGGTCCCCTCCCTTGAGAGTTCATCCAACTGAGCCTGCAGACCACTTGGCAGAGACCACCCCTCACATCCCACACACACCCCAGCATTGTTTATAGATGATCCACTGTATCCATGGCATGTCTAAAAATACGAATATACAGAAGATCTCTAGACAGTCAAAGCTTTTTATCTGTTATAAGAGAAGAGAGTCAGAAAAACAATTAACAATTAGCTCTTCCTTCCCCCCCCTCCCTTTGCTATAGGGTCTTACTGTGGTCTAGGCTGAGCTGGAATTTACCATGTAGTCTCAGGCTGATCTCGAACTCACAACAATCCTCCTACCTCTGCCTCCTGAGTGCTGGGATTAAAAAGTATGTGCCACCACGCCCAGCCAGATGTCTGCTTAAATTTTGTTCTCATTCAAACACACAGAGTACTTGTTTAAGTTCATGAACCTTGGGTTAAGTGGGAAAACTTGAAAAGTTTCAAAAAGTTAACAGCTGAAATTGTTTTTAGTTTCCTGGAAATTCTACCTTTTTTCCCCCCATTATATTGACTTAAAAAATTTATCTATTTGTGTTTTAAAGATTTGTGTGTGTGTATGCACTCAGGAGGCAGACGTAGGAGGATCGCCAAGGGTTTGAGGCCAGCGGGGGTTACAGAGTGAGTTCCAAGTCACCCTTGGCTAGAGTGAGATTCTACCTCGGGGTTGGGGGGGGGGACCAACAGGACTAGAAATAGGTCCTAGGTTCAATTCTCAATACTTCCAAAACAAAACAACATAGTTTGTTAAGCTCAGTTTATCAACAACTATTTGCTTTAACTGATCTGCACCAAAAATAGATTAGTGAGTCTACCTGGTACTTCTTTTTTTTTTTTTTTTTTTTTTTGCAAGGTAGGCTCTCACTGTAACCCAGGCTGACTGGAGTTCACTAAGTAGTCTCAGGGTGGCCTCGAACTCACGGCGATCCTCCTACCTCTGCCTCCCGAGGGCTGGGATTAAGGGAGTGCACCACCACGCCTGGCTACCTGGAACTTTTGAGGAATTACCACAACGTCCAGTTGTTGGCCAACTGACTCTGTACTGGGCTGGATAGAGAGACTTGGCATGATGCCCCAAGGTATGATGCCTGGATTTGCTGAGTACTTTGAACTAAAGGAGATTGGCAGGCGCTCGGAAGAAAGTTCTGTCTGACTTTCTCCTGCCCTCCTATCTCTGTCTCCTGCCTCTCTTTCCCCCTGAAGGAGTCAGAGAAATCTGAAAATATCCCCCCACCTCTTTAACTTTATTTTTATTTATTTATTTGAGAGAGAGAGAGAGAAAGAGGCAGGGAGAGGGAGGGAATGAGCACTTCATGGCCTCCAGCCACTGTATACGAACTCCAGACACATGTGCCCCCTTGTGCATCTGGGTCCTGGGGAATTGAATCGGAGTCCTTAGGCTTCACAAACAAACACCTTAACTTCTAAGCCATTTCCCCAGCCCCTTATTTTTTTAATTAATTAATTTATTTGCAAGAAGAGAGAAAGAGAGAGAGAGAAAGAGAGAGAGGATGGGCATGCTGGAGCCTTCAACCACTGCAAACAAAAACTCCAGATGCATGTGCCACCTTCTGCATCTTGCTTTACATGGGTACTGTGGGATCAAACCCAGGTTGTTAGGCTTTGCTAGCAAATGCCTTAACCGCTGAGCAATCTCTCCACCCCTTATTTTGTGATAATATTCTTATTTATTTATTCACAGAGAGAGAGAGAGAATGAGCATACCAGGGCCTCTTGCCTCTGCAAACGAACACCAGATGCATGCACCACACTGTGTATCTGGCTTTACATAGGTACTGTGACATCAAACCTGGACACACAGGCTTTTCAAACACCACAACTACTGAGCCATCTCCCCAGCCCTCATGGTCTTAATGCTAGGGCTACATCAGAAAGAAAAATATGCCAGAAAACCAGGCAAAGCCACGTTTTTAAAACAAATCAGAAATAACTGAAATCATAAAACTTAGAAAGCTGAGAGGCACATGATGAAGAGTGGAAGTAAGAATATTTCTGGGCTGGAGAGATGGCTTAGCTGTTAAGGCCCTTGCCTGCGAAGCCTAAGGACCCATGTTCGATTCTCCAGATCCCACATTAGCCAGACACACAAAGGTGAGGCAAGCGCAAGGTCACACATGCCCACTAGGTGGCGTAAACGTCTGGAGTTCAATTTCAGTGGCTGAGGCCCTGGTGTGTTTATTCTCTCTCTCCCCCTCTGTCTCTCTCTCTCTCTCTCTTGTTCTCACTGTAAAATTAATTTATTAATTTAAGAAGAATATTTTAGTCTGAAGAACCTGGATGCAAATGCTTACAAGTTCTGAATTGAAGTTTCCAGGAGGGAAAAAAAAAAAAAAAAAAAGGCACACCTGTGTTAAAGATTCTCCACGGTAGATTGACTGGAACTTTCATGATTCATGGAGAACTGAAACATTGCAGCTCTGGTGCCAGATGATTTTGAGCTGTCTGAGGCCCCTAAGTAGACATTCATCATTCACCTCTACATCCCTGTGACTATTAGGTATCCTACTGGAACGTCCTAACAGATGCCTAGCTTCCGCTCACCCAAAGGCTAAGAATGTCATTGGGGATGGAGAGATGGCTTAGTGGTCAAGGCACTTGTCTGTGCAGCTGAAGGGCCCAGGTTCAATTCCCCAGGACCCACATGAGCCAGATGCACATGGTGGCGCATGCATGGAGTTCATTTGCAGCAGCTAGAAGCCCTGGAATGCCCGTTCTCTCTCTCTCTACCTCCATCTCTCTCATAAATAAGTAAATATTAAAAAAACAACGTTGTCAGATAGCATCTGAGGCCCATAGCAGAGACTTCCCCATTTGCTCTAAACCCACCTACTTGATGTTCCCTCAAGTATATTTGCAAAGTGTCGATCTGTGACTTCTGTTTGTTCTAGAACTGTAAAACCTTCATGAAACTGTTATGATGTTGGAATATGGTCTTCGAGGTGACCTGAATGTGTGTTCCTAAGGCCAGGGTCACTAATATTTGGCTCCAGAAGAAACAATTTCTTATGCCTTCTAAAAATATATATATAATTTATTTATTTGAGAGAGAGAAAGAGAGAGAGAGAGAATGGGCACGCCAGGGCCTCCAGCCACTGCAAACGAACTCCAGACACGTGAGCCACCTTGTATATCTGGCTAATGTGGGTCCTGGAGAGTTGAAACGGGATCCTATGGCTTTGCAGGCAAACACTTCAACCGCTAAGCCATCTCTCCATCCCCTATTTCTTATTCCTTTTGAGGGGAGATGTATGTTTTTTTTTTTTTGTTTTGGTTTTTTTTTTTTTTTTTTTTTTTTTTTGCATTGACAGGGTTCTTGGAGGTTTCTGAGCAAGGAGAGAGCAGTTCTTGTCACTGCTCAGTAAAGTAGCAAGGAAGCCAGAGCCTCGAGGTGCCCTGGTGAAACTTTCTGCCTGTGAAGCACCAACCAGTTATTAGTAGGTTGCTGGCCCTGTAAATGTGGGACAGGCCACATTGCCTTTGAGGATGGCTTTTGAACAGTGAAAACATTATGTACTTATTTCAGAAAACTGATATTCAAGTTGTTAAAGTACAAAATACAAACAACCAGTTATTAAAATTTTAAATTCAGTTCACAGGTTATAATAGCTATACATAACACTCTGGCAAAAGTTTAATGATCTCATCGGAATGGCCTTTGATTAAGTTTTATATTATTTACAAACTTTGTAAATCGAACCCCTTTAAATATTTCATATGCATTTATACATTTAATGGGTTCTATTTCCTTTCAAGAGATTATATTCTCTGCCTAATAAATAGACTTTCCCAAGACCTTAAGTCTTCTAAATCTCATAATACATTTTTAAACGTGTTGAGTCTTATTTTATGCCAACTGTTCTGATATTGTTTATAAATAGTAGAATGTCAACCTGGAATCACCAGTCTAAATAATCACCCTGTTGTATAATGTTATTAGCTCTATGTGGTTAACGTATTGAATACTCTAAATTCTTGAACATGACTAATTCTTAAAATACAAATGTATAGATGATCCCTAATATTTTAACTTGATTTGTTTATACCTCTGCAGAACCATGATATGGGCATTTGAGGAGTCTTTTAAAACTTCGGAGCCTCATCTCAGCTCTTGAATGGGCAATAAATAACTCAGGAGCTAGGGCCCCAGACAATCATACTGACGCAAAACATGTGTGGAGCCAGAGACCAGAAGATCAGATTTAGAAAGCTCTTATAATAGTTCAGGTCAGGGAGAACTTAGAGAGATAGAACTTAGGGCTAAAGGACAGGAATGAAGCGCCAGGGCCTCTTACCACTGCAAATGAACTCTGAATGCATGCGCCACTTTGTGCATTTGGCTTTTTTTTTTTTTTTCCCTGATTTTTCAAGGTAGGGTCTCACTCAGGCCCAGGCTGACCTAGAATTCACTATGTAGTCTCAGGGTGGCCTCGAACTCATGGAAGTTCTCCTACCTCCTCCTCCCTGGTACTGGGATTAAAGGTGTGTGCCACTACATCCGAGGCATCTGGCTTTTATGTAGATGAATCCCAGCTGGCTGGCTTTGCAAGCAAGCACCTTTAACCACTGAGCCATCTTCCCAGCCCCTGCTTTTTTCTGAGATGGTTTCATGTAACTCAGAGTGGTCTCAAACTTGATATTTAACTGAGGAAAACTTTGAACTCATGACCCACTTGCCTCTGTCCAAGTGCTGAGATTACAGATGTACGTTTGACTTTCAACATTTTCATTTTTCTTCCCCTGAGGTAGAGTCTCACCATAGCCTAGAATGACCTGGAATACACTCTGTAGTTCCAGGGTGGCCTCAAACTCCCAGTAATCCTCCTGCCTCTGCCTCCCAAATGTTGGGATTAAAGGCATATGCAAACACACCTGGCCCAACTTTTTCTTTCTTTTTTTTTTTTTTAAATTTTCTTTCTTGCCAAGCATGATGGTGCATGCCTTTAATCCCAGCACTCAGGAGGCAGAGGTGGGAGGATCTCCGTGAGTTCAAGGCCACCCTGAGACTACATAGTGAATTCCAGGTCAGCCTAGGCTAGAGTGAGACTCTATCTTGATAAACAAAATCAAGAAAATAAGTTCCTTTCTTCCTTTATGTTTTTTCTTTATTTCTTATGTACACAGCCATGTAGGTACCATTGTTAGCCTCCTCCCTGTCCTCCCCCCTCCCAAGGGACCCTCCTCATTGGGGAACGTGGGTTGTGCATTGTGGGGGTAGCCATCACTTATGGCAATGTCTCTGTGCATAATGTCCTAATAAGAGGCTCTAACATTCTTTCCCCTCCCTCTTCTGCAAATTTCTTTTTTTTAAAAATATTTTATTTATTTATTTGAGAGCGACAGACACAGAGAGAAAGACAGATAGAGGGAGAGAGAGAGAATGGGTGCGCCAGGGCTTCCAGCCTCTGCAAACGAACTCCAGACGCGTGCGCCCCCTTGTGCATCTGGCTAACGTGGGACCTGGGGAACCGAGCCTCGAACTGGGGTCCTTGGGCTTCACAGGCAAGCGCTTAACCGCTAAGCCATCTCTCCAGCCCTCTTCTGCAAATTTCCATGAGCCATGTTGTGCTCATTTTAGGTCTGCTTCAGTGATGAGGTCTTGAGAGCCTCTGTGTCTGGATCTCTGGTTTGGTAGGAGTTGAGTGTTCTCTGTGTCTATCTCCTTCACCCTTGTGCTGGTACCAGGATCACGGAGAAAGCAGCACTCTTGCGCATTTCCCCAGTTACTCTCTGGTTTCAGCTGGGGCCCTGGTGAGGTGCGATGGGCTCAATCTCTCCTCAGATTCTGCATCCATCTGAAAAAGAGAAGCAGATTCTCCAATGGAGAGTGAAGTCAACACTAGATAAATGGGATAGCCATTATTATTTTAGAGAGAATTAAATAGGTTTTGGTCCTCTTATAGCCCACGCTTGGTGGGAGCTTGATATTGGAGAGCGGGCTCATTTTTGGATATGGTTTTGACTTGTTTCCCAGCTCTAGCTATGGGTTCCACTCTACTGAACAGATCCATCAGCCAATTCAAGAGCAGTTGGTTCCCCACCATGGCTGTGGGCCACTATTGCTCTTGGGTGAGCATCACATCAGGTTGTGTGCTGCTGAGTGGCTTAGACCTCTAGTTGCTTGGATAGATGTTGGTCATTTCCCCCAGCTGCTTTCTGGCAGTAGACAAGCTGACTGTCTGGAGACTGACTCTCTTCCAGATTCCAACCAGGTCTCTCCATGGTCTGTACCAACAGCATATGGTGTCTTCAGCAGTAGGGTCTTACCACTAACCTTTGGTGGGTCATCAAGTGCTCTGATGAAAATCTGTCTTCTTTTGGGGAACCTTGTAGGTCTCTCTGATCAACAGTTCATTGTGGATGTTAACTGCATCCTGGTACTGGAAGTTACAGGTCAGTGTCAAGGGAAAAGAAGGAAAAAAAATATATGGGTAATATAAAAGAGAAAGAGACAGTGTGAGAGAGAAATAGGAGAAAATTAAGGTTAGTCTTCATCTTACCCTCTCCAGGGCCCTGATTCAGGTGTTCATCTAAGAATCTGATGAAGATTCAACATTTTAGTCTGTCTTTCAGGATATAGGATTTTATGGTACCAGTTCCATTTGGGTCCAATTTTGTGTGCCCTCCCCGCCCGTCCCACACTCCATATTGTCTCGTCCTCGAGATGCCTATGAGGTATGTCAGCATCTCAGGCAGATTCAGGTTAGGAGCCACAGATGAGTGAGACCATGCCACTATTGTCTTTCTGTGATTGGGGGAGTTTTCTGAGAATGATCTGTTCCAAGTTCGACCAGCTTTCTTCAAATTTCATCTTTCCTTACTTCTGTGTGTCATTTTTCCTTACTGCTGTGTAGAATTCCATCATGTAGGTATACCACATCTTGGTTATCCATTCATAATGATGGACATCTGGGTTGATTCCAGCTCTTACCTATTATGAATTGAGCAGCTATAAATATAGTTGGGCAAATCTCTCTGAACTGGGTCATGGAGCTTTTAGGGTAGATGCCTAGTAAGGGAATAACTGGGTCTGTTGGTAACTCTGTAGTCAACCTTCTTAGGAGTCTGTATATTGTTTTCCATAGTGGTTGTACCATCTTACATTCCCACCAACAGTGGATGAGGGTTCCTATTTCTCTGCATCCTCACCAGCATTTGTTTTCATTTGATTTTTTAATGTTTTCTGTCCTTACTGGGGTAAGGTGGAATCTCATAGTTGCTTTAATTTGCATTTCCCTACTGGTTAGGCATGTTGAACATTTTCTTACGTGTGTGTTTGCCATTTGTATTTCTTCCTCTGAGAACTCCTTGTTCAGCTCTTTGCCCCATTTTGTGAGTGGGTTGTTTGATTTTTAATTGTTTAGGTTTTTGAGTTCTTCACAGATTCTAGAAATTAGGCCTCTGTTAGTTGTACAGCTGGCAAAATTTTTCTCCCATTCTGTGGGAAATCTATTTGCTCTGCTTATTGTATGTTGGTCTATGAAAAAAAAAAAAAAAAAAAAAAACTTCTCAGCTTCATGAGATCCCAATGGTTTAGTGATTGTTTACTTTCCTGAGCTACTGGGGTTTTGTTCAGGAAGTCTTTTCCCATTCCTATAATGTGGAAAATTCCTCCTATTTTTTTCTTCCAGTAGTAGCAGAGTTTTTGGCCTTATATTGAGGTCTTTAATCCATTTGGAATTGATTTTTGTGCATGGCAAGATGTGTGGATCTAGTTTCATTTTCCCACATATGGTTATCCAGTTTGTCCAGCACCATTTGATGAAGATGTTGTCTCTTCTGTAGTCTACATTATTGTTGAATATCAAGTAGCTGTAGTTACTTGACCCAAAGTCTGGGTCCTTGATTCTGTTCCATTGGTCTATAATTCTATTTTTATGCTGGTACCATGCTGTTTTAGTTACTATAGCTTTGTAATATAGCTTCAGATTAGGTATGATGATGCCTTCAGAGGTGCTTCTTTTGCTGAGGGTATGTTTGGACATCCGAGGCCTTCTGCCATTCCATGTGAATTTTGAGACCATTGTTTTTCTATCTCTGTGAAGAACAATGTTGGGATTTTTATTGGTATTGCATTAAATCTGTATATTGCTTTTGGTAAGATTGCCATTTTCACAATGTTAATCCACTGTGGGACTGGGCAGTCTTGTTGGATTTACTTGCCATTTGATGTTTATGTTTTCCCTTTTGCACTGTGGTCTTTTCATCAGAGTGTAGGAGTCCTATTTAATTTAGGAGGAAGCTGTAGCCTACCCTTGAAATGTCTTCAGTGATTATTCCCTTTTATGTTTGCTTCAATTAGGCTTCTGATGGCAATGGAGCCTCCCTGCTCAGAGGGAAGGTGCCCACAAGACTCTCATGGGGGCCCAGGGACCTGATGAAGGGGCTTGTTGTTAAGTGGCTCAGGGTATGGGACTGAGTGGTCAGGTGACTGGGGGTGGGGAGATGGGGAAAAGCTGACTGTGTTGTGGCTGGGCTGAGGAAGGGGAAGGATGAGATTGTGTGGTGGGTGCTGTGATGCCGAGGGTGAGGTAATAAGACAGCAGTCCTATTGGGACTATATAGCCAAAAGGCCCTGGTGTGCCCGTACTCACTCACACTCTCTCTCTCTCTCTCTCTCTCTCTCTCTGTCTGTCTCTCAAATTGATTAACTAATTGATAAACAAAAACAACAAAAATCAGCAGTCACATTGTGCCTTGTTTGGTATCATATTAGCTACTGTTCTCCTTGTTGTGACCAAACACCTGCCGAACATGACTTAAGGAAGGGTTTATTTGGGATCACCGTTTGATGATATTGTCAGTCACTGTGAGACAGCCACCCACATGAGGCAGCTGGTCACACGGTATGGACAGGAGCACAGGAGAGACAAACACTGGCGTTCAGCTCACTTTCTTCCTCCTGGGCCCGTGGGATGGTGCCAGCCACAGTTAGGATGGGTCTTTCCCCCACCTCCCACCCCCGCAATTAACCGAACCTAGAAACTCCCCTCACAGACATGCCCAGAGATGTGTGATTCTCTATCTTGTCAAGTGGACAATCAAGATTAACTGTCACAAATAGGTACAAATGTGGGTCAGTCAAGAAAAGTTAAGAGCTGGAAAGACATCTCAGCTGTTCAAGGCACTTACTTGCAAACCTGATAGCCCAGGGTTCAATTCCCCAGGACCCACGTAAAGCCAGATTCACAAAGTGGTGCAGGCATCTGGAGCCATTTGCAGGGCAGGAGGCCCTGGTGTGCCAATTCTCTCTTTGTGTCTTTCCTATCTTTCTCTGCTTACAAATCATTCATATATATATAGTTGTTGTTGTTGTTGGTAGTTTTTTTGAGGTAGGGTCTCACTCTAGCTCAGGCTGTCCTGGAATTCACTATGTAGTCTCAGGGTGGCCTCGAACTCAGTGTGATCCTCCTACTGCTGCTTTCCAAGTGCTGAAGCTGAGCTGGAAGTCTCTTCCCTGTTGACTAGCTGTCAGGATGCTGGAAAGAGCTATGCAACGTATTGGGTGGAGAAGTAGGGCTTGAACCAGTCTCGAAGTTCTGAGAACAGATATAGCTCAGCATTTGTGTGTTCATTTATATCTTTAAAGATTTTAAAAAGCCTATTATATATACATATATTTTACACAATACTATATACTGCATAGATATGTATAACTATTTAGTCATGAATACAAAAATCTATTTCATTTCATTTCATTTCATTTTTTTTTAGGTACAGTCACACTCTAGCTCAGGCTGTCCTGGAATTCACTATGTAGTCTCAGGGTGGCCTCGAACTCATGGCAATCCTCCTACCTCTGCCTCCCGAGTGCTGGGATTAAAGGTGTGTGCCTCCACACCTGGCTTATTTTATTTTATTTTTTTAATATTATATTTATTTATTTGAGTGAGAGAGAGAGAGAGAAGGGCAGATAGAGATGGGCACACTAGAGCCTCTAGCCACTGCAAATGAACTCCAGGTGCATGCACCACCTCGTGCATGTGACTTACATGGACACTGGGGTTTTGAACCTGGGTCCTTAGGCTTTGCAGGCAAGCACCTTAACCACTGAGCCATCTCTCCAGCCCCCAAAATCTATCTTAGAGCTTACATGTGAACATACCCACAGCTCCAGAGTTGAGGCTGTAGCTCAATGGTACGGTGCTTATCTAGCCTGTGCAAAGCCCTTAATTCAATCGGCAGGACCACAAGAGAATCAATCAAACAAACAAAGAAACAACAACAAGAAAATGAAATGAAATGAAAGTTCTGCCCTTAGAAAAGTGCTCATACATCACGGAACTTCTGCCAATAAGTATTTATGGTTCTTGCATCATTGCACAGATATATATTACCATATAGCTCTCCTTGTAGGCATATGCCATAAAACAGAGCTGGCCATCAGCCACTACTAACATATCTAGGTCCACGAGTACAATTTTAAAGTCCTGGTAATCACTCATGATATACTAAGCCCCAATCATGCTATCTCTAGCCACTCTAGTCCCCAGAGGAAAAGTCATTTCTCAGACATGTGCCCAGTGTCCTGGCTGTCTGGGTAGACCCTGGGCATCTGCTGGGCTCCTGTGGGCACGGGTGGCAGCCCCAAGCGTGGGGAAAGCCCTTGCTGGTTTTCTGGGGTCCCTGAGAGATGAGAGAGGGCCAGGCCCTTCAAGGACCCTCGCAGTGGCAGGAAGTGGGGGCTGGGCTGGCTTCCTTTTGTAATCAGAGACTCCTTGCAGCAGATGGCTAATTACCATAATGGAGCAGAGTGAGGTGTGGCCAAGCCCAGAGCAGCTGCCTCCGATGCCACGTTGGACTTTTCCCCGCAGACCCCCCACTCCGACCTTTCCAACTGCGGGAGGAGGGGACTTTGATGACACGGTGAGAACAGATGGCCGAGAGGAAACCCTAGGGTCCTCTCTCCAGCCACTGTGGCCTCTTCCTGGGGTTAGTTGGGCTGAGCACTCCTGACTTGTGGGGAGCATCTACTCCTGACCCTGAGCCACACGACCTGGGCAGCCTGGGCCGGCCAGAGTGCCTGGATTCTGACCTTGCTACGTGCCTTTCCTACAGACAATCTTCAGAGACCCTCCCCGGTTGACCCAAGGAGTACCAAGCCTCCACGTGGAGAGACGGGCAGAGCAGCTCCTGTTTACCTAGCATTTAACATCAAATCATGCCCGGTGACTCACCTGGTATGGACCTTGAATGCTTAGAGCTGAAAACTCAACACATCATAGCAGAAGTCAAAATTAACAGGAAGCCAACAAAGCCATGGTGACCACAAAGACAGGACTCCTTTAAATTTTTTTTTTTTTTTTTTTTGCTTCAGATAACTTCTGGAGGGCTGGAGGCATAGGTAGTGAATAACCAGCATGTGTGCAGCCATTGCTTAGGGGCATAATGTTGCTGAAAGAATGAGGAGGAAGGGAGGAAGGGAGGGAGGGAAGGAAGGAAGGGAGGGAGGGAGGGAGGGAGGGAGGGAGGGAGGGAGGGAGGGAGGGAGGGAGGGAGGGAGGAAGGAGGGAAGAGAGGAAGGAAGGAGGGAGGGAGGGAGGGAGGAAGGAAGAGAGGGAGGGAGGGAGGAAGAAGCAAGGAGAGGGTAAGAGAAAGAGAAGGAGGAAGAGAAAGAGAGGGAGAAGGAGAAAGAGAAGGAGGAAGAGAAAGAGAAAAAAAAGAAAACCCTTGACAGTCATGAAGGAGAGAGGCAGGCTGGCTAAAATTGCCAAGGAGAAGCTGTTATTTATTTATTTTTGGTTTTCGAGGTGGGGGGTCTCCCCCTAGCCCAGGCTGACCTGGAATTCACTACGTAGTCTCAGGGTGGCCTCGAACTCATCCTCCTACCTCTGCCTCCCCAGTGCTGGGATGAAAGGCGTGCGCCACCACGCCGGCTTAGTCCACTGATGATTCTTGCATGGATCCCAAAGAATAAAAAGAATGACCAGCCCATGGGTGGGGTCCCCACGCCCGGCTTGAGGCTGTTAACCGTTTGAAGTGTCCTCCCCAGAGGTGTGGCTGTCAACTGAAGGCTTTTGGGAAATGACTGAATCTGAGGATTCTGACCTGGTCAACTGATTGACGTAGTGATGGCTTTGCTGGCATTGTTGTTGGTGGTGGAAACGAGGGGCCGGGCTGGTTGGAAGAAGCGGGTCCCTGGGGCATGCCTTTGAAGGACAAATCTTACTAAGCCCTTTTTTTCTGTCGTTCTGTGCTTTCTGGCTGCAGAGCTGAGAAGCCGGCTTGCTCTGCACACACCTTCACGGCCCTAACATTCTCCGCAGGCTCACAGCAATGGAGCCAGCTAATTAAATTCCCCTCCCTTAAGTTATTTACCTTGGGTATTATTTCATAGTGATTAAAAACTTGACTAAAGTCAGGCATGGTGGTGCACTCCTTTCATCCCATCACTCAAGAGTAAGAGGTAGGAGGATCGCCATGAGTTCGAGGTGACAGTGAATTCCAGGTCAGCTTGGGCCAGAGAGACCCTACCTCGAAAAAAAAAAAAAACAAAAAAACAAACAAAAAAAAACCCTTGATTAACACTGAGATCCACACACTGTATGCCTGAACATTAAAGACAAAAATTAAGCTAAGGGATGGTGAGATGGCTTCTTGGGTAAGGCACTAGCCTGTGAAGCTTCAGGACCCATGTTCGACTCTCCAGATCCCACGTAAGCCAGACACACAACGGTGAGGCAAGCACAAGGTGGCACATGCCCACTAGGTGGCGCAAGTGCAGCAGGCAGCTTCAGGTTTGCTGAGACAAACTTCCAGACCAGGCACAGTTATGGAGGAAGGGGTATTTATTGAAGCTCACAGATCCAGGGGAAGGTGCATAATGGCAGAAGAAGCTGGCCTGCCTTCACAGGTCCAAGCACAGAGAGAGAAAAAGCCACAAGCCAAAAAGCCACGCAACACACTCTGGGAACTCCAGGTGGAACTAGGCACTTTGCATATCCTTAGATTGAAATCTCAAACCCGCCACCACGCCTTAAAATCCGCAAAGTGACACCTCCTCCAGCCAGGTGGGTGCAGATACATGCTACAAATTAATAAAACACTGAATATATTGGGGACCCTCTATTCAAAGTACTGCAGTTCTGGAGTTCGATTTCAGTGGCTGAGGTCCTGGAGCCAATTCTCTCTGTGACTCTCCGTCTTTCTTTCTCTCTCTCTCTCTCAAATAAAAAAATGGGGGAAAAAATCAAGACAGATGTGGTGACATATACTTTTAATCCCAGTACCCATTACTTGGAAGACTGAGATCGGAGAATCAGTGTGAGTTTGAGGCTAGTCTGGACTACAGAGTGAGTTCCAGCTAACCCTTGGCTAGAATGAGACTCTACCTCAAAAAAAAAAAAAAAAAAAAAATTGGGCTGGGGAGATGGTTTAGTGGTGAAGGTGCTTGCCTGCATAGCCAAAGGACCCAAGTTTGATTCCTCAGGACCTATGTAAGCCAGATGTACAAGGTGGCACATGTGTCTGGATTCTATTTGCACTGGCTAGAGGCCCTAATATGTCCATTCTCTCTCTCTCTCTCTCTCTCTCTCTCTCTCTCTGTGTGTGTGTGTGTGTGTATATATATATATATACACACACACACACTAAAATCATAAAACATGTAGTAATCACCCAACTTAACAAATATTCCTCCTTAATGATCTGAAAGGACAGGTTTGATTTGTTTTTGCTTGATTGTTTTGTTACTTGTTGTTTGGTTGCTATTCTTTTTTAAAAAACAAAAGAGTTCTTTTATTTTATTTATGTATTTAAGAGAGAGAAAAAGAGAGACAGACAGAGAGAGAGAGAGAGAGAGAGAATGGGTGTTCCAGGGCTTCCAGCTACTGCAAACAAACTACAGATGCATGTGCCACCTTGTACATCTGGCTAATGTGGGTTCTGGGGAATCAAACCTGGGTCCTTTGGCTTCATAGGCAAGCGCCTTAACCACTCAGCAATCTCTCCAGCCCTGTTGTTGTTCTTTTGAGATAAGGTCTCATGTATGTGAGGCTGGCCACCATGTGCCACCACATCCAGGTTTGAATTAGGACTTCATGGAATCCTCAGAGTTCTCAACCAGAACTTAGCATCCTGGGCAAGACTGGGCTTAGTGGATAAATGAGACTATGCGACAATTATCTTTCTGCAATTTGGTGAGTTCACTGAGAATGCTCTGTTCCAGGTTTGACCATTTTTCTTCAAATTTTCATTGTGTCATTTTTCCTTACTGCTGTGTAGAATCCCATCATGTAGATATACTACATCTTAGTTATCGATTCGTCTAATGATGGACATCTGGGTTGATTCCAGCTCTTACCTATTATGAACTGAGCAGCTCTAAACATGGTTGAGCAAATCTCTCTGAACTGAGTGGAGCTTATACGGTAAATGCCCAGTAAGGGAATAACTGGGTCTGTTGGTAACTCTATAGTCAAATTTTTTTTTAGGAGTCTCCATATTGCTTTCCATAGTGGTTGTACCATCTTACATTCCCACCAACAGTGGATGACAGTTCCTATTTCTCCACATCCTCACCAGCATTTATTTTCATTTGATTTTTTTGTTTGTTTGTTTGCTATCCTTACTGGGGCAAGGTGGAATCTCATAGCTGTTTTAATTTGCATTTCCCTGATGATTAGGGATGATTAACATTTTAAGTGTCTGTTTGCCATTTGTATTTCTTCCTCTGTGAACTGTCCAGTTCTTTGCCCTATTTTGGGAGTGGATTGTTTGACTTTTTATTGTTTAGGTTTTTGAGTTCCTTGTAGATTCTAGAAATTAGGCCTTTGTGAGTTGGGTAGCCAGCAAACATTTTCTCCCATTCTGTGGGTAATCTATTGGCTCTGCTTATTGTATGTTTGTCGATGAAAAAACTTCTCAGCTTCATGAGATCCCAATGGTTGAGTCATTGTTTACTTTCCTGAGCTACTGGGATTTTTGTTCAGGGAGTCTTTTCCCACTCATATGTAGTGGAAAGTTCCTCCTATTCTTTTCTTCCGGTAGTAGCAGAGTTTCGGTCTTATATTGAGGTCTCTGATCCATTTGGACTTGATTTTTATGCAGTGAGAGATGTGTGGATCAAGTTTCAGTTTCCTGCATATGGATCCAGTTTGTCCAGCATCATTTGTTGAAGATACTGCCCGTGAATACCAACCAGGTCTAGCTCACGCAGAGGTCGTCTTCTGCATACACATGGAATTGCAAGGAACCTCTAAAAATGGGAATAACTTGTTACCATAAGTTCCGTGCATTGCTGCAATCCTGCGCTCTCAGCACCCACTCTTCCATGATGACCACTGTTGCAATTACTGTGGCTGGCACAAAGAAGCCCAAGAGCAGCTTGTGGGAGGAAAGCATTTATTTTGGCTTTGAAGGACTCAGGAACCAGAGGGATGCTATGATAGCCCTCCGAGTCATCAATAGGTCTACGTTTCTGTTTCCCAACAAGGTCAGTTTCCTGATAAGGGTATAATGGTTACTAGAAAAACCACAGACTGCCTATACCATGCACTCCTATGGTCATAGATAAAGTTTGCTTAAAATAAGTTTGCTTAAAGTTCCTCAAATACACACAGCCAATCACTGTGAAAGTTACCTAATCTGCTTGGAATCTCCTTAGCCCCTGCCCACCAGTATCGTAAGCCTATCAGAATAATGCAAGTGCAGTTACTGTTTAGATTAACCAATCACGTAACCGCCCCCTACTTCTTTGTTCAAATCCCTATAAAAACCCTGCCCTCCCGCCACTCGGGGCTCCTGCATGGATCCACTGCGCTGGTGAAGTCAAGAGTCCGAGCTTAAGCCCGAAATAAAGCTCCTTGCCTTTGCACGCGTGTTTGGTTCTCCTTGGTGGTCACTGGGGGCGCCGAGAACTGGGCATAACAGCTTATAGATTGAAGCTCCAAGATGGCATGGATGAAAATGTCACACGAGCAGAAGGTGGGCATCACCTCCTCGCCAACATCAGGAGTGTATGCCAAGCACTGGCAGGCCGGGCATGGGGGCAGACATCTTTAATCCCAGCACTCAGGAGGCGGAGCTAGGAGGATTGCCGTGAGTTCGAGGCCACGCCAAGACTACAGAGTGAATTCCAGGTCAGCCTGGGCTAGAAGAAAGAAAAAAAAGTTTCTGGTTGACTCCACCTGGAAGGTTAAATAGGACACTCACTGTGTCCCGAGAGGTTGGATTGCTGTCAGACATGGCTCCTGGACATGGACCTAGTCCACTGGAACTTCTGGATTACAAACAGTGGAAAAAATAGAAGGGACATCATTGGACACTGCCCAGGAGTGTCTGCACTAGGACTGAGGGACCCATGGGCCCACAGTGAGGCTGGAAGATACATGGGTGGCTTTGCAGACAATCTTTCCGTTACTGGTATACTGTTGAAAGGATTCAAGTGGAGCTTTGCTGCCTTTTTGATAGCGCTGGGAACCTCATGAGTATGCACCGGAGCCCCAGAATCATGGTAAGAAGCACCGCTGAATGAACAACCCCAAAATGATCTTGTGATTTCCTAAGTCTCGTGGAAAATAAGACTTCTCCACTGTGGCATCCTTTGTCTGGGCTCTGCACATTCGCCCCTGAAAGAATATTAGCATGGTTCAATAAAGTAAGAAAATTAAAACAAAAAACACTGGCAAGGGGGAGCTGGCTGTAACACCCACAAGCCCATCCCCAACAACACACCTCCGCCAGCAAGGCTCCAATTGACACCCACTGGGAATCAAGCATTCGGAACACATGAGTTTATTGCGGGGGGAGGGGGGGGGACACCTGACTCCAGCCAGCATGATTGCTATATGCCAAAAGGCTTCTGGTTACTTGGTGGTGGTGAGGTTGGCATTGCTGCTGTATGGGGGATGGCAAAATGATCCCCAAAACAATTCATGCTGCACAGGCGGGAAAGGAGAACCAAAACTGGCAAGGAGTTTGCCCTTGGGCCTTCCAGAAATACCATGGGAATCCCTGGACTTTAAACAAATCAAGGAATGAGTCAATCTTGTGCAGCTGTGAAGGGCAGCATGACCTTGGGGACACGATAGCATGCAATTTTGTGCTAGAAGTTTAAAATGCAGCTTTCTAAGACACATATTCATTTGACTTATCTAAAAGTAAAGAGCCTGAGCCGGGCGTGGTGGCGCACGCCTTTAATCCCAGCACTCGGGAGGCAGAGGTAGGAGGATTGCCGTGAGTTTGAGGCCACCCTGAGACTCCATAGTGAATTCCAGGTCAGCCTGGGCTAGAGTGAGACCCTACCTTGAAAAACAAAAAACAAAACAAAACAAAAAAAACAGTAAAGAGCTTTGTCTTGAAAACTGGACCTCAAGTTTGTCCTCAAGTCTGACTGTCTCCTGGCGACCCAGTCAACATTCGGATGTGAAGGGTTAATAGCCTTCCCTGAAAACCAAAAAGGGAGCTAACGAGTTAATGACTATCCCTAAGGCTCAGGGTAATAAAAGAAGCAACAGAGGTATTGGGGGCCCCATTAAGTTTGGCACCCATCCCTGATTGATGGACTCCCCTTAGCCTCAATGGCCTTGAAGGACCAGAGACCATCTGGAAATCCTCCCTTAGACATTCCTGGCTGAAGAAGCCTATTCTGAACAAGGACACAAATAGCTACAATTTTCTTATCAACTGTGTCTGGTCCAGCTTGTTTCTCTTAGGATCCTCCTGGCCCAGTGCTTCAGCTTTCATCCAGCAGGAAAGCTGAAGCCCCTCGCTGTTTTCTCTCAATAAAACAGTCTTGGGCTGGAGAGATGGCTTAGCGGTTAAGCGCTTGCCTGTGAAGCCTAAGGACCCCGGTTCGAGGCTCGGTTCCCCAGGTCCCACGTTAGCCAGATGCACAAGGGGGCGCACGCGTCTGGAGTTCGTTTGCAGAGGCTGGAAGCACTGGCGCGCCCATTCTCTCTCTCTCTTCCTCTATCTGTCTTTCTCTCTGTGTCTGTCGCTCTCAAATAAATTTTAAAAAAAGTTAAAAAAAAAAAATTTAAAACAGTCTTGTCTGTAGAGCTCAAGTCCGGTGCTCTCTTTGGCTTTTCTCTTACACTTTCCTTACAAAGGCCCTGCAAGCAAGGTGACAGTTTCAAAGGAGTACCTCTAGGCTAGTGGTCCTCAGTTTGCCTGGGACCCTCTTGCCTATAATAGTTCACAGCAGTCAGACCTGTTCCCTGTTTCTTGCCACGGTGTGCTATCCCTGTGATGGGCCTCATTAAGAACCACAGCTTGGGGCTGGAGAGATGGCTTGGCAGTTAAGCGCTTGCCTGTGAAGCCTAAGGACCCCGGTTCGAGGCTCGGTTCCCCAGGTCCCACATTAGCCAGATGCACAAGGGGGCACACGCGTCTGGAGTTCGTTTGCAGAGGCTGGAAGCCCTGGCGCGCCCATTCTCTCTCTCTCTCTCCCTCTATCTGTCTTTCTCCCTGTGTCTGTCACTCTCAAATAAATAAATAAAAAATGAACAAAAAAAAAAATTTAAAGAACCACAGCTTGGAGGGCTGGAGAGATGGCTTGGCAGATAAGGCGCTTGCCTGTGAAGCCTAAGGACCCAGGTTTGATTCCCCAGTACACAAATAAGCCAGATGAGCCGGGCATGGTGGCGCATGCCTTTAATCCTAGCACTCAGGAGGCAGAGGTAGATGGATCGCCGTGAGTTCTAGGCCACCCTGAGACTACATAGTGAATTCCAGGTCAGTTTTGACTAGAGCAAGACCCTACCTCAAAAAGAAAAAAAAAAAAAATCCCAAACCACAAATAAGCCAGATGCACAAGGGGGTTGCATGTATCTGGAGTTTGTTTGCAGTGGCTGGAAGCCCTGGGCTCCCATTCTTTCTATCTGCTTCTTTCTCTCTCTCTCTCCCTGTAATAAATAAAATATTATTGTATACATTTTTTGGTTTTCTTTTTTGAGGTAGGATCTCGCTCTAGTCCAGCCTGGCCTGTAATTCACTATGTAATTTCAGGGTGATCTCGAATTCAAGGCAATCCTCCTCCCTCTGCCTCCTGAGTGCCGGAATTAAAGGTATACGCCATACATCTGGCCTAAAATATTTTTTAAAGACCCACAGGACTGGAGAGATGGCTTAGCTTTAAGGTGCTTGCCTGCAAAACCTAAGAACCCATGTTTGATGCTCCAGGTCCCACATAAGCCAGATGCACATGGTGGTGCATATGTCTGGAGTTCATTTGCAGTGGCTAGAGACTCTGGCACACCCATTCTCTCTCTCCCTCCGGAGTACTGGAATTAAAGGCATGCACTACCATGCCCAGCAAAATTCTGGTCTTTTAAGGCCTCTTAACTTTTCAGTTGTTTTCTCAATTTTGTTTTTGCTTGTTGTAGTGCTGGGATCAAACCCAGGGCCTCACACATGGGAAGCAAACTCTGCATCAATGAGCTATAGTCCCAGCTTCATTGTTAATTTTTTTAAACATTTAAAAATATTTTACTTGAGCTGGAGAGATGGCTTAGTGGTTAAGCGCTTGCCTGTGAAGCCTAAGGACCCCAGTTCGAGGCTGGATTCTCCAGGACCCACGTTAGCCAGATGCACAAGGGGGCGCACGTGTCTGGAGTTCGTTTGCAGTGGCTGGAAGCCCTGGCATGCCCTCTCTCTCTCCCTCTTTCTCTCTCTGTCACTCTCAAATAAATAAAAATAAAAATAATTTAAAAAATAAAATAAAATAAGCATTTTATTTTATTTATTTGAGAGAGAGATAAAGAGTGAGAGAGGGAGAGAGAGAGAATAGGCGCACCAGAGCCTCTAGCCACTGCATACAAACTCCAATCACATGCACCCCCTTTGTGCATCTGGCTTACATAGGTCCTGGGAAATCGAATCTGGGTCTTTTGGCTTTGCAGTCAAATGCCTTAACCGCTAAGCCATCTCTCCAGCCTGAGTTTTGATAAAAGAATAACTAAGTGGCTTTCTGTTATGTTCCATGCAACATAAATAGTCCTTCCTATTTACTTACGTGACAGTCTTCTTAACCAATTTCATTTATTTCTTTATCTGTGAGTGACAGAGAGAAAGAAGCAGATAGAGAGAGAGAGAATGAGCGCACCAGGGCCTCCAGCCACTGCAAACGTACTCCAGATGTGTGGGCCCCCTTGTGCAGCTGGCTTACGTGGGTCCTGGGGAATCGGGCCTCGAACCAGGGTCCTCACGCTTCATAGGCAAGCGCTTAACCGCTAAGCCATCTCTCCAACCCTTAACCATAAATTTCTTTTTGTAACCTCCAACATCTGTAGAAAGTGAATTTCTTCTGTTCTTCTGTACTTGTAGTCTTTCTTACTTCTTGAAAAGCCTTGTAGAATGTCATCAACTTGTTCGTATTTGGGGACTGAATTGAACACTATACAGAATTAAACATTCTACAGACAGTGAGACAACAGCATTCAACAATGACGAATGTGCTCAACCTTGGCTGCTTAACCAAATATTTGTGGAGGGATTTTTGTATTTGGGTTATTTTTTGTTGTTTGTTTGGTTGATTGTTTGCTTGGTTTGGGTTTTTCGAGGTAGGGTCTCACTCTAGCCCAGGCTGACTTGGAATTCACTATGTAGTCTCAGGGTGGTCTTGAACTCACAGTGATCTTCCTACCTCTGCCTCCCAAGTGCTGGGATTAAAAGCATGTGCCGGGCTGGAGAGATGGTTCAGCAGTTAAGCGCTTGCCTGTGAAGCCTAAGGACCCTGGTTCGAGGCTTGATTCTCCAGGACCCACGTTAGCCAGATGCACAAGGGGGCGCACACGTCTGGAGTTCATTTGCAGTGGCTGGAAGCCTTGGCATGCCCATTCTCTCTCTCTCTCTCTCTCTCTCTCTCTCTCTCTCTCTCTCTCTGCCTCTTTCTCTCTCTCTCACTCTCAACTAAATAAATAAAAATTAACCAAAAAAAAAAAAAAATTAAAAGCATGTGCCACCACGCCTAGCCTAGGCTTTGGTTTTTCTGAGACAAGGCCTTGAATGTGTTATGTTCCTGAGGCTGGCCATGAATTCTGAATCCTCCTGCCTTCCCCTTCTAAGTACTGGGGTTCCAGGTGTATGCACCACCACGGCTGTTGTTACTACTGTTGTTTGTTTGTTTTGAGACAGAGTCTGGCTAAGTAGCCTAGGCTGCCCTCTATCTTGCTGTATAGCCCAGGCTGGGCGTGAACTCAAATCCTCCTGAGGGCTAGGATTCTTAGTGCGTTACCATGCCTGTCTATAGGTGATCTTGGTGGGTTAGCAAATTACCAAAAAAAAAAAAAAATTATACACACACACACACACACCGGTTCACAACTGAATCAACTTCAATGCTTACCTGTGAAGCCAAATAACCTAGGTTCGATCCCCCAGTCCCTATATAAAGCCAGATGCACCAAGTGGCACATGTATGTAGACTTTATTTGCAGCTGCTAAAGGCCCTGGAGCGCTCCCTCCCTCCCTCTCTCTCCTTGCAAATAAATTTAAAATTTTTATATAAAATAAAATAAAAGCTTTCCCCCTCAGTTTCAGGGCGCTTCAGTCAGTTTATTGGTCCTTTAGTCCCTGGTTTACTTTAATACTTTTATTTGTTGATTTGAGAGAACGGGGAGAAAAAGAGACAAGAGAGAGAATCTGGGCATGCCAGGACCCCTTGCTGCTACAGATGAACTCCAGACACATGTGCCACTTTGGATTTTTCTGTGTGTGTGTTTGTTTGTTTTGTTTTTTGAGGAGGGTCTCACTCTAGCCCAGGCTGACCTGGAATTCTCTATGTAGTCTCAGGGTGGTCCTCCTGCCTCTACCTCCCGAGTGCTGGGATTAAGAGCGTGCGCCACCATGGCCGGCTACACGTGCCACCTTGTGCATCTGGCCTTATGTGAGTACTGGGGAATCGGACCTGGGCTTGTAGGCTTTGCAAGCAAGCGCCCTCTCCCCAGCTCAAGTCCCTGGAATTTGATGAAGGTAGGTCATATCTGGTTCATCTTAGGTGACACGTCTAAACTGAAGTGGAAATGACTACCTAAATCCCACGGGTAGGTAGCCGTGACATTTCTCTTCTATGCCTGGTATGTGACATATATTTTGCTGTGATAAAACATAGCATGTCATCTCTTCCCCTTGAGAATGTTACCTCATAACTTGGCAGACCACATGTGTTATTGGCTCAATCCACTAGACTCCAAAACACAGATAAAAAGCAGACTTCGAGAGCTTAGGCCGTGGCAGAACGGCTGTCTGCCGGCCTTCAACATGCAATTAGCTTGCAGCGTTGCCTGCCAAACAAGCACTCCTCTCTCATGTCCAAGAACCTCACGTGGAGTCACTGGTCTCCACTGTGAGGGTCATGCTGGCCACTACTTTGGGGCATCTTTTACGGAAAAGGTGCACCACAAACCGCCTTTGGCCTTTGTGTCCACTGAGGCCTGCTTCCATCGTAATGGAGAAATTGCATTTTAACTTTTTGTTCATTTTAATTAATTTATTTATTTGAGAATGACAGAGAGAGAGAGAGAGAATGGGCACGCCAGGGCCTCCAGCCACTGCAAACGAACTCCAGACTCATGCGCCCCCTTGTGCATCTGGCTAACGTGGGTCCTGGGGAATGGAGCTTCGAACCGGGGTCCTTAGGCTTCACAGGCAAGCGTTTAACCGCTAAGCCATCTCTCCAGCCCCAGCAATTGCATTTTAATACTTGGACTCTTAACAGAATCACAGTTCATGATATGGTTAGCGTACTTCATCATTGCTTCACTCCCTTGTGATCCAAACCGCCCACACATACTTTATTTTTCATTTCTTTTGTGCAGCAGTGGAGATAGAATCCAGAGCTTTGAACATGCTAGGCAAGTGCTCTGCCACTGAGCTGAACGGTCAGCCTGACTCACCGGTTTCAAAATTGTGAAAGAAATAAACATGAAATGCACACACACAACTTTATTTTTCATCCACCTTTCACATGGGCATTGGGGAGGTGAACACTGACTGACAGGCTTCGCAAGTAAAAGACTTTAACCATTGAGCCATATCCCCCCACACGTAAATAAATAAATGTTTTCTTGTTTTTTTAATTGTGAAAAAAAATAAAAGCCAGGTGTGGTGGTGCATGCCTTAATCCCAGCCACTCAGAGGTCTGAGGTAGGAAGAATGCTATGAGTTCAAGGTCAGCCTTGGCTAACAGCGTGAGTTTCAGGTCATTCTGACATAGAGTGAGACCTGTTGCAAAAAAAGAGAGAGAGAGAGAGAGAGAGAAAAGAAAAATTGTAGCCGGGTGTGGTGGAGCACGCCTTTAGTCCCAGCACTCACGAGACTAAGGTAAGAGGATCACTGTGAGTTCGAGGCCAGCCTGAGACTACAGAGCGAATTCCAGGTCAGCCTGGGCTGGAGCAAGACCCTATCCCGACATGCCCCCGCCCCTCGTTTGTGACGAAAAAGGGCTGGAGCGCAGCTCAGTTAGTAGAGTGCTTGATTACCGTGCCCGCAATGCTGGGTTTGATCCCCAGCACTGAACACAATCAGATTTGAAGGCACATCTGTAATGCAATCACTGGGGAAGTGGAGGCGGGAGGAGCAGAAATTCAAGGTCATATCTTATGCAGCTCATGTGCTGACAGTCATTAGCTGCTGTGAGTTCATGAGTCCAACAGCTATGTCACGTCCAGAAAAAAAAAAGTGTTTACAATACTCCCCCTTCCCGTTGGCTCTTAACATTCTTTCCATCCCTTCTCCAGTGATACCTCCTGAGCCTTGATGGGCGTGACACAGATAAACATTTAGAGCTCAGCTTTCAACCCTCAGTTATTCTCAGCACTTTAGGCATGCTTGAACCTCTGCACTTATTCCCGTCCACTGCAAAAAAAAAAAAAAAAAAAAAAAAAAAAAAAAGGTTTTTCTGACCAAAGCTCGAAATGGCACTGTGGGCATAAATGGAGATATTTAGAAAGCAACTTAAGAGGGACATAACGTTAAGTTGGCAAGACAACAACAATAGAGTCCCCATTAGGGCTTTTTAACCTCCCAACCCACAATTTTTTTTATTATTATTTTGGTTTTATTTATTTATTTGAAAGCAACAGACAGAGAGAGAAAGAGAGAATGGGCACACCAGGGCCTCCAGCCACTGCAAACGAACTCCAGACGCGTGCGCCCCCTTGTGCATCTGGCTAACGTGGGACCTGGGGAACCGAGCCTCGAACCGGGGTCCTTAGGCTTCACAGGCAAGCGCTTAACCGCTAAACCATCTCTCCAGCACCCAACCCACAGATTTTTGACCAGGTTTATGGCACCAGACGAGTTCTTTCCTATGAACCAGGCCCCACATCCCATCCGAAAGCAACTTGTTACCCCCGTAACAGACTCGCCAATATTGCTCTGGTAGATGCATCTTGTCTAGCCAGTAGGTAATCTAACATGCAGGGTCCACAGCTAAAACGGTCTGGCAGTTAAACCACCCTTGCTTGTATAAAACGTTCCCGCTTGACTTCCTAGTCATGAACTATTTCATTTCCTGAAGGCTTTTGTGAACACTTCTTTCTCTAGCTCTTGGGTCACACCTTCATCTGCGTTCTGCCCCAAGATGTCTGTTCCTACAATTGTAACAGCCCAACCCCTTTACTTCCATTTAGTTTTTAACATATGAGGAGAAAAGAAGATCTTGTCTCTGCCAGGAGAGAACTGGATAACTGTTTATGAAGGAAACCCAACTGCAAGATCAACAGTAGAAACAGCATGCAAATTCATCATATCATTAATGAATTTATAAATTTCTAATTTTGTAGGAGTTGCACCAACATTTTTGAAAAAACATGTATTTATTTATGAGAGAGAGAGAGAGAGAATACACGCACCAGGGCCTCTAGCAACTGCAAACAAACTCCAGATGCATGCGCCACCATGTGCATGTGACTTATGTGGGACCTGCAGAATCGAACCTGGGTCTTTAGGCTTCACAGGCAAGAGCCTTAACCGCTAAAAGCAGTCTGTTATTCCAGGAAGGGTGTCTCCTGTCATGGCCAAAAAAAAAGAAAAAAAAAATAAGTAAGAGAGAGGAAGAGGAAGGAATGTTTCCCATAATTCCCTGCAAAGACACACCTTAAAGCCCTCCTGTTAAGCCCCATGTGTGAAAGCTTTCACCAGTTCCCAATCATTCCAAACTACTTACACATTTAACACTTGGGCTCCTAGAGGGACATTTCAGATCCACTTACACATCACCTTCGGAGCAGGGAGGTGATTGAAAACTGTAGAGAGAGTAAATGACTTAAGAAAAGATGAATGGGTCCTGTGAAGAACAAGTGACACTTTTATTTTTTATTTATTTAGTTTTGTTCATTTATTTATTTATTTATTTGAGAGTGACAGAGAAAGAGGCAGTTAGAGAGAGAGAGAGAGAGAGAGAGAGAGAATGGGAGCACCAGGGCCTCCAGCCACTGTAAACGAATTCCAGATGCGTGCGCCCCCTTGTGGCTAACGTGGGTCCTGGGGAATCGAGCCTCGAACCGGGGTCCTTAGGCTTCACAGGCAAGCATTTAACCACTAAGCCATCTCTCCAGCCCTAGGTGACACTTCTGACAAAGTCTGCCAGGGCCTGTTGTTGACCTCCAGTCTCCTCTCTGGTGATACTCATCTTCCCCCATGGATGAGATGTCTGTAGACAAGCTCATGGTAGCAGTATTCCACTTGGACAACCTGCCTTGAGGAATCTCAGAGAAAGTTCCCCGTCACGTTTGATGAGTACACATTGGACACCTGAATTAGAACACCTCATGGCACCCTGAAAAACATGTGTAATTATTTCAATTAATCTTTTTAATTTTTATTTATTTATTTATTTGAGAGCAACAGACACAGAGAGAAGGACAGATAGAGGGAGAGAGAGAGAATGGGCGCACCAGGGCCTCCAGCCACTGAAAACGAACTCCAGACATGTGCGCCCCCTTGTGCATCTGGCTAACGTGGGACCTGGGGAACCGAGCCTCGAACCGGGGTCCTTAGGCTTCACAGGCAAGCGCTTAACCACTAAGCCATCTCTCCAGCCCCATAAACATAATTCCAGATATATCAGTCATTGCAAGTGAATGGTCTAGTGCAGTGAAGTGACAAGGCAGAAGTGATCAGACCACACTAACATGAAATCCGGTGTGGTCAGGGCCACGTGCAGAGCTTTGAGAAAGCGCAGAGGGGGAGAAGTGTGGACATGGAGTTTCAAAGAGTGTTCCATTCATTCACCTAAGTCCCCCCTCCAACCCCCAGGGTCTGGTTGGCTTCCTTTCTCCCAGTTCTTTTTTTTTTTTTTAAGTATTTTACTTATTTAAATATGAGAGAGAGAGAGAGAGAGAGAGAGAGAAGAGAAAGGGACAGATACAGAGAATGGGCACACCAGGTGCCCTAGCCCACATGAGCACCCCCTTGTACATCAGGCTTGCGTGCTTCCCACTTGTGTGCATCCCAGGGATTCGAACCAGGGTCCTTTGGTTTCAGAGTCAAATGCTCTAACCGCTAAGCCATATCCACGTTCAGTTGCTCCCAGTTCTTGACAGAATATTTGACCCTTACATTTGTGACTCTGAGGGAAAGAAAAAGTTAACCACATGGAGTAAGGCCGGCCTAGACCTGGAACCACCGCTCTCATTGGCTGGCTGGTAAGTCATGGACCAGGCTTATTGGCCTTAGTCAGTCCAACACATGAGCAAAAGGATGGAGAGTGAGGGGCTGGAGAGATGGCTTAGCAGTTAAGGCATCTGCCTGCAAAGACAAAGGGCCCAGGTTCAATTCCCCAGGACCCACATTAGCCAGATGCACACGGGGGCACACACTTCTGGAGTTCGGTTGCAGTGGCTGGAGGCCCTAGTGTGCCCATTGTCTCTCTCTCTTTACCTGCCTATTTCTCTCTCTCTCTCTCTTAACTAAATAAAGTAAAATAAAATATTTCAAAAAAGGGATGGAGAGTGAGATGCAGAGTACCAGATTCAGCAAGAGGTGCAGGCAGATCGAGTTTCATATCAGTATTCTTCTTTATTTTATTTTATTGTTCATTTTTCTTAATTTATTTGAGAGCAACAGAGAGAGAAAGAGGCAGATAGAGAATGGGCATGTCAGGGCCTCCAGCCACTGCAAACGAACTCCAGACGCGTGCGCCCCCTTGTGCATCTGGCTAACGTGGGACCTGGGGAACCGAGCCTCGAACCGGGGTCCTTAGGCTTCACAGGCAAGCGCTTAACCGCTAAGCCATCTCTCCAGCCCTCATATCAGTATTCTATGTAAAGAGGAAGAAGTCTGAGAAAACAACATCAGCGTCCCTGATAGAGAGCCATGCTTAGAAGACGGGGCAATCTGACCCAGCCCCCAGAGTACAAGGCAGACAGAGCCGGTTATCAGCCACCGTTTGGTCACCAAGGGGACAGCGGTACTGAGGCAAGCCCGGCCAATAGCAGGGAACACTTGAGGTCACCTAGAGTTAGCCCAGCATCCTTTCTTCTCTCCCTCTGTCCCTCCCGTCCTCCGTGTGCTCCTGCACTTGTGTGGAGGTCAGAGGACAGCCTCAGGTATAATTTCTCAGGAATGCTGTCCACCTTTGTTGAGTCAGAAGCTGTCATCGGTCTTGAGCTAGATGGGCTAGGGTTCTGCCAGTCGCTGCCTCCCTGGTGCTGAGTTTACCAGTGCATGCCACCAGCTTTTTATATTTCTTTTATATTTTAAGGATTTCTTTTTATTTTTTTATTTTTATTTATTTATTTGACAGAGAGAGAGAGAGAGAATGGACACACCAGGGCCTCCAGCCACTGCAAACGAACTCCAGACGCAAGCACCCCCTTGTGCATCTGGCTAATGTGGTTCCTGGGGAATAGAACCTGGGTCCTTTGGCTTTTGGAGGCAAATGCCTTAACCGCTAAGCCATCCCTCCAGCCCAACCATCAGCTTTTTCTATGTGAGGTTTGGAGATTGAACTCATGTCCCCTACTCCTAACCCAGAGGTTCTTTTAAACTTTTCTTTTGTTTTATTTATTTTTTAATTTTATTTAGTTGAGAGAGGGAAAGAATGGGTGTTCCAGGGCCTTCAGCCACTGAAAATGAACTCCAGAAATATGCACCCCCTTGTGCATCTGGCTAATGTGGGTCCTGGGGAATTGAACCTGGGTCCTTTGGCTTTTGCAGGCAAACGCCTTAACTGCTAAGCCATCCCTCCAGCCATCTTTAAACATTTTCAAACAGGGACACAGAGAATCCCACTGGGCCTAATCATGGGTTCTGAGTAGAGACCCCAAGTGAGCTCTGACATCAGCCTAAAAGCTTTAGGCCCCACCATGCCCACTCCAAGCTGCCCTTTTTACCGTAGCTACTCCAGAGAAAAGGAGAAAAGGAGAAAAAGAGGTGTGCAGGATCAGGTTTGTGAGTTGTCTTCTTGTCTGTCAGAAAGAACCCACTGACTTGTGCATACCAGACACTTCACCAGGGAAGAAGAAATGCAAAGGATGGGCGAAGGAGCAAGGCATTAAGAGGAAAGTCGAGGCCCCAGAGAGAAAGTCATTCACTTCTACTTACTGAGGGTCACTTCTGCCCGGGAGTTCAAAGCCAGGATCCACCCAGCTAAGAGCCACTGGGCACAGCTGTACTCTCTATAAAATACCATGTAATGACTGGTTGGGGTTAATCAAATAAAATGCCCAACCCAGACCTATTAAATTCCACCACAAAAGAGGCTTTAATCAGTCTTTTATCGGCGCTGGGCCCTGGACTAATAAGACTGCTTTTGTTTGCACATATAAGAGACAATGGGAGAACCAGGCTCGGGCCGCTCTCTGGAGTACAACAAGGGAATTGTCCGCCCAACAACAGATCATTCAAGGCCATGAGAGAAGCGAGGCAGGAGAAGCTGCATGTGTCTACAAAAGTGCTCAGTGTTCACGGTCACGGCCCCAGTGTTTAAATTCAGGACGCATTCCGGCTTGAGCTTCCAAAATATAAGGGAGGACAGGGACAGAAAGACCCCAGTGTGTTCCACGTAAGCTGATCCGGCTTTGGCCCCTGTGCAGGACATTCTTGTTGGCTGCTTGCTGAAAGGAGAAAGGAAGCTGAACTTGGGTTCGGTCACCAAGCTCGGCTCACATCTCTTGGGGTGTGCTCACAGGGACACAGATTCAAGTCAGGACAGTGGGTTCCTTGCCAGACAGCGCCTATCCTGCTGGCCAAGCATCTCTTGGGCTGTGGAAAGGATGGGAGGGGACAGAACACAAAATACAGTGGAGAAGACAGGGAGGGAAGAGGGAAATGACATTTGAGCCACCCAATTCAATCCTGTTCAACAAATATTTGAATACTCATTGAGAGGCCGTCCAGAACATACCCAGATAGAGAAACCAGCACACAATTACAAAATCCTTCTGTGGGTAGAATCACAGAATGTTAAAAAGCTTTTTCCTTTACCTTTTTTTTTTTTTTTTTTTATCCTTCTTTATACTGTTGTGGTCTTCAGATGGGGGCATGGGTTTAAAAAAGTGGAGAGGGCTAGAGAGATGGCTTAGCAGTTAAGCGCTTGCCTGTGAAGCCTAAGGACCCTGGTTCGAGGCTCGATTCCCCAGGTCCCACGTTAGCCAGATGCACAAGGGGGCGCACGCGTCTGGAGTTCGTTTGCACTGGCTGGAGGCCCTGGCGTGCCCATTCTCTCTCTCTCTCTCTGCCTCTTTCTCTGTCTGTCACTCTCAAATAAATAAAATTAAAAATAATTTTTTTTTAAAGTGGAGAAGCCAGGCGTGGTTGCACACGACTTTAATCACAGCACTCGTGAGGCAGAGATTGGAGGATCACCACATGTTCAAGGCCACCCTGAGACTACATAGTGAATTACAGGTTAGCCTTGGCTAGACAGAGATCTTACCTCAAAAAAAAAGAAAGAAAGAAAGAAAGAAAGAGAGAAAGAAAAGTGGAGAAGAAGAGGGGGAAACAAGGAAAGAGATAAAGAATAAAAAGAAGCTGAGAAACACGGATCTATTCCACAAGGATACTTCACGTTTTGGCAAAATTTGGGGTTCAGCCAGAAGGATGTGTCACATGTCACTAGAGGAAGAGACCTTGAGAATTATGGATTTAGTCTAACCCAGGCATCTTATTCCAAGAAAATGGAAGTTCCAATCACGTCTGGTTTTATAGTTCACAGAGAGGAGTAGAGCCTCTGTCTTCCAGTGCCCAACCCACAACTCAGCCAGTAGCATCAAGATACCTCCTCATTCAGTGTCCCTGGAAGATTCAACTAAAATATGCTAAGCTGGGCTGGAGAGATGGGTTAGTGATTAAGGTGCTTGCCTGCGAAGCCTAAGGACTCATGTTCAGCTCTCCAGATCCCATGTTAGCCAGGGAGACAAGCGCAATGCCACGCATGTCCACTAGGTGGCACAAGTGCCTAGAATTCAATTGCAGTGACTGAGGCTCTGGTATGCCAATTCTCTCTCCCCCCCTCTTCTCTCTCTCTATCCCTCTCACTAAAAAAAAGTAAAAATACAGTAAAATATGCTAAGCATATCTAGGCATCTCTCCTGGCAGGTTCCAGTCAGCAGCTAGCTCCTGTGAGCTCATCACTTGATCTTCAGAGTTCAAATTTTGTGTGTAGACCAAGATTTTTTTCTCTTCTGCTATAGATGGAATTTTGCTTGGGGCTACCTGACTTGGCATTTGGGCACTGACGGTGGAAAAGTCATCTATGGGGGCTGGAGAGATGGCTAAGCAGTTAAGTACTTGCCTGTGAAGCCTAAGGACCCCAGTTCAAGGCTGGATTCCCCAGGACCCACATAAACCAGATGCACAAGGGGGAACATGCATCTGGAGTTCCTTTGCAGTGGCGGGAGGCCCTGGTGTGCCCATTCTCTCTCTCTCTCTCTGCCTCTTTCTCTCTGTCACTCTCAAATAAATAAATAAAAATAAACCAAAAATGTTTATTTTAAAAAGTCAGGGCTGGAGAGATGGCTTAGCAGTTAAGCGCTTGCCTGTGAAACCTAAGGACCCCAGTTCGAGGCTCGATTCCCCAGGACCCACGTTAGCCAGATGCACAAGGGGGCGCACGCGTCTGGAGTTCACATGCAGTGGCTGGAAGCCCTGGCGCGCCCACTCTCTCTTTCTCTCTGCCTCTTTCTCTGTCTGTCGCTCTCAAATAAAAATTTTAAAAATATTTTTAAAAAAGTCATCTGCCAATCATGCTATCTGGGAATGTTTACTAGATGTATGTAACTGACGATAAAATGAACAGAAAGTTAAGAAAGGGACCAGGTGCAATTGAAAGTCCTTCTGTGCATTGTGGGGTGCCCAAGGTCAGCAGTCTCTGGCCATTCTCACTGGTCATGTGGTGTTCCTGACCTGCTTTTGGTATGGCTCTGTGTTCCTGATGATATTCTGACCTGTAATTGTATGGTCTCATTTGAGATTTGCGTTCTTCCCCTCTGTGCCGTAGACAATCCATTCCGAGCTCTTCCTCGGGTGGTGTGCAAGATGTCTTTACAGAACCATGGAGGATCGCTGGTGTGGCCCATGCGAACGGGAGTGGTGATGGCAAAGTGGCTATTAGCTAAATTAGATCAACAAATTGGGCTGATGAAGCTTGGTGACATTTCCCCCCCCCCCCTTTGATAATACTGCTTTGTAAATTGTATTAATAATGCCTTTGCCTCCCACTGCAGTCTGGGACCCAGAGCTTGCTACGTTCTTTCAAGCCTCAGTAGTAATTCTGCTTCTGGGGTCTTCTTTTTACTTATATTCCTGGCAATTAAGTGCTATTCCAAAACTGTAAAAACAAATTGCTCTTTTCCTAAGCATTGAGCAAGCAAGGGATATCATGTAAAAGCTGCTGTTATTGAAATATGATCATATAAAATAAATAAGAAATTTCCTATTCATGAGACCAACAAAAAGCTGTTATTAAAAATCTTTTTTTCAATTTAATTATGAGAAAGAAGGAGGAAAAAACAAAAAAGAAAGAGAATATGGGTTTTCCAGGGCCTTTTACCATTTGCAAACAAACCTCAGATGCATGTAACAACTTTGTGCATCTGGCTTTACATGGGTACTGGGGAACTAAATTCAGGTCTGGCAGGATTTGCAAGAAAGTACCTTTAGCTGGGCGTGGTGATGCACGCCTTTAATCTTAGCACTTGGGAGGCAGAGGTAGGAGAATCACCATGAGTTCAAGGCCACCCTGGGATGACACAATGAATTCCAGGTCAGCCTGAACTAGAGTGAGACCCTACCTCGAAAAACAAAACAAAAAAAGTACCTTTAGCTGCAGAGCCATCACCCAACTGTTATTAAAAATCATAATAGAAGCCAGGCGTGGTGGCGCATACCTTTAATCCCAGCACTCTGGAGGCACAGGTAGGAGGATCACTGTGAGTTCAAGGCCACCCTGAGACTCCATAGTGAATTCCAGGTCAGCCTGGGCTACAGTGAGACCCTACCTCGAAAAACCAAAAAAAAAAAAAAAATCATAATAGATTAATCCCAGCACTTGGGAGGCAGAGGTAGAAGGATTGTCCTGAGTTTTAGGCCACCTTGAGAATGCATAGTGAATTCCAGATCAGCCTGGGCTACAGGGAAACCCCACCTCGAAAAACCAAAAACTAAAATAAATAAAAAATCTTAATGGAGATAACTATACTTATCAGTTCTACCCTTTCTCTCCCTCTCTCTCTTTTTTTTTCCCCTCTGTCCTTTTCTTCTTTTCTCTTAAAAAACAAATTGAGAGCCGGGCATGGTGGCGCACGCCTTTAATCCCAGCACTCAGGAGCCAGAGGTAGGAGGATCACCGTGAGTTCGAGGCCACCCTGAGACTCCATAGTGAATTCCAGGTTAGCCTGGGCTGGAGTGAAACCCTACCTCGAAAACAACAAACAAACAAAACTGAGACCCAGGTATGGTGGTATAAAACTGTACCAGGAGGCAAAGAGAGGCAGACTGCTGCAAATTCAGAACGAGCTTGGTCTACGTAACGAGTTCCCTGCCAAGCAGGGCTAAGAAGGAGACCCTGCCTCAAAAAAAAAAAAAGCAAAGCAAAGCAAAAACATGGAGTCTTTATCTTTGAATTAGTTATCCCCTGCCCCAGGCAGGGTCTCCCTCTAGTCCAGGCTAACCTGGAGCTCACTCTGTAGCCCCAGGCTGGGCCCAAACTCACAATGATCCTCCTACCTCAGCCTCCCAAGTGCTGGGATCAAAGGCGTGTGCCACCACGCCCAGTTTGAAGTAGGATTGTGTTTGTGTTTTTTTCTTTTCCCCCCTTTAATGTGTGTGGTATATGTTTGTGTGTGCAGATGTGTGTGCACGTGTATTACAGACACACAGGCGTGGAGGCCAGTAATCCCCTGAAGTCCTCCTGTCTCTGCCCCCTCAAGACTGGGGTTCCAGGCGTGCATGGCCACACCTGGCATTTTATGTGCTTGGATGGGCTTGCCAGGACCTCCAGCCACTGCAAACAAACTCCAGATATATCCGCCATCTTGTGCATCGGGCTTTAGGTGGGTACTGGGGAATCGAACCTGGGTCCTGAGGCTTTGCAGGCAAGCACTTTGACTACTAAGCCATCTCTCCATATGTTGATGGCTTTGAATGTGATTGTTAATGGCATGCAGGAAAAAGAACATAGAAGCGGCTGGAATCCTCTGGGTCATTCTCTCCATAAGACAGATGAGCAGCGGGCAGCCAGGCTTTAGCGCCCTACCAGAAGTGGCTTTGCTGCCTCTAAACTCCTCCATCCTCCGTGTGCCCTATTCCTGCCAGACTCTTGCCATCTTGTCACCTCAGCAATGCAGACCCTGCCCCTCCCCACAGGAAGCAAGTGGTCAGACTGACCTAGTGGAGATCTCTGAGGGAGGACCGCATGAGACGGCTCCTCTTGTGTGCCAAAGACGGTCAAGTGCTGACAGGTTCTGCTCATGATCTGTGCAGTTTACCCTGACCTTCGTGTGTCATCGTTCTCTCTGGGATAGTGGCTTTTAAGTAAGTGCCTTCCTTACTCCCTGCCACTTAGGAATTAGTCACCATTTGCTGTGACGCAGTCCCAGTTCCAGAGGCGGCAGCAGCTCAGTCCAGGTGAGTGTGGCAAGCCTTTCCTGAGCCCCAACACCCCTGCCCTCCCCCATCCTGCACCCCTGCTTCCTCCAGATACTGCTTTGGTGTGCGGAGGCCCAGGTCCCCACATGCACAGAATGGCTGTCCTGGTGGGAGAGAGAGAAACAGAGAGAGGTTCAAAGAGAAAGAGAAAGAGAACCGCATGTGGTGGCGCACGCCTTTAATCCCAGCACTCGGGAGGCAGAGGTAGGAGGATTGCCATGAGTTCAAGGCCACCCTGAGACTACATAGTGAACGCCAGGTCAGCCTGAGCTAGAGTGAGACACTACCTTGAAAAACCAAAAAGGAAAAAAAAAATTAGGTGGTTTTGTGAGGTCCACAGCTTTAGCAAAAACTGGGAGACGTTCTAGATTTCCATGATTCCTCCAAGGACCCGAACGTGAGGGGCTCTGAGATTCCAGCTTCCCCAGATGTTCCAGACATCGTCCCCTGGCGGGGCGCATCAAGTGAAAGGCCTCGTTGTTGGAAGAGCCCCAGGGGCATCTTTGGCTCACCTGTGGGAATCTTTAGGCAGGCCCATGACATCATCAGCTTTGCTCCTAAGCAAAAGCTTCCAGCACCGTCTGGAAGACGGGCCAGAGGAGCTTATGCTGAGACGACACAAAACCCATCAGGAAACTTGGCTCATCAGCCAAAAGAAGCCAAGCAGAGTCCCTGAAGACAGAATTGACCCAGCCGCACTTAACATGCCATCAGGGATGTCACTGCATGAGGTCTGGTCCAAGAGTCCCTCATCTCATCTTCAGTAGGGCTGGTAAATTGTTTTCAAAATTAGCTTCTTCAACTGGGAAGGTTCTGGAATTAAATGTATGAGCAGAGGCCTATCACTCCATACACCAGTGACCAAACGCCCAGTGAGGCCTTACTCCTGCTCCACCCTGTCATAGGTCTCCTTTGATAGATCTGTGGTCTCAAGGGGTGGTCAAGGTCTACTTGGGCTATGTCACCTTTTTTTTTGAGGGGTGGTGGTGGAGGTAGGGTCTCACTCTAGCCCACGCTGACCCGCAATTCACTCTGTAGTCTCAGGGTGGCCTTGAACTCATGGTGATCCTCCTACCTCTGCCTCCCAAGTGCTGGGATTAACAGTGTGTGCTGGGCTGGAGAGATGGCTTAGTGGTTGAGTGCTTGCCTGTGACGCCTAAGGACCCCGGTTCGAGGCTCGATTCCCCAGGACCCACGTTAGCCAGAGGCACAAGGGGGCACACATGTCCAGAGTTTGTTTGCAGTGGCTGGAGGCCCTTAAGTGCTCATTCTCTCTCTCTCTCTCTCTCTCTCTCTCTCTCTCTCTCTCTCTCTCTGCCTTTTGCTCTCTCTGTCTGTCGCTCTCAAATAAATAAATATAAATAAACAAAAAAATTAAAAGTGTGTGCTACCACGTCTGGCTTTATGTCGCCTTCTTATTTTATTTATTTTATTTTACTTTTTTGGTTTTTCAAGGTAGGATCTCACTCTAGCTCAGGCCAACCTGGAATTCACTATGGAGTCTCAGGGTGGCCTCGAACTCATAGTGACCCTCCTACCCCTGCCTCCCAAGTGCTGGGATTAAAGGCGTGTGCCACCACGCCCAACTTCACCTTCTTAATTCTTACCAGACTCTTCCTGTCCTTCCAAAGCTTGAGCTGAGTCGTGGCCCCCATCTTCCTGGAAACACCTCCATCTGTCTCACTGATGCTCCGAAGTGTCATGCATGGGTTTGCTCCCGAGCCTCCGCCACGCTGCCCTCCTATGTCTAATGTGTGCTTAGTGTTGTGTGTGTTGCACTCCATGACATCTGTGTATGGGTGTGTAAATCCTCCCACGTACCCATTGTGATGGTTGGTCTTGATAGTTGTGGTGGTTTGATTCAGGTGTCCCCCATAAACTGAGGTGTTCTGAACGCTAGGTTCCCAGCTGACGGAGGTGTGGGACTTAACGTCTCCTGGAGGCAGTGTATTGTTGGGGGCGGGCTTATGGGTGTTATAGCCAGTGTCCTCTTGCCAGTGATTGGCACGCTCCCCTGTTCCTATTATCGACCTGTTGTTGGCCAGGGGGTGATGTCCACCCTTTGCTTATGCCATCATTTTCCCTGACATAGAGCTTCTCCCTGCAGCCTATAAGCCAAAATAAGCCTTTTTTTTTCCCCCACCAGCTTCTCTTGGTTGAGTGAATTTTTTCTTTCTTTTTTTTTTTTTTTTTTTTTTGGTTTTTTAGGTAGGGTCTCAACTCTAGCCCAGGCTGACCTGGAATTCACTATGAAGTCTCAGGGTGGTCTTGAACTCATGGCGATCCTCCTACCTTGCCTCCCGAGGGCTAGGATTAAAGATGTGTGCCACCACGCCCAGCTCCCTTAACTCTTCTTTGGTTTATGACATGGTCTTGAACTCAAGAGCCTTAGCCAGCCCAGAAACCCCACTGCTCTCAAATTACTTCAAAACCACCTTTTCTTCCAGTTTTTTTTTTATTTGTGCCTTTTTTCCCCCTTAATTTTGAAGTTTACTATATGAACAAGTTGCATGCTGGTCATATTCCCATCGGGTCCTGCAACAATATCTCCAACGGTGACTTTTAAGATGTCTAAGCTGGGCCAGGTGGCATATATCTGCAAATCCTAGCTCTTGGGAGGTAGAGGCAAGAGGAGCTGGAATTCAAGACTATCCTTGGCAACATATTGAGTTCAAGACCAGCCTGGGTTACACGAGACCCTGTGTGTAAGTAAATAAATAAGGACTGGACAAATGGCTTAGCGGTTAAGGTACTTGCCAGCAAATCCAAAGGACCTAGGTTCAATACCCTAGTACCCACATAAAGCCAGACGCACAAGGTGGAGCACGTGTCTGAAGTTTGTTTGCAGTGGCTAGAGGCCCTGGAGTACCCATTCTCTCTCTCTCTCTCAAATAAATAAATAAAATCATGTACCTCTTCTCCCCAACTTATCAGCTTCATTGTCTCCATTCTCCTTGTCTTAGCAATTCAAACCCTAGAGGCCATCCCTCAGTTCTGTTTTCTTCCTCATTACTCACAACCCGGGTTCTGTCACCTCTTCCTCTCAAATGTCCCCACCGTCACTTTTTCCTGGCTGTGCCTATCGTTAGTGGCTTAGTTCAGAACCTTAGCTCTCTTCTAGGCTGCCCAAGAAATAGCTTCGCTAGTTCCATTTCTCATTTCTCTTGTTCCCTCACATGCCATCACCCTCTTGAGGCAGTTTGGATTGTCACACCCATTAAAAAATGTACAGCAGCTTCCCACGGCCTGTTGAAGCAGTTTGAAGTTTGTCCTCAAGTACCCAAGGTCTCTTTGCCCAGAGACCCTTTTCACTTTTTTTCTGGATGTGGGCACTGCCAAGCCCAAATGTGGTCAGTCTAACCATTTACCTTCCCTACCACGGAATGTTCCCAACATTACTCTGCAAACCCATTTCTTCCTAGAAGTTTTTCTTTTTATGGCATTTTATTTATTTGAGAGAGAGGAAGAGGCAGAGAGAGAGAGAGAGAGAGAGAGAGAGAGAGAGAGAGAGAATAGGTACACCAGGGCTTCCTAGCCACTGCAAATGAACTCCAGACAAATGTACCACCTTGTGCATCTAGCTTTACGTGGTTCCTCTGGCTTTGCCCGCAAATGCCTTAACCTCTAAGCCATCTCTCCAGCCCAGAAGTTTTTCTTTTATAGTTCTTGTCCAGTTGTGTTTATTTCAGTATTTAGCTTTCTGATAAACCATGTGGCTTCTCCATTGCCTCGTATTTTATGCATGTCTGTAAACCTCAAGTTCCCCAAAGGCAAAAACCATCACATCTTCTACTGGCAAATAACTATTTCAGTATCATTCAGTATCTCAAGTACTGTGACAAACAGCCTCAAAATAACTTGGTAATGTAAGCTGTACAATATCTACTTTTTTATTTCTCGTTTATTTATTTGAGAGAGAGAGAGGCAGAGAGAGAGAATGGGGATGTCAGGGCCTCCAGCCACTGCAAAGGAACTCCAGACACATGCACCACCTTGTGTATCTGGCCTACGTAGGTCCTGGGGAATCAAACCTGGGTACTTAGGCTTTGGTGGTAAGCACCTTAACCACTAAACTACCTCTCCAGCCCCCTTCAATCTCTACTTTAAAGAAATAGAAATTGGGGTTGGAGAGATGGCCCAATGGTTAAGGCACTTGCCTGTGAAGCCAAAGGACCCAGGCTTGAGATATATATATATATATATGCCTCTCCCAAATAAATAAATAAAATATGTTTTTTAAAAAGAAATAGAGGGCTGGAGAGATGGCTTAGCAGTTAAGCGCTTGCCTGTGAAGCCTAAGGACCCCGGTTCGAGGCTTGGTTCCCCAGGTCCCACGTTAGCCAGATGCACAAGGGGGCGCACGCGTCTGGAGTTCGTTTGCAGAGGCTGGAAGCCCTGGCGCGCCCATTCTCTCTCTCTCCCTCTATCTGTCTTTCTCTCTGTGTCTGTCGCTCTCAAATAAATAAATAAAAAATGAACAAAAAATATTTTAAAAAAATAAAAAATAAAAAGAAATAGAAATTAATGAATAAAAAATAAATACATTATTTAAAAAAAGAAATAGAAATTGGCTGCAGAGATGGGTAAGAGTGCTTCCCATGCAAGCATGAAAACCTAAGAGGGTCTGAGATGGCCTAGCTTGATTCTCCAGAACCCATGTAAATATGTGGCCATGGCCCACTAATGTGTCAATCCAGTCCTGTGGTGAGCAGGGCCTGGAGAATTGCTGGGGCTAATGAAAAAAAAAAAAAAAAAAAAAAACAACAGTAAAATCCAGAATCGATGAGCAACTCTGTCTCAAGGAAGCAAAAAATGGAGGGGGCCGCCTGACGTTCTTCTCTGGCCTCTGCACAAAGCAGGGGTGCCGTACACACGTTTGTAGTGGTTGGAGGCTCTGGCGTGCCCATTCTGTCTCTCTCTCTCTCTCTCTCAAATAAAAATAAAACATTAAAAAAAAAAAACTACAGGGCTGGAGACATGGCTTAGTGCATAAGGTACTTTCCTACAAAGCCAAAGGACCCCGGTTCGATTCCCCAGGACCCACGTAAGCCAGATGCACAGGGGGCGCACACATCTGGAGTTCGTTTGCAGTGACTGGAGGCCCTGGCGTGCCCATTCTCTCTCTCTCTCTGAGGTCCCATAACTAAGTAGAGGGGTTCCAAAAAAATTTGATAACAAGGTTTGGAATTTGAAACAAACAAAATCTAACTCAAAACTCAAATGGGTGATGAACACGGGGCGTTCAGGCAGCATTCAGCCTTGTTGTGTTTCGTGACTTCAGCCTTGGCTCTTAACACGCATGTGTTTTGTGTTACGCATGTAGTCACCCCGCAGGACAGCAGCAAATGTTGCCTAAGTGACCTCGGATCAGATTTAAGACTATTGTATGTTATGAATTGCAATTTTTTTTTCGAGGTAGGGTCTCACTCTAGCCCAGGCTGACCTGGAATTCACTATGTAGTCTCAGGGTGGCCTTGAACTCACGGCGATCCTCTTATCTCTGCCTCCCGAGTGCTGGGATTAAAGGTATGTGCCACCACGCCCAGCATGAATTGCAATTTTTTGTTGTTGTTGTTTTACCATATATACAAAGTTTTCTTCTTTTATGGTAAACAAAGACTTAAGGATTTCCCGTCTATCGTTCTTCAGCAGGAAGTGCCAAACTGTATGTTTGATTGCATTGGGTTAGAATTTCTTTTTAAATATTTTCTTAACTTTTTTTTTTTTTTTTTTTTTACTTGAGACAGAGAAACAGACAGTGAGAGAGAGAATGGGCACACCAGGGCCTCTAGCCACTGCATATGAACTCCAGATGCATGCGCCACCTTGTGCATCTGGCTTACATGGGTCCTGGGGAATCAAAACTGGGTCCTTTGGCTTCACAGGCAAGTGCCTTCACCACTAAGTTATCTCTCCAGCCCTAGAATGTTTGAGTTTAATAATTGCTGTCTGAGTTGCTGACTTGAGCTTCATTTATTTATATTTATTTACTTATGAGAGAGAGAGAGAGAAAGAGTGAGAGAGAGAATGGGCACACCAGGGCCTCTAGCTGTTGCAAAGGAACTCCAGATGCATGTGCCACCTTGTGCATCTGGCTTATGTGGGACCTGGAGAATCAAACCTATATCCTTAGGCTTCACAGGCCAGTGTCTTAACCACTAAGCCATCTCTCCAGCCCTTGAGCTTCATTTTTTTTTTTAAATCATCAAATAAACCAGCTCTCAGGAGGGTTGAGGTAAGAGGATCACTGTGAGTTCAAGGCTAGCCTGGGTTACTGAGTGAGATCCAGATCAGCCTAGGCTACAGGGAGACCCTACCTCAGAATAAGAAAAATAATTGAATAGGCCGGGCGTGGTGGCACATGCCTTTATTTAATCCCAGCACTCGGGAGGCAGAGGTGGGAGGATCACTGTGAGTTCGAGGCCACCCTGAGACTACACAGTGAATTTCAGGTCATCCTGAGCTAGAGTGAGACCCTACCTCTAAAATCCAAGAAAAAAAAAAAGAAGAAAGAAAAATCACTGAATAAAGCCAGGCTTGGTGGGGCATGCTTATAATCTCAGCACTTGGCAGTCAGAGATAGAGGAATTTCTATGAGGTCCAGGCCAGCCTGGTCTATAGCAAGATCCTGTTTCAGAAAAAAAAAAAAAAAAATCCAGTAAATAAATAAATAATCATTAAATGAATTTTGTTTTGGTATTTAGAGTAGAATTTCCATGGGCTGGAGAGATGGCTTTGCAGTTAAGGCACTTGCCTGCGAACCCTGGGTTTCACTCCTCAGTATCCACGTATGTCCTATGTGCATGGTGGCGCTTGCCTCAGGAGTTTGTTTGTTTGCAGTGGCTGGAGGCCCTGGGGTACCCATTCTCTTTTGCATCGTGCTCTCTCGCTCTCAAATAAGTAAATAAAAAAACATATATATATATGGGGCTGGAGAGATGGCTTAGCGGTTAAGCACTTGCCTGTGAAGCCTAAGGACCCCGGTTCGAGGCTTGATTCTCCAGGACCCACATTAGCCAGATGCACAAGGGGGCACACGTGTCTGGAGTTCCTTTGCAGCGGATGGAGGCCCTGGCGTGCCCATTCTCTCTCTCTCTCTGTCTCTCTCTCTCTCTCTCTGCCTCTTCCTCTCTCTGTTTGTCACTGTCAAATAAATAACTAAAAATAAACAAAAAAAATTAAAAATAAAATATTGAAACAAAGAACAGAATTTCCAACAATTCCCAAAATGGCCTCAAACATACTTCTGACATTTCATTCTTTTTCAATATGGATGATTAAAGCAGCAAAGTATCAGTCACGTTTGGAAACACTGAAGATACTGTATATCCTATAATATCAAATTCTCAGGCAAGATTTAATTCTTTTCAATTTTTTTCTTCCAAATTTTTATTAACAACTTCCATGATTATAAAAAATATCCCATGGTAATACCCTCCCTCCCCCCACTTTCCCCTTTGAAACTCCATTCTCCATCATACTCCCTCCCCATCTCACTTTATTAATTTTGATGTCATCATCTTTTCCTCCTCTTATGATGGTCTTGTGTAGGTAGTGTCAGGCACTGTGAGGTCATGGATATCCAGGCCAATTTGTGTCTGGAGGGAGCACGTTGTAAGGAGTCCTGCCCTTCCTTTGGCTCTTACATTCTTTCCACCACCTCTTCCACAATAGACCCTGAGCCTTGGAAGGTGTGATAGGGATATTGCAGTACTGAGCACTGTGGTCATTTCTTTCCAGCACCATGATACCTTCTGAGTCGACCCAAGGTCACTGCCATCTGAAAAGAGAAGGTTCTCTACCAAAAGTGAGAGTAGCATTAATATATGGTATGAACATTAAGAGAAGTGCTTACTGGGCAGTTGGATAAGCATAGTATATACATTTAGCCAGAAAACAGCAGATATTACACCCCTAGGGCTCATGACTACCCCTGTTTTAAGTTTTCAGCATTAGGGATGTATTCCCTCCCATGGAACGGGCCTCTAGTCCAATTAGAGGCCAGTCTTTTCAATTTAAAAAAAAATTTTTTTTGTTCATTTTTATTTATTTATTTGAGTGTGACAGAGAGAGAAAGAGACACAGACAGGGAGAGAGAGAAGGGGCACGCCAGGGCCTCCAGCCACTGCAAACGAATTCCAGACGCGTGTGCCCCTTGTGCATCTGGCTAACGTGGGTCCTGGGGAATCGAGCCTTGAACCGGGGTCCTTAGTCTTCACAGGCAAGCGCTTAACCGCTAAGCCATCTCTCCAGCCCTCAATTTTTAACATCTCTTTGTGTGTATGTGTTTGTGCATTCCTGTGCACAGGCGCATGAGGGTCTCCTGCCACGGCAAACAAACACCAGAGGCCTTCACCAATTTCCAACCGGCTTCACATGGGTGTTGGGGAATTGAACCCAGATGAGCAGGCTTTGCAAGCCACTGAGTTTAACCACTGAACCTACGTCTCTAGCCCAAATATTTAATTAAATAAAAATCAACAAGTACATCCATCCCATTAGTATGGAAATTGGCTTTTATCTTTAATAAGTGGCAAACTTATATATCAAATAATTATTTTTAATAGTTTCTGTTAAATTTATTTTTATTTTTGCAAGCAGAGAGAGAGAGAGCAAGAGAGAGAATGGGCACATCAAGGCCTCTTGCTCATAGCAAACAACTCCAGATGTATGCACCATTTTGTGTATCTGGCTTTACCATGGGTACTGAGCCATCTCTCTAGCCCAAAGAATTGTTTTAAAATACTTTTGTCAGGCTGGACAGATGGCTTAGTGAATAAGGTATTTGCCTTTAATGCCAGAGGACCCAGGTTTGATACCCCAGGACCCATGTGAGCCAGATGCATAAGGTAGTGTGTGCCTCTGGAGTTTGTTTGCAGTGGCTGAAGGCCCTGACATGTTCTCTCTCTCTCAAGTAAAAATAAATTAAAATAAAATAAATTTGTCTATCTCACAATGACTATTTTTGTATTAACAATGACATTTTAAGCACACAGTAAAGTGTCACCAGGCGTGGTGGCGCATGCCTTTAATCCCAGCATTCCACTCAGGAGGCAGAGGTAGGAGGATAGCCATGAGTTCGAGGCTACCCTGAGAATACAGAGTGAATTCCAGGTCAGCCTAGGGTAGAGTGAGACCCTACTTCAAAAAACAAAAAACAAATATATGTGCGTATATATATTTCTAAAAAAGTGTTAAATCTTAAAAATAAAATAGGGCTGGAGAGATGGTTAGCGTTCAAGGCGCTTCTCTGTGAAGCATAAGGATCCAGGTTTGATTCTCCAGGTCCCACATAAGCCAGATGCACATGGTGGCTCATGCATCTGGAGTTTGTTTTCAGGAGCTAGAGGCCCTCATGTGCCCATTCTCTCTCTCTGTCTCTTTTTCTGTCTCTAATAACTAAAAATAAATATTAAAAAAATAAAATAAATTTGTCTATGGTCAATAATTGTTTGATTTGTATAATTACACACCACACCACACACACACACACAGGTCAAGATGTTGTAAAAAATTTTTCCAGGCAAATAGGGGTGATGAGTGGAAAATGTTTAAGAAACCCTCTTCTGGTGGACTTTTGGTCACACCTACGAGCTTTCTTTCCACAGTTGTCAACCACAAATGCAACGGTGCAAGCCAAATTGTCAAGGGCTTTCCTGGAAGTGGATTCTCATAACCTGGAGGGGGAGGCAGGTGGAACACGGGGTCCCGCAACCCCTCGGGAGGAGCAAGGGCCGAGCCAGGTAGCAGAGGCAAGCCGACAGCACCCCACTGGCTTTTTTTGCATCAGCTACAAACATGGAAACGTACTGCTACATGGTCCTGCCGGGCTGGAAACCAGAGACGTAGAGACGTGGATCATGTTCTTGGCCTGCAACGGCTCCCACGTGAAGGAAGGTTGGCTAAGGCCGAGGTTTCAGGGGGGCAGGGAAGAGTGAGGACAAGGCCAGGGGTGTGTTTTTCTGCAGTCACTGCGGGACAAGGCGGTGGGGAGAGGTGCGGATGTGAATGTCACCTTTTTCCAAGGGACGACAAATAGATCAGACTGAGGATTCCTCTTGGAACGGGGTGCTGTGTCTTAACTAGGGTAGGCATTCCTGGAAACAGTGGAGAACTGCCCTGTTTGCAATACCCCAGCACCCATCCAAGGGCGCTCTCTCCCACTCCTGACAGCTGGGGCAGTCAGTGCTCCCGGGGCTGTTGGCTGGGATCTGAGGTGGATCTCACAGCAGTAATGACCCCACCATCTCCAATGCCCACAGCCCCCATCCCCCCTTGGCTAACTAAACAGCTAACTAATTAGACGTGTGTTTTAAAATTATGTTTTAGAGCCTGGCCTGGTGGCACATGCCTTTAATCCCAGGGCTCAGGAGGCAGAGGTAGGAGGATCGCTGTGAGTTCAAGGCTACCCTGAGACGACATAGTGAATTCTAAGCCAGCCTGAGCTAGAGTGAGACTCTCTCTCAAAGAAAAAACAAAAAATCAGTCTCTCTTTTATTTTGATGTCATGATCTTTTCCTCCTATTAGGATGGTCTTGGGTAGGTAAAAGAAAAAAATATATATGTTTTAAAACAAACTCGACCAGTTAAACAGTTTGGGATTAACATAAGCACTTTTTTTCTGACCTTATGTATATATATTTTTACTTTTATTTTATTTATTTGAAAGCTACAGAGAGAGAGAAAGAGGCAGATATAGAGAGAGAATGGACACGCCAGGGCCTCCAGCCACTGCAAATGAACTCCAGACACGTGTACCACCTTGTGCATCTGGCTAACGTGGGTCCTGGGGAATCGAGCCTCGAACTGGGGTCCTTAGGCTTCACAGGCAAGTGCTTAACCGCTAAGCCATCTCTCCAGCCCTCTACCTTATATTTTGATGACTGCTAGTGTGGATTGAATAATATCCTCTTCAAAATGTGTTGAAGGTCTAATCCCTAGTAACTGTGAATGTGACCTTATTTGGAAAGAGGGTCTTTGCAGATGTCACAGCGTTAGGATGAGGTTATATTAGGTCATAGTGGTGTCTAAATTCATTGACTGTTAACCCAAAAAAAAAAGGCTATGAAGAGGAAAATACAGGCAGCAGGAAGACAGTCATGTGGAGATGGCCCATAGAGATTAGGGCAATGAAGCCTGCTGGCCACTGGGAGAATGTAGGGGGCTGCGGCCGTAGCTCAGTTGGTAGAATGCTGGCCGCTATAGCGTGCACAAGGTCTTGGGTTCAATCCCTAGCATCTCATGAACCAGACGTGGTGGTACATGCCTTAGAATCCCAGCACCTGAGAGATGGAGACAGGAGGATCAAGACTTCAAGGTCACCCTTGGCTAGCAAAAGAAAAAAGAAGCCAGGCATGGTGGCGCATGCCTTTAATACCAACACTCTGGAGGCAGAGGTAGGAGGATCGTTGTGAGTTCAAGGCCACCCTGAGACTACATAGTGAAATACAGGTGAGCATGGGTCTACAGTGAACCCTACCTTGGAAAACCAAAAAGAAAAGAGAAGAGAAAAGAAGAGAGGGAGCCAGGCATGATGGCGCACACCTTTAATCCCAGCACTAGGGAGGCAGAGGTAGGAGGATCGCCATGAGTTTGAGGCCACCCTGAGATGACATAGTGAATTCCAGGTCAGCCTGGGCTAGAGTGAGACCCTACCTCAAAAAAACAAACAAACAGGGCTGGAGAGATGGCTTAGCGGTTAACCGCTTGCCTGTGAAGCCTAAGGACCCCGGTTCGAGGCTCGGTTCCCCAGGTCCCACATTAGCCAGATGCACAAGGGGGCTCACGCGTCTGGAGTTCGTTTGCAGAGGCTGGAAGCCCTGGCGCGCCCATTCTCTCTCTCTCCCTCTATCTGTCTTTCTCTCTGTGTCTGTCGCTCTCAAATAAATAAATAAAGAAAGAAAGAAAGAAAGAAAAGAAAAAACAAACAAACAAAAAAGTGATAAATCCTCTGAACGCCACATGCGTACCATGGCATGTACAAATTTACACCCACATATGTAACTGCCCCCCACACACAAACAAAACTAGATAGGAGACCAAAAAAGGAGTCTCCCCAGGAGGCCTCAGAGGGAGCATTGCCTGGCTAACCCCTTGATTTTGCACTTCCAGCCTCCAAAACTGTGAGAGAGTGAGTTTGTAAATCCAGTTTGTGGCTGGCTATCTTACAAAACCCAAAAGTCACCTACTTGCCTCTTTTCTGGTTTTGCCTTCTCAGCACTTATCAATGCTCTTGGCAATGTCAACAGACTCCCTGCAGAGGGAAAGAATGAACACAGGGTGTAGCTGTAATCCCCGGATGCAGCATGTAACAGGCAGCGTCACTGTGCCGTACTTTGGCATATTTCAATTGTTTACCATGGCAAGGGTTCTGTGAATCAACAAACACACACGTGTGGGCCGAATGGATAATATCTATCACGTAAATGTACTTCTTACATTAATTTAAAAGCCATATAAATTTTTAAAAACCTAACAATTGGAAATAATAATAGCAAAAAAAAAAATCAAAATAGAATTATCATTTGTTCATAGCAAAATATAAGCACGATGAAAAGGAAGGGTTCCTGTTGCCTCCACATTCTTGCCAAAGCCTCTGAGTTGTGTGGTCACACCAGCTTTGTGTCACAGTCACTGCCACAACCAAAAGTTCAACCAGAGGTCTGGGTCTATGTCACGGTTAACATTATTTACTTAGAAGATGGACGGCGCTGAAAAGATGGCTAGGCGATACTGCTGAAGACTCCGCATACTTGGGCTGCCAGGCCACTGAGAAATCCTGCTGGAACTGAGCTGATAACCTCCTCCATGTAGACCAGCTCACAGAAAGCTGGAAAAAGCCACACTGTATGCAGTTCAATGGGAGAGAGAGAATTCACCAGTGAAGATACTCAACAGTGGACACTGCAAGCCTTATATTTGGCCAGCCAGGCCAATGGAGCCAATGGGTGCAATAGTGGCACGTCTGTCATGGTGGAAACCAACTGCCCTCTAATTGGACTGGAGGCCTGCTCCATGGGAGGGAATACATCCCTGATACTGAAAACCTGCAACAGGGGTAGTCATGAGCCCTAGGGATGTAATGTCTGCTGCTGTCTGGCTAAATGTATATACTATGCTTATCAAACTGCCCAGTAAGCACTTCTCTTAATGTTCATACCCATATATTAATGTTACTTTCACTTTTGGTAGAGAATCTTCTCTTTTCAGATGGCAGTGACCTTGGGATGACTCAGAGGCGTCATGGTGCTGGGAAGAAGTGACAGAGGAGTGCTCAGCACTGCAATATCTCTATCACACCTTCCATGGCTCAGGGTTCATTGCAAAAGAGGTGGTGGAAAGAATGTAAGACCCCAAGGAAGGGTAGGTGCTTTCCCCAGACACAAAATGGCCTGGCTATCCATGACCTCACAGTGCCTGACACTACCTACCCAAGACCATCATAATAAGAGATAAAAGACCATGAGATCAAAATAAAAAAGAGACTGATTGAGAAGGGGAGGGGATATGATGGAGAATGGAGTTTCAAATGGAAAAGTGGGGGGAGGAAGGGCATTACCATGGGATATTGTTTACAATCATGGAAGTTGTTAATTAAAAAAAGTTAAGTTTTAAAAATCAAATAAATAAAATAAAATTTAAAAAGATGGCTTGGCGGTTAAGTGCTTACCTACAAAGCTTAAGAACCCATATTCAGTCTCCCTCCAGATCCCACGTAAGCCAGACGCACAAAGGTGAGACAAGCGCAAGGCCACACATGCCCACTAGGTGGCACAAGCACCTGGAGTTCAATTTCAGTGGCTGAGGCCCTGGCTCACCAATTCTCTCCCTCTCCCTCTGTCTCTCTTTTTCTCTCTTTAAAAGAAAAGAGAGAGAAAGAAAGAAGGGGCTGGAGAGATGGCATAGCAGTTAAGCACTTGCCTGTGAAGCCTAAGGATCCCAGTTCAAGGCTCAATTCCCCAGGACCCATGTAAGCCAGCTGCACAAGGTGGTGCATGCAACTGGATGGAGTGTGTTTGCAGTGGCTAGAGGCCCTGATGAGCCCATTCTCTCTCTCTCTCTTTGTCTCTCTCTGCCTCTTTCTCCCTCGGTCTCTCATAAATAAATAAAAATAAACAAAACTTGTATAAACAAATAAGAAAGAAAGAAAGAAAGAAAGAAAGAGAGAAAGACCATGTAGACCAGCTGACAGAAAGCTGGAAAAAGCCATTCTGCATGCAGTTCAATGGGAGAGAGAGAAATCACCAAGTGAAGATTCTCAACAGTGGACACTGCAAAGCTTATATTTGGCCAGCCAGGCCAAATGAGCCAAAGGGTGCAATAGTGGCACGTTTATCATGGTGGAAAACAACTGCCCTCCAATTGGACTGGAGGCCCGCTCCATGGGAGGGAATACATCCCTGATACTGAAAACCTACAACAGGGGTAGTCATGAGCCCTAGGGGTGTAATGTCTGCTGTTGTCTGGCCAAATGTATATACTATGCTTATCAAACTGCCCAGTAAGCACTTCTCTTAATATTTATATCCTTATATTAATGCTACACTCACTTTGGGTAGAGAATCTTTTTTCAGATGGCAGTGACCTTGGGATGACTCAGAAGGGATCATAGTGCTGGAAAGAAGTGACTAGAGTACTGAGTAACATCTCAATCACACCTTCCAAGGCTCAGGGTCCATTGTGGAAGAGGTGGCAGAAAGAATGTAAGAGCCAAAGGAAGGGTAGGACTCCTTACAAAGTGCTCCCTCCAGACATAAAATGGCCTGGATATCCATGGCCTCACAGTGCCTGACACTACCTACCCAAGACCCTCATAAGAGGAGGAAAAGATCATGACATCAAAATAAAAGAGAGACTGATTGAGATGGGGAGGGGATATGGTGGGAAATGGAATTTCAAAGGGGAAAGTGGGGGGAGGGAGGGTATTACTATGGGATATTTTTTATGATCACAGAAAATGTTAATAAAAATTGAGAAAAAAAGAAGAAAGATGGAAAACAGGATCAATCACTGTATCTGGCTGCTGTCGTCAGGTAGCAGTGCCTCAAATTTGTGAAACGGACACTCTGTTCCATGCATAGGTCGACCACCTCATCAGCACCCACGCTTCCCTCCTTGTATCATCATCTGCTAGATTCCCAAGTGAATGCTTTGAACACAGAGGAGACAATAGCTTCGCCTTTTTGGAAATCTTCATATTTTATTATGAACATGTGCTAGCTACATTTTGATGTTTGGGGTAGGAATTGTTGCCAGTTATTGGTTTTGTTTATTTGTCTGGCTGTTAAGTTAATGTAAGAAGCACATTTGTGTAATAGACATTGTTTATGACATCCACATGTGTGGAGTTATAAGTCCACAAACCCTTTGCAACAGTGAATGGCTGAAATCTTCCAGGTAGTATGGCGAAGTAAGGGGCTTACTGTTAACTTCAATCCTACATAAGCATACATTCTGCATCAACGCAATTCTCTCTCGCTTTCCCCAATTACTTGTGGAAACAAATTCGCCTTCTCCCTCCCAGGACCAAGGCTGATTTAGTCCCTAGGATAGTGCTTCACCAAGTGCACTCCGTGGGCCATCAGTATCACAATTACCTTTTAAATCTACTCTAATTCAAAGTGTGAGGGCTGGACAGATGGCTTAGTGGTTAAGGCACTTGCCTGCACAGCCTAAGGACCTCAGTTCAATTCCCCAGGATCCACGTAAGCCAGATGCACAAGGTGGCACATGCGTCTGGAGTTCCTTTGCAGTGGCTGGAGGCCATGCTGCACCCATTCTCTCTCTCTTCCTCTCTTTCCCTCTCTGTCTCTTAAATAAGTAAATCAAAATAAAAATATTATTTTAAAAGATGATAAGAATAGATAGCTGACTCCCATACAGGAGATACACCACTCCTGGAACATCAGCCTGGGCCCAGGTGAAGCCACAGAGGAACCGGCAAGATGAACAAGAGCGCTGCTTTCAAGTTGAACCTGACATCCTGGGCCAGGGTGATGCAGACAGACACTGAGGAGACTCAAAACTCACCAAAGCAGAAAACCAGAAGCTGCAGAGAGCTCAGCACTACAGTAGACTTAAAGCACACCCACCACGGCTCGCGGAATTTTGCATAAGAGGGGGCAGAAAGAATGTAAGAGCCACAGGGTTGGGGGGAATATACAGAGACATGGCTCCCTCCCACAACGACAGACTGCGCTCTCACAACTCCATGGTGAATACCAGCAATCCCATTCAGGAGGGTCCTCAATGGAGTGGGGGCAGGGAGGAGGGAAATGATGGTACCAACATATGATGTGTCCATACAAAGTTTCTACTTAATAAAGTTTAAAACTTTTGTTTTAAACAGTGTGGTAGGCCAGGCGTGGTGGCACACACCTTTAATCCCAGCACTAGGGAGGCAGAGGTAGGAGGATCGCCGTGAGTTCCAGGTCAGCCTGAGACTACATAGTGAATTCCAGGTCAGCCTGGGCTACAGGGAGACGCTACCTCGCAAACAAAAGAAAAGAAACAGAAAAGAAAAAGAAAAATGTGGTGTAGCTATGTGAAGAGAAAATGTTACTAAAGGGCTGGAGAGATGGCTCAGTGGTTAAGCACTTCCTGTGAAGCCTAAGGACCCAGGTTTGAGGCTCAATTCCCCAGGACCCACGTTAGCCAGATGCACAAGGGGGCGCACACGTCTGGAGTTCGTTTGCAGTGGCTGGAGGCCCTGATATGCCCATTCTCTCCCTCTCTCTCTCTCTCTCTCTCTCTCTCAATCTCTCTCTCTCTCTCTATCTGCCTCTTTCTCTCTCTGCCACTCTCAAAGAAAAAAAATTAACAAAAATTTTTTAAAAAAGAAAAAGAAAATGTTACTAAAGAGAGCATTCAAAGAAAACCCATAACCCCGTTATGGAGTACAGACCGTGATATAAAGGGACAATTCAAATCAAAGGGGACAATGTGTTTTCAATCTGTTAATAGAACTCAATAAATAATATTTGGGAAACTGGGAGCCATCTGAAAACAATAGTTGGAAATGAATTCTACATCTTATACTAGAATAATTTCTACATAGGTCAAAGTTTTAAATGCCTTCATTAAAAAAAGTCTGTAAAAATGTAGAAGAATCTATGAGACTTTTTTTCATAATCTCAAAATGAAGACCTTTCTAAGTATAATCGCCAAAAAGAGAAGTCATTAAATAAAATATTAATAAATTTAATAAACATTTAATAACAAGCTACCCTGCCAAAGCCATTGAAATGGAAATCAAATGCGAGCTGGAAAGAGAAATGTTTGCAACTCCTATGACAGCCCAGTGCTTAATTTCCCTAATATGTAAAGATGGCCTAAAGCCAGTTGGCATTTATTTAATTCTGTAGAAAAATAGCAGAAGGAAATGAGCAGACTTCACAAAACGTAAGTATGATCTCTTAAAATATGTTAGAATGTGTTCATCATCAGCCAGGCCTGGTGGTGTAGGCCCGTAACCCCAGCACTAAGGAGGTTGAGGCAGGAGATCAGGAGTTCAAGGTCATCCGTGACTACACAGTGAGTTCAAAACCAGCTTGGACTATATAAGACCCTGTCTCAAAAAAAATGCAAATTTATAGGCTGGAGAGATGGCTTAGCAGTTAAGGTGTTTGCCTACAAAGCCAAAGGATCTGGGTTCAATTCTCCAGGACCCACATAAACCAGATGCACAAGGGGGCACATGTGTCTAGAGTTTGTTTGCAGTGGCTAGAGACCTTGGTGCGCCCATTCTCTCTCCCTCTGCCTCTTTCTCTCTCTCAAATAAATAAATAAATAAACAAATAGATATTTTTCAAAAAATGCAAATTTAGGGGGCTGGAGAGATGGCTTAGTGGTTAAGGCATTTGCCTGCAAAGCCAAAAGACCTTGGTTCGATTCCCCAGAACCCATGTAAGCCAGAGCACAAGGCGCACATGCATCTGGAGTTAGTTTGCGGTGGCTGGAGGCCCTGACGTGCCCATTCTCTCTCTCTCTCTCTGTAATAAATAAATTTTTAAAAAGTGAATTTAAACAACAATGAGCTATTTTGGTTTAGCATATTAGCAAAGATCAAAAGATTGATAACAGGGCTGGAGAGGTAGATATCTCAGAGGTTAAACCACTTACCTTCAATGCCTAACAACCTGGGTTCAATTCCCCAATACACGCATAAACCCAGATGGGCAGGGTGGTACATGCAACTGGAGTATGTTTGTAGTGGCTGGAGGCCCTGGTGCACCCATTCTCTCATATTCTCTATTGTAAATAAGTAAAATTTTTTGAGGGGTTTGTTTGTCTGTTTTTTGAGATAGAGTTTCACTCTAGCCCAGCCTGGCTTGAAATTCACTATGTAGTCTCAGACTAGCCTTGAACTCATAGCAATCCTCCTACCTCTGTCTCCCAAGTGCTGGCATCAAAGGCATGTTCAACTATGTCTGGCAAATAAATTTTATTTTAAGATTTTATTTTTATTTATTTATTTATTAGAGACAGAGAGGGGGAAGAGAGAAACAGAGAGAATGAGCATGCCAGGGCCTCTAGCCACTACCAACAAATTCCAAATGCATGTGCCATCATGTGCACCTGGCTTACATGGGACCTGGAGAATCAAACCTGATCTTCACAGGCAAGTGCCTTAGCCGCTAAGCCATTTCTCCAGCCCCAATGTTTTTTTGTTCTTTCCATTTTTTTTAAACAACTTCTATGATTATAAAAAATATCCTATGTGGGCTGGAGAGATGGCTTAGCAGTTAAGCGCTTGCCTGTGAAGCCTAAGGACCCCAGTTTGAGGCTCGATTCCCCAGGACCCACGTTAGCTAGGTGCACGAGGGGGCACACACGTCTGGAGTTCCTTTGCAGTGGCTGGAGGCCCTGGTGCGCCCATTCTCTCTCTCTCTCTCTCTCTGCCTCTTTTTCTCTCTGTGTCTCTCAAATGAATAAATAAAAAATTGAATAATTTTTTTTAAGTTCAAAAAAAAAAAAATCTCATGATAATACCCTTCCTCTCCCCCAACTTTCTCCTTTGAAACCAATGGGTTTTTTTAAAGGTTGATAACAGGAGTGGAGAAATGGTTCAGCAGATCGACAGCACTTGATGTGTAAGCACAAGGACCTGACTGTGGATCCCAAGAACCAACGCAGAGCCAGATAATCCTAGTGACCTAGAATGAGAAAGGAGCTGGGCGTGGTGGCGCAAGCTTCTAATCCCAGCAATCGGGAGGCAGAGGTAGGAGGATCTCTGTGAGTTCCAGGCCTCCCTGAGACTACAGAGTGAATTCCAGGTCAGCCTTGGCTAGAGCAAGATCCTACCTCAAAAGAAAAAAAAAAATGGTTCTGAAGAGATGGCTTAGCAGTTTAAAGCGTTTGCCTGCAAAGCCTAAGGACCCAGCTTCGATTCTCCAGGTCCCACGTAAGCCAGATGCACATCGTGGTGCATGCATCTGGAGTTCGTTTGCAGTGGCTAGAGGCTCTGGTGCACCATTCTCTCTCTCCCTCTGTCTCTGATAAATAAGTAAATAAATAAAAACAATAAAAAATATTTTTAAAAATTGTGAAGCTAAGATGAGAAAGGAGATGGAAACATGTGACTCTGCCGGAAGCTTGTAGGCCAGCTAGCCTGGTGAACATGTTGGTGAACAAGAGGCTTGGCCTCAAACAAGGTGGAAGGCGAGGACCAACATCAAACGTTGTCCTCTGACACCAATGAAGATACTCAGCAGTGGTCACTGCAAGCCTTATAATTGGCCAGCCAGGCCAAATGAGCCAACAGTTGCAATAGTGGCATGTCTGTCATGGTGGAAACCAACTGCCCTCTAATTGCACTGGAGGCCCACTCCATGGTAGGGAATACATCCCTGATACTGAAAACCTACAACAGGGGTAGTCATGAGCCCTAGGGGTGTAACTTCTGCTGATGTCTGGCTAAATGTATATACCATGCTCATCAAACTGCCCAGTAAGCACTTCTCTTAATGTTCATACCCTTATATTAATGCTACTCTCACTTTTGGTTGAGAATCTTCTCTTTTCAGATGGAAGTGACCTTGGGATGACTCAGAAGGCATCATGGTGCTGGAAAGAAGTGACCAAGTGCTCAGTACTGCAATATCTCTATCACACCTTCAAGGCTCAGGGTCTAATGCGGAAGCAGTGGCGGAAATAATGTAAGAGCCAAAAGAAGGGTAGGACTCCTTACAACATGCTCCCCCCAGACACAAAATAGCCTGGATATCCATGACCTCACAGTGCCTGACACTACCTACACAAGACCATCATAAGAGGAGGAAAAGATGATGACATCAAAATAAAAGAGACTGGTTGAGATAGGGAGGTGTATGATGGAGAATGGAGGTTCAAAGGGGAAAGTGGGGGGAGGGAGGGTATAACCATGGGATATTTTTTATAATCACGGAAGTTGTTAATAAAAATTTGAAAAAAAATTTAAAAATAAAATAATAAAATAAAAAGGCAAAAAAAAGTTGTCCTCTGACCATGCCACACTCACACACATGAAGACATACATACACACAGCAAAAAAAAGGGTGAGAATACATTTTGTCAACTACAGTTTGTGAGAAAATAGCACATGTTGGGAGAGTGTAAATTGATATAACTTCTATGATGGCTATTAAAGTTACTTAGCATTTAGCCCAGAAATCCTACTTCTAAGAATTTATCCAGGGCTGGAGAGATGCTCAGTGGTTAAGGCTCTTGCTAACAAAGTCTAAGGATCTGGGTTCAATTCCCTAGTACCCACATAAAGCCAGATGCACAGTGGCAAATACATCTGGAATTCATTTGCAGTGGTTGGAGGCCCTGGCATTCCCATTCTCCCTCCCTCTCTCTCTCTCTCTCTCTCTTTCTCTCTCTCCTGGCAACTAAATAAATAAAATAAAATATTTTAAAACTAAAAGAAAGAATTTATCCAGATAGAATCACTCTGGGTGGAATGACACACATCCATGGTTGCTCCTTACTATTTTGTTTATTCTTGGAAGAGACTGGAAACAGCATACATATTCAGCTGCCATAGCTATTATTTATTTGTTTATTTATTTATTTATCAAGACAGAGAGAAATGGAGGGAGGGAAAGAGAGAATATGTGTGCCAGAGCCTCTTAGCCACTGCAGACCAACTCCAGACCGCGTGGGCCACCTTGTGCGTCTAGCTTACGTGGGACCTGGAGAATTGAAACGGGATTCTTAGGCTTCGCACGCATGCACCTTAACCACTAAGCCATCTCTCCAGCCCAGCCGTAGCTGTTTAAAGAAACTTAAATCCCACAAAGGAATACTAGGCCATTACCAAAAATAATTAGGAAATTTCATATATTGGTATTGCTATCTCAAAGAAATGTTAAGTGACAAAAAAAAAAAAAGGGGGCAGGTTGAGAAAGAAGTTATACTCTCATGTGAATGAGAGGAGGGAAATATGGATGGAGCTTTTGCTTCATGGGCACAAACTATTTCCAAGAAGACACATATGACATATTTTAGAGCCTCATGTCGCCATCCCTCCCAGAGAACTGTGGAGACAAAATCCATCAGTGAAGGCTGGTCCCAAACCTTACACAAAGCAAAAATAATCACTGACCTGGAGGGCAGGAGCAATTTGAGAAGCAATTTAAGATTTGCTGTCCCTCTTACAACAGGCAGAATGTTGGTCTGTACCTGAGCCCTCCCAGAGTTTATCCTACCCATATGTGACTTCCAGAAGCTATCTCCATAGCCTTATGTCTCTTTGCCTCACTCAGAGACTTAGCTCCGTCACACACGAACTCTCCTTGTGAGTACATAGGCCTTTTAGGGTTAGCGTATCTCTGGATGGACCCGTGTGTGTCCCCAAAGTCACCGACAGTTTCTTCCTCACGTTGGAGATGAACATTCTGGAAAGATGAACAACACCATAATGGAGTAAGAAGAATAAGCCAAGGGCAAAGCCAGAGCCCTAGGGTTTAAGTGTTGATTGCAAAGCAGGGAAGGTGGCAGTGGTCAACTGGAGTGGAATTGTGGGGTGGGGGGTGCCAGAGTAAGCAGTTATATATAATCAGGCAGAACCAGGGTGGCCCTTAAAGAAAGGGGCCTTGGCCCTTGGTTTCCCACCAGGAATAGATGGGAAGACCCTATTGCTGAAGAATCCATATACTTGGGCTGCAAGGCCACTGAGAAATCTTGCTGGAACTGAGCTGATCACCTCCGTGTAGACCGGCTGACAGAAAGCTGGAAGAAGCCATTCTGCATGCAGTTCAATGGGAGAGAGAGAAATCACCAGTGAAGATACTCAACAGTGGACACTGCAAGCCTTATAATTGGCCAGCCATGCCAAATGAGCCAACGGGTGCAATAGTGGCATGTCTGTCATGGTGGAAACCAACTTCCCTCTAATTGAACTGGAGGCCCACTCCATGGAAGGGAATACAACCCTGATACTGAAAACCTACAACAGGGGTAGTCATGAGCCCTAGGGGTGTAACGTCTGCTGTTGTCTGGCTAAATGTATATACTATGCTTATCAAACTGCCCAGTAAGCACTTATGTTAATGTTCACACCCTTATATTAATGCTACTCTCACTTTTGGCAGAGAATCTTCTCTTTTCAGATGGCAGCGACCTTGGGATGACTCAGAAGGTATCATGGTGATGGAAAGAAATGACCGCAGTGCTCAGTACTGCAATATCTCTAGCACACCTCCCAAGGCTCAGGGTCTAATACAGAAGAAGTGGCGGAAAGAACGTAAGAGCCAAAGGAAGGGTAGGACTCCTTACAACATGCTCCCTCCAGACACAAAATGGCCTGGATATCCATGACCTCACAGTGTCTGACCCTACCTGCATAAGACCATCATAAGAGGAGGAAAAGATCATGACATCAAAAGTAAAAGAGAGACTGATTGAGATGGGGAGGGGGTATGAGGGAGAGTGGAGTTTCAAAAGGGTAAATGGGGAGAGGGAGGGTATCACCATGGGGTATTTTTTATAATCATGGAAGTTGTTAATAAAAAAAATTTAAAAAAAAAAAAACATTTTAAGAAAGGGACGAACATCTGTCCTCTGTGGGGACTTTGTACTGAATCTGGAAACTTCGCTGTTTTTCCGTGCTCAATCTACGCATTGGAAGCTGTGCTCCACTTTTTCTGAGGTAGTGGTCTCTGCCGTGGGTTTCCCCTGCATGTCACCACAGTGTGCAAATGTCATAGCGTGGTCATCTTCTGCCTCCGACACCATTCTTCTTAGTCGTGTGTGTGTGTGCGTGTGTGTGTGCGTGCGTGTGTGCGCGTGTGTGTGTGTGTGTGTGTGTGTTTAAGGCAGGGTCTCTCACTGTCCACCACTGTGGGACTGCTGGGATTATGGAAGCACTACTGCATCCAGCTTTATGTGGCTTCCATCTTTTACCCATGAGGGTGTCCTCCTCCAGGACTGTGCTGCGGTATCCTCATCCTCATCTTCATCCTCGGCCCTCTGGCTCAAGATTAACATAGATGAGAGACTTTCCCTCAGTTAGTTCACCTTTACAAAAAGCAGGCAGGCCAGGCCGTGGTGGCGCACGCCTTTAATCCCAGCCCTCGGCAGGCAGAGGTGGGAAGGATCGCCATGAGTTCGAAACCAGCCCGAGACTACATTCTGAGAAAGCAGGCGGGCTCTACTAACCATCAGGGGAAGCTGGCAGGGAAACAAACATAAAGGAGAGAAGAAAAGCGGCCTCTGAATCACCCAGTCTGCTTCCTTCTAATATGCGCTCAGTCCCAGGGTTCTAACTGTCCTGTCTCACCCAGCATCTACACCGGCTGTTGTCTCTGCAATAAAGACAGCAAAAGTTTTAGGCATTAACACTCGGGCCCTTCTTCCAATTCCCCAAGTTGTCACAAGCGGCAGAGTGACATTTTACACCTCGTTGCTTACTTATGGCCATATGTCCTGTATTCGCTTCTTCCCCAAAGTGCTCATCTGTAAAATGAGGGTAATTACAAAGCTGGCGTGAGGATCGAATGAGGTGACCTGGGCAATACAGTGAGCATATGGGATGCTCTCAGTGGACATCAGCCATTAGTGTTTCATGAAACTGATCCAGGGTGGCGCAGCACAGACAGACAGACAGACAGACAGACAGACAGACAGACAGACAGAGCAAGAGTGCCAGAGAGACAGGGAGAGGCACCCACCGCTAATACCACCTAGCTACGGTTCCCCTATGCACTCTTTCCAGTTTCTTCTTTTTATAATTTGTAAGTTTATTTCAATTTTTCGTTAGCCTACGGACTCGTGGGTATCACGGGCATCTTGGGACACGGTGTGTTTTCGCTGATTTCCCTTGTCCCTCACCTCCCGGCAAGGCCCCCTGCCTTGTGTCCGCTGTCTGTCTGTCTGTCTACAAGCCCCTCGGGCTCTGTGGCTGCATCCGGGGGAAAAGCTTCACTCATTCGTTCTAAACCGAGAACGAGTGTCTTATAAGAATCATTATACTCGGGCTGGAGAGGTGGCTTAGCGGTTAAGCGCTCGCCTGTGAAGCCTAAGGACCCCAGTTCAAGGCTCGATTCCCCAGGACCCACGTTAGCCAGATGCACGAGGGGGCACACGCATCTTCTTTGCCCACAACCACTCTGCTTACTCATTTTTTATATTTTTAAATTTTTATTTATTATTTATTTTATTTTATTTATTTATTTGAGAGAAAGGCAGAGAGAGAGAATGAAATCACCAGGGTTTCCAGCCCCTGCGAATGAACTCCAGACGCATGTGCCACCTAGTGCATCTGGCTTACGTGGCTCCTGAAGAATCAAACCTGGGACCTTTGGCTTTGCAGACAAGTGTCTTAACCTCTAAGCCATCTCTCCGGCCCAAATTCTTTATTTCTTAATTATTTATTTGAGAGAGAGTGAGGGATCTAAAAAAAATGAACTATTTAAAAAATATATTTGTAAAGAAAAGGCTGTAGGTTGCTGATGAATTTATGGAGGCATCAGGACAGCCCTGGGCTTCAATTATTTGATAAAGCAATAATGTCAAACTCTTACTAAGAGTCTCATACAAAACCGGGCATCGTGGCTCATGCCCAGCACTCAGGAGGCGAAGGCAGGAGAATCATCAGACTGTGGAAGCCAGTCTGGGCTTCAGAGTAAGATCCAGTCTTGGAAAAAACAAAACAAAGGAAACAATCTCTTAAACATTCATGTATGTGTTGCGGGAAGAAACGGCCTTCAGTCCAGCTTCTCTGAAGTCCAAAGATCACAGCAGTGGTGCACTTAACACAAAAAAAGTGGTCAAGTTTCTCAAACTGGGTTTGTGGAAAATTAGATGATAGCCAGTGAAGATAGGTCTGCTGGAAACAACACAGGAATGGAGAGTCAGAAGCCATTATAGGAGGATCAGTGAAGAAAACTCGATTCACTTCTATAAAGAAAACTAACAACAAATACCTGAGAATTATGGCCATCGTCAGAATATAAGGTGAGAACATAAATCAAGAAGATGGTGGAGCTGGGCGTGGTGGCACAGGCCTTTAATCCCAGCACTCGGGAGGCAGAGGTAGGAGGATCGCCATGAGTTCGAGGCCACCCTGAGACTACATAGTGAATTCCAGGTCAGGCTGGGCTAGAGTGAGACCCTACCTCAAAAACAAAACAAAACAAGAAAAAGAAGATTGTGGGGAAAAAAAAAAAAAAAAAAAAGATGGATGGTGGTTATGTGTGCTCATTTTCTTATTTTGATTGGGCAGTAAATAGAGCCATAAATGGAATTTAAAAGTGTTTAATGCTGGGCGTGGTGGTGCATTCCTTTAATCCCAGCCCTCGGGAGGCAGAGGTAAGAGGATTTCCATGAGTTCAAGGCCAACCTGGGACTACAGTGAATTCCAAGTCAGCTTGGGATAAAGCAAGACTGTACCTCAAAAAGCCAAAAAAATAAAAAATAAAAAGTGTCTAACATGGACTAGAGAGATGCCTTAGTAGTTAAGGCACTTGCCTGCAAAGCCTAAGGACCGAGGTTCAATTCCTGAGGACCCACATAAGCCAGATGCACAAGGGGGCACATGTGTCTGGAGTCTGTTTGCAGGCCCATGCTTGCTCGCTTGCTCTCTCTCCCCCTCTCCTTCTTTCTCTCTCTCAAATAAAAAAATAAATAAAATATTTTAAGAAATGTTTAACATGATTCCTAGTGTTTTCCATAATATTTTTAGGAAAGGAAGGAATACCTTTCATAGGAAAGAAACATTTGTCTAAACCTTAGTAATTCTTCCAATTTCACTTCAGTTTCCTTTTTCTTTGTTGATACAAGTATAGTTATTTTTCTTGCATGTAGACAATGAGCCATTTTTGTCTGCCAATCTTTTCATAGTCTACCTGTATTTATCTATCTATCTACCCACTTATCTTTCCATCTGTATCTTAGACACACGTGAAATTTTCTGACAGATTTTCAACAAACGTCATTTGTCACAGGTCTAAATGATAGAATTTCTTTCTCTGTGTTTCTGTTTTAACAAAGATCACGTAAGATTTTGAAAAAAAAAATTTACAGCTCTGTAAAAACCAAGATTTTTTTAAGGTAGGGTCTTGCATACAGCATCACACCCAGCTTTATTATTATTATCGTAATTTAATTTTTTATTGACAACTTCCATACTTATAGACAACAAACCATGACAATGCCCCCCCCCACTTTTCCCTTCACAACTCCACTCTCCATGGATATGCCCTCCCCCTCTCAACTAGTCTCTCTTTTTCTTTTTTTTTTTTCTCAAGGTAGGGTTTCACCCTAGCCCAGGCTGACCTGGAATTCACTATGTAGTTTCAGGGTGACCTCGAACTCACGGCGATCCTCCTACCTCTGCCTTCCGAGTGCTGGGATTAAAGGCGTGAGCCACCACGTCCAGGCTTCTCTTTTATTTTGATGTCATCATCTTTTCTTCCTATTATGATGGTTTTGCGTATGTAGTGTCAGGCACTGCGAGGTCATGGATAGCCAGGCCATCCATGTCATGAAAACCTATGATGGGGGAAGTCACGAGCCCTAGGGGTGTAACATCTGCTGGTGTCTGCCTAAACGTACACATTATGCTCACCAAACTGCCCAGTAAGCACTTCTCCTTCACTTTTGGTTAGAGAAGCTTCTCTTTTCAGATGGTGGTGTCCTCTGGGATGACTCAAAAGGCACCACAGTGCTGAAAAGAAGTGACAGAGGAGTACTCAGCACTGAAACATCTCTATCACACCTTCTGGAGCTCAGGATCCACTGCGGAAGAGGTGGCAGAAAGAATGTAACAGCCAAAGGAAGGGTAGGACTCCTTATGATTTTTTTAAAGATTTATTTTTATTTATTTATTAGAGATAGTGAGAGGGAAAGAGAAAGAGGGAGAATGGGCGCACCAGGGCCTCTAACCACTGCAGATGAACTCCAGACACATATGCCACCATGTGCATCTGGCTTATGTAGGACCTGGAGAATTGAACGTGTGTCCTTGGGCCTTGCAAGCATGCGCCTTAACCACTAAGCCATCTCTCCAGCCTTCCCTATGATTATTTTAACAAAGGAATGTCCCTACTTTCTTCTGGAACAAAATGTTATAGTGATGAGCAGATAAAGCTGGCAACCTGTGTCCTGCCCAGGCACTAACAGCCCTGTGTTCTAGGCTATTGCTTGTTACTACCATAGTAACAACTTTGGAATAAGAAAAAGAAAAAACAAAACAAAAACTAATCTTCCTGAAGGTCATACTTTCACATTGTATTCTAATTTTATTTTTGTCAACGGGAATTTAAAACCTTACTCACAAATATGCTTGACAATCAAGTAGGCATTTCAGAGATGGGCAAACAGCGCGTGAGGTGATAGATTGAAATAGCAGCAGAGCAGGGACCAGAATGAAGATGTTCTCGCTTCCAGACCAGATGTTCTCAGAGAAAGACAGTTACTGTTATTTTTCCCTTGTCGAATATTACGGGCTTCCGTTGGCAATGAGATACCCGACGCTTTCCCAGTAGAGGCGCTGATTCACAGAACTTTAGACCCGCAAGGGACCCGAGGGAGGGTCTCACTCATGAATTCGGTAGAGGGCCTTTGGCAGCCCCCTCTCCGGACTCAAGCTGGCATGCCTCCTGGCTCCCATTGTAGGCTCTTATCTGGCTTTACATCTTAATATTCCACATAAGACTTTCTCAAAAAAAAAAAAAAAAAGGCACGACTTCCACAAATCGGTTTCAAACCACCGATCCCCTTATCTCACAGAAATAAAAGGGCAATTTCATGTAATCGTCTGAACGCCAGGAAGTTTTAAAAGAAATGCCGACCAAGTCACAGGACTTGTGTGAGATCATTCCACTTAAAAGCAGTTGCTTTTCTGAATTCATACTTCTCCTTTTTTTTTTTTTTTGTAAACCACAGCTAACCAACACAAGTGTACAGTCTGTGCATATTTTAATGTAGCCAAGAAATGTAGCTATCATGCATGAAGAAGAGCTGCAAGCAAGTTCCCAATGTCTTGCCTTAGAATGTTTTGTGTTCTGACTTCGTGATCACTGACTACCCAGGAGCTGTGGCTGCCGAAAGATTATGGATTTGCTGGGCGTGGTGGCACACGCCTTCAATCCCAGCACTTGGGAGGCAGAGGCAGGAGGATCGCCATGAGTTCAAGGCCACCCTGAGACTACAGAGTTAATTCCAGGTTAGCCTGGACCAGAGTGAGACCCTTCCTCGAAAAAAAAAAAAAAATTATGGATTCATTTGAAAGGTAACAGGAATGTTCTCCGTGAGTGTAAATATCACCATGCTTGTAAGACTGATGAAATCAGTTAAATGCAAGTTGTAGGCAATATAATTATTTTTTTTTACTAGCTTAAAAAGTACATTTATTTATTTAATTATTTACTTGAGAGAAAGAGGTAGACAGAAAGAGAATAGAGACGTCCCAGGTCTTCCTGCCACTGCAAACCAACTCCAGACTCATGAACCACTTTTGCTGGAGAATCAAACCCAAGCCAAGTGCCTTTAACCAGTGAGCAATCTCTCCAGCCCTTTACCAACTTTTGTTTCGGTTTGTTGTTTTTTGTTTTTCAAGGTAGAGTCTCACTATAGCCCAGGCTGACCTGGAATTCACTATGGAGTCTCAGGGTAGCCTCGAACTAACAGTGATCCTCCTACCTCTGCCTCCCGAGTGCTGGGATTAAAGGCGTGTGCAACCATACCTGGTTTAAACATTTAGTTTTTTAAAAAATACTCTTTTTATTTCTTTGCACACATAGAGAGAGAAGAGAGAGAGAGAATGGGCTCTCCAGGGACTCCCAGCCATTGCAAATTAACCTCAGGTGCCTACGCCACTTTGTCCACTTGATGCATCTGGCTTCGTGTGGGCACTGGGGAATCGAATCTGGGTCATCAGGCTTTGCAGGCAAGCGTCTTTAACCACTGAGCCATCTCTCCAGCCCTGGTTAGACATTTAGCATATCCTATTATGTGGCATGCATTGTTTTAGGTGAAGAACATGGCATTGTCCCCTTTCCTTGTGAAACTTTATTTAATAAGGGGCACACATGCTAAGCAAATAAGTTTACAGATGATATAATTCTTAGTTAATGATAACTTTTGTTGCTGTTGCTTTTTACATTTATTTTATTTTTTGGTTTTTCAAGGTAGGGTCTCAGTCTAGCCCAGGCTAACCCGGGAGTCACTACGAAGTCTCAGGGTGGCCTCAAACTCAAGGCGATCTTCCTACCTCTGCCTCCCAAGTGCTGGGATTAAAGGCGTGCGCCATCACACCCGGGAGTTGCTGTTGCCTTTGAGTCAGGGTTTCATGTAGCTCAGGTTGGACTTGAACCTCTGACCCTCCTCTCTTTCTCTTCCAAGTACTAGAATTACAGGCATGTGCATGTCCAGCTAAAATATTTAGTGAATAGGTAATTGGTAAGTTTTGCTGTAGCTGCAAAATTGTAAACTACCAGGTTATTCTTTTTGTAATAATTTCTGATTTTTCTTATTGAATTAGCTTAATGAATGCACAACATACTTGCATGTAGATGCCTATCTTCTTAAAAATAGGAGTACCCTAACTATAGGAATTCTGAAAGAGGATCTTGAGTAAATCCTCCCCCCCCCTTTTTTTTTTTTTTTTGGTTTTTCGAGGTAAGGTCCCACTCTAGCTCAGGCTGACCTGGAATTCACTCTGTTGTCTCAGGGTGGCCTCGAACTCACGGTGATCCTCCTACCTCTGCCTCCTGAGTGCTGGGATTAAAGGCATGTGCCACCATGCCCGGCTCTTTAGTAAATCTTAAGAGGGCTGAGGGGTGATATTAGAAACATGTCTGGGGCACATGTGTAAGTTGTCAGATTAAAATGGAGTGGCCTGCATCAAGCAAAAGCCAGGAGGTTTTGAAGGCTGGGATCACACACACACACACACACACACACCAATAACAAAACCTATCTCAAAATGTCCCCACCAGGACCATGGCCGAGCAGCAAATGCTTCCACAAGGACATTGGTCCAACGACTGTCCATTCTGGACAGGCACCACTTTTGCTAGTAATTCTTGTGGCCAAAGATGATCATTTCAAAATAATTTATATGATCCTTCTCATTTTTGCCTTTAAAAATGACCCCTTTGGGGTACTCATGAGCCCTAGGGGTGTAAGGTTGGCTGCTGTCTGGCTAAATGTATATACTGTGCTTATCAAACTGCCCAGTAAGTGCTTCTGTTAATTTTCATACCCTTATATTAATGCTATTCTCACTTTTGGTAGAGAACCTTCTCTTTTCAGATGACAGTGACCTTGGGATGACTCAGAAGGTATCATGGTGCTGAAAAGAAGTGTCAGGAGTGCTCAATACTACAATATCTCTATCACACCTTCCAAGGGGCTGGTAGGACGGCTTAGTGGTTAAGGCATTTGTCTTCAAAGCCAAAGGACCCTGGTTCAATTCCCCAGGACTCACGTAAGCCACATGCACAAGGGGGCACACGCGTCTGGAGTTCATTTGCAGTGGCTGGACGCCCTGGTGAGCCCATTCTCTCTCTCAAATAAATAGATAGATAATAAATAAATAAATAAATAA